>NC_132910.1:59146293-59746293 GCF_047675955.1 Chlorocebus sabaeus
CTCAGCTGAATGGCTTCCTAACCAGAGTTTCTAAAGAAAATTCACCCTCTGAAAAAGATGACATGCTGCCTATAAAATGGGCACTGAGAACCAGTGAGAGTTTCCTGCTTATCTCCCTGACAGACTTAGGTCAAGATGTATTATTTCCTGGTTTTTTTTGTTGTTGTTGTTTGTTGTTTGTTGTTGTTGTTAAACAGTTTTCATTCTTCTGAGATTCCCCACCCATAGGACTATGTATTTTTTTTAAAGGCATTAATGCTCTTATTCCAACAGCATCATCTCAGGTATGTCTTTAGTAACAGTTTTTACTCTAGATTATAAATCACATTTTGCTGCTGCTTCTAGTAATTTGCTATTGTATGCTTCCAGTAATTTGTTATTGTATGCTGGACTTGTGGACGATTTAAGGAGTCTGAATTGTATTGTTTTCCTTCAGAGTGTGAAGACTTGATTTTAGCAGGCAGGTTATTTACAAGCACTTCTTCTGTTTTTGAGGCTTGGCATTAGACCCTGTGGGGCAGGTCTAGTGTAGCCTTCTGTGTTAGTCATCAATCTTTTGCCTCTCAATTCCAAATCCACCCTCAGTACCTATTCTGAGATAATGGATTAAACTCCTTTAAGCATTTTCCCTTTACAGTGAGCATAGCATTAAGTTCTATCAGTTCAGGACTTTAGAAAGACACTGTAGAAGAAAGGGGGTTCTCTTCCTGGTCCTGATAAGCTACATTTTGCTTTCTTGTTCCTGCTGTATAATCTGTCAGTGGCGACTGTGTATGGGAATATCTGCCGGCACTCTGTTCCAGCAGCAAGCACAATGCACACAGTTCTTCACCGATCTCAAAGCCATGGTCTGAGCCCAGTGACCACTTCACTGTGGCCCTCCTAATGCAGACACTAGTGCACTCCTGTTGCCCCTCCACTCCTGTAAATACTCAGCATGTCTGCTTCAGCAGCTCCAACATCTCTGCTTCCTTAGCTCAACAGGACCACTGTCCTCTACTTGGGTTCCAACTGCACATGCTGAGCTCTGGAAATTGTCTCCAGGCAGAGAACCAGGGTAAAGATGGGGTCTATTTTGTGTGTTTTCCATCTCTCAGGGATCATTTTCCTGCACTGCCTATTTTCCAATTCTTTTAAACAGGCATTTTACATACTTAATTTTATTACTATTTTCAGCAAGAAGGCAAGTCCAACGTATGAGGGCAAAGCCAAGTATCAGTTACTCCATCACAACCATGGCAGAATTCAAATATATTTTGAAAGAGGCGGCAGTGGCATTTTTGTAGATAGATCAGGCATGGAGTACAACAGAAAGAGAGGAGTCAATGATGATTCCAAGATTTTTCAGAGACGATTCCAAGATTTTTCAAAGTACAGTAATCAATTTAGATGGGGAGGGGCTATAGATAAACCAGATATGAAAGGGGTAAAATGAGGCAGTTAACATTTTAAATAAGTTTGAACTATTTGATAATTCAGGTCTCAGGTGGCTGGATCTATGGGTTTGAAGTTTAGAAAAGAGATGTGAATTAGAGATAGATACTTAAGCAAAATAAGCAACAGAGAAAGTATTTAAAGCCAGGAGATGAGACAAGATCATCACAAGGGTAGTATACAGAGAACAGAATCATCACACTGAGATGTAGGACATGAAGAGATCTGATTATTTCCTTAAGAAAAAGGATAGCCAAAAACCATTCAATTTTAACACTTTAGCTACACATTATCAAATCACTTCCCCCAAAAGGTGATAACTGTCAAATAACTTGCAGATCATTTCAGTTTTATCACTCAGAGTGTGAGAGTGTAAACTGATATAATCTTTTTTAAAAATAATTTTATGTTACCATTTCAAGTTGGATATTTGCATTTCACAGGATCCAGAAATTCCATTCCTAGAAGACACTTTGCTCACATGCACAAAAACATATAAAACAAAAATAGAACACACCCAATAAAAAAGGAAATAACATAAATACTTAACAATGGGAAACAGATAAATTGTGGCATATTTTCAGAATGAAATACTATGTCACATATATGACATATATGTCAAACACAAGCACATGAATCTTAGTAACATAAATGTGCCCATAAGTGCCATAAGCAATGAAAGCAAGTCCCAAAACACAAAGTTGGAAGCAAGTAAAATGAAACAATATATCATTTAAGCATATGTACATGAAATAAAACTGTGTGTATGTGTGTAAAGATAAGGGAAAAAATACAAAATTCAGGACAGAGATTATCTGGGCGGTGGGGGGCAGTGGATGATGGGAATGGCAGTGTGAGAAGGGGATTGGTAGGAGTACCTGTTAGACATAAGTCATATTTATCAGGTTAGCAGCAATTCTATGTTGTTCATTATATAGTCTGTTTATTGGTTTTGAGACAGGGTCTCACTCTGTCACCCAGGCTGGAGTGCAGTGGTACAAAAATGGTTTATTGCAGGTTCAGCCTCCCAGGCTCGGCAATCCTCCCATCTCAGCCTCCCAAGTAGCTAGGACCACAGGGATGAGCCACCATGCCCGGCTATTTTTTTATTTTTTGTAGAGACAAGGTCTTGCCATGTTCTCCAGGCTAGTCTCGAACTCCTGTGCTGAAATGACCCTCCCACCTCAGCCTCCCAAAGTGCTGGGATTACAGGTGTGAGCCACCATGCCTGGCCATTAAACAGTTTTTAAAAATAACAAATACATACACCATCAAAATTAAAAAGAGTAATTAATTCAGAGGCTAATGACAAGGCATCACGTACCACAGATTATGATTAATCCAATTCTGTGCATTTGCGGTCCATTCAAGATATTTTTAGGAAGTAATATTAATTTACATTCCTACCATGTTTTACTTTTTCCAAGTAAATGGGGGAACATTTTATTAAGCTTCAAATTTACCGACATAATTAACAAGATATGTTATCTACACATCATTTAAAATAAACGCAAACAAAGAAATACATTTCTTAAAATGTAGTTCATATTTTACCTAATTTGGTGCATAGGGTTCCTAACTCACACTGCTTAAATGTATTCCAAAGTATATGAACCATAAGATTTTGTATACATTACACAAGTTGGAAAAAAAATTAAAAGATGGCTAAATTTAAGAAAAATATTCACAAGATCAAAAATTTCTACACTATTTTAGACATATGTATATATTTGAGACGGGGTCTCGCTCTGTCACCCAGGCTGGAGTGCAGTGATATAATCTCGGTTCACTGCAAGCTCCGCCTCCCGGGTTCACACCATTCTCCTGCCTCAGCATCCAGAGTAGCTGGAACTAAGGAAACTGCCACCACGCCCAGCTAATTTCTTTGTATTTTTAGTAGAGATGGGGTTTCACCGTGTCAGCCAGGATGGTCTAGATCTCCTGACCTCGTGATTCACCAGCCTCGGCCTCCCAAAGTGCTGGGATTACAGACGTGAGACACTGCGCCCAGCCTATTCTAGATGTATTTTTAAAGTTTTTCTAAAATGTTTTATTTTTCCTTCTTTTTTATATTCTATTGGCGTTGACTAAAACACGAATACACTTCCTTAGATAGACTTCATCAATTTCCAGTTCCTTGACCAGAGAAACCTACTGTCTAAAAAAGACATGTTCCCTAAAGATGACTGCTAAAAACAAAAAGTGAGAGAAAAAATTTGAGGGAAAAAAAAAATCTAATCTTTCATACCGTATTTTATTCCCAAGCATTAATATGGTATACACTTGCTGATGTTTTTTTCACTAGGTACAGTTTAAAATAAACAAAAGAATTAAAGGGAAAAGTATCTCCACAAATATGATTCTTTTTGTTATCAACAAAGCCAAGAAGATGCTCATCCAACATGTCAATTCAATGACCTCTGCATTTAAAAGCAGGCCAATAATTAAAGGAAACAGGTGGAGCAAATAAGGACTGTTTTCCTCTACATACTTCCAATCTCCTACAAACTGTTTTTTATGATAAAGTGAGGCAATTATAGGAAACAAAAAGGAGAAACAATAGGAGGTGACCAGTGAGTTAACATTTTAAAAATAAAACCACTAACATAAATTTATATGCTGGTAATAACCCTACAGAAAGAATAATCTACATGCTGGGACCATGAAACTAAAAAATTACATAATAAACATTACTTTATAAAGACTTTAAAATATTCTTATCGCCCAAAATAGCACAACAGTTGCATTTTCTGGAAGCTGTGGTATTTCATGGACTTGGTGACATAGGTACACAGAGACCCCGGCTTAGTAAGTGTGCTTCTCTGTTTATCTTGTCAGTCACAAACTTTGAAGCTTCCAGCATTTCAAAGTCAGTGACAAAGCAGGTGTGTGAGTGCACAGTGATTACCTTTTTAAACAGTATTATACTACTTTGCTCTGCTTATGTGAAAGAAAACTGGATATAAGACATCTGAAAGGCAAGATTTTGATAATATGTCAAAAACCCCAAGCAGTT
This sequence comes from Chlorocebus sabaeus, assembly GCF_047675955.1. Lineage (NCBI taxonomy): Eukaryota > Metazoa > Chordata > Mammalia > Primates > Cercopithecidae > Chlorocebus > Chlorocebus sabaeus. The sequence goes on from NC_132910.1 coordinate 59,150,744, forward strand.
TCAATTCCAGAAATATTGTGAGGCAAATATGCAAAAAGGTTCACTTTAGGATTCATTACAGGTTGTCAAAAGACAGAAACTAATCCAAAGATCCTTCAATTGGGTGTTGTTATTGAATTAAATTCCTAAACAGCAGGGAACTGTGCCATCATTTCAAAAAAGATCAATATTTAAATTAACATAAGAAGATATTTATAATATAGGAAGTTTAAGAAGCAGTTTTACAATACAAAATACATAATAGAAACGTGGAGAAATGAAACAAACATTCTAGGCTTTGATCTCTATCACAATCATCATGCCCTAGAGATCTGATTTTGGAAAATCACTCGCTGAATTCGCTTACTAGTAAAACGACAGCAGAAGCGTGCAACTCAAGCAAGAGGAGGAATGAGAGTGATGAGAAGTATGAATTCGAAGAGACCAAATGGGTAACACTCTGGAGTGTAAGGCAGGGCTTACACTCTGGAAACAGAATCAGAATAATGACATCCCCAGTGTGGACCTGATTCACGATGTGGTACAAAATTTCCACACTGCCTTATTTGAGAAAATGAAAAAGCAGGGGAGGCCAGGAGGACCAAATTCAAGTAAATAATACTTAGGTTCAACAATTGTCTCATTTCACCTTTAGATAGGGTTTGAGAATTGTCTTATCAAAATGGAAGGCAGAATATGGGTTACTAAAAATAAATAACTATAATTAAAATAAACAGATATTTGTTTCAAAATTTCCTTCCCAAGGACATTTGTGGAGCTAAGGTTTACTCAAATTTTTACTTAATTTCCATAGTGTGAGTCATACCAGTAAGAATTAGTTAAGTTTACTATCCAATAGTGAGAATAGGAAAGTAGTTTCTGATCCAAATTATAGTCAATGCTTTACAAAATTTATCTATGAAAATTTTAATTCTATAATGGCTTCTCCTTGCCATCCATCATAGGTTAAGATACCACATGACTAATAAGTCAATGACTGCTGATAGATAAGAACCTCAGTTACATATCTCCACACACAACATTTATAATATAAAATCCTTTGGAGTTAGAATGGTTCTAGATTCATCCCAATATGGCACGTTATTGAGAAGAGTTTCTTAACTTTTTAATTCATGCCCCTTTTTATAAACCTGATGTTTATATACATTCCAAATCGATTTGAAAATAGTGTCTATCACTTATCTCCCCACTTCCAAACCTGGCAAAGACTTTGGTAAATTTTATTTTCAGTAGTTTCTAAAACAAAAACAAATTAAAAACCTACTTTTCAAATTTAAAGTTACATTATAAAATTATAAAATGGACTATACCACTTACATATAATACCACTACCACTAAACCATTCTCTCCCCACACCTAACGGTTGAGAAATTTCACTGTTCCAGAAATCTGGCAGATTAGATATATGACATTTTCAATTTTTCTGAATTAAAAATACTGAGAATAATGAATTGAACAATTAAATTTTAAGTCCCACTTAAGTAGTTTATTTCTTTGTATTTTCACACCAAAATCTGAATTTATTTAAGTGTAATAAATTTTATTAAAGTCAACATTCTCTAAGGCCAACTTTATATACTCAAAGGGTTTATAAAAGAACATCAGGCACAGAAACTTTTTTTTAGTAAATGTTTGAATACTATTTTCTAGACTGTCAAAAATGTATTTGTTTTGATGCTATAAAAATTCCTTAGGAAGTCAAATGCATTACCTAATTTTGCTGTGTAAAAAATCTATACCGTAATTAATCTGATGAGTTCCATATTAAAATATCCCTAATCTTGGTTGTACATTATCTAGCATTAATACATTTTCTTGAAATTCCCGAATCATAGTGGCCTGCCTCTTGATTTTCCAGAGATTGGAATTATTTTAAACTCTTCAAGATGACTGGGAGAATCTAGACAGGCAAGTGAAAGGCAACGCTCATCCTCCCAGCATACAGATTCCTGATACTGTGGCTTTTGATCTTCTTTGTATTAATACAACTGATATTCTAAGTGCCTCTATTAAGTTCTATTACTCTGTACTGATACTGAACAGCTGCCTCATGAGAGTCACATTTCTAGTTTGCAATGCAAAAATTATGAAAGTTACTTAGACGTTTCATTCTTCATCTTGTAGGAGAGAATTAAACATACCTTACAAAAACTCTCAAACAATTTTAAGGGCTGAAAGGGAGTCTAGATTATGGAGTCTGAATTATTTACTTCATATATGAGGTCCAATACAAGATACACAGAATTTCCCCCAAATTTCCTTTATCTTTAAGAATAATGTCTCAATCCCCAAAAAGATATACCTCAAATGTAAGAGCTGCATTTTTTTCAGAACAATCAGCAACCAAACTACTTTTATTCTTGGAAGTGACCTTGCCCTGGCTAAGCCCAGACCCCCAGTCAGGTGAGGACAGTATCAGCCCTCCCAGAGTGGCGGCTCAGAGTAGAGACAGCAAGCCCGGAAACGCTCAGCCTCCACCTCTTCTTCCTGCCCCTCAAACCCAGGGGCCCTCAAGAGGCTCTCTGCCCTCCCACTGATTATTATTCTAAGAAAATAGAGGAAGGCAACCATGGTGATAAGGCACTGGAAAATATTTCATGAGGTCCTTCATTAGAGTGAGAAGAGGAAATTAAACTAGGTAACAATTAACAAGCTCTTCCTAATATGCCAGTCACTGTACAAAATGTTTTATAAATATTATTTAATGTTTAAAGCAAATCAATAAGATAGTTATTATTCCTGTTTTACAAATAAGAAAACAGGGACTTGGAGAATTCAAATAACATATCCTAGTTGCAAAATGAACTAGTGAAGGATCAAGTCTTTGGACCTGGGTCTGTGCGATCCCAAAACCCACACATTCATATTCATACTGAGCTACTGACACTGTGTCAAGGACACTTAGGGAGGAAGCTGTATAGACTACCTAGCTGGGAAATCAGAAAACCTGAAAAATCAGAGTAACAGACAAATCTGAATTTGATACTGCTTTAGTAAGAAACAAGCAAGAACAAATTCTGAACTGAAACTCTATTAAGAGAAAAAAAAAATGACATTTTTTTCCCTATGAAAAGCAACCTATAACACCTGCAAAATCTGATGTTTCCTAATGAAATAAGTTCAGTTATCAAGACACATATAAGCCAAAAGTATATAAAAAAGACTACAGGGATCCCCAAAATTACTTTCAAAGTAAATCAACACACTCTAAATGCATTTGTGGTACAGGCCCACAATTGCTTATCCAAACTTCTGAAATCTAAAAACCCAGTTTTGTAACTCACTTGGTAGCAAAACCTGATCAAAACTGAGGAAGTTTCAATCAGCCTTTTTGCTGACCCTATTTGTGAGAAAAATCATTCACTTTGCTACAGGAATATTAATGTGCTTTAACATGGGGGTACCATCCCAGACCCATCAGGAGAAATAAGTAATACATAATCCTAAAGATTTTGGAAAAGAGATTGTGAACGGTATCATACTACTCAAGAAACTTTGGAACAAGATAAATGAGAAGACAAAATTAACAAAGACCCCCAAAGAGAGTCAAAGGTACAAGTAAAACTTAGGTGTCTATGGCTTGTATAATTAGACTCAGATCTCAAGAAGTAACATCAGTTGCTAGAGCTGTTGGAAGTATGTAGAGGGAAGAACTAGTTTATATCCTAACAGACACCCTACTCATTGCTCCAAATACTGGTGTAAAGCATGGACTAATTAAACAAGCACACTGGCATCCATGTCATAGTATGTTCTACTGTCCCTGGTGAAGGGTATCCACTTGCTTACACAGAATCAGTTTCTTTTAAAGAGTCATTTAACAGTGCATGGGTAATTTTCACGGCAAAGGATAATCTCTACCTCCAACTGCATTTTCCCCCAAATTCAACTGGTAATCCTCATTAAAACTTCATAAACCAAGGGTATATCTGTTAGTAACATATATCCACATTCTCAAAAATATCTTACCTTTGACACTTTCACGTCACAGGTCTTAGAAAGCATTATTTATCCTTCACAAGAATGGACTCATTATTTAGTGAGATGAGACAAACAGAATTTCCTACATAGTCAATACCTCACAAAGACAAAATGTGTATCTATAACACCATTTTAGCATTAGAAAGTTAACACTCCCTCGACATCCTCGCCTCCTCCATTCCTGAAATGGAATTTAGGATTCAAGCCATAAAATCTTTACAGACTGGAAAATCAGGAACATCCTGTTGATAACCAAATAGGCTTAACAGCTGCTCATGGTTCTGAAAAGCATTTGTGCTAAGGAAATAAATCTGGTACCAATGCCTTCTAAATGATCTACAAAAAACGATTAAAGGAAGAGTCATTGTTTTTATTTTATTATTATTAGCTGGCAAATAAGCATTACTGACAGACTTTTTCCTGATGTCACTGGAAAAGCTACAAAAATGAGGGTGTTTTTTTAATTACAAAAAAATTCTTCACTTATGGCTGCAAATAAGCCAAATAAGTCAAATACACAAGTTAGGTCCTCGAGAAAAAGAGATACTTTTCCTAAGTAGCTCAATCCAACAGCCTAAACACTGCCAATCCAAAAACATTAAAACACTTCATGGTCTGAAATATTAAGATGTTTACTAGAATTTCTAAAGCTTATTCTTCACAAATTCAGAAGTTAAAAAACCACCTTTTGCTCAGGCATCAGAGCTGGGCCTTCCTGAAAAGAACCACATCTCTTACGCTCACAATTCACACTCCAGACAGAGATGTAGAGGCAGACACAGCTTTAACGTGCCTCTTAGTCTCCCTAGAAAACCTGGGAGCTCTGTAGGCACCCCAAACAACTAACTTCTTGGCCTTCCCTCCAAATGCCAAAGCCCAAAGTTACTTTGAGGCTTCTTGGCAGCAAGGAGCCCTAGAAGGAAAAAAAAATAGGCCCAAGTTTCAGTTCCAGTTCTGCATCTCTCCTAGACAGACACTAACTAGTCAGGCTCCTCTGAGCCCTCTAAGCCTTGACCTTTGGTGTCCATCCTTATCAGGCCTGCATTGCCCAACTGTAGCAAAAATCTTGCCAAGTTTGTTTACTGAGAATCCTCTATTCTCAGTATCTGCTCACCCTCATTATCTGATCAAATTCCTTATCTTCCACTCACTTCCCAGGTATCTGATGATCCTGGCCTGCCTTCAGCAAGAATCCCACTTGTCCCGGAATCCCCTGCTTCCAATGTTTCCTCTCAGTAATTTTCCATCCACTTAGCTCCACCCTGTCCTTGGCTATCAATCCCCACCTGTCTATGCTGTATTCAGAGTTGAGCCCAGTTCTATACTGAGGACTTTATTCTCCTGTTGCAATATTTCCTGAATAAAGTTCTGTTTTTATTACTTTAATCACTGTACAGCTCTGGTCTTCTTTGACAGACTAGAGTTAAGTCACTTAGCCTCTCTGTGCTTCAGTAATCTCACTGGTAAAACAAGAATAAAACCTTCCTCACCAAGTTGTAGGGTAACCTAATGCACGCAAAGCAGCTATTCAGTGAGTGATACATGCATAGGCACTCATAAAATGGGTATTTTTAATTTCTTTATATTAGCTTTATACATTATTAAACACCAAAGGATATCCCAAATCAGGGCTAGGACACACACTCTGACATGAAACCTGTTAGGCAGTAGGTCATCCCAGGTTCCCTGTCATAATCAAACTCTAGGACTTCATAGACTTATGAAGCAGCCTGGAGATATAGACACTTCCTTGGATGTGGGGCCAGAATCCTAGAAATGCTGAGAATTTGCAGCAAAGTAGTTTTTTAAAGGAAGCCAATTATATCAATTGCCACATATTGTCATGAGCCAGGCAATGTGTTAAATGATTTACACTGATCCTATTTGCTCCTCTCAACAACAGAAATATAGGCAGATAATACCAATATCACGAGTCAGGTATTGTAAGAATACAAAGATTAAGAATACATATTATACAAAGAATATCACAACCCGCAACTCTAGGTTTTGAAAAAAAAATAAGTTTGTTTGAAGATTCCACCTCTAACGAATGTTGCTAGGGCCATCCTAACTCACTATTTTGGAACTCTTATAGGATATTATAAGAATTTATTTCTAGTCTTTTCAAAAAAGATGTGGCTACACATTTTAAAAAATATCTTAATGTTATATAATAATATTAAAAATTATGTGAAATTATAGTACATAGCTCTGGAGCCAGATTACTTAGGTTCAGATTTTATCTCTACCATTTACTACTACTATGTGATCTCGAACATAGTTTAACCTCCTACTTCAGGTTCCTCAGCTGTGAATTGTGAATAACAATAGGATTAATCCTTATAAGTTATAAAACCTAACATAAAACTTAAAACAAATAACTTATAAGTTATACATTAACTAGCAATCTTTATAAGGATTTAGTTAACATACGTAAAGCATTCAGAATATTGTCTGAAAAATACAGTAAGAAATCAATAAAATATGGACTATCATTATATTCTATTTCTCAATCCTTTATAACTACAACACATTTACTAAGACTCCATTTCAGTGAAACTGGTTCAATGAGGAGATTTCTTGAGGCTGGTTAAGAAATAGGAAAAGTATTACAGAGTGCTTGGCTAAGTAATCAGGACTAAAGGACCAAAATGGCTAAAATGAAAAGGATACTCAAGTACTGATGAGGCAATACACTGCTGATGGGAGTGTAAACTGGTACAACCACATCAAAAAACTGACTGGCAGAATCTACTAACACTGAACAAATACATATCCCAGGACCTAGCAATTCTCCTCCCTGGTATAACTAACAGAAACGTCCACAAAAACACATGCACTAAAATCTTCATGCCAGCACTATTCTTAAGAGCAAAAATCTATAAAGTGCCCAAATGCCCATCAACAATATTGGGTATAATCACACAACGAAACACCACACAGGCCCAAGAATGAACAATCTGCCACTAATTACATAATAATAGAGGTGAGTTTCACAAGCACAATGTAAAGTGAAAGAAGCCAGACACAAACGAGCATATGTGGTATGATTTGAATTACAGAAATATTAAAAACCAGCTGGACTTACTGCTGTGATGCAATACTCAGGCCTTCTGCAGGAAGGGAGCGGGCTCTCCAGGTTCTCGGCTGCCAGCAGACACCCAGCAGCTGTCACCCCGCTCACAAATTGCTTCTATTGAAAGGAGAAGCAGCACCCAAAGGTAAGCCCCCTCCCATGGGCAGCCAACCCCTGGAAACACTGAGGTATAATGCCTATTTCCCATGCAACTTTGGACATTTCTGAAGGGCCTTTCCAGAGCTCCCCATGGACTTGACGAAAGCCTCCACTGAGACTGACCTATAGCTCGACCTCCCCCTCTACAGAATCCTGCTCCCTTCCTTTCTCTTCCCTTCCAGAGGTGTTGATCCCAAGAGTTCTCCCTAAGAGACTTCCTGAACTCTCACCTCACTCTCAGAGTCTGCTCCCAGGGTATCCAATCTTAAACACAAGCTAATTGGGCCTATGATGTTAATGTGAGGGTACTGATGACTCCTATGGGGAGGACAAGTAGTGAACAGAAAGGGGCAAGAAGAAAAACTTCTGGGTGCTGATACAATTTTTTTTTACTCTGGAAGCCAATTGTATGTCACTGTTCCAATGGGAAAAATTCATTTACTTGCATCTATGAAAGATGTGCTTTTTCTTTTAATACGTCTGCAACTCAAATCATATATACTTTTTCATATATACTTTCTCGTGTGTGTGTGTGTGTATACTTCAATGTGAAGTTAAAAGAAAATAAGACAAATTAGGAACTGATCAGAATGGGACAGAATCTTAAAGAACCCTTAGTCCTACCTATACCACTTACTGTGCACTTAAACGTAGTCTAGAGAGGTCTCAATAAGTCTAATGTGAGATTACAAACCAGCTGGTGGCAACCCAGGCCCAGAACTGTGCCTGGACTGCTCGACAACAGTCTTGTATTATTTCCACTAGACCATGCTCTTGCAGGTAGTGAGCAGAGTTGAATCTGAGACCAGGGAAGGAGTTGCTGCAGCTAGCATACTGATACGGTTCAGGACACACTACTCCAAAATATGGCACCTTGGCATTTGAGAAAACAGCAGAAAAAACCAAGCCACCCTCACTTTCCCCTAAGGCAGTCATAAAATGTAGCGGATCTTCCCCTGAAGTAGGTCAAAAGACCCTCATTCCAGAGATGCCCATCCTATACCTAGAGGAAAGGAATGTGCCTATCTCTGAAAACACAAGGACACAGAGAAGAATATAAACAAACAGGCTTTGCCCAGCTCCCCTCTTTAACAAAGACCTAGAACTTTGGTAACGGGACAAGATCAGTGTTGTTGTTGTGTCTGCAATGTGGCCAGCAATTACAAGAGGAGCTTGTGGCATAACTTCCCAAATAACCCAGCCCTGTTTGCTGGGAACATCTCCTCCTTCACAACTGGCACTAAGACCCACAAGAGCAAGTGAAACCTCTCCCCACCTTTCCTTTCTCAAGGCTGTCCCTAACATCCAGGGAACATCCCCAATGAGCAGGAGAGGATGTTATGTATGCTAAATGTTTGGAACAGACCTACATAGCAGAGAAAAAGCAACTGGATGGTGACACTAGGTGTGTTGGTAAGAGTGGCTTTAACACTGCTGCAGTGAAAATCTTACAAGCAGTCTACCTCTGTTGGTCCGGCATACATCATGGGAGATGGGAAGATGGCCACCACTGTCGTCTCAGGATTCAGAACTCCTTCCTCCAACACTGCAGCATGCTGCTTCATACGCCACATCAAAGGAACATCATCATCCTTTGTCCAGCCACCCAGAGGGTGGAGGAGGAGGACGGGGCGCCGGTAGCCCCTCTCTAGAAGTTGCTTATGGGTATCCTGCATTAACAGGGCATGTCCATTGTGCACTGGGTTGCGTAATTGAAATGCAAAGACAGCATCTGAAAAGAGAATTTCCAGAGTTAAGAACAGCACGCTTCTAACAGATTACCTTCCAAAGGATATGCAATTTTTCTTAAAACTTGATACTTAGGATTAAGCAAACATATGCAAACTCAGAAATCAGAAAACTGGTAAAAAAAAAAAAAAAATGTACTGCTTTGACCATTTACTCTAGGATAACATGACCTATACTTCTACTATACAATATTAAGTAAACCATACTTATCTGAGGATGTGTAATATAGCAATCATGGATTTATAAGAATTACTTTCTTGCATTCATGGGAAATGAGAGCAATCATCAGACTTTCTGGTCCTAACATCCTGGATCCACTGCTTACTACAGATATAAATTTTTGGTCTGTGCCTCAGTTACCCATCAGTCAATACCTCCAAAGGACCTAAGATAATGCTTTACTAAGGGAGACAGAAAGGTAGAGACATATATTTGTAGTTTCAAAAATTTACTTACTGTCCAAACATGCTACTTACAATTACTCTGCTTGACTAGCACCATATTTTGTTTTATGATCGAAGGTCTGAATTCTAGATTATAGTTTAGCAACAACAATATCCCGTAAAACAATGAAAACTACTAGACAGATGAAACTGGTTAACTCCTTATCTCCTGCTTACAACCCTGGCTTCATTCCTACCTGGTGCTTGCTAGCAGGTGACCTTTCTAATCCGGTTAGAAGAGCTCTGTATTTCGCCGCCCTCACAATACCTGACAAAGCATCATGCCATGCTGATCCAAGGTCGACTCAGAGAGAGGAACAGCCTCTCTCCTCTAACAATCTGTAAGCCAAATAGTACATTTTCTCCAATTTATTCTCAATTCTGACCCTCTTCTATCACCATAACAAAAAGGTATCACAGGAAGACTGTGGCATCCTACTTAACTGGGATTTTTTGTTTTTGTTTTCCATATCATGTGAAATCCAAGATTTACAGCATGATCACTACTCTTGGAAGTTCCTCACATTACCTTTATACATGAACAGAACAGGGCTGGTTTTCACAAAGGAAATAGCTGATATGACATTAGGTACAAAAGACAGAAAAGTCTTGATATACAAGCATTTAAAATTATTTTGCTTTAGGATGGGAGGAGGGAAATAGACCTCACATTTTTCTATCCTTCTCAATGTACTTCAAATTTGTTTTACATATGGACCTAACATTTTTCTATCCTTCTCAATGGATATAGACCTAACATTTTTCTATCCTTCTCAATGTACTTCAAAGTTTGTTTTACATATGGACATAAAAGATCCCAAAATATCCCTTTTGACCACTAGAACTACAGATATACACACACACACACCCCTCTTCATTTAGTCCTTTTTTTTTTTTTTTTTTGTAGGACCATCGTTTGGTCCTACAAACAGTGACTACCCAGTGGCAAGAAGCAAAACAAAAGCCCAAATTTTACGTTCTAAATACCATTCCCCACTTAAATAAACAAGAGCTCCTTGGCAAATGGCAGCTTTTAGCTGGGGCAAGGAAAGTACAACATGAGCTGGAACACCTTTTTGTACCACTAAGAAGGGAAGTGCTCAAAGAATAATGGGGACATCTCATGAAGGCTCATCTGACACACCACAGTCTACACACTAGTGAATAAAGCCACACTATGACAACAGCAAGGACAGGCGCCGCCCTCCTGGTCAAGCCCCTCCCAACTCTGCTCTCAGGTGCCTAAGGTCACTGAGCAGAGCCCTAGGTACTAGTGATTTACAAACTGTGTCTTCTGACCAGAACTCTACCCAAACTCAGACTACTGTCTCCTCAACCGCCTCTTAGTGCTCCACAGGCGCCTCACCAGCAATTCACCATTACCCACCTCAGAGGCTCAGCTTCTTTTCTTGCCCTGTCCTCCACATGTAATGAGTCTCTTCTGTTCCCTACATCTCATTTGCAGCACACTAATTACCAGCACACTTAGCCTTCCTCATCTCTTCACAAGATCTGTCTTCAAACAGGTCTTCTTCCCGGAACTACCCAACTTTACACAACAGCCAGTAACAGGGAAGAAATCCACCAGGGACAGGATACAAATGCAGTTGGAGACATGCTGAGCCTGAGGAAGTAGTGAAATTGGCCTGCCCTCCAGGGGCTTGCAGTCTAGTCAGAGCAGGGGAGCACAGACGTTACCTAAAAGAGTAAATACACATTAAAAGGAATATAGTTCCCTCAACTCCAGTAGGACATGACAAGATTCCTTCACTTACTCCTCCACACCATTACCATAAGACTGGTGACGGCACTACCACAGTGTGGAGGAGAGAGTGAGGGAAGGAAAGAATGGGTGTCTTCACCTATACATGAGACTGCTGGACTGGATTCATTGATTCAACCAATTCCTTCCTGTTCCACCAACAGTGAGGATGAAACGTGAGCCAAATTCAAATGGCACTTTCCTGATTTAAGTGGTCCTTACCTCTTTACTGACGGACATAAAAATCTACACCACTTAAGGCCTTCTAACTGTGGCACCAACCTTTTATATCTCATCTGCCTCTCTATGCTTTCTTTAAAGTAAAAACCATGAAACCCAATAAAATTTGATGAGAAAATCATCATAAACACACTGTCCTGAAAGCATGGTCTTTTGTTTTGTGCAATTTTCTAGTTTTTCTCTTTGTTGCACACATTTTTACACAGCTATAATCAAACATATGACACGTCTATTCCGCTTGGCCATTCTGGTCTAACCACCTGTTTCTGACATCTTGTGGTTCTCTTGGAGCCACAAGGCTTACTGCTGGGCCCTATGAAATTCCTTCTTGACAGACTCATTCAGGAAGCTTACCCCTACACCTGGGTTCAATTACTGCACACATACAGATGGCTTCTCTTAGCCACATCTCTAAGTCCTTCCTTCCGGTTCACCGGACAGATGCATTACAAAAACTATTTCAATATACATTGCTCATTACCTGCCTCTTTCCCTCAATTCTTCTACCTTTCCTATTACTGTCACATCTCAAGCCAAATTTGGGTCTGGTCCCCAAAGCCTATTCCTTCTCCTGTACTGCATGTCTACGTGAAGGAACTTCCCAGTAGAGCAAGCTCTCTCCCTTTCCTCTGGATTTCCTATCATCCAGTCCAGGAGCCAACACACTAAGGAAACAAGTGAAGTCTGATCCCTTTCCTTCCAGCAGGTAGAAGAGGAAGAAGAAAGTGAAGAAGGTTTTTCTGAGCACATATGTGTGACAAGGAAGGAAATGAAGATATCAGCATTCCCTGAAAACATGTAGGACAAGCCACAGACTGCTTCATCTAGAGGCATTGCCAGCAAGGACTGCTGTGGCACGGTGCAGAGTAACCCAGACTCTACTCTTTCCAAGCTGAGTATCCAAAGACATCTGAAGCTCAGCAAATAAATGAATGAGTTGATGAGCAGGACAGTGCTCCTAAATCCTAGTCACCCTCCCTCAGACTTTCCAGAACTGTGCTTCACATCCCAGCCCACAGCCAGAGCCCCAGTATCCACCCCAACCACTGAACACAGAATTACAAATCTTCTCGCTTCTTTCCTCTTAACTTCACTGTAAGATCTTAACTTCACTGTAAGACTGCACTACATAGAGCAGTAATTAATAAATCCTTTCTTCCCTCCCACCCAAGGTTTCTATATGCCTCTCTACCCCAAAGCTCCAAGAACAGACATTTCTGTTTTTCCCTAAATCAATATAGTAGCTAAACAAGACAATGGAACGGGTTGCCAGAGTTGTGTGTGTGTGTTTAATGTTTGTTTCTGTGGGAGTTTTTGTGAAGGGACCTGGAAGAACAAAGCAATCTGATCTCTCCTTCTTCCTTGGGATTATCATAAACTAACAGTCTCTTTTACTCAAACTGCTTGAGAGAGGGGGGAGAAATAAAGGAATAAGAGATGGGCCCCTTAAACAAATATAAAGATATTAGAATTTTTCACAAACTGGTAAATTCATACTCTAAAGCATGGCAGCAATGAACTATTTTCTATTCTCATGACTAAAAATGCTTCCAAATTAAAGTAAGATGTTGACTATAAAGCTTTGTGCCAGTATATAAAGTTCTGTGCCGCTTATTTGCCATTCCCCTCCCCATCTATTCTCTGGTGTCCTGGGGCAGGGAGCGCAGGGGTCCCTCAGGGATTCTCCTAGACAGGGCTGTTGTCCTCCTGCCTTGAGGGTGGAGGCATTAGCAGGCAACCACAGGATGGACGGAGAAAAGTTTTGGGGGAGCTCTTCTCCCCACTATCATCTGCCTCAGCACTGTGATTCTGGCTGTGCCGGTGACCCTTCAAACCGCTTCTGCCCAGCGGCCCTCCCACAGCTACAGCTCCCACCTGGCTTCAGAAACACAGATTCCTGCTCTCACCCCTTTGGGGCTGGCTAACACTGCTCAATGCCACTAGTCCCTGGACACCTCAGCAACTCCTTGTAGGTTCCCTTAACTCTGACCATCCTTCTTTAAATACTCACTTCATTGAATTATGCTCAAAGCCTCATCTGAGTGTGCCTTCTGCTTCCTGCTGGGAGCTGACTGACACAGGTTCCCCTCACCCAATCTCAGCTCTCTGGCTTGCTGCCACTTATCATTGAGATCCACTATCCACTTCAGAGCCAAACACAGATCTGCTTCTGACTCAGCTTTCTCATGTACCATCCCTAACTTTACTTAAAACATCCTTCTGATGTCTCCATTTACTCACTTAAAATGTAGTTTGTAATTCAGCAACTCTATAAAGCTTTCTCAGATTTATTCAACACTGTACTACCACACACTAGTCTGAAAGAAATTATGTCAACTCTTCCCTTTGCAATCAGCAGGACACCAATATTCTCTGTTTAATAAACACTAACAGGCTCTGACTTGGCATAAGTGAAATGCATTCTTCCCCTCCAGGACATTGGTCAATCATCGGTAATTCAAAGAACTTGCCATCTGGAAATATATCACCTTGCAATCACCAATGTGGGTATTAAAGACTTCTCAATCCTTCCCAGCTACAGAGTGGTCTAAGAACAGTCACACTGATAGTGCTGTGCACAGGACAGTAGCCCAGATGTGGTAATCAAAGTACTTCTAAGATGAGGGGAGGAGGAGGAGGAAGAGGTAAGGAAAGAAATCCTAGATTAAGAAAATAAATAAATAAATTCCCTGCTTTCTCTCCTCTGAACACATCAGAACTGACTTGTTATTGGCTTCCTAAAAGAGTGAACAAGAACTACAAAGTAAACTCCTTAGTCTGTTGCTTATTTGCCTCAGTATAAAAATGGAAAAATAAAATAACACTCCAATTTGTGTTGTTTGATGTAAGGCTAATAACTGGCTCTCAGCTACTTTAAACAAAGTTGCAATCATTCATTATGCAACACATTCTCTAAATGACTTAAAATGTTTGGCTCACAAAAAAGAGTGCGAAACAGATGTAATATGAAAGTCCCTAATTATGAACAATTCCTTGATAAGACCCTTTCAACAATGCCAACAACTAATTTACTAACATCAGTTCCAGATATGAATTCAAATTTTGGCAAAAATTTAAATAACATGATCACAGTAAGTCCTCCATTAAACATGTTTCTGTTCACCAGCAGAAAAGGGAAGAGTACAGATAATAAACTACCAGATGCTTCTGGTTGCAAATCACAGAAAACCCAACTAGAAGTATCTTAAATAATCTGAATATATGCTATCTCTTTGAATAAGAAATCTGGAGATAAATGATTCCCTGGCTGGATGAGAAACTCACAGTATAAGGACAAAAGTTAGCATATTTGGAATTTTCATGAATACAAAATGGTTGCAGGAACTCCAAACATCCAAAACAGGAAGAAAGAGAAGGGTGAAAAAAACAGAATTTGTTTGGCATAAGCCAAACTGTCGGAAAGAGAATCTTTCCTGAAAACCCTCTTCCTTAGAGCTCAATGGCCAGAAATGACTTAATGCACTGACCCTTAATCACACACTGACAAAAAAGAGTGGGACATCATTATTAACTTATATCAGTCATTATTCATTCCTGTATATAAAACATGTTAGCAAAAAAGAAGAGAAATGAGCTGTTATACAGGCAGCACCAAGTACAGCACTCAAAGAAGTTTCTGTATAAGTAATTTAAGCCAAATATTTGCTTCAAATTCAGGAGTAAAGTATAAAAGGGTAAAAAGGGATCCCACACTCAAAAACCCTAAAGGAGCCAAGAAAGAAATGTGAATGAGTTAAGCAGACTAGGTAGGAACTATGGAGCACTGAAGAGTGGGTGGCCCATCTCAGGCCTCCAGTTCTTAACCCATTTTATTAAGTTCATAACACTTCAAATTTCAGCAGTCTACAGCAGAGCTTAGGCATAAACAGATATTCTTGCTCTAACCTTCACATGAATAAAGTCTAGCTTCAGTTCACACAACAAAAATTAAGGCACCTGTATTACCATGCTGCTCTGAAGAAATGCCCAAGACCGAGTAATTTATAAAGAAAAGAGGTTTAATTGACTCACAGTTCCACACAGCTGGGGAGGCCTCAGGAAACTTACAATCATGGTGGAAAGGGAAGCAAACACGTCCTTCTTCACATGGTGGCAGGAGAGAGAATGAGAACCAAGCAAAAGGGGAAGCCCCTTATAAAACCATCAGACCTTTTGAGAACTTACTGTCATGGGGGAAACAACCCCTATGATTCAATTACCTCCTACTGGGTCCCTCCCATGACAGATGCGGATTATGGGAACTACAATTCAAGATGAGATTTGGGAGCCAAACCATATCAACAACTTAATCTCTTACTACATACCAGTACAGTTTAAAGTCCCTTACACATCTTATCTCATTTCACTTTTTAAAGTAAAATGTTATGCTTTAGGTACCATCAATATCCTCATCAATTGTCCATGAGCCTTAGAGAGAAAAGCAATTTCCCCACAAACACATAACTGCTAGGTGGTGAAGCAGAGTCTGAACACAGAACTCTGAATGCCTACCAGGAGCATTCTGGAGTTCACTGACACTAACACAAACACAAACACAAATGCCTGCTCTTTCCCAGTTGTTCTGCAGTTGCTTGGAATGAGGGTTTCTGGTTCACAAACATGGCTTGGTGGCCAGTTATATACCCCAAAAAGGCAAACACATTCACCTGCCCTTTCTCAGTCACATCCATCTGATTTCTACACAGAAAATATGAAAGAGCAGCACCAGTGCTTAGGGCCAAACCATCTCTGCAGTGGGTGGGAATTAATTAGAAGCACAACTGCAGGATGCTTCAAATTTTAAGGCTTAAAAAAGCCTCCCCAAATCTACAGTGAATGCTGTTCCCTGATACAGAATCTTCAATTTGCAGGTATAGAAAGAGTATGGGTGCATCAAGGTAAGCACATCCATTTACCCACCTCTGTGTCAAAGACCTAATAGCAGGAAGTTTGATATAAAAATCCTGTCCTAGAGTGCTTTATAATATAGAAAGCAGTATTATAAAGAACAGCATCTGCAGCTTCTGTATTCTCTTAAACAACTTTTTGTGTTATTGTTTAATGTCTCTCTCTTCTATACCATAAGCTCCTAGAGTACTTATTTATGGATCCTCAGCACAGGGCATACTGGCATATAAAGATCCACAAACGTTTTTTAAATGAAGTGAACATGATAAAAGTTCCATTGTTCCATTATTTGCTGCGATACCTGACATTCATATATTGGAAGTACACGGTTTATATTTGGTGATGTTAGGCTTAACCAGCTGATTCTTCCTTGTTAAGTTTCTTTTACTTCTGTAATTCTATACCAAAAATTTGTACCCAAAGACAGTTTGATGAATTGTTTTGAGAAGTATTTCTACACACAGTGTTGTTTCTTTTAATTTTTGCTTTAAACAACTTTCTCTATTGTTTAAATCATAGTCATGTTTCATTGGTACAATAGTATGATATAATGCTCATATATCACTATTTGCTGTGATACATCACAGCAAATATACACTGTGCACTTCCAATATATGAATGTCAAGTAAAACATTCTGAGATATATGACATTCATATATATATGTGTGTGTGTATATATATGTTACGTAAAACATTCAGACATATAAAGCATATTTATATGAGTGAATTATTCAAATAATATTCTATAGTTCCATTCAGCTTTAACATGTGAGTTTTATAATAAACGAAAGGTAAATTCTATATTAGCATCTGGCTTCCAGAGTATTCAAAATAATGTCAATTCAAGTTATACCACTATAATAAAACTACACAGGTTAGTTTTGATTGACTACCTTTCTTTACATATTTCACTGCTATATTTATTCATCTTTGTTTTACATTTTAGTAAGCACTAGAAAAAATATTCTAGAACTTTCTCTCCAAGCCAACCTCTATTAGGTAATTAAATCCATGTCTTACCAGCATTCATATCTTTAAATTTCTGCTTTAGCTCAGTAGGAGTAAGACGATACTGATCAAGACCATCATTCCAATAAACTCGATCCAAGACTTGAAGATCTCCTCCAATCAGCCAATCTCCTTGTTCCATAACCATCTAATAGGAAGAAAAAAAAAATTTAATGGAAACCGAGATCAAAATAAGTAAAAACATTTCTCTCATATAAGCTAAATACAGTCATTGTAAGCTACTCTCATCTTAAATGAGGTAAATCTGACTTATCAACTAAATTGACATTAGAGATGCTATAAAATTAGAATCGATTTTGTAATTTCCCAGAAAACTTGTAAAATAACTATCTTTACATATGAAAGGCAAACAAAAGCAATGTGAATAATTATACCTTTTCAAGTAACAAAAACATTCTTTTCATTATTATTGTACATCGATTAACAGAACAATTTGTAGCCCTTGGTCATCCCATACTCTGTGTTCTCCAATCCTAACCTTTTGAAGAATTAATGATCATTGAGTTAGATACAAATTCATGCCTTCCAGTCTCCACACCACCTCAAATTTCTTACAATTTTACTACTTTCTTTCCCTGCATCTGAAAGGAGGAGCTATTACCCTCCAGGACCTGTTCATCTTCACAAGGCAGCTCCAGCCCTCCTTTTCCCCATGAGGCTTTGGCTTATGTGCCAACAACGCACCCAGCTTCTTTTTCAGTCTACCTTAACACACCTAACAACTGACAGAAATTTGACTTCAATAACATTCCACATACAACATACACATATAATAAATGAGGTACTTTGATGAGAAATTATATTTCACTGCTGTCACATCAAACCACCCTGGTGAGGGCTCCCTTAGCCTCTACCTCACATGCTCATTATAAGTACATGCCTAAGCATACGACAAGACTGTATACTCCAAGAGCTGAAACACTGTGCTGGTGGTGTCCCTGGCCCTGCATTCCCAGCATCAGCACCTAGCTCAGTGCCATGTATATAATAGAGATTTAAAATATGTTTGCTGAATAAATATTTATCTGGACCAAAATGACAAGAGCATAAACACTCATCACACTAATCTAAGGTCCAATCTCTATTCCGCAAAATATTAACAATTCCAATGAAAAGTCAATACACAGAAAATGCCCACATTTCAGCACAAACGTCACTGGCAAATCAAGATAAAATGCAGCGAGTTTTTTTCAGCACCTTAATGTAGGGGTGGTTCTTGCATGTTGTTCCCCACTGTCTGGCACAGCGCTCCTCTTTTCTGTGCTCAAAAAACTCTGGATTGCGAAGAATGGCCACACGGCGGCCCTCATACATCAGAGCAAATGCTGTACAGCCATCCAGCCTCTCTTTATCTTCATGAGTAGCAGTCAGAACTATAGGTACTGACAAGTTAATGACACCTCCTGCAGAGCACAAAAGAACATGAAGCACACAGCTTGGATTACTCAGCAGGCTTTACTTACATCCACTTTCACTTCAGGGGACACTTTTCAAATAATAAAAGGCTGTGGGTCCAGTGACAGTATTCAACTGGTATCTGGCACAGAAAAACGAAAGAAAGAACAAGCTACAAGGAACAGGGAGAATAAGCAATGAGCTCAGAAGTTTAAAAAAAAAAAAAGCAAAAATTAAAAGAATCAAATTGTCTTTGGGTACATTTTGGTATAGAATTACATACGTAAACTGTTTAACAAGAAAGAATCAGCTGGTTAAGCCTAAAATCACCAAATATATATTGTGCACTTCCAATTTTCCAATATATGAAACAGACAAAGAACTACGTTTCTGGGCCTTTTCAGGAAAAACTTAAATCCTTGTTGATAACAGGATGACATAATAACTACAATTTATGTGACAAGTTGATTAAGTACACTTGAGTATACTTGAGATACGAAGACAGAACTATCCAAAAAGTCTTTTTTTAATACAGTCAAATTCAAACTGATATCAGCTATCACTAACCAAGAAATAAAGACAGTAATGGTTGCATTTAAACCAAAATGTGTTGTCAGTGATACTAAAGGCATAGTCTCAGCATGCAACCTTGCAAGCTGTAAAAATCTTCTTTCTATTCATCATCTATAGGTTAGAAAAATAAAATGCACTCTCATATTCATATTTGGACTATTTATATACTAAAGAAATCATATTTTTGGACATCATGGCATATCTTCTTTGAACAAAAAATGTCAAGCAGAGTAATGAAAACTGCTTGGCTGCTTTTTAAATTACTACCACTAGGTAAAGTGTAACATGGAAAATGAATAGGTAGATTTGCACCAAGCCCAAGACTAAATCATTATAAAGGAGGTAGTCCACAAGACTTTGCGATTAGTTCCAAGGAAGAAAATCAAAATGCATTGTTTAATCTTTATGTTCTTTTGATAAAGTTTCTTGAGAAGAATGATTAGGAATTATGTTTTCTAATATCTATTTCACCACCCAGTTAAAAGAAGTCACAAAACAAAAAAACTTGGTAGCAATTATAGTAGGGTTCTGTGACATTTAAAAATATTTTCATAAGGTAGTAAATTAATCTTACCAACAGTATACAATACAAAATTAAAGGCTGCTGGATTATAATGATAATATGTTGGACATCTTTTTTTTTTTTTTTTTTGAGACAGAGTCTCGTCCTTTTGTCCAGGCTGGAGTATAGTGGCACCATGATCTTGGCTCACCACACCTTCCACTTCCTAGATTCAAGCGATTTTCCTGCCTCAGCCTCCCAAGTAGCTGGGATTAGAGGCACAAACCACCACGCCTAGCTAAGTTTTGTATTTTTACTAGAGACGGGGTTTCACCATGTTGGCCAAGTTGGTCTTGAACTCCTGACCTCAGGTGATCCACTCCCCTCCAGTGATCCACTCGCCTCAGCCTCTCAAAGTGCTGAGATTACAGGCGTGCGCCACCACGCCTGGCCAACATCAATTTCTTGGACAATTTTTTGTTAATGTTTTAAAAGAATAGAAAGGACCACATTTTTAGCCACATATTTCAGAATTCCTTAACTAGGACTCCACAATTCCTCATTAGAAGGCTCAAGCATGAGCTTCAGTACCACAAAAAGCAGCACATACATGCCCTCGGTGGGAAGCAGCTTTCCATAGTGATCAGGCAAAAACAGCATAGAATAATTGTATGTGTTTTACAATCCATCCTCAGCCCTGATCCCCAGATTTCCCTCTCTCTCTAAAATAAGTAAGAGTCAGGAAAGGGAAAAACAAAAATGAGGTATCATGATTCACTTAAATAAAGTGTTCAGTAATGATATAACTTAGTCTTATAATGCTACCTCTACTAAGATGTTTCCCTACTACTATTTGTAAACAGTGATAAATCTCTGCAACTATGTAATTTCTCTGCCATATATAATTTTGAATGTAAAATGTCTTACCATCCAGAAGACAATCAAAATGAAGGCACTGCAAGTACTCCCTCTCTCTCATAAAGCCATTCAATGGGGTTGCCCAACCTTCTGCCAAAACCTGCACCCACTGCATATCCACCTAGTAAATTTGAAAGTAAAGCAAAATTTTCTATTGCATGTATATATAAGCAAAAGCAGTGATGATCTTCAGGAATTTAATTTGGAAAGCAATGGAAACAAACAGTGTAAGGATGAGTATAGATTATACCAAACTAACAAAGAATAAGGGCACTAGGAAAATATTTCCTTCTCCTATTAAATTTAAATAACATTAGGCCTCCAAGTATTTCTAATAAGCACAGCCTCTCCTAAACTCGTGGTTCTCAACCTTTACCTCAAACCCCTGGAAAGCTTACTAAAATGATGATTGCTTCACCTGCAGAGTTTCTGATTCAGTCAGCTTGCTGCGGAGACCAAGAATCTGTATTTCTAAAATGTTCCCAGAAAATGCTAACAGTGATGATCTAACACTTTGATAACCACTGTCCTTAACCAAGAGAAACTTTATGGCCAAATGAGGTGGCTCACGCCTGTAATTCCAGCACTTTGGAGGCCAAAGCAGGCAGATCACCTGACATCAAGGAGCTCAAGACCAGCCTGGCCAACATGATGAAATCCAGTCTCTACTAAAAATACAAACAATTAGCCAGGTGTGGTGGTGCATGCCTGTAGTCCCAGCTACTTCGGAGGCTGAGGCATGGGAGTCGCTTGAGCCGGGAATCACTTGAGCCCAGTAGGTAGAGGTTGCAGTGAGCTGAGATCACGCCACTGCACTCCAGCCTGGGCAGTAGACTGAGACCATGTCTCAAAAAAAAAAAAAAAAAAAAGTCACTGGGAGACAAGGAAACTCAAATGACCAATAAATGTATGCAAAAGATGGTTGTTCTCATAAATCATCAGGGAAATGTAAAATGATGGCATAATCTTTTCACAGAGAAGACTTCAACTTTATCTGTAAAGCTGCATTTTATTTGACAGTTTGGTACCTCTACAGTGCACCCAAGCACGCAGCTTATGATCTCCAAAGGGAACTAGGGCTGGTTGGAGAAAAGGCTGAGTCCAATTATAGGACTAGAAGGTACAAAGTGAGCCTGGAACATCTTGCTGAGCCAGGAAGCAAGGAGTCTTTCCAAGATTAACAAAATCTTGTTGGAAAGACACAGGCATCACCCCACTGGCCAGCTAAGACTATTTAAACTTCAAAAGGGAAATATTGGCAGAGGTCACTTGACATACAATAAATAAGAAGAGCCTTGGTCCATCAAGTGACTCACAAAAAAGTGACCATAAAGTACTGTATTCTCTGTATTCTTAAAAAAAGGTGTATAGAATTAAGTACCTTCTGTTCTGTGGTCTTGTTAGGAAAAAAAAAAAAAAAAAAAAAAAAAGGGAAGCCACTGTACTCCAGCCTGGGCAATATAGCAAGACTCTGTCTCCAAAAAAAAAAAAAAAAGGAGAAAATTTAAATAAAATATTTTCCAAGAAAAGTCTCTTTTATCCATGACAGAGTACTCTTCATTTTGCAAGACTATTATTTCTTGAACTTTGAGATTTCTAGCATATCCCATCAGAAAATTAAAGGACCAATGAACAATGTACTTATCGTTTATGTAAGCTGGATATGCTCATTTTTTAACTGGGCATACAGCAGTGGCTCTCCAATGAGAAAGATAAAGCACCTGGCCGAGTGGTGTGCAGTAAAATGCAGCCTACTCTTTACTCCCAGAGTATGTTTGCCAATGTGTTCCAATGCAAAATCAAATAATGGTATTCTCCTGCTTCAATTCACAGGAAAAAAAATTGTATTCATGGAGAAATATTTTTTCCCAAAACCCTTGATGGTGGCTACTACTTGTTTCTACTGGAATTCAATTCTAGATGGTATCTGTTAGGGGTTGAACGTCTGTGTCCTCTCAAAATTCCTATATTGAAGCCCTAACTCCAATGCTACTATACTTAGAAACAGGGCATGTGAGGAGGTACAAAGAATGGCAGTGTGCCTTCCAGATGCTCTGCCAACTGAAGAAATTTGAGAACCAATGAATTGAAAAAACATTCCACTTAGAAAAATCTACTGTCTTTCTGGATTCTAGAATCTGACATGTAAATTTATAGTCATTCATTCTTCTTCCTCTCTCTGCCTTTGTCTGCGTGTATTCATTCCATGCAGTCTGTAAGCAACCAATTTTGTTGTTCTTTTGTAACAGTTCACTTCCTGGGCTGCTCTGCTCTGTAGTTCTCACTTCTTGTCATTCCCTGGGATGTCCTGGTTTCTGGTCAGGGACCCAATCACACACACAAAGTGCACCAATATAATTTACTCCCATCAGGGATTTCGGTAACGACTTAAAGAGTCTTTCTTCAAGCCTAGAAGTTTTGTTTTGTTTTCCTTTCTCCTTACTTTCAGATGTGGCACTTCCCTGGGTATTTTGGGTTTTTACTATATTAAAAGAAAGGATGGGGAATCCAGCTTCTAGTCCAAATACTTATTTTTAATCTCCCTTTTTTTAAAGTATACATAAATTATACAACTTAAAATTCTCTAAGATTTGAAAATGATAAATTATAGTTTCCATTCTCATCATGTTTAACTAAGCAGTTGTATTGAGAAAGATAGTTAATGATATCATCAGAGCTAAGATACACAATAAAATTATTCTTTTTTTTTTTTTTTTTTTTTTTTTGAGACGGAGTCTCGCTCTGTCGCCCAGGCTGGAGTGCAGTGGCCGGATCTCAGCTCACTGCAAGCTCCGCCTGCCGGGTTTACGCCATTCTCCTGCCTCAGCCTCCCGAGTAGCTGGGACTACAGGCGCCCGCCACCTCGCCCGGCTAGTTTTTTGTGTTTTTTTGGTAGAGACGGGGTCTCACCGCGTTAGTCCGGATGGTCTCGATCTCCTGAACTCGTGATCCACCCGTCTCGGCCTCCCAAAGTGCTGGGATTACAGGCTTGAGCCACCGCGCCCGGCCTAAAATTATTCTTAACAATATAAGATGGAGAGAGCCAAGTTTTGGCAAGGGATCAGAAAACATGTCTGAAGGGGAGAATGTTTACTTAATAACTATGGATTAGTATTTCTTGACCTTTTAGGACACATTATTTCTGATATGCCTAAAGATCTCATATTTGTTCTTTGATAGTTCAAAATAAATAAATATTATTACTCAAACCAAATGAAAATCATGGTAATTTGGGAACGTGGTCGCACAAATTAAACACATTCCCCATCCTTAGAAATTGTGATATATACCACAACATATTTGCCCCCCAGCTAATACCACCCTGGGCCTCATATACTGCTGTAAGTCACAAATTTAACAAACTACTGTACATAAGGCTGTATCACTTGGTGTGAAAAGCAACAAAGAACTTACTTTGTTAATTTTCAGTGCTGGTAATGTTTCCGCATCTGTTTTTGCCAAATGAAGTTTATTTTCTGGCACATATAGTTCTTTTACTTCATAAGATGCATCCACAGGTACAATATCCTATATAACAATAGGAGTACAATTTAAATGTTTGGTTCAAGAATTTAGAGTTCACCAAAGGGTATCTTAATGAAGAAAATCTCTCAAAATGAAACCAAAAAGTAGCATAAAAGAAGGCTGTGAGTGCTATGTTCCCCTCAATCAATACTCTCAAGCAGATAGTATCCCACATACAAGAAGTAATTAAGCACAATGTCCCATTATCTACTGGGAAATAATAAATTCCTAAAATATACTACCTATGTCAAAATCAGGCAACTACAAATGAGAGGTAGCCTCAAGTAAGCGGTAACAACAAAAAGAACTTGGAAACAAGCAAACAAAAACCACCTGAACCATCACACTTATTATCTTTACCATATCACAAAACCATTTTATTCCAGCTTTTATATATACCTTTATCACCACTGTCAGGAAAGCCACCTTTTACCCACGCAACACAGTATTCTAGAATGTCAGCTTTACTTCCACCACTGTGGTCTGAAAATCAGAACTTTTTGATCCCACATGAAATGCAGCCTGGAATTTTTATCCAAGCTCCATGTACTCATTTATAAAACACTGGGATGGTGTTTTACCCCATTTATACTACAATTTTATGTACATACTACAATTTATGTACATATTTGTGATAACAACATAACCATTTACATACTGCTCATTAGGAGCTCTTTACAAGGTTTGTTCACAACACTTGACATATCCCTAAGAATAATTACTAAATGTGTTTAATCACTTTAATTTGTTTTAAACCAAATCTGTCAGGTAACCTCAACAACCATGAAAAACTGGCACTAATGGAGGGCTTTTCATAGATGTGTCCAACACTTTATTATTCGAAATAAAGTAATTCTCAAAAGAATAAGAAGATAAGCCAAAGACTGGGAGAAAAATATACTCAAAAGGCATATCTTTAGATAAAGGGCTGTTATCCAAAAATATACAAAATAAACAATTAAAACTCACCAATAAGAAAATGAACAACTGAAATTTAAAACTGGGCAAAAGACCTGAATAGATATCTCACCAAAGAAGACACAGATTATAAATAAGCATATAAAAAGATGTTCAACATCATACGTCATTAGGAAATTGCAAATCAAAACAAGATAGCACAATACACCTATCAGAATAGCCAAAATCCAAAACACTGACAACATCTAATGTTGCCAAGGATGTGGAGCAATAGGAACCCTTGTTCATAGTTGGTGGGGATGCAAAATGGTACAGCCACTTTGGAAAACATTTTGCCAGTTTGTTACAAAACTAAATATACTCTTACCAGCAATTTCACTCCTTGATATTCACCCAAATGAGGTGAAACTGTACCTCCACTCAAAAATCTGCACAGGGTGTTTAAAGCAGCTCTGTTCAGAATTGCCAAAAGTTGACAGCAACAATGTGTCTTTAGTTGGTGAATAAACAAACTGTAGAACATCTAGACAATGCAATATTAGTCAACTCTAAGAAATGAGCTCCATGAAAACATGGAAGAACCTTAAGTGAGAACTGCTAAGTGAAAGCAGCCAATCTGAAAAGGGTACAGACTATATGATTCCAACTACATGACATCAATTTTGCTGTGAACCTGAAACTTCTCTTTAAAAAAGTCTGCTTTTTTTAAAAAACAATACAAAACAACAAAAAATTAATTCAAGATGAAAGAACTGGATTTTTAAGGACACTCTCCACTATTTTTCCTGAGGAATAGATGTTCTTTAGAAAGAAACTTCAATTTATATTTGGTCTTACATGACATGTTCAGTAGGAAAAAAAAGGCAGATATGTCGATCAAAGCCAGATGACTTCATGAAAGACCTAGGTGCTACCACTCAACTAATCAACAACTATGGGTTCTGAAAACCTAAAAAGAACTATTCTCTTACATTTCTCCTACTTTCTCACACATCCTGTTTCCTCAAAGACGGAACAAGAGACAGTTCAGCAATTTCCTACTGGTAAATTCAAAGTCTCTGTCCTTTCTAATAATTAAAAAATAAATAAATAAAAGAATAAATATCAAGGAAAAGAAAAAGAAATGTTAAAAACAAAAGACAGGAAATAAACACTGCTTTACACAATAGCAAATTCAGCCAGCTGCGCTGCTCCTCGGGTGCAGACATGAACGGCATTTTCTGGAGGCCCCTTGTCCCTCTAGGGTCTCACTGTTCACAGGAGGAAAGCAGAAAAGTGTGTGAGGCACAAACCCAGCACAGCATTAGACACTTCATATACCTGCCAAATCTTCTGCAATTAAGCTTCCAGCAGGCACCCATAGCCGAAAGCTAACTATTGTGTTTACTGAGGGTAAATAATACATGAGGGCATTAAAAAATAATGGTGAAGGAAGAATGCTCCACCAGCTGCTTCTGTGTGCTCTTTGTAGATACAAATATGAATGATACAGCCATGTACTAATGGGGCAGATTATTTCTAATGAACCCACACTATAGAGGGTATGTCTTAAATTTTCCCAAGGAGTTCAAAGCAGTGACAAGTAAATATACATAGTTTATACATAACACCAGGAGGGGAAACCACATATAGGAAAAAAAAAAAAAGGACTCTTCCTTAAATCTAGCATGAGATATAGCTTATCTTCCAACTCCAGAATTATTTTAATACATTTATTTTAAATTATAAAATAGCAGCAAAGAGAACTTGGGAATGAGAAAAACAAATCACCCTGTATCCCAGATATGGTTATCATTGCCATTTTTCTATCTTCCCTTTGATCTGGTCTCCATCCATAGGCACATCACAGGACAAATGGTAGTTTAGCAGTCTGTACAAAGCCTATTATTTCAAGTAGAAAATAATAATTTAGAGTCAATTTCTCCTGGAATGACAGTATGATGTGCATTAAGTGAACTACACATACATTCCGTATGTTCAATTAGCTTCTTGGATATGTAAAGCCTCCAAAGATGCCTTGAGGCATACAGATTCTCTGCAGCTACAAAGTAAAGAATTGAAATCCTCTATACTAGGGGAAGAAAACACTAAACATAACAAGTTACACAAAAAGTCAGGCACTCATTACGACTTCTGTGAGGAAGAGTATGATACGGTTTCACTCGACACTTACATATTTACATAATCACAAAGCTTCAGGGGCATAACATCTTCAAAACCAACAAGATACAAAAAAGCAACAGGGGTCTATAGGTCAGTTATTTTCAATATTCTCATCACTAAGAATATGAAGTAAAAAAAGAGGGCAGAGGCTGTTTATATTTAAGATCTGAGTTCCAATTCTCAGAGTGCAATCTTAAGCATCTTACAACGTGTCTCCCCAGTTGTTTAAAAAAAAAAAATACAAAAAGATACACACATACATGTTACAGGGCTGTTGTGACAATCTAGTGACTCAAAGTACCTGAACAGTGGAGGATAACATTAGTGAGAACTGACTACACCACCACACATTGTTCTAAGGGCTTCATGTGAATTTTAATCCATTAATTTTCACACAGTCCTACTTACGAAGGCAGAAGAAACTACTGCTATCCCCTCTTTACAGAGGAAATCGAGGCCCAAGAGAGGTCAATGACTTGACCCAAATCCCTGCAATACTGTCTTTCAATGGACTTAACACAAAAAGAATACTCAATAATTAGACTACATTTGCTACATGCCAGGAACTGTTTAAGCACTCGGCATATATCAACTCATAGAATCCTCTGCACAATCCTGAGACAGGCACTTTAATTATTTCCCATTTCACAGATGAGTGAATTGAAGTCCAAGAAACTAGACTATATCTTCCAAGGTCATATAGTTGAGAAATATTGAAAACTAACGTATTAAGTATTTTGTCACACAAATTTTTCTTATTTTCATGATTTTATTAAACATAATTCCCAAGTTTTTAATCAGCATGTGATCTTTCAATGCGTTGCCAAGGTTCTAGAGAAAAATAAAAGATATTCAATATTTCAGTTAGGCCTAAACAGTTCTACTAAAGACAAGTAAGCAATTTGCAACCGACTGTTCCAAACCCTGCCACTGTGAATAATCAAGAACCTCCATTTCCACTACTGAGTATCCCTTAGCAGGATACGCAGCCTGGGAACAAATGACAAAGGACTCCAGAGAAGAGAAGAATCTCATTCTCAACTTCAATGATAAGAAAAACTCTATATAAAACTTTCTTTGCCATCTCTGAAATGTACATTATTGTAAGGATGCGATATCTTTTTGTACGCTGACTATGGGGCTCAACTAGTCTCCCCCAGGTTTACTGCTGAAAATTGTCACAATCCTAGAGAAGCAGAGGAAAGCATGCAGCAGACACATCTTCTGATTTTTACTGGCTACAACAAGGCATGTTTAGCTGGTTTCCTAAACCAGCATCCCTAGTTCAGCTCACAAAGACTGAAGACCAACAGCAGTGTGCATGGCCCACCGCAATGCTCCAGGCACAGGGCTGGGGCTATTCTCTTCCCTCCACCCCAAAGCCCCCACAACACCTAGAGCACACTCAGGTGCATCTCTGCTTCCTCTGAAGAGATGTTGCAAATAAGAACTCTGCACTAACGAATGTTTCCATAGATGATGTCTAGATGTCTACCATTACCTTCCAACCATATCCCCAAGTTAAAAAAAAAAAAAAAAATGTACAAATAATTTGCGATCAAATCTGTCTCCAAGGTAACTATTTTGAACACAAAAAGGACAATATCTATACTGTAAGCCCCATCAAATTACTGAAATGTTTTGTGCACTAATAAAGTTATTCATAATTGAGCATAAATTTTTTATTAATGTGCTACTTTACATGTATTAACAAAGGTTATAACCACTTTCTTTTCAAGAAAGGACATTTTGTTTTTGTTTTTGAGTCAAAATAACTTTTTCATTAGAAGCATTTCATGAAACTCTTCCCTTTTCAAAATTCATACCAACAATATTTTTAAATGGATTTTAGCCTCACAACTTCAATACAAAATTCTTCTGATACCTAACCAATGCCAAAATAAACATTCAAAAGGTTGCTACTGTTTTTCTCTTCTAAAAAAGATACATAGAGTGAATGTTTTGGGAATTAATGCAAAAATAGCATGAATCAAGAGGAACTGGGAGCATCTGCTCAGTCTGTGGAAATGTGTTATACACAGATTCTATGTGTAAAGACAAAAGTACTCAGTCTCTAACAGGAATATAAAAAGAATCTTAAACATGCAGATGCTGCCAGCTTCTAGCACATTCCAGTGACAAATCTCAGTTTCCAAAACCACTACTAAACATCTGAAAGGAGCAAAACCACCTCAAAGTGAGACAAGATATCTGGACAACAGAAAGTTGAAGTCCCTGCCACATGAGCTATCCACTTTATTTGGGATTCATTAGGATTTCCACAGACAGAGCTATTAGAAACAACGTGCTCTTCTTCAATTTGTACATATAAAACCCTTTGTTTCATGAAATGTCCTTTAAAACACAAATAGATCCCAAGCCAGGCCAGGAAAAAGTCTGCACATACCTGGACACCTCACCTCCAATCTGAAAGCTCCAGTCACCCAGCACTGAAGGGGGCTCAGGGAGGTCCTAGGAGTCCTCCTGAGCAGGGGATCAGTAAACGACCCACACTCTACTACTAATGAGAGGTGAATTCTGTAACCTGTAAGTCTAGAGATATTATAAATTTATAAGTATTAATTTAATTTTAAAATGTAACACAGGGTACCCAGAACGTTTTCTGTTTGACTTTGACAGTCTAAGATCTAACATATGTTGTATCCAAAAACAGACAACTGTTTTTGTTTTCACCTGGAAACTGGCAGGCAGGGCAAACAACACGCACTACATGAAAGTGGTAGCTCTCGCCTCTCATTTTAATCTTCCTAAAGAACTCTGAACATGTTAATACAATGATTCCACATTTTAAGTTTTCCTTTAAATACTTTCTGTACTTTTTTCTTGAGCCAAATCTGCCCAACAGATTGGAATACAAGGGCACATTCATATTTTTATGTAACTATTAAATTTCTATTATCTAAACTACATGCATCCAAAGCATGAACACCAAACGACGTTCTGGCAACACTTTAAAACTAAGCTGCAAAGTCTGGCTTTTATGTGCAGTATAAAACCCACTTAGAGCACTAAACCACCATTTCTTAAAAAGACAAACCTTTAAATAATTTATAGCACTAGTAAATCTAGAGTTCCTGGTAGATTTTAAAACAGTATTTAAAATATCACTTTAGATTAAAACCAGCAGCAAGAAGTCTACTTCCTCATGTCATAACAAGCCAAGTTAAAATGCAATACTAGCAGGCCATCTAGTGACGAATTTAGGGTCTAGGAAAATAAAATATCCTGATTTGTTAGTGTCTTCTATTTTCCTAAATAAATACATACCAAACAAAGAAAATGAAGATGCTGTGCGAAAACGATGAGAAATGCAGTCTTTATATGAATGACCACTTTATCTATCCCGATTATATTACACAGTCACAGTGAAAGAGAAAGCAACCCAGAAAATGACAGAGAATTCTTAACTTTATGTAAAGTACCCATGGTAACCAAAGGACCCATCATCCTATATTATCCATTGTACAGCATACTAAAAACATTTTTCTTGGACAATGAAATAAATACTGTATCTTACTGAAGACCATTAAACTCTTCCAGTTACAATTCACTTCCGAAGAGTCTCTCCAAAGGAATACAGAGCAACAGATAAAAGCAAAGTCTACCTACCACTATTATTTCCATGAAGGCAGTGCTTTTCAAATACCTTCATTCTCTGGGAAGTCCCAGACTATAGTACTTTCTTCTCTCTAATAAAAAGTGGTATACAATGGGAAATATATACAGTGTTTGGTCTTTGTCCTCAGTTCTTGGCACAGAGCTCCTCAAACCCTTGAAATCCCCTAAGTGATCAATGTGTCTCTGGAGTGCTGAGGAGAGGACTCTTGGCTGAAGGGCTCCTAGACAGCTTCATGATGGGGGCTGGGACCAGAAAGTCCAAGTCACCATCATAGGGTTGAAACTTTCAGCCTTACTCTTCTCCCCTGACCTCTGGGGAGCAGAAAGGCATTAGAGAGATTGAGTTCAATCACCAATGGCCTATGATTTAATCAAACGTGCAACTTAAAGCCTACATAAAAACCTCTAAATGATGGGGTTCAGAGAGCTTCCTGGCTGGTGAGCACACGGAGGTACTGGGTGGGGGGTGGGGTTGAAGATCATGGAGAAAGCACGGAAGCTCTGCCACCCCTTCCCTGCACATCTCTTCCATCTGGCAGTTACTGAGTCTATAAGAAACTGGGAGTAGCAAATAAAGCATTTTACTGAGTTCTGTGAGTTGTCCTAGCCAATGATCAAACCTGGTGTGGGGACAAGGTAGGGAGGTAGGAAACCTTGGATTCATAATCAGCCAGGCAAGAAAGTGGGTAGCCTGGGCACCCCATTTGGGCTGGGATCTAAAACAGGGCAGTGTATAGGAGTGAGCCCTTAACCTGTGAGGGCTGAGCTAACTCCAGATAGCTAGGGTCAAAATTAAATTGAATCACTGGATACCAGATGATATCAGAGATTAAACAAACTGGTTATTGTGAGGAAAAAAGTCTTCAAAAGTCTTACAAAACTAAGCTTGAAAAGGGGATAAAATGTACTTAGCTTATTTTAGAAATAAAGTTGTCATTATATACAGTATAACCCTTTACCACTTAGATTTACGTTTTAGGACTTACATAAATCATAATTCACTAGGCAAAATGTGCCTCTTTCCAAGGAAAATTAGATAACCCACGAACACCTTTCTTATCGCACTTACACAGAACAAGCATTTCACACTAGCTGGGCACAGGTATGAGCAGTTTATTTCTTTAATGAACATTCTTTCCAACCCAGATAGTGTTCTTTGATCTGTTCAAGTGCTTTAAAAGTACTCAAGAAATAATCTTTCTAAGGTCAACAAAATGCCCATGCCGCTTCCATTTCTTAATCCCAACTACAGGTAGGGAACAACTGATCAAGGAATGTGAAAGAGAGTCAGAGAAAAGATTCTATTTCAGAAATAAACTAGAAATGGAAAGAATCTGGATACTAGTAAAGGCAGTGTAGTAGAAACATGAGTGTGTAGGCTATAGAATCAATCAGAACTGTGTGCAAACCTCACTCTCTCTAACTGAACTATCTGGGAGAAATAACTTCACCTCTGGAATCTGTTTCCTCATCAGCAAAATGAAGATAATTGTAAATACTTAATCAGTTTCAATGTAAATCGGATGCAATAATGCCACTGCAGTACCTAACACAGGGCCTAACACATAGTAAGAGTTCAACTGATAAGTTACTGTTGATGGTCTCCATCTCTGCCTGTGACGGTTAATACCATGTGTCAACTTGATTGGATGGAAAGAATACAAGCTACTGATCCTGGTGCGTCTGTGAGGGCACTGCCAAAGGAGATTAACATTTGAGTCAGTGGGCTAGGAAACGTAGACCCATTCTTAACCTGGGTGGGCACCATCTAATCAGCTACAAGCACGACTAGAATATAAACCGGCAGGAAAATGTGAAAAAAGAGACTGGTCCAGCCTCCCAGCCTACACCTTTCTCCCATGCTGGATGCTTCCCGCCCTCAAACATCAGACTCCAAGTTCTTCAGTTTTGGAACTCAGACTGGCTCTCCTTGCTCCTCAGCCAGCAGATGGCCTACTGTGGGACCTCGTGATCATGCAAATTAATACTTAATAAACTCATATATATATGTGTGTGTATATATATGTGTGTGTATATATATGTGTGTGTGTATATGTGTGTATATATGTGTATATATGTGTGTGTATATATATTCCATTAGTTCTGTCCCTCTAGAGAACCCTAATATACTGCCCATGGCATTCTCTTTCAGCACACGTTTATATATTCTTTTACATAATGCTGGTTAATATAGGACCCCTAACCTTCACCTCCCTACTCCAAACACATACTCTAAAGCTACATAGATTTAGTTATTATTCCTCGCTTTAAAGCAACATGGTACGTGATATATTCATCCCCTTCACCTCCCCATCTATATTTAGATTGTACTATGTGTCCTCCCATAGCCCACCTTTGGAAAATCTAGCAAATGTCTTTGCGATAACAATGAAGTTGAATGAACTGAATTTGCTACCCCTGGATAGAGGGAGTTCGATATGAAAAGTACACATTATAGTAAGTCACTTTGCAATGAAGTAGTGGGCAAATGCACAACTGGCATCTCTAAGGATAAACTTTGAGCTGAATGTCAGGTAGTCACTGGTTTCTCCATGTGCCCTGATGCCCACTGGGATTCAACCTAGTGAGAAAAACAACCAAAAGAAAATAAATGCCAGATATAGTTGTGTTTATATGTGTATTTCTTCCTTCAATTGCATTTTAAAATTCTACATCATAGTATAAAAGAAGAGAAATAAATGAATCTATATATGGTCATTCTAGTCTATACACTATAAACAAAATAACAGTGGTGAAGACCAAACATTAAGGTCCATGAGGCCGGAATGTTTATTGCTTAATTCACTGCCACATCTCCAGTGTTCACAAAAGTGCCTACCACATATAGCACCATCGATTAAATTAACTAAAAAGATCAACTAAGTACAACAGAGAAATACGCATGCTTTCATTGGGAAGTGAAGTCATTTATTCAGAAAAGCATGTAACAAATACTGAAAAGGAGGGTGATACCAAAAGAAAGTTATCAAATTAAGTAGGCATTTGCATTTCTTTTGTCACCACCCACGTTTAAGATAAAAATTAACAGTTTTTCAAAAGAAAATTTCTCTCCCCTAAATGAACACAATCAGAATCCCTTACTGGATGTAGATTTAATTACATCTCACTTAAGTGTAAGGAGAACACTCCTGAAAGTAAAAGCCAGAGGTGTAAGAAAATGACTGAAATTCTAGATGCAGAATCCAACATGTCCATGAACAAGTTTCTTCATTTCTCTGAACTATTTCAAATGTTTACTGTATGAATAAAATTAAACAACATATGAAAAGAGCTTAACACAAAGACCATTTGGAAAACTACCACAGTAATTCAGGTGAGAGACAGTTGGAAGCTAAATTAGGAAAAAAGGCCATTTCTCCAACTGAAATAAACAGAACAAGTTATTTTAAAAGACAACATACTACATATATATGTCCCTTATAATAAGGACTCAGCAAATGTTAATTTCTTATCTAGCCTTCTTTTTCAATGAAACTGTCCAATCATCAGATTGTCAGGCAGGCATAATATAGATTAGTATCCATATGAAAAGAAGAACAATTAGCATAATCATTAATTAGGTACAAATAAATTAGGAGAAAGGCATTAACTAAGACCACAGAGATAAGACAAGCAATAGCACCAAACTATGAAGAACTGTGAACACAAATCATCTCTCCTCTTTATTTTATCTTATTTTCAGTGATGTATTTTATTTTATTTTATTTTTTTATTTCAGACAGGGTCTCACTCTGTCATCCAGGCTGGAGGGCAGTGGCACAATCATAGCTCTCTGCAGCCTCAAACTCCTGGGCTCAAGAGATCCTCTGGCCTCAGCCTCCTGAGTGGCTGGGATACGCCACCACACCTGACTACTTTTTAAAAAACTTTTTCAGAGACAGAGACAGGCTCTCACTATGTTGCCCAGGCTGGTCTTGAACTCCTGGCCTGAAGCAATCTTCTTGCTTCAGTTTCCCAAAGTGCTGGGATTACAAGTGTGAACCACCACACCTGGCATACAAATCGTCTCAATTCCATAAACAATGGGAAAATCAGTAAGTGTTTTACAGCAAAAAAGGGAAATGCCTAGACTACACTTTCGAAAGATGATTTTGTGAATATCATAGGATGGACAAAAGGGCACACAGAACTGGAGGTGTGGTAACCAGTTAGGGGAATATGGGATAGTATGATCCTAAAATCACACAGTGTCAATTTACCTTCAGTTTTTAAACCATCAGAGAAAAAAAGCAAGATGCAAAGTCCTGTGCATCACAAATACCACAGGAATCTGTATTTTCATTATACAGAATTATAGTTAAAAACCAACTGAACCCTGAATACAATGTGGAATCCTGGATCGAATCCTGGAACAGGAAGAACGTTAGTGAAAAAATAAGTGAAAAGCTGCAAAATTTTCTCAAAACCAAGTTATGGGTTTTTTTTTTTGTTTTTTTTTTCCAAGAAAAACTTAAAATTATCCTCCTCCCTGAAGAAAAAAAGGAGCTTATACACAGGGAAAGTGTCAAACCCAAAGGATAATATTCTAAATAGGGCCCCAAAGAAGTGATTACGAATTTAAAGAGAGAAAGACGGGAAGAAGGTGGGAGAAACCTGTGGCATCCAACACAAATCAAGCTTAATAATCCCGTAAACATGTCTGAACTATCTGGAATTTATAGTCAAAGATTAATAAGCCCCATAAAATTATATAAAATGCTATCTATTAAATATGTGCATTTTTCTGAGATTTTATAAAACACTTACGAATCACTAACTAGATATTTAAAAAATCAAAACAAATAATAAAACTGTACAGCCATCCCTCAGTATCTGAGGGGAATTGGTTCCAGGACCCCTTGAGGACACCAAAATCCATAGATGCTCAAGTGATATAAAATGGCACAGCATTCACATACAATCTACACACATCTTCCCATACACTTTACATCATCTCTGGATTACTTATAATACCTAATACAATGTAAATGTTATATAAGTAGTTGTTACATTGTATTCTTTTTAAAATTTGTATTCTTTTTCATTGTTGTATTAATTTTCCTGAATATTCTCAATCCATGGTTGTTTGAATCCACAAATGTGGAACCCACAGACACAGAACCCCAGATACAGAGGGTCAACTTTGTAACAATGATATGGCAAATTTCAAATTAAAAAAAGATAGGTTCGGTGTACAAAAAAACTCAAACAAAACTACAATCAAAATGAAAAGGCAAAATACTAGAACTATAGTTTCAATAAAAATGAGATGGATTTAATATCTATGTCTAGAACTAGAATTTTATACAAATTTCTAAGAAAACGATATACAACAGCAACAGAGTAAAACTGAAGAGAAAGGATAAACAATGCATTGAAAACAAAACAGAGATTTCAAAAGAGAGCATCACCTAACAAATGAAAAGGCCAGCCAATCTACAATCATAAACTTTCTTGAGCCCATTGCAGAACTGAGGTGAAAAAAAGCAGTGAGATGAACGCTTCCAAGTGACAAGTCCCACCAAGAAAAGACCAGGCACATGAACTGCTTACCTGTAGCAGAACATGGGAGGAAGAGGTGGCTACAATAAAGGCAGGTAAGAAGAAAAGAGCTAAAATGTCTTTAAAACTTTTAAAGGCTGAGTGTGGACTAGCGTGACAGGCTTAGTACAATGGGGGACTGGGGGTACCAGACACAAGGGGTCCTGAACTCACGCACAAGCACGCCTATGGCAGGTGCTCAGAACATAAATCAGGAGGAGGTCTAGAGACTAAAAAGAGTCTTCTTCAGTGGGGCACAGGCAAAAAACTATGCTCACTCACTAGACCCTTCTTTCATAACCACAAAAGCCTTAAGCTAACGAAAAAGGAAAGGAAACCCTCAAACCTTCCCAGGGTCCTCTGTTTCTGGGGGAGGGGTGGAAGCAAATATGGTCTGCCAAAAAGAAGGAGATGAAGGAAATCCTTTTGGGCCCAAGATCCTGCATTCGTACAAACCAGGTAGCTAGTACAAAACAGATACAAAACATGCCAATGCATGTGAGAAAAACAAAACTCCCCTCCAAGCCTCCCAGGGTGAAAGCAGAGATTAACTGTTACGCAGGGAGAGGAAGAAGCACTGAGAAAAACCCACCTCAAGACTCAGGAGCACAGGTCATGCCTTAGACTGAAGTTGGGCAAGGAAACTGAGAATCATCACCACTTCCTAGTCATGAGCCTAGCACCAAGTGATAAGCCACAGCAGTATGCTGCTGAGAGACGAACAGGAAGAAGACTCCTGTGGTACAGGTATACAGGGAACACTGACGATGAAGGAGGAACACTAAGAAAAACCCAAGAGCAGGCCAGGCCTCATGCTAAGTACAAGGTAGAAGAGCCCACCACTGCAGAAATTTGAAGCCTGTGATGCAGTAAGAATAACTTCATAAGAAACAAGGACAGCCAAGTCCAGCTGAGGGCTAAATCAAACTACTACAATAACAGTATGACAGAAAATGAAACATGCCCATGACATAAACACTACCTCAATCTCTACTGTACAACTAGACACAATGTCCAGCATTCACAAAAAATTACAAGATACACCAAAAAGCAAGAAAAACTACCCACTGTCAAGAGATATGACAAACAAATCTCAACAAAATGAGATTCAGAAATAACACACATGTTCAAACCATAAGGCAGGATTTTTTTTTTTTTCTTCTTTGAGACAGAGTCTCACTCTGTCACCCAGGCTGGAGTGCAGTGGTGTAATCTCAGCTCACTGCAACCTCCACCTCCCAAGTTCAAGCAATCCTCAATCTAGGGCTTTTTAGCTGGGATTAAGTTAAAGGATCTAATGAAAAAGTGGACAGCATGCATGGAGAGATGGAGAATTTCAACAGAAAAATGAATACTGTCAAAAAAAAAAAGTCAAATAATGAGAATTGTTTTTTAATGATTATCAGAATTTAAAAATTCCTTCTATGAGCATATGAATAGATTGGATACAGTTAAGGAATCAGCAAACTTAAAAATCAGTTATTAGAAATTACCGAAGCTAAAATGTTAACAGAAAAGGGATGAAAGAAACACAGCATCTAAAAACTGTGGGACAATATATTATTTAACATATGGGTAACTAGAGTACCAGAAGAAGAGTGAAAAAAGCAAAGGAAATACTTAACATGTTAATGGCCAAGAGTTTTCAAAAACTAATGAAAAAAATATGTATCTACCCAAGCAGGTTGGGGAATTCTAAACAGGAAGAAAAAAGACCTAAATCAACTACGAGACCTAGACACATGATATTAAACCCACTAAAATCCAAGGAGTAACAGAAAATCTTAAATTCAGACACGAAAAAAAAATCACACAGAGGAACAAAGAAAAGAATTACATTATACATCTCATCAGAAATGAAGCAAACAAAAAAAATGGAACATCTTTAAAGCACTAAAAGAAAAAAAAATCTGTCAATGCAGAATTCTATGCCCAGTAAAAGTATTTTCTAAAAATGAACAAACAGATGAGAAAGACTGATAAAAAGCCTTTCCAAATTCATTCCCCTGTGCCTCCCAGTATGCCATGGACATAACTGAAATCATGATTTCTAACACACTTCCTAGGAGTTAAACACTCTTATATCTGTTTCTATCACTTATAATGTAAATTGCTCAAGGATGGAGACACTGCTGATAAATCTTTGCATTACTAGCGCCTAGGACTGTAAAATCTACAGTAGTGGGCTTTTAATCAATATGTGGTTGATGATGGATGATGAAAGAATGGATGCTGGGACAGCTTTGGAGAGATGAGAAGGAAGCTAAAAGTAGAACAATAGGATTAGAACAAGAGTGCAGAAGTCATTTAAAAAGAAACCTAGAAGGCAGAGATGACAAAGCATAAAACCTCCTGGGATGTCTCAGTGACCTGCAAATAATGATACCTCAACAGTAAATACAGAGAAAAACGTCAGAGCGTATCGATTTACATTATGTATATTTATTCGGCTACAATGTTTGGATAAAATAAATAAAATAGGAAGGAAAGTCCCACATTATCTACTTGGTAGATATAATATGGAAAAAATCAAAGGCTAAATGTTTATAATATATTCAGACAAAGAAATTTCTTTAAAGTTGTATGTCGAATATATCCAGTTAAGACAGATTAGATGAAAGAGGTTTATAAGATACACTAGATGAAAGAGGTTTATTACAGGGTTTTGTAGACTAAGAGTGGGTTCGAACTCCAAAACCCGCAGTTAGGACAGAATGAGGAAAGATGATGCCTCATTTTCTGTGTACCTCTAGGTCAGGACTGAACAGCAAAGGGTGGATGCATGACAAGGTGACAGGGTAATCACTGACCCAAGACCGCTACCCACACAGAGGCCAGATCCTCTCCAACTACAGTGAACTATGTGACCCTCCAATGAAAAGGGGAAAGGGGACTGAGGGTAGTATGGACAAAGCACAAGGGAAAGAAAACTTCTAAAAACCCAGACTAAAGTCTGAAGGAACCCTGCACTTGTTAGTGGGCCTCAGTACCCTGGAGAACATCAAGCCTCTTCATGCCTCCATATGTCCAGGCACCCAAAGGTCCTTATGTCCTAGAAACTTACATCCTCCACAGGTCCCTCTCTAGAATCCACCCATAAGGAGATCAGCATGTTATCACAAGGAAAATGTGGGCGCTCTAAATGTCTAAGAAAACTTAACTACTCTGTATACCTCAAATTGAAAAATATAACACTATCAAGTTACAGGACTGAATAATCATGGCTGGATTTTCTGTTAGGTATTTTTCTGTGGTAAAATTACTGGTAAAGTACAAGACTGTTTGACTCCTAAGCCTCCTGAGGTTTATACTGATGGGGATATTTCATACACTGCACATTCATGGTGTTCCCCACAACACCTCACACTGACATACAGACACAGAACACTGTTGGCATTTCAAAGCATTTAAAATATAAACGTTACTCAATATTAACACCACCGTTTTTTTTGGAGAGGGAAGATTATGAGAAAGATACAATTTTTCTCTGATGAGCCCTTCTTTCATCTTCTCTTACCCGTTCCTGTAGAAGTTCCACAACTTGCTGGACACAGTCATTTACATCACAGGAGTCTGTTTTCAGCACCAACTCAGGGGCTTCTGGCTTTTCATATTCAGAATCGATCCCAGTGAAACCTGTGAAAGGTACCAGATAACAGAGTAGGGTGGAAAATAAAATTAAAATTGCTTTGTTTTCTCAGCACAGACCTCTGCTACATTGAAGTTAGTATCTGCGCTGTCCTCCAAGTCACAGGATTATAGTAATGAAGTGTCTTTCTTGGGAGATTTCTAATTAAACTTTTTTTTTTTCCTGTACTGAGGGCCATTTTAAACTGCAAAACTACCCAAAATAGCATAAAAATGTAAAAAATGTGGCACCAAACAGGCTGTACGAAGAAAAACTGTTTATGGTTTGAGAACTAAACCCAGAAGGCAAAGTGCTGTCTTGTCGATTTTCGCTGGGAACTGTGTCAGGTGTGTTGGACGTGCTGCACTGACCGTGAAAGTGCCAGGAGTATTGATGTGGAGATTACAAATACATTTTGTCAAGTAGGCAAATTCATAAATATCGAATTCACAAATAGTAAGAATCAATTCTACTACTTTTGTCACCTTTTTTCTTTCTTTTTTGTCTTAAGAAAATGCCCAAGTTGCCTGTGAAGATGTACGGAATTAATACCAGGTGATCCAAAGCATCTCAATTTCTCTACAGGACATGGACATAAAACCAAACCTGACAAGATTATTTTCTTCTCAATGCAAAAACAAACACTAAATCAATCTGTCCAGTATATTCATAAGAATTATCCGTGGACAAAGTGAAGCTCTGCAGGCTTCTTCTGCCATCAGATAACAAGTGTTAAGTCAAATCAACTACTATTTGCTTAAACTAAACATAAATAAGGATAGTAAATAGATCACAAAATAAATTACACAATCAAATATAATTTGAGTAATAACCACTATTTAGATTTTTCCTACGGTATATGTGTTACCATAAAACTGCTAAGAAAAGAGCAAATAGATGACAATTTCCCAGAGAGGGTTAGCGGAGTTAAAGATAGACTATTCCTATCTTATATCCCTGACCTTACCTCGCACGTAAGTCATTCAAGGCTTGTCTATCTTGGAAAGCTTAGGTCACTCTTACGTTAGAATGGTATGCATGAATTTAAAATCATTACCATTAAGAAATACCGCTAACAAAAGAGTTCAATAATATATACTACAAACCTATAGCCCACTTATTTCATTTTTTTCTATTTCCTATTTCTAAGCATCCTCTGCAGTCCTGAACTCAAGAAAAAATTTCTGCATTACCAGTATTCCCATTTAGCAGTGGGTCACAAGAAAATGGCTGGGGAAAAAAAAAAAAATCCGGTTAAGAACACTAATTGTTAAGCTCTGATTCTCAAATGTGACGATATACTGGAATTACCAGGTCCCACCCCATGAGATTCTTATTTCACTGGTCTGGAGTACAGCCTTGGCACTGGATTTTTAAAAGTTCCCAAGGAAATGTTTACATGCAGCAAGCACTGGGTTAGAAGAAGTGGCTTAACATTTTAGAAGCCCTGGAGTTCTCCTACTAGATAATTTATCCATAAGTAATTACAATGATAAATGTAAATTGTGAGGAAAAACATATTTAGGCAGGTAATAAAAACTATTTTAAGTAGTCATCATGAAAATAATTGAGATAACATAATGAATGATACAAGGATATACTGACTGTCCAATAAATGTCATGTAAAGGTCTGTAACAGCCAGAGGCCCCGTGAATATACACAATCTTGTCTGTCCTGGAATGTTTACCATTACAGCTTTGAAACAGAGTTGATAGGGAACTTGTTAAGCACCATTTACAAGTAAAAGCTTTAAAAAAAAAAAATAAGCAACTCTACAATCAGGAACTCCAGCACCATGGGAAACCTAAATACCAGTGTATGCATACAGACACACACACACACATTAACCTAAGGAACATTTTATCAACCTCTACTCAGGGGAATATAGTCAACAATTGAGAAAGTAAACAAGAAACTGGACTAACACAAACACACTCCCAGTTATAGAGTACAAACTGTAAGAGACTCAAGAGCATTGTGGACAAGGTCTTATTCATCTTTGAATACCTGGCACCAAATATATACCTTGCAAATAGAAAGCTGAGGACTGAACTCTCATTTTTTATCTTGCCCCAATTCCTGTCTAGGGGGCCTGGGAAGTCATGCCCTACAAACCATTAATTTTCATCAGATAGGTTTTATTTAACCCTATATATCATGACTTCTTTTCCAACCTGACTCTGGCATAACATTGCAAGACAAAAAGAAAATCAAAACGTTTTCCCCAAAACATGTTTCTTTGCCATATTTTGAAATGGCCCTGCAAAGCTGTTTTTTGTGGGGGGAAATCTGCATCTTTAAAGAATCTTTATTAACAAAACTGTATTTTTTTCTTCCAGACCCTCCCAAAAGAGATTAAGATCTGAACAGGAAACATTTGTCGTCTCTTGTCTCTAAGGGTAGCCACTGGAAGACTTCAAAAGAACTTTGGTCTTCACAATCTTTATCTTAACCTGAACATTCTCTTTCTATCAATCCCAGGTCTTTAGACAAACCCAACCAATTGTCAACCAGAAAACGTTTAAATTCACCTATATCCTAGAAGCCCCCCGACAACCTGGCTTTGAGTTGTCCCACCTTTCTGGACCAAACCAGTGTATTTCTTTTATGTATTTGATTGATGTCTCAAGCCTCTCTAAAATGTATAAAACCAAGCTGTGCCCCGACCACCTTGGGCACATGTTCTCAGGACCTCCTGAGGGCTGTGTCATGGGCCACGGTCAAATTGTATTTGGTTCAGAATAAATCTCTTCAAATATTTGACAAGAGTTCAACTCTTTTTGTCACCAAAGCATTGGCAAATGTGTGTTAAATATTCCACTCCCACTCCACTTTCTCATCCATCCAACAAGCATTAACTGTGTGTATCACAGGTATATGCTTTGGGTGATGCACTGTGCTAAATTCTAAACACACAAAAATGTTCACTCTGATCTCCCTGCTCACAAGCAGCTTACTCCAGCCAGGATGACAAACCTTCTTCCCTCACCAATCCATTCGTGCAAAAACAACAAAACCAATTACAATTTAAAAAAGTAAAAGGTTTAGACTTTATTTAGGATACACCATTTTGCTTTTCTGTGCCAAATTTCTACACAAAAACTGACCTGAAAACTGGCCATTGAGAGAGTAGTATGGGAGTTGAAGGGTTAAACAGGTTTTCTTCCAATTGTCCTAAATTATTCTGGTCAAGCAGCCTGCTCTTTCTGAGTCAAGAAAGTAACAGCTTAATGGGGTAGAGGGTTGACAGGCAGGAGTCCCCATCAAGGAACTGATTCTCCATAGTCGCATTACCGGAGGTCAGCCTTGCCCATGGAACTAATGATACCACAGCAGATGGAACTTGATCCAACTGCCAAAGCATTCCCAGGTCCAAATACAGAAGAACCCAGAATAACTACCATTTTCCTTCCCACTCTATCTTTTTCTTTTCAGGGCCAAATACTGAATGCCAAAATCTATCATTGAGAGAGTTCCTGGGAGTTCCTGTGACAGTCTCAGGCTATCACATTCCCTGCTGGGAAGGCAAACTTAAAAGTTACCTGCAGGACTCACTGATTCCTAAACAATGCTATCTTTAGTTGTTTGTTTTGTTTTTTTTTTTTTTTTAATCCAGCAAGTCCTTTGTTTCTGTTAACAATAACAGAACAGAACAAGTCAAGGAATGTCTACAAGATAAATAATATGACTGATATCAAAGGCCAGAGCAGAGCTGGGTTCTAAATTTCTCCCTCAATGTCTAAATGTCTACCACAGTTGAAACTCTGGGAAGCAGACCATAAAACCTAAAAAGCGAGGTGTAGAGCTGTCCCTTGGTAATCATGTGGATTTGTTCCAGGACTCCCTGTAAATACCAAAATGTGAGGATGTGCAAGTCCTTTACATAAAATGGTGTACTATTTGCATATAACCTATGTTCATTCTCTTATATACTTTAAATCATCTCTAGATTACTTATACCTAGTACAATGTAAATGTTACATAAATAGATGT
Source organism: Chlorocebus sabaeus (assembly GCF_047675955.1). NCBI lineage: Eukaryota > Metazoa > Chordata > Mammalia > Primates > Cercopithecidae > Chlorocebus > Chlorocebus sabaeus. Next base: position 59,194,887 of record NC_132910.1, read on the forward strand.
TATACTATATTTGTTATTTATACTATTTTTTAATTGCTGTATTATTTTATATTGTTTCTTCTGGAATATTTGCAATTCACGCTTGGTTGAAACTACACACGTGGAACCCACAGATGTGCAGGGTCAGCTGTATATATTTTAATAGAATCAGTGATATGTTAATTCAATCTAATTCAACCATGGTACATGAAATGAATAAGGGACCATTCCAAGGATTGTAATAAAGTACAAGGCATTATCCTCGTCATCAAGATGCTTATCATTCAGGCATTTTTTTCCAATAGCCATGGGATTTCCTCCATTTTCCCTGGAACAAAGAAAGTAGAATCGGTGGCAGCAGGCAACTGACGTCCAACTTAATGTTAAGCACCTAATTTTCTCAAGCAGGTTTTCACCAACTCCCGAGCCCCAACTCTGGCTACTGAACAGGATTCCAAAAGGATCAACAAGACTCATTTAGCCCAGCACCAAGCACTGCTGCTATGCCTGAGAGACAGAATAGTGTAATAAGACTACATTCTCTCCTCAAGGAGCTCCAAGTTACTCTAACACTTCCAATCTCTTAGAAAATATCCTAAGCAAAGTGAAACTGGGAAGAAAATATTACTGACCTTTAATTTCTCCTGCCCGGGCTTTTTTGTAGAGTCCTTTGACATCCCTCTGTTCACAAACATGCAGAGGAGCATCAACAAATACTTCAAAAAACGGTAAACTTGCACCCTCATGAATCTGCCTTGCATTGTTGCGATCCTTAAAAAAATAAAAAATAAAAATAAATAAAAAATGATCACACAAATCAAAAAGGTACTATGTTAATACTACAAACGAGTAAAAAGTGCTTCTCATCGAATTTAGTGGGAAATAGACAAAATTTATGTTTTCAAATATAAACTGAAAAAAACTCCAAGAAATTATTAGGTTAATTCCTATTACTCGTGACAATTTTAAAAGGCATACTGTTCTACTAACCCAGAATATTGGGGAGTTACAGAAGGAAAACAATGAATGCACCACAAACTCTTTCACACAAATTCTATGTGGATCCTGAGCCAAAGCCCAGCTTGAATGCAGGTGTCATCAGGCTTCTCTCTAATGTCACATTCAAACGCAGCCTAAGCTGGCATGAAAACAGTTGCACAAGAAAGATTCATTCAGAATCCTGAGGCTAGTTTCTTTGCCAATACAAGCCCCCTGCAGCCACTTCTCCTCTCTAACACTCCCAAAACTTAACTTTTCTGCTCCTAACTCCCAACTCTCTAGTAACCACCCTTGTAGTTCCCTCTAAACCCTCCCTACTCTGTCCTTTGGAACAATGTTTCCTTCCTAAGTCAATCTTTTCTTCTTTCTGGTCTTCAAAACCTAATTCTCCCTTTGCTCCACATTTATACTCCATTAACCAAAGAGTAGTTGCCAATATTTTCAAAGTTGGTGCCTGCAATTTCTACCATCCTTTTTCCACACAGCTCATTTTAGCATTTGCCACCTTCCTTGGTCCCTCTGACAATCCTTACCTACTTCCACTCTGACCAGATGGCCATACTTCATGTTGCAAAAAAAAAAAACCAGCAAATCCCCAAGCATAAGATCTCAATCTCTTCTCTTTCAAGCAAAATCTCGTCTCCGCCGTACAAAATCTCTTCTCTGCCATACAAATTTATCTACATACTAATGATCCTTTTCTCCCTGCCACTTCTACCTTCACATATTGGGAACTCCCTTCCCTTTCATGGCCTCCTACAAGACCTTGTTCAACCCAATCTCTCTACTCCACTTGAAATCTTCAGCATTCCCCCTTTGCTGGGTTCCCTGCTCCCCAGCAATAAACAAGTACAAGTCCCTTCATCCATTTAAAACAAATGAATGGCTAAGGGCAGTGGTGCAGCATGCTTATAGTCCCAGCTACTTGGGGAGGCTGAGGCAGGAGGATCACTAGAGCCCAGGGGTTCCAGGCTGTAACACACTACGACTGTACCTGTGAATAGTCATACACTCCAGTCTCAGTGACAGAGTGAGATCTTCTCTCTAAAAAAATTTTTTAGCATAATGAACTAACAAATCATATAAAAACTTTTCCTTAACAACAGGTACTTTTCAGTATTTAAAATACCAGGCCTCTTTGCTGCTTTCCCACTGTTATGCCTATGGATGCCTATAATGTTATTCCCTGATCTTTCCTAGGCAGACTCCACCTGGGCTCCTCCTACTTCACCCATCCCTTAACACTGGAGTCGCCCACACTCCCGCCACAGCCCACTGCTCACCTTACATAGTTCTTGCGCATTTCTCTCAAGTGCCTTCACAGTATAAACTACAACACATATATCAACACTGAAGCTTGAACCCTGAACTCTGTCCTGAAATTAAACACACATGTCCAATTCTTCCTATGTCCACCTGCATATACCACAGGTGCCAAAAACTAAGCATGTCCAAAACTAAATCCAGTCCCTTTTCTCTCAAGTTTGCATTCTCTCGTATACTTCCCAAATCAAGGAAGACCACACTCCACACCCACAATACTAAGACTGGTTCCTTCCCTTTCCCATACAATAATTCAGTCACAAAGTCCTACAGATGTTACTTCTAAATATTACACCAAGCCAGTTTGCAATCTTTCCCTATTCCCTAGTTCAACCTCAAATCTCTTGTCTGAACAACCTCAACGTATTACCGGTCTTCTGGCTTCTAACTTGGATATGCTCAAAGCCACAGTCTACGCTGTGGCAAAGGAAGCAAATTTGACCATCTTACTAAACTCTTCAGAGACTCCCTGCCACCACTGGGGTAAAATCCAAGTTTCTTAAAGTGAGGCATCAGTCCTATACTTGGCACCACCATTCTCAGTCTTGCACTTGATGCTCTATTAATAATACTTGCTTGGTCAGGCTGTTTCTACCTTAGGCCTCCCCACACCACAATCCCACCCCTACCAGCAAATACTCAACCCCTCTCTTCTGGATAAACCAATGTGCTTCCTCACAGCACATCTCCATGGTGACCTCCTCCAGGAAGCCTTCCCTGCATGCTCAGGCTGATGAGGCCCCTTGCTTTCTCGGGGTTCTCAGAATACTCACTATATATGATCATAGATCTTATTCCAGTATATTAAAATCATCTCATTAGCTTTACAATGTCAGTGTCTGGAACAGCAATTAAGCTATGATCTTACTATTCTAACTATTCTTTTAAAGGAAAGTGTCACCGAGTTTCTATCCATGGCTCTCATCTTATTATATACTCTTCTGTATCTAATCATCCTCATCTAGGTTTCAACTAATAAAGTTAATGATTCCTAAATCTAGATCTCAATCCTACACAACTTTCCTAAACTCTAAAACCAATTTCCTAGATGGCCCAGTGGTAATCTCCACTTAGACACTCCACCAGCACTTCAAACATAATCCACCAAAAATGAAATATGCATGTCCTCCCCTCCTATCCTGTACTTCATAACTCAATCATACCAACCTTTATTCAGAAAGCACCATACTTCATTCTGCGTAACCCCCCCCCCCCCCCCCCCCGCCACAATCAGCAATCAAGCAGGAACCAGGTTTTGCTGATGCTACTCAAGCCTCAAGAGCCCTTAAATATGCCCCCATCGTTACTAGTCCCATTGCTGCTGCTCGAGTTCACACCCTCTTCCCTGAAGGGGCTGGTGCTACCACAAGCCTCCTGGTTAGTCCCTTACCTCCAGACCATTCTCATTCCAGGCTTCAAGGATGACCTCACTCAAATGCAAACCCAATGACATCAATCTCTGTTATAATCTCAAACTGTTAACTCCTTTTGGGGCAAAATTCTTTCTGAACAGTCCAGAAGTCACCACCTAGCTTCTGCAAATCAATCAGCTCCATCTCCCCTCACAATCATCTTTCATAGCAGTCACAGCAACTTACCTACAGTTTCCCAACAAAAACAAACTGTCTCACATTCCATTGAGCATACTGTACTGTCTCCTCTGTCTGAAACAGTTTTCTCCCTCTGGTCTAACTAGTATACTCTGATTCATCCTTCATGACTCATTTCAAGCAGCAGCTCCTCTGTGAATCTTCCATAACACCTTTCATATATATCTACTTCATCACTTGCCTTAAGATACTATAACTCTTCACATCTCTGCATTCCCACCACACTGCCAACTCCTTAAGAATAGGAACTATCAGGTTTATTTTTAGAACCAATATGCCCAGTTCAGTGGTTGACACGGAAATACCCAATAAACAACTATTGAATGAACAAATATAATCGTGACTGTACAGAAAAATACACGTCCTATATATTACATGTTTCAATCCAAGTATTTTCATGGATTTTCAGATGCCCTAAACATAGTCCAAACCTCATTATTAGTGCCTTTATAGATGAGGTCAACAAAGATTTTGCTCCACACTATGCAATCAAGGAGGCCGCAAAGCAGATCAGCGCACACTCTTAGAGACCCAGGTGTCTGCTGACAGCTCTCCATAACGGGTATTATAGACCTCCCCCTTTCTGAGAGCTGCAAGATTCCCACCAGAAGGTATAAGAATGCCAATATCATATTTTTATGAAAACTGTGTATATCCAAGGATTCAGGAACTCTAAACTCTTACTATGCTCCTATTATTTAAACACTTTAAACTGACATATTGGCAATGATCCAAGCGTTTCAAGAAACGGTTTTTACAGAATGTTTTAGGACTCCTGCCGTGGTTCAATTAAGTGAACCTGTGTAAATAATACTCAATCTAACACTTATCCATAATTCTTACAGGTCAAATCTTGTTTTTTTTAAAAAAAAAAAGTCCAAGTAACCATCAAAATTTATGATACAGTACTAGAATTGTGCTAATATATTACATTTATTGAATAGTTATTACATGCCAGGCACTGTGCTAAGGCTTTAAATACATGACTTACCTAATCTTCAGAGCAACCCTATGTTGCAGGCATTACTTGAACTGAGGGAGGTTAAGTGTGCTGGCCAAGGCCACAGCAGCAATAACTGGCAGAGCTGAGATTTCAGCCCCTTTGTTTCTTTGGCGTTTCAACTCCAAAGACCCTGCCTCTCACCTCCATACTAACTCGCTTATTCACTGATATCAGGGCTTCCCAAGGGAGTATGTTATTGTCCAACAAACGCTAATCATATAGTATGGTCCAAGAGCCAGGCTTGGCATCAAGATTACAAAGGCGAGTAAGATGTGGTCCCAGCTGTCAAGGAGACAGTGGAGTTTTGAGGCAGCATAGCACCTAAGCTTAGGAGATGCACTATCTGGGTGCAAACCTTGCTCTTCTACAAGTATAGTGTGTGACCTTGGGCAATGCACACCTTTGTTTCCTTGTCTCCCCACTAGGAGACAAGAATTACTTTAGTTAATTCACAGAAAAGCACTCTAGCAATTACCAGAACACAGTAAAGTGTTCAATAAATGTTAATATTATTATCACTACAGCTACTATCAGTATCACCAGTGAACTGAGTTTTTAAAAATAACATATGCATACCTACAACCATCTGATCTTTGACAAACCTGACAAAAACAAGCAGTGGGAAAGGATTCCCTATTTAATAAATGGTGCTAGGAGAACTGGCTTGCCATATGCAGAAAATTGAAACTGGACCCTTTCCTTACACCATATGCAAAAATTAACTCAAGATGGATTAAAGGCTTAAATATGAAACCCAAAACTATAAAAACCCTAGACGAAAATCTAGGCAATACTATTCAGGACACAGGCACAGGCAAAATATTTCATGACAAAAACATCAAAAGTAATTGCAATAAAAGCAAAATTTGACAAATGGGATCTAATTAAACTAAAGAGCTTCTGCACAGAAAAAGAAACTATCATCATAGTGAACAGACAACCTACAGAATGGGATCAACAAGGAACTTAAGCAAATTTACAAGGAAAAAAAAACATTAAAAAGTGGGCAAAGGATATATGAACAGACACTTCTCTTAAGAAGACATAGAAAAAAAGCTCAACATCACTGATCATTAGACAAACGCAAATCAAAACCACAATGATACACCATCTCACACTAGTTGGAATGGCTGTTATTAGAAAGTCAAGAAACAACAGATCTTGCTGAGCTAGTGGAGAAAAAGGAATGCTTTTACATTGTAGATGGGAGTGTAAACTAGTTCAATCATTGTAGAAGACAGTGTGGTGAATCCTCAAAGACCTAGAGGCAGAAATACCATTTGACCCAGCAATCCCATTACTGGGTATATACCCAAAGGAATATAAATCACTCTATTGCAAAGATACATGCATGAGTATGTTTACTGCAACACTATTCACAATAGCAAAGACATGGAATCAACCTAAATGCCCATCAATGGTAGACTGGATAAAGAAAATGTGGTACACATACATCATGGAATACTATGTAGCTAAAAAAGGAATGATATCATGTCCTTTGCAGGGACTTGGATGGAGGTGGAAGTCATTATCCTCAGCAAACTAACACAGAAACAGAAAATCAAATACTATATGTTCTCACTTATAAGTGGGAGCTGAATAATGAGAACACATGGACACATGGGGGGAACAACACACACTGGTGACTATTGTGGGTGGGGATGGAGAACATCAGGAAGAATAGCTAACGGATGCTGGGCTTAATACTTAGGTGATGGGATGATCTGCATAGCAAACCACCATAGCACACGTTTACCGATTTAACAAACCTGTACATATAGTCCTGAACTTAAAATAAAAGTTGAAGAAAATAAAATAAAGTGTTAAGGTACCTAACCTGAGTCTCAATGTATGGCTAGAAGTCAGCTGACAATGTGAGGGAGAAGACTGCTTTCCAGGCAGGGAGGAAACAAAAATCCTGATATAAGAAATGACATAATTGTTTCAGAGAAATACACAAACATGGTTTGTTGTTGCTGCAATCTCTAAAATAAGAGGAACCATGATGCAAGCTAAGAACAACGAATTCTGAGCCAAGAAGCCATGGTAGGGCACATGTTAAGAAACTTAGATTTTCTCCGGAGTATGACATCTGTCAAGCATTCACTATAGGTTTATTAAGTTGAAAAGTCGAGCTTGAAATAATTTGGTCATTGGCTTGAATTCAACCACTGTGCTATACTTCAGGGCTTTTTTAAAAGCAGGTTTTATCAAAACCGGATTTACTTAGAAAGTCACAGCATAGAAATGTTTTAGGTTATTTTAATCCTATGTTTGACGAACAAAGAGATGGTAGCTGGGGAGGAGCAGAGTGAGCCTCAAAGCACATATCAATGTTTAAAGTATGTGCTTTGCCTGATATATTTTTAGTAAATGTAATCAGAAAGGCAATGGCACAAAAACCACATACCTGAGTATAAGGTGATATGAAACTTGTGATGCACACTAAGCCAGCATCTGCAAACAGTTTAGCAACTTCTGCGATGCGTCGAACATTCTCTTCTCTGTCTTCAGGACTAAAGCCAAGATTTTTATTGAGACCTTGACGAATATTGTCACCATCCAGAGTGTAGCATGGAATACCATGGCAAACCAGGTACTCCTCCAAAGCCATGCTCACAGTAGTCTTTCCTGCTCCAGACAAGCCTAAAATTAAACAGTCCAAACAGATTCCATGTGTAAAGTTAGAAGGACAATTATGTAGTAATACTTTTTTTTTTCCCAGAAACAGGGTCTCGCTCTGCCACCCAGGCTGGAGTGCAGAGGCTGCATAGCTCACTGCAGCCTCAAACTCCTGAACTCAAGAGATCATGCCTCAGCCTTCTGAATAGCTGGGACAACAGGCACTTGCCACCACATCCAACTTATTTTATTATTCGTAGAGACAGAATTCTCAATATATTGCTCCAGCTGGTCTCAAACTCCTGGTCTCAAGAGATACAAAAAATTTTAATTACAGGACTAAATACATTCATTATGCACAGCAATCTCTCAGTAATGTTCTTATCTAATATTTCTATTTAAGATTTACCTCTTACCTAGGAAAACAACTACAGTTTAAACATAAAAAGAGTTTGTTTTAATGAAATATCTATGAGCAAAGGTATCAGAAATCACTGATAAACTTCAGAAAGGCTTAACTAACTTTATTAGCAGACATGGTTGGGAATTTACTTTGTCCTCTCGTTACCACTTTTCTAAAGCAGCATGCCAAATTTTAAAACAAAGTCATATGCCCAAATTATTTCTGGTGAGGGAAGAAAAAGAAAGGACAAAAGTAAGAAATGTTACAAAGGTACCTCCATTTTCCTAGATCATCAGCACTCACAAACCACCTTGATACAACTATCTGAGAGTCCAATTTATAATATAATTAATCTTAATAGAACACCCTCATTTCAACTCATCTTCCTATACCAACAGTGTTTACTCAGTAAACAAGGAGGAGAAGGAAAGAGTACATTTATGCACAATTATTTGCCAACTTGGCGAGTGTTGTAACCAAGATATTTCTAAAGCAAGATATAAAATACTAAAGTCTAATGTACCAATGCTCTTGAAAGAATTCATGGTAGTACAGAAGGCTAACTGGAATAAAAAAAAAATAGAGGGCTCTTTTTTGGTTCCATATGAAATTTAAAGTACTTTATTTCTAATTCTGTAAGAATATCAAATGATAGTCTGATGGGAATAGCATTGAATCCATAGATTACTTTGGGCAGTATGGCCATTTTCACGATACTGATTCTTCCTATCCATGAGGTTGGAATGTTTTTCCATTTGTTTGTGTCCTCTATTATTTCCCTCAGCAGTGGTCTGTAGTTCTCCTTGTCCTTCACATCCCTTGCAAGTTGTATTCGTAGGTATTTTATTCTCTTTGTAGCAATTGTGAATGGGAGTTTATTCATGATTTGGCTCTCTGCTTGTCAATTGTTGGTGTATAAGAATGCCTGTGATTTTTGCACATTGATTTTGTATCCTGAGCCTTCACTGAAATTATTTATCAGCTTAAGGAGTTTTGGGACTGAGACTACGGGGCTTTCTAAATATAGAATCATGTCATCTGCAAACAGAGACAATTTGACTTCCTCTCTTCCTATCTGAATACACTTTATTCATTTTTCTTGCCTGATTGCCCCAGCCAGAACTTCCAATACTATGTTGACTAGAAGTGATGAGAAAGGGCATCTTTGTCTTTTGCTGGTTTTCTTTTTTTTTTTTTTTTAATTTATTTATTATTATTATACTTTAAGTTGTAGGGTACATGTGCATAACGTGCAGGTTTGTTACATATGTATACTTGTGCCATGTTGCTGTGCTGCACCCATCAACTCGTCATTTACATCAGGTATAACTCCCAATGCAATCCCTCCCCCATCCCCCCTCCCCATGATAGGCCCCGGTGTGTGATGTTCCCCTTCCCGAGTCCAAGTGATCTCGTTGTTCAGTTCCCACCTATGAGTGAGAACATGCGGTGTTTGGTTTTCTGTTCTTGTGATAGTTTGCTAAGAATGATGGTTTCCAGCTGCATCCATGTCCCTACAAAGGACACAAACTCATCCTTTTTTATGGTTTTCAAAGGGAATGCTTCTGGCTTTTATCCATTCAGTAAGATATTGGCTATACGTTTGTCAAAAATAGCTCTTATCATTTTGAGATATGTTCCATCAATACCTAGTTTATTGAGAGTTTTTAACATAGATGTTGAATTTTATCAAAGGCCCTTCCTGTGTCTATTGAGATATTCATGTGGTTTCTGTCATTGGTTCTGTTTATGTGATGGAATAACATTTACTGATTTGCGTACGTGGAGAAAATTTTTGCAATCTACCCATCTGACAAAGGTCTAACATCCAGAATCTATAAGGAACTTAATACACAAGAAACAACTCCATCAAAAAGTGGGCAAAGGATATGAACAGATACTTCTCAAAAGCAGATATTTATGTGGCCAACAAACAGATAAAAAAAAGCTCAGCATCACTGATCAATAGAGAAATGCAAATCAAAACCACAATGAGATATCATCTCATGCCAGTCAGAATGGCTATTACTAAAATGTCAAGAAACAACAGATGCTGGAGAGGCTGTGGAGAAACAGGAACGCTTTTACACTGTTGGTAGGAAATGTAAATTAGTTCAACCATTGTAGAAGACAGTGTGATGATTCCTCAAGGACCTAGTACCAGAAATACCATTTGACCCAGCAATCCCATCACTGGGTATATGCCCAAAGGAATATAAATCATTCTACTATAAAGATACATGCACATGTATGTTTACTGCAGCACTATTTACAACAGCAAAAACATGGAACCAACCCAAATGCCCATCAATGATAGACTGGATAAAGAAAATGTGGTACATATACACCATGGAATACTATGCCAGCCATAAAAAGGAATGAGATCATGTCCTTTGCAGGGACACAGATGGAGCTGGAAGCCATCATCCTCAGCAAACTAGCACAGGAACAGAAAACCAAACATCGCGGGGGAATTCATGTGGAGGTCAGAGTGGAAGCAGGTGTGAGAGGGTCCAGCAGAAGAAAACACGGCTGCCAAAGTGTTCGAGTCCATTGGCAAGTTTGGCCTGGCCTTAGCTGTTGCAGGAGGCGTGGTGAACTCTGCCTTATATAATGTGGATGCTGGGCACAGAGCTGTCATCTTTGACCGGTTCCGTGGAGTACAGGACATTGTGGTAGGGGAAGGGACTCACTTTCTCATCCCATGGGTACAGAAACCAATTATCTTTGACTGCCGTTCTCGACCACGTAATGTGCCAGTCATCACTGGTAGCAAAGATTTACAGAATGTCAACATCACACTGCGCATCCTCTTCCGGCCCGTCGCTAGCCAGCTTCCTCGCATCTTCACCAGCATCGGAGAGGACTATGATGAGCGTGTGCTGCCGTCCATCACGACCGAGATCCTCAAGTCAGTGGTGGCTCGCTTTGATGCTGGAGAACTAATCACCCAGAGAGAGCTGGTCTCCAGGCAGGTGAGCAACGATCTTACAGAGCGAGCAGCCACCTTTGGGCTCATCCTGGATGACGTGTCCTTGACACATCTGACCTTCGGGAAGGAGTTCACAGAAGTGGTGGAAGCCAAACAGGTGGCTCAGCAGAAAGCAGAGAGGGCCAGATTTGTGGTGGAAAAGGCTGAGCAGCAAAAAAAGGCAGCCATCATCTCTGCTGAGGGTGACTCCAAGGCGGCTGAGCTGATTGCCAACTCACTGGCCACTGCAGGGGATGGCCTGATCGAGCTGCGCAAGCTTGAAGCCGTGGAGGACATCGCATACCAGCTCTCACGTTCTCGGAACATCACCTACCTGCCAGCGGGGCAGTCTGTGCTCCTCCAGCTGCCCCAGTGAGGGCCCACCCTGCCTGCACCTCCGCGGGCTGACTGGGCCACAGCCCCGATGGTTCTTAACACCGCCTTCCTTCTACCCCCACCCCAGAAATCACTGTGAAATTTCATGATTGGCTTAAAGTGAAGGAAATAAAGGTAAAATCACTTCAGATCTCTTAAAAAAAAAAAAAAAGAAAACCAAACATCACATGTTCTCCCTCATAAGTAGGAGCTGAACATATGGACACAGGGAGGGGAACAACATACACTAGGGCCTGTTGTCAGGAGGGCGGGGGGGGTGGGGAGGGGAGGGGAGGGAAAGCATCAGGATACATAGCTAATGCATGTGGGGCTTAAAACCCAGATGACAGTTAAAAGGTGCAGCGAACCACCATGCCACACACATGTAACAAACCTGCACGTTCTACACATGCATCCCAGACCTTAAAGTAAAATTAAAAAAAAAAAAGAAGAGGATATTTTGAGAGCATCGATATAGTGTCAGTTGCTTTATACATTAAAAACCGATATCAATGACTGTAGCCAGCTGCATTTTCCAAAGATGGCTGCAACTGAATATCCCATCCTACAAGTGTCTACAATGTGACTTTACTACTGTCACATCAAGAGGTACTAATTCCCTGCCCTGAAATGTGGGCTGGCTTTAGGGCTTACCTGTAGCCAAAAGAATGTAGCGAAATAGTGACACGATGTGTGACTACTAAGGCTAGGTCAGAAAATGCTATGCAGCTTTTCTTTGGTCACTTAATTTGGGAGATGCCAGTGACTCAATCCCTCGAGACTACTACGCTAACGTGATCCCAAGCAGGTGTACCAGCCAGTCTCAGCCCACTAACCTCCCAGCTGACAACCAGCAGCATCTGAGTAAGTCATCTTGGATATCCAGCCCAGCTGAAACTTCAGATGGCTGTGGCCCAGGCCAGCATGACAACAACCAAGCAAGACCTAAGCAAAGCTGCCTATCTGAGCCCCCTTACCTTCAAAATGGTAAGCAAAGTTAAATGCCGATTGTTTTACAACACTGGGTTTTAGGCAAATTGTTACACAGTAACAGTAAGGGGAACAAAGGGATGGTGGCTGGGTGAAAGAGGCTGTTCTTGATTTCTTCTGAATTGTTTTTAACCACCAATTGAGCACCAAGTATCAGGGGAAAAAAATCTGAAACTCTAAACTTTTATACAACAAAAACAACCTAAATTATAATAAACGTGTCTGTTCATACATACATGTGTATTTATATGTTTTAAGTGCATATTTAATTTGAAACAAAGAATAAGCACTGTTGAAATTGAATTACTGACATAAACAGTTTCAGTTAATAATTACAGTCAACAGAGCAGTCAGAGGAAATTGGTAATACAAGATAAGCAATCCAAATCTAAGATACGGATAACTGGTATACCTGAAGAATAGAAACCAGTTCTACTGGGTTGAATACTGTTCCCCAAATATTCGTGTCCACCCAGAACCTCAGAAGGTGACCTTATCTGAAAATAGAGTCTTTACAAACACAATCAAAGTTAAATTAAGAGAAGGTCATACTGGATTAGGGTGGACCCTAAATCCAACAGCTGGTGTTATTACAAGGCTATAAGACAAAAGCAGAGATTGGAGTGATCCGTCCACACACCAAGGACTGCCAGCCACCAGCAGAAGCTAAGAGGGGAACAGAACAGATTCTCCCTCAGCACTTACCAGAGGAATCAACCTCACCACAAACTTAATTTCAAACTTCTAGCCTCCAGAACTGTGGGAGAATAAATTTCTCCCTCCCATTTTGTGGTTAATTTGTTATGAGAGCCCTGGGAAGTTAACATACCAACCAATGTAGAAACACAAAACAACAAAATTTCCCTAAAATAAAATCTGATAAAAAGTGAACCATGTCTAGCAAAACAGTATACAAAAATCACTCAATACCTTGGGCAGATCCAGGTTAAGCATCTGAATTGCAAGAAAAAAACAAATCTTGACTTCCATGTCCAACATCATTATCAAAAAACATATACATATGAAGGCTACAGAAGACTTGACACCAAAACTGACAAGTTTAATCTATTATACAGAATACTGCATACAACAGGGGAATACATATTCTTTTCAAATACACGTTTATGAAAACTACAAGTTTTCCAGGTCCACATGGGAGGAGCTTGAAAGTCACCATTACATCCGAACAAGTAAAAACCTGAACAGAATAACTCTTCTTGGATCCGTCAGTGAGGGGAGGACAAGGGGCAAAGCGCTGCCCCCATGAATGGGGAGACAGGCAAATGCAGGGAGTGACGATTGACTGGAGGAGAGACTCACTGTGGGGAAAAGTGCTGTGGGAACCAGGGTCACACAGAAAACCCTAAACTGTAATTGATGAATGAATTAAGGCTCAGTGTGGACAAGTCTGAGAGTTAAAAATTTCAAAGGAACCTAGTTACAGGGAGGTCGCCACAACATTGAGAGTTTCACCACCAGGAGCTCAATCAGGTTCTCACAGTAAGTACTGAAGAAAAATCCCCAAGTGCTTCCATTCTGAAATATACCAGAGCACCAGATTTTTTTTAACAAGGACTGAACTCAGGAGAAACTATTTAACCAAAGCCTAAACTGCTGAGGTTTTATTGGAAACTAACTGACCTGGGGGAAGGGAAATACCAACTCCAGCCAACTGTAGCCATCCTGTCCCAATTGAGGAAGGCATAGGGTCAGGGCAAGGTGATGACTGAAAACTTATTACATAGTAGACCATAGAGTAAGTACCAAAAAATCAGATAAGCTTTATTTATAAGTATCATTAGTGATGAAATAAATGGAAAATACTATGTTTAAGAAAAAGAGTACCCAATATTCTAAAGATCAATTTTCCCCAAAAACTAACCTTAGATACAATGCAATCCCAAACTAAATAACAACAGAGTTCTGGGGAATTGGTTAAATCTATTACAAGATTCACACAACACTAACAGCCAGGAAAAAAAAAAAAAAAAGGAAGTCACAATGAAAAAAAAAGGCAACACTGCTGATAAAGAACAAGGTAAGAGGACTTACTCCACTGTCTTTCAAGATTTATAAAAATATAGTAACTAAGAAATGTGGCATTAACAGTGGAAGAGACAAATATATCAGTGGGACAGAGCAGAGGGCCCACACATAAGTGGAGACCTGATAACAGAGCAGTGACTGCAGATTAGAGAAAAAAGATACCCTCATCAATCTATGTTCTTGGGACAAGTGATCAGTCACATGGAAAAAAACGAAAATGAATCTGTACCTCACACTATACACAAAAATCAACTGCAGATAAGGACCTAATTGACAAAGACAAAAGCCTCTATTTCCCTGTATTTTTACAGGGAAATAAATAATTCCTTAGTCATCCAGATGAAAAAAGGAAAGCTCCTAAAAAGAAAAAGCTTATTAGACTCACACTTCTTCAAAAACATTTAATGCCAGAAGACAACAGAGTACTGTTTTTAAAATTCCAAGACCAAGAAAGTATGAACCAAATATATATTTTACCCAGCCAAGTTGGCATAAAAGATAGTCAGACTTTCTCAAACATAAAACCTCCAGGAGTTCCGAACCTAATGGAAGGCCACCTTGCAAAAATTATTTAACAAGGAAATACAGACAAGACCATTCAAATAAAGAGCTTGTAAGTGAACATGTCATAGTAAAAGAACCGATGGTGAGCTACCAACTACTGACCCATTAAGTACTATAAACCTTGGCAATAAAAATGTAACAATTTAACAACTGTCTGGAATTAAGAATGAAGAAATGGGAAGAATGTGAGAGTGTATCTGCTTTCATACAAAAACGAACAGACCTGTCTAAAAATGAAACATGATTAAAAAAACAGTAACTTTTTTGCCAATCAGTACAAATTTTTAAGAACTGGTAACAACCACTGTTGACAAAGACACTGTGAAATAAACACCCCCCCATACTGCTGGTAGGAGAGTAAATTGGGATAAAGTTTTAGTGGGCAATGTGGCAAAATGTATCAAAATTTTAAATATAATTCATAGAAGTGAAAGCATCCATCATTTTTAAAGCTACTTCAAAATCTGTATCAATTCAGTCACTCACCAGCCTGCTATGACTAGACCAAAGGACAGACTCTATGGAAACCAACACAATAGAAACAATCAAAGGCCAAACAAAAGCTGAATAATAGAAATTCACTTTGTGAAAATTCTTACCACTCATTTTTTCTGGTTATACCATGCTATGGTTTGAATGTGTCTCTCAGAGTTCATGTGTTGGAAACTTAATCCTCAATGCAACAGTGTTGAATGATGCGGTCTAATGGAGGTGTTTAAGTCATGAGGGCTCCACCCTCATTAATGGAATAATCCATCTATAAAAGGGATTGAGGCTGTGAATTCAATCTTTTGCTCTTTCTCACCATGTGACTCCTTCTGCCATATTACAGACATAGCAAGAAGGCCCTCGCCAGATGCTAGTCCCTCAATCTTGGACTTCTCAGCCTCCAGAACTATCAGAAATAAATTTCTATTCATATAAATTACCCAGTCTCTGGTATTCTGTTATAACAGCATAAAATAAACTAAGATGTATACGGTTTTCACTGTTAGCTTCTTAGAGCAGAATGTGGATCTTATTTGCACTCAGAAGTGTGTAGAATGTAATGTAGTATCTATGAAAAAGTAGTTTTAAGGTGCATTGTGGTTTTTACTTTTATTTAACAGCAATCCTATAAAAGAACAAAAAAAATTACAAGAAATGTTATTAAGCAACTATGTCAGTTATACGTCATGATGCTCCAAATACAAGAACAGAGCTCAAAATTTTGCCTATGCCTAGTCCAAGGTTACCTATATGCACTATTTTTAAAATAAATTGCTTTATCTCTCTTGACCATACCTGTTAGCCAAACTGTGCAACCACGAAAGCCACCTCTGGTCCCCACCACCTGACCTCTCTTGTTCCTGCTGACATGATGGGCTTGGTAGGTGACGTTGGTTGCTCTCTGCATTCCCTAGAAAAAAAAGAAAAAAAAATTCTAGTTTACATGAGTCCTTTAAAAGGCAAACACATATTCCTCGCAAACACACAAAACTCCATGTAACATGCCAAAAGCAAAGAAAAATATAAAACAGTTTTTTTTTTTCCTTAGAGTACTGGCATGGTGTTTACTGCTTTACACATGCTAACCGATTTAATCCTCACAGCAACCCAATGACATAAGTACTCTTACTACTAAGGTTTCACAGATGAAGATTTTAAATCCGAGAAATGGTAAATAACTTGCTCGAGATTCCAAAACTAGTGAGTGGCAGACTCCAGAGCCTAGTCTTTTCACACATTCATTTATTCACTCATCCATTCAGACAGTATCTACTGAGGCCCTACTAGTATGCCAAGTGAGCAAAACAAGACCACTATCCTCAATTAGCCTACATCCCACTGGGGAACAACGTAAACCAATAAAACTTAATTACAACATCAGAGAGTAGTAAGTGCACTGCAGAAAAATAAAATAGGGTAAAGAAGCAAACAGAGATGGGGAAAGAGTGCCTCTTTAGAGAGGATGATCAAGAAATGCTAAGAAGGTGATATTTGAGTAGACTCCCAAAGAAAGTGTGAGAGATGCCTATGGGTATCATGAGATAGCTACTTCTGACATGAATAAAGTAGAATGCACTGGTTTTAACTTCATGTTCTCCCAAAGCTGCTTTAAAAAAAAAAAAAAAAAAAAGCATAAAATTACATAGGCCTCAAAGTACCTGAACAGGCTTTCCTCCAAAGAAGATATACAAATGGTCAATAAGCCACATTATTTAAATAATATTCAACATCATTAGCCACCAGGGAAATGCAAACCAAAACCACAATAAGATACCACTTCACACCCATTAGGATAGCTGTAATAAAGACAGATAATAACAAGTACCGGTGAGGATATGGAAATATTGGAATCCTCATACATTGGTTTAAAACAGTACAGTCATTTTAGAAAATGACAGTCCCTCAAAATGCTCAATATAGAGTTATCATATGACCAAACAATCCCACACCTACATTATACTCACAAGAAATGAAAACATATGACCACATAGAACTTGTACATACATGTACATAGCAGCATTTTCAGAAATACATTGTTATTATCATTACCATGTTATACAATAGATCTTTCAAACTTATTCCTTGTATCTAAATAAAATTTTGTACCCTCTAATCAACATCTCCTCCAACCATCCTCCTCGACCCCCACTCCACCCCAAACCTCACAGTCCCTGATAAACACCATTCACTCTCTACTTCTACAGGTTCAACTTTTTCAGATTCCACATGTAAGTGAGATCATATGGTATTTCTCTTTCTGTGCCTGGCTTATTTCACTTAATATTTTGTCATCCATGTAGTGACAAACAAAAGGATTTTTATCATTTTCAAGACTGAATAGTATCCCACTGTGTAAATATACCACTTTTTTTATCCATTTACCAACTGATGAGCACTTAGGCTGATTTCATATCTTGACTATGGCAAATAGTGCTGCAATTTGCAATTAACATGAAAATGCAAATATCCATTCCACATACTGATTTCACATCCTTTCATTATATACCTAGTACTGGGATTGCTGGATCATATGGTAGTTCTACTTCTAATTTTTTTAGGAACCTCCATATTGATTTCCATAATGGCTATACTAATATTCCTGCAACAGCATACTAGGATTTTCTTTTCTCACATCCTCACCAACACTTTTGTCTTTTTTATAATAGCCATTCTAACAGGTGTGAGGTGGTAGTTCATTGTGGTTTTAATTGCACTTCCGATTAGAGAAGTTGAGCCGATGATTAGAGAAGGTGAGCCTTTTTTCATATACATGTTGGCTATTTGTCTATTTTCTTTATAGGAATGTCTATTCAGATCCTTTGCCCATTTTTTAATTGCATTGTTTTCTTGCCATTGAGTTGTTTGGCTTCCTATTCTGGATATTAACCCCTCATCAGATGTATGGTTTGGAAATATATTCTCCCATTCTGTAGGTTGTCTCTTCACTCTGTTGATTGCTTCCTTTGCTGTACAGCTGATTTTTAGTTTGACGTACTCCCATCTGTCTATTTTCATGTTTGTTGCCTGTACTTTTGGAGTCATATCCAAAAAAAAAAAAAAAAAAATCACTGCCTAAACTAGTGTCATAAAACTTTTTCCCTACTTTTCTCTAGCAATTTTAGAGTTTCTGGTCTTACATGTAAAGCTTTAATTCACTTTGAGTTTTTTTTTTTTAATATGAGGTGAGATAAGGGTCTAACTTCATTCTTCTTCATGCAGATATCCAGTTTTCCCAACACCATTTATTGGAGACTGTCCTCTCCCCATCATGTATCCTTGGCACCTTTGCCAAAAATCAATTAAATATAAATCCATATATTTGTATCTGGGCTTTCTGCTCTGTTCTATGGTTTATATGTCTGTTTTTACGACTGTATCATGCTGTTTTGATTACTACCGCTTCAGAGTATGTTTTAAAGTCAAGTAATGTAATAATGCCTCCCACTTTGTTATTTTTGCTGAATTGCTTTGGTTCTCTAGGATCTTTTGTTCCATATAGATTTTTACAATTGCTTTCCATATAAATTTTAGAATTGCTTTTTCTATTTCTGTGAAGAATCCTTGGACTTTTTATAGGGATTGCATTGAATCTGTAGATCCCTTTAAGTAGTATGGACATTTCAACAATATTAATTCTTTCAATCCATGAACACATATAGTGTTTCCATTTATTTCTGTCTTCAATTTTTTTCATCAATGTTTTACAGTTTTCAGTATACAGGTATCTTACTTCCTTGGTTAAATGTATTCCCAAGTATTTTATTTTTCTGGTAGCTACTATAAATGAGATTGTTTTCTTTATTTTATAGGTACTTCATTGTTAGTATATAAAAACACTACTGGTTTTCTAATGTTGACTTTGTATTCTGCGTCTTCACTGAATTTATTTACTCTAACAGTCTTTTGGTGAAATCTTTAGGGTTTTCCACATATTTAAAACCATGTCATTTGCAAACAGGAGCAATTTAACTTCTACTTCTCCCATTTGGATGCCTTTTATTTATTTCTCTTGTCTAAGTGCTCTGTCTAGGACCTCCAGTACTATGCTGAATAGAAGTGGTAAGAGTGAGCACCCTTGTTGTGTTCCTGATCTTAGAGGGAAAGCTTTCGACTTTTTGTTTTTCCATTGAGTATGATGTCAGTTGTGGGCTTGAAATATATAGTCCTTACTGCACTGAAGTACATTCCTTCTTTTCCTAATTTGTTGAGTTTTTATCATAAGAGGTTAATGAATTCTTTCAAACAATTTTTCTGCATCTATTGAGATGATCATAGGTTTGTCGCTCTACATTCTGTTAGTGTGGTGCATCACCTTTATTAATTTGCATATGTTAGCCAGGCATGGTGGCTCACACCACTAATCCCAGCACTTTGGAGGCTGAGGCAGGTGGATCACCTGAGGTCAGGAGTTTGAGACCAGCCAGGTCAATGTGGAGAAACCCCATCTCTACTAAAAATACAAAATTTAGCCGGGCATGGTGGCATGCGCCTGTAGTCCCAGCTACTCAGAAGGCTGAGGCAGGAGAATTGCTTGAACCCAGGAGGTGGAGGGTGCAGCGAGCCAAGATCATGCCATTGCACTCCAGCCTGGGTGACAAGAGCAAAACTCCATCTCAAAAAAAAAAAAAAAATTGCCTATGTTGAACCATCCTTGCATCCCTGAAATAAATCCCACTTGGTAACAAGGAATGATCCTTTAATGTGCCATATAATTCAGTTTGCTACTATGTGTTCAGGATTTCCGCATCTATGTTCATCAGGGACATTGGCCTGTGATTTTCTTTTCTTCTAGTGTCCTTTTGTGGCTTTGATATCAGGGTAATGTTGGCCTCATAAAATAAATTTGGAAGTATTTCCTCTTCAGTTTTTTGGAAGAGTTTAAGAAAAAATGGTGATATGGTTTGGCTATGTCTCCCCACACAAATCTCATCTCAGACTGTAATCTCCATGTGTGGAGGGAGCAACATTGTAGGTGGTGATTGGATCATGGGGGCGCTTCCTCCCATGCTGCTCTCATGATAGTGAGTTCTCACAAGATTTGATAGTTCAAAAGTGTGGCACTTCCGCCCTTGTTCTCTCTCTCCTGCCACCATGTAAGATGTGCCCTGCTTCCTCTTCACCTTCTGCCATGTTTGTAAGTTTCCTGGGGCCTCCCCAGCCATGCAGAACTGTGAGTCAATTAAACCTGTTTTCTTTATAATTTACCCAGTCTCAGGGAGTTCTTTATAGCAGTGTGAAAACAGACTAATACAGATTGGCATTAATCCTTCTTTAAACATTTGATAGAACTCGACAGTGAAGACATCCCTTAACAAATTATTGTCACTATTGTTAATAGTCTTTTAATGTTCACACTAGAGATACAAATTATTGACACGACAATTACAGTATTAATTCCGAACTTGACTGTGGATTTACTTTTAACAGTGAGTTTTATACTTTCTTGTTACTAATTAGCATCCTTTTATTTCAGCTTGGAGAACTTCCTTTAACGTTTCTTTTGAGACATGTCTGGTAGTGATGAACTCCCTTAGCGCTGTCTGGGCAAGTCTTTATGTTTCTCTTTGTGAATTACAGCATTGTTGAATACAGTATTCTTGGTTGACCGGGTTTTTTTCCTTCAACACTTTGAACATGTCACCCCACTCTCTCCTGGACTATAAAGTTTCTGCTGAAAAGTCTGCTGCTAGCATTTTTGGAACTCCCTTATATGTGATTTGCTTTTCTCTAGCTGCTTTCAGAATCCTCTTTTATTTTTGACAGTTTAACCATATGTCCTGATATAGTCTTGTTTGGATTGAATCTGATTAGAACTTTTGATCTTCCTGTACTTATTTATACCTTTCCCCAGATTTGGAAAGTTTTCTGTTGTTATTTATTTAAATAAGCTTTGTAACCCTTTGTCTTTCTCTTCTCCTTGAACTCCTATACCTCGACTTTTTGTACTTTTGATACTGTCCTATAAATCCTGTAAGCTTTCTCCATTACTTTTAATTCTTCTTTTTCCTCCTCTATGTAAGAAATCTGTCTTCAAGTACAGATTACTTTGCTTGATCAGTTCTTCTATGGATGCTCTCTATTGCATTTTTCATTTTATTCATTACATTTTTCAGCTTTATAATTTTTTATTTTTTAAATAATTTCAATCTGTTAAATTTCTCACGTTGCTCATCTACTGTTTTCCAGAGTACATTGAATTATTTCTATTTTATTGAGGTTTGCTGAGCTTCCTTAAACAATTATTTTTTAATTCTTTTTCAGGCAGTTCATGTATCTCCATTTCTTTTGAGTCAGCCACTGAAAGGTCAGTGATACTTTTGGTAGTATTAAGTGTCCTTGTTTTTTCACATTTCTTATTGTCTTATACCAATATATGTACAATGAAGAGATAGGAACTTATTCCAGTCTTTGTAGCCTAGCTTCATCTGGGAAGCACTTCACCAGTCAGCCTGTCCAGAGAATTTGGGGAGGCCATCTGGCATGGTGCACAGGCAGGCTTGCTGCTGGAGTCCTTTGGGAGGCTGGCCTGGTATCTGGGTCAGCAGGTAGGCAGAGCTCAGCTGGTGCTGGAGCAGATGTGGAGGCCTAGGTCTACAGGGGTTGGTCTGACGCCTACCTAGAATCATAGGACCTGCTCTGGAGCCATGGGGGCTGGCCTAGATGCTCGGCATGTGGGTGCTGGCCTGGAACCTGGGTCCACAGAAATGGCCCTACAGCCTGGGTCGAAGGGGGCTGGTCCAGTGCTGAGATGTATTGGGATGGTACTGAAACCCTGGGTCTCTGAAGTATGGGGTTGCAGTAGCTGGCCTGGAGGGTGGGGCCACAGGGAATGGCCTTGTATTGGGGCAGACCTGACACCCAGGGCTGTGTGGGCCAACCTGGCTCTCAGCTGGTCTGAAACCTGGAGAAGGCCTGAAGCTGGGACAGCTTGGAGCCTGTATCCACAGGTGCCTACCTGTGGGAGCCAACCTGGTACTAAAGGGAGCTCTGACCCCAGGGACACTGGGGCCAGCCTGGCCCTAGGACAAGTCTAAAACTTGAGTCAATTGGGTCTGGCCTGGTGGTGGGGGTCGGAGGAGCTGGAACCTGGGGCTGCAGAATCCTGCTTAGTACCAGCATAGGCTTGGAGGCTCAATCCATGGGTAGAAGCCTGGAGTCTGGGGTTGTGGGGACCTGCCTGGCACTGGGTTTCACTGGGGTGGGCCTGGTGTTGGGTTCTGAGACAAAATCTTATGCTCACTGCCCTCTCCCTCCTCTAAGCAAAGGGTGTCTTTCTCCACATTGTGCTGCCTCACGTGACAGGCTGGGGGCAGTGATATAGATCATGTAAAACTGTTCTTTCTACTCTCTTCAATGTGTTTTTTCTGATTTCTCTGCTACATGCAGGTGCTGTCATCTCTCACCTGGCTTCCTTAGCTCTTATTAAGGTATTTTTGTGCAAGAATAGTTGTTCAATTAATGTTTATTTGGGAAGACAAGCACTGGGAAGTCCCATTCTATCATTTTGCTGACCTCCACCAAAACACAGATTTGATTTTTAAGGAATTAAATTTCTATCCAAATCTTCAACTTCCATGAGATTAAGGATCTCTTTTCCTATCTTCCCCTTCACAATCCTGTACAGTAGGAATGCCATCTCCCACACATCTGAATCTTATTATCATTACCAGTGCCTAAAAAATCCTCTGGGACCAAAGGGATAATTTGACAATTCTTTCAATAGGTATGCCACAAAAGCTGCACCCCTTTCCATCTACTCATCTCATTAACAATAATAATTTATATAATTATTAATACTTTATTTCCAATAAATACTTTTACATATTTATTTAATATCGCTTTAAAAATTAATATTTAATATTTATTAAATAATATTTAATAATCGCTTACAAAAAACTGTAATATGAGTCTCTAGATTCATTTCTTTTCAATAAACTGATGAAGCAAATACAACTTACCAGTTCTACACTTCCAAGAACTTAAAAAAAAAGGGCTTCAGAAGTAGACATTTGTATATCTTGAGAAGCAGTGGCACCTCT
This sequence comes from Chlorocebus sabaeus, assembly GCF_047675955.1. Classification (NCBI taxonomy): domain Eukaryota; kingdom Metazoa; phylum Chordata; class Mammalia; order Primates; family Cercopithecidae; genus Chlorocebus; species Chlorocebus sabaeus. The sequence continues at coordinate 59,218,300 of NC_132910.1, forward strand.
TTAGTTTTAGCTCCCATCAATACTGGCTAAGGAGAAAAAGGGAGTTAAGGTCTCTGCTAAAAAAGAATTGAGGAAGGTGCTATATACATTTTGCTGCCTATACTGGTAGAACTTGTTTGGTTTGGTCGTTTTGTTTGAGGATTTTTCCAAGTTACTTTGCTCTTCAGACAAGAAGAAACATGTATCTAATGAATTTTAATTGATTTTGGTCCTGTAAAATATCTTCTGCTTTTCTTATCAAATCAAGCTAGAATGCATAAAAATTATCTGTCAAACTATAAACTGCTGAGAATATGGCTGAGAAAAAAATACAGACAGGATAAGTAGAGACCGTCTGTTTTAATCTCTAAAAAGAATGCTCCCTCAGTTTCTTGCCTCCTACATTTAAAAAGATTCTGGCAGCAAATGTAGTACTCTGGATATAAGGAGATTTTTTTGTTTATGTATGTTTGATATTGTTAAATCAAGTTAAAGCTAACGCTTCCTCTTTACATATTTTAAGTTCAGCCCAAAGGTTTCTCCATATGTAGTAAACTGTAACCTAGCTGGAGACAATAAACAGACTGTAGCCACACTTGCGCCAATCACTGAGTTTTGGCCAATCAAATGTGGCCAACTGTTCAAAGCATGTTCAAATAAGCCAAATGCTGAGCTATAACCAATCCAGTTGTTTCTGGGCCTCACTTCCATTTTCTGTACACCACTTTCCTCCTTCTGTCCATAAATCTTCCACCATGCAGCCGCACCAACTCAGGAGGCTGCCTAATTCACAAATCATTCTTTGCTCAAACTCTTTTAAATTTAATTTGGCTAAAGTTTTTAACGGTATTTTTCATATTAAAAAATAAACTTTAAAAAATTGCCACATTGTCCTACCTTCCAGTTTTTCAGAGTAAATCAAACAGCACTTTTATAAAACTACCGGAATTGAAACAGCCTTTGAAAAATTGTGAGAAAATTGTAACAGTGAAAAAGACCTGATCTAATTAACCCCCATCTTGCCTTGAACCTCCAAACTGCCCTTAGGTATTGCTGGGTTTGGGCCAAGCTAACTTTGGGAGAAATTTAGTTTTTAGTTTAAATGATAATAGTACTTCCCCAAAAGTAAACCATCTTTTAAAGCTAATAAAAGACCACCAGGTTAGGAGATGAGAGGAGCCTGAATTCTCCTAAGGTGTAAACATAAATGATTACCAGTCACTGTTTCAGAAGTCACAAGATTTTCAACTTCCCCAGTTACTCCTGCAGATAACATCACTACTGTAGAATCTAAGATTGGCCTTTTGAGATGTCTTTTCAGGTTTTTGCATTTCTGACTACCAATGGCTCCACCTGGACCTACCAACCACCTGTGTGCTCCCACCCAGAAGCGGACTTAACACACTAGGACTATTTTCCACACTCCTATGATTACATCCCCAACGAATGAGCTGCACCCATTCCCTTGACAACCAAACTATCCTTAAAAAACCCTGGCCTCCAAATTTTGAGGGAGGCTGATTTGTTCAATAATAAAAGTCTTCTGTTCAGCTGGCTCTGCATGAATTAAACTCTTTCTCTACTGAAATTACCCTGTCTTGATAAATTTGCCTGTGGGCAGCAGGCAAAAGGAACACATTGGGTGGTTACAGAATTGCAAAGTGGTAGACTTATGCCTGAATTTATAGACTCCGCACGGCACTTCTACTTCTACTTCCCCTTCCCTTCCTTCTGCATCCACTTCAGCCAAATCCTTTCCATAATTCTGCTGAGGAAACATGACATTAATGACTCATTAAGGGTTGAGAGTGACTGAGTTCCTTTCACCTCTAAATTTCTATTCTTGGCTCTCTGGGTTGGAATTTTTTTTTTTAAAGTATATTTCTATACTGAGTCTTCTGTGCCCTAGTTTCCACACACAGGAGAAACCAAGCTTACTGCTTAATAGTCTGGGTGCTTTGTAGAAATATATATATACACACACGTATATATACACACATATATACATATACATATACACACATAAATATGTGTGTGTGTGTGTGTGTGTGTATATAATCTGGCTCGGTGTAAGTATGTGTACCTAGGAAGTCCCTGTAACATTTACTGCCCATATCATTCCTTTGTTATTTATGTACCATTAATACATGTAGGTATCTTCTTGTGCCTACATATTTTTACTTCCTCAGGAAAGTAGGTCAAGGACTATGAGTGTCCTGCTTAGGGTCAGGTTCCAGTTCATGCTGAGGTCCAAAGGGAGTAACTGGATGAGCAGATAGCTGAAAGAACACTCAGGGGCATAGGGAGGTGGAAGGCAGTTTTATTCAGCAGCTCTCTCATCAGCAGCCCACTCACATTAGCTCTCTCACACTGTTTGCCTTGTCTCGACTGCTTAGTCCAGCAGCTCCCACACACAGCTACGCGGCCGGCTCTCCCTTCAGGGTCAGCATCTTAAATCCCTCTCTCTCTCTGGGTGTGAGCGAGCTGAGCTGTGTCCTGGCTCACTCCTATCCATCTGCAAAGATGGACAGCTCCAGCTCTCCCTCTCCTTCTCTGGGGGCAAGTGCACCCATACAATGTCAGTAGGGCAATTATACCTTTTACAGACAATAGTGGCTTAGAGCCAAATGATGAGTCTTCTTATGGCACGGCTACATGACTGATAACAAGTGGAGTTAAACACCTGCGCTGTAAACTCACTGAGTCATTCTGGATGTTTACCTCGGCCTATCCTTGACCAAAGCACAGCCATGTTCTTTACGGTGAGTTACAATTATCCATATTTTCCACAATGCCCAACCTCCTTTGTTCCTAGTTAGTACTCATAAATGTAAGATACAACACATTTAAAGTATGGTTTGTTTTCTCTGTGTATCTTGCAAATGAAATGATGACTGATACTTGGAAACCTTAAATCTAGCAGAAATGGAACAATTCTTTCCAAGACCATTTAATACTTTCTACATTTAGAACTAAATGACTAACAATCCTGTCACTAGGCTAACATTGCATGGCCTCTGATATTTGTAGTATGCATTTTCTGTACGTACTACAAACTTCCATCCTCGTCAGCCACACAAGTGGCCCTTTTTGACCCATCCTAATTTCCACATGGCCATTTTGTTATTTTATCCACTTGCCTATAAGGAAAATCAACTTCTCTGTGATGCTATTTAGAGAATTTCAGATTTTGTGAATTTTTCATGATTTTATAAAGAATTGTGCATTTTTAAGTGAAATTTATAAAGACACAAAGCATATACCAAATACTAAGCATAATTCTGGACTTCAACATCTTTCATCCATCCTACCACCCACCCTAAACTAACTGCTAAACAGTGTATTACTCCAGTGAGAAATCCCTGAAATGGCAACAGGTACTTTTCTTTTATGTCCCAAGACACAATATGGATAAAACTGAAGAGATAGTAACAATATGGATAAGAGACTGTAGAATACAATGAAAAGAAATCTTTAGTTCACAGAGTTCTTGATAATTAAAATCTTTAGTTCACAGAATTAACTGATAACTGAAATTAATCTTGTAAATATTAATAAGTCAATGATAAAAAGCAAGTGAAGATCCTACAACCCTGGAGGATGTTGAGAAAACAACTTGAAAAGGCTACTCTTAAAACTTTGCTACTACAAAATATGTTGTGTGGCAACACTGGCATGGCCTGGCTGCTTGTTAGGAAGCAAATCTCAGGCCCTACTACAGACCTCCTGAATCAGGACTGAGTTACTAGCATGTTTATCTCATCACTACCATCTGTCATGCATACACTCTGCATACATATTACGGCTCTCCAACTATTCTGTTAAAGATTAAAGAACTTTTAAATACGTAATAGGTTTTTATATCCGTACCTTTAATGGAAAGGCCCTCCATTCCATTACCTTCAGCTGGGAATTTTGGCCCTAAGACACTCCTAGAAGTCAGAATGGGCCTGGGACTATCTGTTCATTCATTATTTGTTGTTTGATCCTTTCTAGACACTCAGGACACAACAAAAACAAAAACAAAAACATTTTGTAAAAGGAACTAGTTACACATAGGTAAATAAAGAAATCACTAATCTGTAACAGACCATGTCTCCTACCACAAACACAGTGAGGCATTCACCACACATACAAGGGAGGTTCAGAGACTGGGGAGCCAAAATACACTAATGTCCACCTCAAAGGTTGAAATTAACTATTAAAACCACATAAAAGTATCCACAAAAACTTATACACAAATGTTCATAGCATTTATTCATGAAAGCCAAAAAGTAGGAACAACCTAAATGTCCACCAACTGATGAATAAAGAAGATGTGGCCGGGCGTGGTGGCTCACGCCTGTAATCCCAGCACTTTGGGAGGCGGAAGCAGGTAGATCATGAGGTCAGGAGATGGAGACCATCCTGGCCAACATTGTGAAACCCCGTCTCTACTCAAAATGTAAACATTAGCCAGGCATGGTGGCACGTTTAATCCCAGCTACCCAGAAGGCTGAGGCAGGAGAATAGCTTGAACCAGGGATGCGAAGGCTGCAGTGAGCCGAGATTGTGCCACTGCACTCCAGCCAGGCGACAGAGCGAGACTCCATCTCAGGGAGGGGAAAAAAAAAAAAGATGTGTTATTATCCATACAATGGGATTTTCTTCAACCATATATTGAATGAACTATTTTTAAAAAAAAAAAAAAAAAAGGAGTCTTGCTCTGTTGCCCAGGATGGAGTGCAGTGGCGCGATCTTAGCTCAGTGCAACCTTCACCTCCTAGTTCAAGTGATTCTCCTGCCTCAGCCTCCCGAGTAGCTGGGATTACAGGCGCATGCCACCATGCATGGCTAATTTTTTTTGTATTTTTAGTAGAGATGAGGTTTCACCATCCTGGTAAGGCTAGTTGATACATGTTGTAACACGGATGAAGCTTGAAAACATTATCCTAGGTGACAAAAGCCAGATACAAAAGGCCATAGATTATATAATTTCATCTCTAGGAAAGCCCACAACAGCATAATCCATAGAGACAGAAAGTACATTATTGGTTGTCAGGGGCTAGGAGAAAATGTAGAGCCTGGGGAATGACTACTAATGGGAATAAGGTTTCTTTTTGGGGATATGTAAATATTCTAAAATTAGATTCTGGTGATGGCAGTACAACTCTGGCTATACTAAAAACCACTGAATTGTACACTTAATATGAAAGACAGGTCGGGCACAGTGACTCACGCCTGTAATCCCAGCACTTTCGGAGGCTGAGGCGGGCAGATCACGAGGTCAAGAGATCAAGACCATCCTGACCAACATGGTAAAATCTCGTCTCTACTAAAAATACAAAAACTAGTTTGGCATGGTGGTACACACCTGTAGTCCCAGCTACTCGGGAGGCTGAGGCAGGAGAATCACTTGAACCAGTGAGGTGGAGGTTACAGTGAGCCAAGGTCGCACCACCGCACTCTAGTCTGGCAACAGAGCAAGACTCTGTCTCAAACAAAAAGAAAAAAAGAAAAAAATATATGAAAGACAAAAGCAGAGGGAAGGTCTGCAAGCATCAACGTAACTAGAGAGAACAATAAGAGAGAACAGCCTGCGCAATGGCTGCATTCATCCAAAGACAGACACTGAATTTCTCTACACAATGTCTGGTATTTCTACCATCATTATTCAGTTAAAATTTAACTATGTCTTTAGGAAAAGATATGTCACAGAAACGATTATCACTGGCAAGATTTCTCTCCTTGATCAAACTAGGCAGGCTCCTTCTGAACCCTTTTTCAACTGGGCCCCTATCCTTGGGCATGTCTTCAAGAGTCAAATTTTAGCAGAAATCCCCCATCCTCGATAGCTGACCGAACTCTTCAAGCTGCACCATCCCCCAGATGATGCCTGATCACCTTGGCCTGCCTGCCTTCAGCAAGAACCCTGTTAAATTGTTTCAGTCAGAATACTCCCTAATTCTTAATGTTTCCTCTCTCAGTAATTTTCCATCCACTGACCCCCACACCGCTCCCTCACCATAAATTCCCACTTTTCCTCATTGTATTTGGAGCTGAGCCCAATCTCTCTCCCCTACAGCAAAACTCCATTGCAGATGTCTCTATAGCCACTGCAATAGTCTCCCTGAGAACATTCTCTTTACTATCACTTAAATGAATACCAAAAAGAAAAGTCATTCCCTTTATTTGAACTAATTACTTAATCTGATTTCAAAACAATTCAGGATTGGGGTTTTCCTGTCTTGTTATTGGTATGCTATGAGTAACTGATCCATCTCAGAGTAAGAAATGGCAACTTCCAGGCTGATGGGGGGAAGAAAGGCCACATCAATTGGATTTTTTAATTGGATTTTACGTTTGCATTTCAGATTTAAGAATTTAGACATTTAGGTTTTTTAAGAAATCTTTTCCAATAGATGTTAGAAGAATTATCCCCCTCCATACACAAGTAGAATAACCAAAAATGTCTCCAGAACTGCCAAATGCCCCCTAGGGCTGGTAAAATCTCACATGATTGAGAACCACTAAAGTAGAAAACTACTCCTCAAAATTCAATGTAACACACCCAGGCTGGGAAGTATACTGACATTTCAAATCTGAAGAAGCAACTACGCTAAGGGGAGGCTAATACTGCTGGACACGTTACCAGAAGCCAAGGTGCAAAACCGCCCAAAACTAAAATTTCAAAGTAGCCACTGACTCTAGAAATTACCCATTCTTGGGAACAGAGTAAAAATACCCTAATACATAAACACACAGATAAGTAGGAAAAAAACTGGCAGCCATCACAAAGCTTCATCTAGATCTGTACTGTCCAACAGAGCTTCCTGAGATGATGAAAATGTTCTATACTGTGCTGGCCAATTCCTGTGGCCACTAACCACATATGCAGCTCTTGAAATGTGGTTATTGCAACTAACAAACGGAATTTTTTACTTACTTAATGTTCATTAAATTTCAATTGCCACAAGTGGATCGTGAACTGGACAACACAGATCTAGACCTTACTATCATTCGTCTTATTGTTGTTGTTGGTAGAAGTTTAAGTTTCCCTTTTCATCAGGCAATTTTTTTAGTATCATCTTGCCAGGGTAGAAAGATCAATTCTCTGTTAAACCTGGGGGTGGGGGAAATAAAAGACCAATGCCTGCCCCTGACCACACCCAGGCAAATCCTCTGAAGGACAAGTATATTGGCCTCTTGTTTGGCTGTGTGTTCCACTTCTGTGTCCTTATTTTATTTGTGTATCATCTGAGTGTTCAGCTAAATCCAGAAGGGGCTGCTGGCCTTCTATGAAAAAGATCCACATATAAGGAGACAAGCTGTTTGGGAAAGATAGAATAGGTAAAAGGGGGAATTACTTCATTCATTTATTTCGTTTAATTAACTCTCTCTCAGGTAGAACGTAATATCCATAAAACAGGACCCTTCTCTGTCTTTTTACCACTGCATCCTCAGGACCTGGAACAAAGGCACAAAGTAAATGTTAAATATTTGATGAACTAATAACTAATAAGAACAAGAATAGTACTCATGTGCCAGGAACCATAGTTTTATAAATATATTAACTTCCTTAAACCTCACTATAGTCCCATATGGTATGCACCATTAGTCTCACTGTGAGGTATGTTTTATTATCTCATTACAGACGAGGATATTGAGATGGAGGGGTTAAATAATGTTCCCAAGATCACCCAGATGGTAAGTGACAAAACTGTAATCTGAATCCTCCCACATACAGAGCTTATTCCCTTACTTAAGCTTTTTTAAGATACTAATGAATTATCTAAGGATTTCAATATCAGAGCTACCGAGCTACTTTGCATCCTGCCCCTTATCCCCAATTCTGTTGTATCAGGAAAAGTTTGGTATAGATACAAAACATCTATAATGAAATATGATTACAAGATACATATTAGCAGAGAGAATGCAACATAATGCAGAAGAGCACAAACAATTCAGCCCATGAGCAAGTGAATATATATATCTATGAGGGCCACACATTTCACACAGTTAAGGTAAAATGGTCCAAGGCTCTGAACATTTCAGCCCCTGATAAAGGGTGACAGGCATCCCAGGGAGAAGGAAAGGCTTGTGTAAAACCATGAGGATGTATGATATGGATGGAAAGTTGGGCTGGAGCTATGGAAATTTAGGGAGCTGTAAGAGGGGAATGGAAAAGCAAACCAGAGAGAGACTGTATATGCTTCTTAATGTCGTGCCCGGTTTCAAAAACTTCTCTTAGCACACTACTCCACTGTAAGGCAGATCCAACAAGGGACTCAGCCCAATATGATTCTACAAAATGGGTAAATGACACCTGGGCCTGAACTGAGTGTCCCAAATTTCCCTCAGTCCAACTAACACATCCCCAAGGGCAGATGAAAACTGGTCCCACTGGAGAAAGATTCAATTGGATAGAAAATTATATTCATTATATCTGATGCTTTATCAGACAGAAGAGGCAGCCCCAAGAGTAAGTCAATTTCTTGGTTTTTCTTCACTATTCCCACAGGTATATGGACAACTTTAACTTTCTGTAATTCTAACCGTTTCCCAGAGCTGAAAGACTACATTTTCCCATCTCTTTGCCCATTGTCTCCCATGAGTACATTTCCTTTACCTAATCCTTAACAGGAGCTATTACCCAAAGCTTAATATTTGGTCTCACATTTATTTTCCAAATACTCTTTAACTCAAATTTAACCATGAAACCTTTACTTCCAACCTCAGCACAACTCAATTTCTGTAACTACGTTATCCACATGTCCCTACTATTTGAAATGTGGATAGTATGAAGTGAAATGTGTACTAACTGTAAAAAAAAAGAAACTCCATTCTTTTATAAGTTTTTATTAATTATGATAGTGTTGAACTTATACTAACATTGAAAAACATACTGAAATGATAGTATTTGGGATATAGTAGATTAAACATATTACTGAAATTTATTTCACCTGTTACTTTATACTTTTTAATGTGGTACCTAGTAAATGCTGAATTATATACATGGCTCATATTTCCTCTAAAACTATCTCTACTAAGGCTGTCCCTCAAATGCAATAGGTTTAAAATGGGTCCACCACTAACAAGCTCCATGACATCTCTGTGCCTCAGTTTTGTCATCTATAAAATGGAAATACTAATTGTAATAGAGGATGATAATAGTAAGAGCTAAGTCTAATTGTCACAATATCTCTGTGAGGCTATCATTTTCATTTTATAGATGAGCACACAGAGGCACAGAGAAATTAAGCGACCAGCCAAAAGTTACATAGTTAATAAATAGTGGAGTCCAGATGTCAGCCCAGGCAGTCAGCTCCACGGTCCAGCTTTTAATCACTGTCTCTCATGATATTCACCCTCAGAAATGTAACAAAAACTCAATGGGTTAATATAGGTAAAACATTTCAAACCGTTCCTGGCACACACTAAACTCTCCTTTGTGTTTAATATCACCCTTACCCCCATGCCCAACCTACTTCCCCATTTCCACACAGGTAACAACCTTTCTCCCCACTTCCCAGACCAAAACTTCAGGTTCATCTTTTAACATTTCTCCCTTTTTCATCTCCTATATCTAGTCGGTCCTCTCTACTCTTCCTTAAATGTTTTTAATGCAGCTACTCCTCTAGTTCCACTGCCACCTTACCCCAGCCCTTCAGCCCCTCACACTGGGTGAATTAACAAGAACATAAATAGTGCTCAGGGGCCAGGCAGGCTTGAAATCTATTAATTCATTTAAACCTTACTATAACCTTGTCTGGTCTCCAGGGCTTCCCCATCTGGGTCCTACCGGGTCTACATTTCTTCAGCAGAACATTCTTCCTGGATTACCAATTTTATCCTGTGATAGGAATTTTAAAGGTGTATGGGTTCTACACACTTGTGCCTATTAAGCTGATTTAAGTATGAGAGAGGGAGAGACGACGGGTGTTTCATGAGGGAGAGAAAAAATTTACAAGGATCAGAAAATTTAAAATTCTAGCCCCATCAAAAATCTCCCATGGAATTAAGTCTTCTCTGCAGCCAAACATAAGAGCATCACGTAGCCCCAGCCTCCCTATTCAACCTTACCTCCACTTCCCAACAAAAACTCTCCAGAGCAGTCAAACAAGTTTCGTCAATGTTCCTGGAGTAAAAAAATAGTAATTTTTATTCCCAACACTTCTCCACGAAGTTCCCCTCTGACTCAGAAATCTGAGCTCCTCCATAAACCCTCCCAAAACGCCCAGGCGAAACTAATCTCTCCTCTAAATTGCAATAAAACTTCTGTCTTACGCCACTCACTGTGGACCACAAAGACATATTCACCAGTTGGCAAATGTCACAACCCCAACACAGACCATGAACTACCAGAAGGCAAGCAGTTTAAGTCCCACATTTTTCACCACCATATCTAGCACAAGTCTCTACATAGAATACGCACCATGTGGCAAATGTTAATAAATAAATGAGTAAATAAATGGACAATGTAACAGAAATTATCTGTAAATACCCCAAGTTAGTCAACCTTATTTCCCTAACCATGAAATACCTTAAGGTAACAGAAGCGAAACTGAGTCTCAGTTTCAAGGCAGTGGTTTCACTGCACTTTTAAATTCATGATCTGTCTTCTTTGTTCATCAGAACAATCCCGTGAAGTACATACTATTATACCCTTAAGTCAACTGAGGTTCGAATAAGTAGTGACTTTCTTCAAGATCACACAGTCAGTAAATGGCAAAGCTGGGAAGAGAGACCAGGCCAGGAGTCCAGTGCTCTTTCCACGGTTCTAATTCATCTTTTAAATCTCCTTCCCCTCCTTACCATCTATAGAGTTAAATAAAAAGAGAGAGGAATCAGCAGACAATTCTTGATAACAATAACAACAGATGTGGTAAATTAATGACTTCCAAAGAACATTTGCCTGAAATTGCTTTTTTTTTTTTCTTTGATTCATCAAGGGCAAGTAACGTTTTGGGAGACATTGCATTTAAACCTCATTATTTCATTGGACTGTGAAATTACATTTCCATCTAAATCTAAAACCAGTTCCTTTCCAGACTCCAAAGATGGGTCCTCCCCTGCTCCACACTTACAAAGGAAGATAAGGCTGTTTCTCATCACAGAGAAATTAAGGAAGTAAGCAATGTTATGAGGACACAGCACTTTACAAAGTCAACTGGCAGTCGTTACTAAACGTTATAAAGGACTGGTCCCACACCTGACTGTCACCAGGAATGGAGTCTTTAAAACTCCTACTTGTTAAACATTCCGATTTAACACAGAGACACAAAGAACCTCAGTTCAGGGCAGTCTCAACCCATGAATGACCACATTGTTGGGTCTCTCCCTTCACACTGAGACTCAGAAATGGAAAGACATGGAGATGGACCCAAACCTGGGCCAACCGCACTGGCAAAGCCAAGAAAAACCAAGAACGCGTCGAAGGCGCCCGCCTCCGCCTCCTCTGTCAGGCCACTCCAAGGGATGCAGGAAGCTCCACTTTCTGCAGCCGCAGGTTTCAGCGCCCGGAGATTTCAGCAGCCGCCAGCTCACGTGCGAAGGATTTTCCTGGGGGTCTTACCTGAGTGCAGGCGCTGGGGAGGGGAGGCGTTCTTCCCAAGAACGGTGGCCCGGACAGCACGCTGCGCCAAGCCAGGGCGAGACCCCCACCCTGCGCCGGGCCCCTCTGCCTCACAACCACTCACGGCCCCAGTCCGGAGGCGCCGCGGTCCCGGAACCCACCTCCGCGCTCCTGGAAGGATGCGGAGGAGGCGAGAGAGAGGCTGCGGCTCCGTAATTAGCTGCTCCCACAGCCTCTCCGCTCCTCGCCGTCTCGCCCTCCTCCCCCACTTACCCAGTTCTGCGCTTTATTGCTCAGCTTGACTTTCTTGCACAGGCTCCCGGGGATCTCCATGACCGCGGAGCGCGCTGGGCAGCCGGGGTTCTCTGCGCCGGGAGGGTAGCAGAAGGAGGCAGGCCAGTGAGCGGGGCGGGGCTGGAGGGCGGGGCCTCCTCGCGTCGGGGCGGGCGCGCGCTGACGTGCGCACGCGCCCGTGCTCGTGGCCTGGGTTGCGCGGCGCATGCGGCGCGCCTCGGAAATGGGTCCGGGGCAGAGGTCTGCGGGGAAGGGTGAAGCGCCGGGATAGAACCGGAGGTAGAAGCTGGGGGCGGAGCTTCAGCGCTCGCGGCGGCGCGAGCGCGCACGGCGCTCCTCCTTCCAGATCCCGATGAAAGGGCGGGGCCTGGGATGCAGTCGTGGAACTTCAGGCACCTCTGCGGCTCCCAGCCTCTCTCTGAGCTAGCGCAGAGCTCTAAGAGCGAGTACCAGCAGCCAGCAGAGCGGCATGGGGAGTGCGCGGCTCGCCACGCGCGGCACTCACTCAGCAGAGGCTGGTTGGGAGGATGCTGACGCGGGCTCCTGCCCCTTTGGCTACCCCTCCACAGGCTGGCTGACGGCCTCCTGTCCGCCCGTTCTGTGCCCCTGTCACCCTGGCCAGATGTTTTAAATGTTTTACAGCTTTGCAAAGGGAAGAATTGATTCACTGAACAGCTCATTCTCCACATTTTAACGCTTCACTTTAAAATTCTCCTCAAGACACGTTTTTTGTTTGTTTGTTTTTTTGAAACGGAGTCTTGCACTGTCGCCCAGGCTGGAGGGCAGTGGTAGGATCTCGGCTCACTGCAACCTCTGCCTCCCGGGTTCAAGCGATTCTCCTGCCTCAGCCTCCCGAGTAGCTGGGACTACAGGCGTGCGCCACCACGCCCGGCTAGTTTTTTGTATTTTTAGTAGAGACGGGGTTTCACCATGTTGGCCAGGCTGGTCTCGAATTCCTGACCTCGTGATCCGCCCGCCTCAGCTTCCCAAAGTGCTGGGATTACAGGCGTGAGTCACCGCGCCTGGCCTCAAGATACAGTTTTTAAAAAGATGTAAAAGCCCGATTTCTTGACATCAATAATTAATCTCAACGGGATTAGTGATTATTTATAAGGTACCTCCGTCTCCACTTGGAGACCTCCCTTCTCATCAGATTTCTGTGCAGTGCTTCTTACCGACCTACGCCGGAAAGGGGATTCTGTATTATTAATAGCTACTCAGGAAATCCCTAGAGGGCTGAAATCCAGGACCGGGGAGGCCGCAGGTAACCCCGAATAGAATGCCCGCCTACGGAGGGCATTTTCAAATTCACCTAATTATTCCAGGGCTAGTTCGTAGGAGGATGAGCTGGGGGCATGAGAGAGTTTCCTCCAGGAGCTGTCTTCCCTCCACCCCCCATAACTCTGAGTTCTCTTTTCCGCAGCTTACCCCTGGTACCAAGAGAATTGCTTGCAGCTCTGCCACTCTGTGACACAGCCGCCCTCCGCCCCCGCCCATCACCAAGATCTGAGGCTGCTGCTGCTGCCTGTCAGTGATTAGCAAATCAACCACCATCACCAAGACCCGAGGCTGCTGCCTGTTAGTGACTAGCAAATCAGCCCCCCATCTATTTACTCCACTGCTACTGTCTTAAATTAGCCCACCGCCGCATATCCAATCTGAGTTATCACTAAGCCCGTTCACTGGACATCCTCCCACCTGTGCAGCTGCTCTCCACACCCCCGCCACACACCCCATTCTTGGGCCTGCTGTCAGAGTGATATTTCTGAAACAGAAATCTGAGCTTGTTACTTGACTACTTGAAATGTGAATGATTCCCTTCAGCTTTTTCTAGGGAATTTTTAATCTGGGGTTCATATATAGAACAGAATTTCAATATAATTCCAAATTCTACCAATAACAAGAATGAGCTTGGAAGATCTCAAGTTTCATATGAGAAAATAGGGCCACATCTGAAGTTAGCCATTTCTCTGAGTTCTGGTTCTTATTAGAGGGAAATGGTATTTAGTTATAACGATCTGGCCCTCGGAGTGATCACTGCTGTGAATTTGACCTTATTTCTCCTAAGAGTTAAAAGACTATTTTTTAAGGTAAAATATATCATAAGTTTACATTGATACTGTCCATCCAAATTCGTGATTCCAGATATGGGTCATGCAAATGAACCAGAAACATCTTGTCAAACAGGAAACATAACAAAAGACTATCAAAAGCTACTTGGATTATGTCAAAAGGACTCAGAAACCAATTTAAAGAAATTTTTCCATGTCAAAGATGGGAGAATTAAAGCACTAAATGGACTAGAACTACAAAATATTAAAACGTATCAAATATGTTTAAACCTAGGTGTTTGTAATAATGATGATTTTTAAAAAATTTATTGTCACTCTTAGAGAATGCTAAGAAACCAACTCATTATTTTGAAAACTGGTAAATAAAGGGGATGAATTAAGCATTTAACTCTGCTTTCCCTGGACTGTCAGGGACCCAAAAAGTTGATAAGGAGACGTTTCTCTTTACAGAAGTACCACTAATAAATAATGAAGAAATGATATGATTTTAATAACAGCACTTTTCATCTTCTACTGAAGTAATGGATAAAGACAATGATCCTCTGTATTAGGGTTCTCTTAGAGGGACAGAACTAATAGGATACATACATGCGAATGGGAGTTTGGGAGTTTATTAAGTATTAACTTACACAATCACAAGGTCCTACAACAGGCTGTCTGCAAGCTGAGGAGCAAGGAGAGCCAGCCCGAGTCCCAAAACTGAAAAACCTGGAGTCCGATGTTCAAGGGCAGGAAGCATCCAGCACGACAGAAAGATGCAGGCTGGGAGGTTAGGCCTATCTTTCCTCTTCACGTTTTTCTGCCTGCTTTATATTCACTGTTAGCTGATTAGATGGTGCCCACTAGATTAAGGGTGGATCTGCCTTCCCCAGCCCACTGACTCAAATGTTAATCTCCTTGGGCAACAACCTGACAGACACTGCCACGATCAATATTGCATCCTTTAATTCAATCAAGTTGACACTCAGTATTAACCATCACAAGTCCACCCCTTGACAACTTGAACCCATACACATCTCCTGAGATCATTCATAATCTTCAAATAAGACAATAATAAGGTCATAATTATGTCTAACATAACTGAACTATCCTTTGTACAACTGGAAATGCAGTCCCCAACCCACATACTATTACATAAAGTTAGCAATACTTAAATGCTGATATGAAGTCAATAAACCTTATGTCACATGATAAAGGAAAAGGACATGCACAAACATGTTTTTAAAAAAAGAAGGAGGAAATACTCATAACAATTACAGTCCTCGTTCCTGTAGCTGGTCACGTGGTCATAGCTGATACTGATGACTACCTTTTTCTACTACCCATTCTGTATTCCCTTTGCCTTCAGCAAGCACCTGAACACAAGCACCTGAACAGGTTGTGGCTTTTTTTTTTTTTCCTGGTGGAGTGACCCAAACCTTCATTCCTGAAGGGTCTGGCCCATTTGTAGTCCTGCCTTGATTGGGCTGTTGTAGTTTCCCATTGACCTTAATCACAGGGTAATACTAAGATTCACCCTAATTGATCTCCTGTGTTCCATGTGTACTCTTCCTTACCTCTGCTGTGGAATAGTAGACTGATTTCATATTGATAGTCTGGGTCAATCACCCAGCTAACATTCTAATTCCCTTCTTAGTCTGTTAACTTAAAGGTAGGAGGAGCCCAAAGTGTCCAGGTGGCCATCTTAACTTATAGTTTAATGGAATTGTTGTGTCTCCTGGTGGCAGCATTCCTCCCTCTGGAACTAAGACCTCTAGGCCAGCAGAATGTAATGCCATAGGAACAGGAAGCAAAAATATTACTAGTGGATCACTAGCGTGATGGTGAGTGGTGCCACTTCCACTTCCACCCCTTGATTCCTGGACCTGTGAATCCTGGCTATGAGAGAAACAGTACTATATATTGGATGCTGATTCAGAGCCTACATGGCCTTCTGGAGATCTTTACCCCAGCCCTGCAAACTGTTGTCACCTAGTTGGTGTTGTAGTTGTAATTTCAAAAGGCCATTCCACCGTTCTGTCAACCCAGCTGCTTCAGGATGATAGGGAACATGGTAAGACCGGTGAATTCCATGAGCATGAACCCACTGCCACACTTCTTTAGTGGTAAAGTGAGTGCCTTGGTCAGAGGCAATGCTGTGTGGAATACCATGATGGTGGATAAGGCATTCCGTGAGTCCACTGAGGGTAGTCTTGGCAGAAGCATTGCATGCAGGATAGGCAAACCCATATCCAGAGGAAGTGTCTATTCCAGTGAGGACAAACCTCTGCCCTTTCCATGATGCAAGAGATCCAATGTAATCACCCTGCCACCAGGTAGCTGGCTGATCACCTGAGGAATGGGAATCGTGCCATATCGCGGGCTCAGTGTTGGTCTCTGCTGCTGGCAAATTGGGCACTCAGTGGTGGCCATAGCCAGATCAGCCTTCGTGAGTGGAAGTCCATGTTGCTGATCCCATGCATAACCTCCATCCCTGCCATGATAGCCACTTTGTTCTTGGGCCCATTGGGCAATGACAGGGGTGGCTGAAAAAAGAGGCTGAGTGGTATCTACAGAATGGGTCATCCTATCCACTTGATTATTAAAATCCTCATGCACTGAGGTCACCCACTGGTGAGCACTCACATGGGATACAAATATCTTCACAGTTTTTGACCACTCAGAGAGGTCCATCCACATATCTCTTCCCCAAATTTCTTTGTCACCAAGTTTCCAATCATGCTTCTTCCAAGTCCCTGACCATCCAGCCAAACCGTTGGCTACAGCCCATGAATTAGTATATAATCACGCATCTGGCCATTTCTCCTTCCATGCAAAGTGCACAGCCAGGTGCGCTGCTCGAAGTCCCACCCACTGGGAGTATTTTCCTTCACCACTGTCCTTCAGCGATGTCCTAGAAAAGAGCTGTAGTGCTGTAGCTGTCCACTTTCAGGTGGTGCCTGCATATCGTGCAGAACCATCTATGAACCAGGCCCTGGTCTTCTCTTCCTCTATCAGCTGATCATAGGGAATGCCCCATGAGGCCACCAGTGCAGGCTGGGGGAGAGAAGGCAGGGTGGCAGGAGTGGGGACCATTGGCATTTGAGTCAGTTCCTCATGTAATTTACTTGTGCCTTCGGGACCTGCTCAAGCCTGATCACAAATATACCACTTCCATTTAATGATGGTATGCTGCTGTGCGTGACGCACTTTATGGCTATATGGGTCAGAAAGCACCCAGTTCATGATAGGCAGTTCAGGTCACATGATGACTTGACCCATAGTCAAACACTCAGTTTCCACCAAAGTCCAGTAACAGGCCACGAACAGGTCTCTCAAAAGGAGAGTAGTTATCTGGAGAAGATGTCAGGGCCTTGCTCCAAAATCCTAGAGGCCTCCACTGTGAGTCACCTGTGAGACCTGTCAACAGCTCCACTGCCACCTCAAGCACCAATGGACCTGCTGGGTCATACGGCCCAAATGGCAGAGCAGCTTGCACAACGGCCTGGACATATTGCAGAGCCTTCTCCTTTTCTGGATCCCACTGAAAACTGGCAGCCTTTTGAGTCACTCGATAAATGGGACAGAGTAACACATCCAAATGAGGAATGTATTTCCTCTCACATCCAAATAGGCCCATCAGGTGTTGTGCCTCTTTCTTGGTAGTAGGAGGGGCCAAATGAAGCAACTTATCCTTCACTTTAGAAGGAACACCTTAACAGTCCCCACACCCCTGGACCCCTAGAAATTTTACTGAGGTAGAAGATCCCTGAATTTTAGTTGGATTTATTTCCCACCCTCTGGCACACAAATGTCTCACCAATAAGTCTGGTGTGTTTGCTACTTCCTGCTCACTTGATCCATTCAGCATAATGTCATCAATGTAATGGACCAGTGTGATATCTTGCAGAATCGAAAAGCATTCAAGAGCTCTCCACATAAAATTATGACACAAAGTCGGAGGGTTGATATACCACTGAGGTAGCAACAGTAATGGTGTATTGCAGGCCTTGCCAGCTGAAGGCAAGTTGCTTCTGGTGGGCCTTATGGACAGAAATGGAGAAAAAGGCATTTGCCAAGTCAATGACTGCATACCAGGTACCAGGAGATGTGTTAATTTGCCCAAGCAATGAAACCACATCTGGTACAGCAACTGCAATTGGAGTCACCACTTGGTAAAGCTTACGGTAATCCACTGTCATTCTCTAAGATCCATCTGTCTTCTGCACAGGCCAAATGGGAAAGTTAAATGGGGACGCCGTAGGAATCACCACCCCTGTGTCTTTCAAGTCCTTGATGGTGGCACTAATCTCCGCAGTCCCTCTAGAGATACAATATTGTTTTTGATTTACTAGTTTTTAAATTTACTTTTTGGTTTGATTTACTATTTTTCTAGGTAGAGGCAACTCAAATGGCTTCCATTTGGCCTTTCCTACCACAGTAGCCCTCACCCTTCCAATCAGGGAGCCAATGTGGGGGTTCTGCCAGCTACTGAGTATGTCTATGCCAATTATGCATTCTGGCCAGGGAAATGACCACAGGATGAGTCCAGGGACCCACTGGGCCCACTGTAAGTTGGACCTGAGCTAAAACTCCATTAATTACTAACCTCCTGCTCTTTACAGGAAACGCACGAGGGGAAAAGAAAACGCACACACAATACTTCTAAGTGTAAACAGCCTTTTTTCCAAGTATATGGCAATACAGCTATAATAAACAAATCACAGCAGGAAAGGGAGAGGGCATATATATATGCATATATGTGTATATAGCTGTGTGTGTGTATATATATATGTGTGTATACACACACACTCACCAGACTATGGAGAAATCATCACCAGACTGGGAAGCAACAGCCTAGGCTCCAGAGTTGGCCACCCATCTGTGCACAGACAAGGAGGGGTCTTGTGGATCTTCAGTGTGGTCTGGGACCCTAGCTCATTTGTAACAAGTTGTTTGGTATGAGGCCCAGTCACGAGGGCCCTTCGTGCCTGGCTTCAAGAAACACAAAAAGGTCAACTTGTTTTTGTGATTGTCTTTTGTTTTTCAATAACTAACATACAGGAACAGATTTGTCTGAAACAATGCTAGATAAATGCCTCAAGAGGTTCATGCAATCTGTTCCGGGACTTGGTGACCATTGTTTCTGTCCATGTTCAGATTAATATTCAGATTAATATTTAACTTTTCCTCCACACGTCTGTAAGCCTCAACTTTAACTGGAGGACCACAATGATGTTTTGGGTCCCCTGGAATCAATGTCAGCTCAGAGCCAGTGTCCAGTAGTCCCCCAAATATCTCATCATTTCCCTTTCCCCAATGCACAATTACCCTGGTAAAAGGCCAGAAGTCTCGTTGGGGAAGGATGGGAGAAAGATTCACTGTATAATTTCTCAGTAATGTAGTGGGGTCCTTCCTTAAGGGACCCGGCCTCCCCTTCATTCAAGGGGTTCTGGATCTGTAAACCGGCTCAAGTCTGGAAATTGATTGAGGGGCATGATTCTCTGTTTTTATAATTCAAATTAGTCTTTTGTCCATTCGACCTAGAAGTTTTTTGTTTGTATAATTTAAGTAGGAATGCAGTAGGCTTTCTATTGGTTTCACTTCCAGGAACACCATGATTAACTAGCCAATGCCAGAGCTCTACACACGTCAGACCATTCTGCATTCTGATTGCCACTTTGCCTCTGCTATCCATTATGTTAGCTATGCCCACCTTGCCTTTGACAGTTGAGTGCCACCACTTGGCCCCTGCCACCTCAGTATCCAATTATTTCCATTGGATTTATATTTTGTTATTGAGTGACTGCAGTTCCCACTGTTAGATCTGACATACAGAGAAGAGCAATTACAGGGCTCTTCAAAAATGCAGGCGCTGCCCTCACAAATCTATTTCACAAGGCATTGGTCAAGAATATATCTTCCGGATCCTTCCAACTGGGATGAGTAGTTCTAAAGTGACTAATCCACTCCACCATCCCAATCTCCCTAAATCTTTGGATCCCTTCCTCTACATTAAACCAAGGGGGATCAGGCATTTCCAGCTCGCTGGCAGTGGGCCATCTTTTAATCCATATTTCAGCTAACCAAGCAAATAAACTATTAGAACTTTTTTAACTCCCTGAACTGCAACATTGAATGCAGAATCTCTGCTTAGGGGGCCCAAATCAATACATTCAGGCTGATCCAACTGTATGTTCCTTCCACCATTATCCCACACCCTTAATAGCCATTCCCATGCTTGTTCTCCAGATTGCTGTTTATATAAATTAGAGAACTCAGGCCAGGTGTGGTGACTCATGCCTGTAATCCCAGCACTTTGGGAGGCTGAGGCGGTCTGATCATGAGGTCAGGAGATCGAGACCATCTGAAGGGGGTCTGCCCCTCTACACCTGTGGGTATTTCTCATCAGGTGGAGATGAGAGACTGAGAAAAGAAACAAGACACAGAGACAAACTATAGAGAAAGAACAGTAGGCCCAGGGGACTGGCACATTTAGCATGTGAGGGCCTGCACCCGCACCGGTCTCCAAGTTTCCTCAGTATTTATTGATTACTATTTTCACTATCTCAGCAAGGGGAATGCGGCAGAACAGGGTTAACAGGGTGATGTGGGGAGAAGGTCAGCAGGAAAACATGTGAGTAAAGGAATCTGCGTCATAAATAAGTTCAAGGGAAGGTACTGGGCCCGGATGTGCACGTAGGCTAGATTTATGTTTCTCTTTACCCAAACATCTCAGTATGGCAAAGAGTGACAGAGCAGTATTGCTTCCAGCATATCTCGCCTCTAGCCACAGGGTGGCTTTGTCCTATCTCTCAGAATAGAACAAACAGTCGGCTTTACACTGAGACATTCCATTCCCAGGGACCTGCGGGAAACAGAGGCCTTCCTCTTATCTCAACCGCAAAGGGCCTTTCTCTTTTACTATTCCTCCTGAGCACAGACCCTTTACGGGTGTCGGGCTGGGTGACAGTAATGTCTTTCCCTTCCCACGAGGCCATATCTCAGGCTGTCTCAGTGGGGGGAACCTTGGACAATACCCAGGCTTTCTTGGGCAGAGGTCCCTGCGGCTTTCCTCAATGCATTGTGTCCCTGGTTAATAGAGATTGGAGAATGGCGATGACTTTTACTAAGCATACTGCCTGCAAATGTACGGTTAACAAGGCACATCCTGCACAGCCCTAAATCCCATAAAACTTTATTCAATACAGCACATGTTTCTGTGAGCACAGGGTTGGGGCTAAAGTTACAGGTTAACATCATCTCAAAGCAGAACAATTTTTCTTTGTACAGATCAAAATGGAGTTTCTTATGTCTTCCTTTTTCTACACAGACACAGTAACAGTCTGACCTCTCTTTGTTTTCCCCACACTATCCTGGCTAACACGGTGAAACCCCATCTCTACTAAAAAATACAAAAAAAATTAGCCAGGAGTGGTGGCAGGTGCCTGTAGTCCCAGCTACTTGGGAGGCTGAGGTAGGAGAATGGCGTGAACCTGGGAGGCAGAGCTTGCAGTGAGCCGAGATCGTGCCACTGCACTCCAGCCTGGGCAACAGAGCCAGACTCCATCTCAAAATAAAAATACATAAATAAATAAGAGAACTCAAACAGTTCTTTTTGAATGTAGCGCACCTCCCCATGAGTCACACTCTCAACCTCACCTCTAGGGGGCCACTGGGACTTCAGCCTATTTACAGATCTAGAGGCAAACAGAGGTGCTGGGGGTGGCTTCTGAGGAAAACCAATATTACCTTGACTGGCAACTGCCTCAGGGGAGGCCATCACTGTTGCCTCAGGCAGCGCAGGATTTATCTCCTCAGTCAAAGGTGGAAAAGTTGATGGCAGCATAGGTCACGGAGGGAATGTTGCCACTACTGGAGATGGGGAAGCTGTTTCTTCTGGCAAAAAATGTTCATCAGAGTTTACAAACTCAGTGTCCCCAGCTTCATCAGGGTCCCTCCAACACATCCCCATTCCAAGTTGCAGGGTCCCATTCTTTTCCAGTCAATGCCCTCACTTTAACAGTAGGCACCTGGCGAAGCTCTGCATGCATCTTTCGTTGCAGGTCAGCCACTCGCATGATAAGAGTTTGTGTCTCTTTTTCCACAATTTCAGCTGTTTCTCTGTAGGAGATAAGAATCTCACTCAGGGCAATCTTAGCAGATCTGAGGCTCAGTATCTACTTCTGAAGCTGGGAGACAGAATCCCTGAGTTTATCATTTTCTTTTATCACTTTGTCCACTGAACTTAGGAGCAACCAGCCAGCTTCATTATGTTCCTTGGTGTTCCATATATGGTCATGAGTACTATGTATAGTCACTGAACTCTTTGCCTCTCACAAGTGGTGAATCAGGAGTGTCAAATGCATTTATTTTGCATAACTCTCTAAACAGTTTCTGCCAAGGACTATTGGTGTTCTCCATACTATTAGAAATAGAGTCCTTAGCATTTTTGGGTCGAATCATATTAAGCAGCCAACTCCAGAAACCCCAAAACCAATGAAAGAACTCCATCCTTAATATTCTGTTCCTCTAGAACCACTCCTGGTACCAAAATCTGTATTAGTCAGGGTTCTCTTAGAGGGACAGAACTAATAGGATATATACATATATATACATATACATATTTGTACTTAATAAACTCATATATATATATGATCTTATTAAGTATTAACTTACACGATCACAAGGTCCCACAATAGGCTGTGTGCAAGCTGAGGAACAAGGAGAGCCAGTCCAAGTCCCAAAACTGAACAACTTGGAGTCTGATGTTCAAGGGCAGGAAGCATCCAGCATGGGAGAAAGATGTAGGCTGGGAGGCTAGGTCCATCTTGCCTCTTCACGTTTTTCTGCCTGCTTTATATTCACTGGCAGCTAACAAGATGGTGCCCACTCAATTAAGGGTAGATCTGCCTTCCCCCCAGTCCACTGACTCAAATGTTAATCTCCTTGGGCAACAACCTGACAGACACTCCCATAATCAATATTGCATCCTTCCATCCAATCACACTGACAGTATTAACCGTCACATCCTCAATGGCTGCAAATATCATGAAAATAAAGAACACTAACTTTTTGTCTCCTGATGAAAATCATGAAAAAGTCAAATCAAATCTGGTTCTAATCAAGTCTTCAGGACAATTTATAGGTTTACAGTTAATGCAGAGGAAAGAGGAAGAGGTGAAAACACTACAAATGCAATTAGTCAAACCCAAACTCTGGAAAACTACATCATTAATGACCTGAGTTTTCAATAATTCAAAGATAGGAAAAAATAAATGAGGAAAAACTAAAGAACAAAATAAGATTATAAAATAAAAATGGAGCAATTGAAACATTTGAAACATATTTGAACACTGATCCAAACAAAAAACTTTTTTAAAAATTTATGAGACTATATGGGAAATTTGAAGTTTCTGAACTCGATATAAAAGACTTACTTTTCTGGTGTGAGAAACAGCAGTGTTATTATATTTTTTAAATAAGTCATTTCAGAGTATATTAGTCCATTTTCCCACCGCTATAAAGAAATACCCAAGACTGGGTAATTTATAAAGGAAAGAGGTTTAATTGACTCATAGTTTCACGTGGCTGGGGAGGCCTCAGGAAAGTTACAATCATGACGGAAGGGGAAGCAAGCACGTCTTACATGGAGGTAGGAGAACAAACAGCAGGAAAAACCGCCACTTATAAAACCACCAAATCTTGTCAGAACTCACTATCATGAGAACAGCATGGGGGAAACTACTACCATGATGCAATCACTTCCCTCCCTCCATGTCAGGATTACAATTCAAGATGAGATTTGGGTAGGGACACAGAGCCAAAACATATTAGTGAGATACATGCTGAAAGATTTATCAGTGAAATGGCAATGCCATAAATATTCAGGAAACAAAATTGGGTTCTCGAATATGATAGCAGGAATGGGGAGAAATTGTTGATATGTCTTTCAGAATGCAGAGCAAAAATCCCAAGAGATGGGAAATACAGTATAATTTTTTAGAAAAGAAAGAAAAGAACAGTCCAAGAAATCTAACATCCAAGTATTAGAAGTTCTAGGAAGAAAAAAAAAAGAGAGAAAACTCACAGAAGGAAATCACCATGGCAATTATTTAATGAAATTTCCTAGAACTGAAATGCTTCCCTGAATGCCTAACTCAGCAGATAAAATCAAGCATGGAAAAATCATAGCACCATGAAGTTTCAGAATACTGTTATACAATAGTTCGAAATCGTTTGGAAACTCTACAAGGCTCCAAAGAAAGGAAGAGTTCACGAACAAAGAGTCAGGAATAAAAATGAATTAGAAGTTGTCAAGAAAAATACTGCAAGTTAGAAGACAAATGGAACAATACCTTCAGAGCTCTGAAAGTATTTTCAGTTAGAATTTGGAATTGCTATTTATGCTTTCTCAAGGAAATACTGGAGGATATGTTCTGTGGCAGGCCAGTTCTCCCTGACAATCACACAGACAGGCCTGCATAGCACTTCAGTCACACAGACAAATTTCCATAGAGCTGCCTTAACACTGAGCAAACAGTTAAGCCTAGGGAAATCAGTGCCCAGACATCAAAGCTAGAAATGAAACATATGGTCAGTAGGAGGCTTGCATGGGCTTCTCCCTAACCTGGAGCAAACCAAAATAATAGAGACAGTCTTACATTCCTAGTGCCAGGACCCATATCTCAGACAAGTCAAGGTAACAGAGGCAGCTGTTTGAATAGATTCATTTGAGAGTCTAAGGCAGCTCTCCAGAATAAGCTGTAAAAAAGATAAGATAGAAATAATCACTCTGGTACCACAGTAAACAGGCCTTGAAGGTACTGGGGCCCTTTTAATCAGACGTAGCAAGCATTTTTTGCCTCTGACCTTCTAGTGGAAACAAAATAAGTTACCAATAGGCTTAGGCAAATGCTATACTGCATGTAGGCACATAACCCCAACCTATATAAGCACTAAGAAAGTTGTAACACTTTGAATTGGTCTGGTGGAATTATCTCCGGCCTTCTCCCTGTATGCAGTTACAGCAACAAATTCCCTTCTTCCTTAGTTTGTCTGCTTCTCATTATTGGGCCTCCAGAAAACACAGCCAGATCCAGCTTGGTTCCAGGAACAAAAATTTTGGCAAGCCAGCCAGGAGGCCGCCAGGATGGTGCTGCCTTTGGTGACTGGCAGTTTGTGAGGAGACAGTCATGAGGAAACTCCCAGCAGTTACTGGGTAAGATTGTCCTGGGGACTCTACTAAGGGCTGTCCTGTGGACAAAACCGCATATCCTTTTCATCACTGGGAAAGAATGGAAGTTTGGCAGGCGCAGACATGCTCAAAGGGTCAGTGACTTTACTATTTCCTTATCTGGGCTATTAAGCCTTTTGTTCAGTACCATTAGGAAGATAATAGGTCTTTTTTGTATACGCGTTTGCTACTTGGTTTGCAGGCCTTTTTCACCTAGGTGCACTTCCTTCTGTGTCTATCTGACACTATCTCTGTGTCTGTACCCATAGCCTTGTTGAATCTAAGATGGGGAATGCGGCTCCCTTCCCCCAGGGAGCCCTCTGGGAAAGATCCTGTCGGATTGGAAACAGTATGGGTACTCTCCCATTACTAAAAATAAAATGATTTACTATTGTAATATGGCTTAGCCAACATATGTTTTGGGATCTGGGGAATGGTGGCCAATTTTTGGATCTTTAAGCTACTTTACTATCTATCAGAACAGTTTTGTCAGTGTCAGGGAAGACAGGCAGAGGAGCCTTATACACAAGCGTTTACGTTACCGCATAATCAAGAAGTCAAAGGAAATAAGCTAATGGTGCAGCGCTCAGACAAGGTTTGTCTCAAGTCCCAGGGAGAGGGAGAAAAGGAATTAGAGACTCAACAAGTATTAAATGTGCTTAACCCAGTAAGTGGCAACCCAGAGCGAGTCAATGTCCCGCCACTCACTCAGAAGGGGGAAAGGCCTTCACCCCTGGAATAGGAGAAGGCTGCAAAAATAGTCTCTTCCTCCCAAACTAGACAAGGCACTAAATTTGACCAGGGAGACACTGAGCCTGGAGTAGGGCAATTTTCCCTCCAACAATATCCGTGCGAGTTCATAAGCAAGGAGCCGGCAGGATATTATTTGGCATATAGTCCTTTTCCATGTCTGATTTTCTGAATTGGAAAAATTCCAATTCTCCTACAGGGCGGATCCCCAGAAAATGACCGAATTGTGTACTGCTATCTTTGCCACCCATCGCCTTACATGGGCTGATGTGCAAGCCCTCCTAAACATCACGCTCATAGCAGATGAGAGAAGGCTAGTGTTAGACAGGCAAAGGAGGAGGCACGGTGCCTTCATGATGAAAGCCCCAATGATAGCCCGGACCCTAAAGAGGCAACTCCCCCAACTGACCCAAATTGGGATCCTAATGAGGCAGGTGGAGCTAGGATGAATCATCTGGAACACTATAGAAAGTGCATCCTAAAGGGCATTGGATCAAGGGTGCCAAGACCTGAAAGTCTGAACAAAGTACAGGCACTTTAGCAAACACCTATTGAGGACCCCTCAGAATTTACGGAACAGATGTCTCAGACATATAGAAAGTATACAGAGTTAGACCCGCAGGACCCTGAATTAGAATGGTGGATATGACCTTTATAGGGCAAAGTGCCCCCAGACATTAGGAAGAAACTACAAAAAGTGGAGGGGGCTATTGGAATGAAGCGTCCCAATTAATCAACATTGCATTCAAGGTACATAATAGCAGGGAGGCCGAGGAAACCAAGGCACTTCGGCAGGCAGCTGTACTCCTGGCAGCTGCAGGAGGAAACCCAAAGTAAAAAGGACCCCCAAGGCAGAAAGGGAAAGTAGAAAAGGACCAGTATCCTTGCTGTCAGGAAATAGGACACTGGAAGACAGACTGCCCCAAGTTAACTCAGAAGGAACCCAGGTCACTTATGGCTGTCAAACCCAAAAATGAATCCGAGGAAGATTGAGGGTGCCCAAGACTCCCAGCAGCTCCAACTCTAACTGACACCAAAATTTCCCCAAAGGAGCCTCAGGTAAAGTTGATACTGGTGCTCGTTATTCAGTAGTTAATACACCAATCACTAAGCTTTCTGATACTTTCTGTCAATATAGTCAGGGTAAGTGGGCAATTGAAATCAGAACAGTTCCTGCACCCCCTTTCACGTAAAGTGGGCAACAATTTGATAACTCATCAATTCGCTTATGTGCCAGACTGCCTGATACCTTTACTTAGCAGAGATCTACTATGCAAGTTAGAGGCTCAGATCATCTTCCACCCAGAGAAACGTCAGCTGTGCCTTCAAATGCCTCCAGAGCATGGACTGCGGCTGCAAGCACTGCTGGCAAGCACTGAGGCCCCACACCCTGAGGCAAAGGCAATTCCTCAAGAAGTCCTCGACAAGGTGAAGCCAGAGGTCTGGGTATCAGATCAACCTGGGAGGGAAATTAACGTGAGTCCAATAAAAAACAAACTGAAGGAAGGGGCCCAGCCTGTCCGGAAAAAAGCAATACCCCTTAAAGAAGGAAGTCTTGGAAGTTATCCAGCCGGTATTCATCTGGTTTTGGCAATATGGCAATATGGCTTAATAAGGCCTTGTCAGTCCTCATACAATACTCCTTTCCTGCTATTAAAGAAGCCTCATTCCCGTAAGTATGGGTTTGTGCAAGATATCAGAGCAATTAATGATATTTCGGAAGGCATTCACCCCACTGTGGCTAACCCATACGCCATGTTTGCTTTACTTCCTAAGTATAACAAATGGTTTACAGTGTTAGACTTAAAGGATGCCTTCTTTTGCATACCAGTGGAAATAAAAAGCCAACTATTGTTTGCTTTCGAGTGGACAGACCCTGAGACAGCTGCACAGTTTCAATATTGCCGGACTGTGCTCCCTCAAGGGTTTAAAAATTCCCCAACTATATTTGGAGAGACTTTAATTCAAGCCTTGAGAGGCTTGCAATTAGAAAATGGGGTGCTACTTCAATGTATGGATGAGTTATTAATTTCTAGCACCTCAAAACAAGAATGTCAAGAAAACACTGTAAAGACCCTAAACCACTTGGCAGCTTGTGAGTATAAAGTTTCAAGTAAGAAGGCCTACATATGTAAGCAAACTGTAGAATACTTAGGGTTTCTGTTACAAGATCAACTAAAGCTCTGACGGTGGAAAGGCAAGTGCAATTGCCTCCATCACAACACTTACAACCAGGAAGCAACTAAAGGGCTTCCTAGGAATGGCAGGATTTTGTAAAATCTGGAGTCCCAATTATGGGTTAATAGTAAAGCAGCTATATCTAAAAGGAGCAGACCATGGGAAATCAAACACCAAATCACATTTGAACAACTAAGCATAAATTAATATCTGCTCTGGCTCTGGGACTGCCAAACCCACACAAATTTTCCAACTTTATGTGCATGAAAGACTAGGTCTAGCACTCTGGGTCTTAACACAACAACTGGGAGAAATACTACAACCAGTGGCTATTTTTCAAAGCAGCTCCATACCATGGCTAGGGGCTGGCCCCCTTGTCTTAGGGCAGTAGCCACCACCTGCCTGTTGCTCAAGGAAGCTGAGAAGCTGACTCTAGGTCAGCCCACTACGATTTCTGTGCCACACTAAGTCTTGGCGTTGTTAGAACAAAAGGTGGTTATTGGTTAACGGCAGGCAGATTAGGCCAATATCAGGCTATCCTGCTTGATGACCCTGCAGTGAAACTGCAGACCCCTGGAACCTGAAACCCCACCAATTTGCTGCCACCTACTGGGGAATCAAAGGAACTAATACATGACTGCCTAGAAGTTACTGATCAAGTGTTTTCTAGCCCCCCAGATTTGAAGGAGGCAGCCCTCTCATGTGCAAACCGGACATTGTTCATGAACGGGAACAGTTTAGCCATTAATGGAAGAAGGAACACTGCCTATTTTGTAGTGAGTCTCAGAGGGAATAGAGGCAATAACTCTCCCAACGGGGACTTCTGCACAGATAGCTCGGTTAATCGCCCTTACTAGAGCCTTGCAACTGTCCCAAAGTAAGAGTGCCAACATGTACACTGATTCCAAAAACGCCTTCATAATAGTCCTGCACAGGGTACTATCTGGAAAGAAAAGGGCCTACTGAAGGCTGACAATACTGAAATCAAATACACAAAGCAAGTGTTAGAGCTACCAGAGGCAATAAAGGCCCCAAGAGAAATAGCTGTTATGCATTGCCCAGGCCATCAGCGCAACAATTCTGAAGTAGCTAGGGGAAATGCTTTCTTAGATTACACAGCCAGACACCTGGCCAGCTCCAATGTTGAACTCTGGGCTCCTTTAATTCCCCAAATAGATTTGGCAGCCTTCAAACCCGGGTACAGTCTTGAGGATGAAAAGACTACCAAAGACAAAGGGTTTATTCAGGATGAAAAATGGCTGGAAATTGAATGGCAAAGGCCTAGTTTGGGTGTCAGAGATAAAATTTCTTTTATCCTATTCTTTCTCTTTACACCTAGAATTGCTGCACACACTGCTAACCTCTTCCCACAATGGGCACAGGGCTATGCAGACAGCCTCCAGCAGGATCCCTGTTGGGCCTATGGCCTGTTACCCCTTTCTAGCACCACAGGTTTACCATGGTGGGTCTCACCTAAGCAAGGGAAAGATTGGAGACATATACAAGTCTTCCTGGATTTAAAACACTGGGCTGGGTCACAAATGATGGGAGTGACTAGGGCAAATATATCAGAATGGCTGCACAACTTTAAATGACCTAGGACAGGGGTCTTTCCTTCACCCGATACTAAAATATATTCATGATGGCACACCTTTTGGGCAAGATGTCTCGTTAACTTTTGTATAGGAGTATATGAAAAGAAAAGGAATGAGGGCCCATTTAAAGTATAATCCTATGATGCCACTTTTGTATTAAAAATGAGCCCAACGACCATAAAACAGGACAGCCCGGACAGCAAGGGAGAGAGAAACAACCCCTAGAGAATTGGCAAATTGACTTTACTCAAATGCTACCTGCCCCAGGAGGGTACAAATATCTCCTAGTTCTGGTGGACGCCTTCTCAGGCTGGGTAGAGGCATACCCATCCTGCTCCGAGCAGGCAACAGAGGTAGTGAAGGTACTGCTAAAGGAAATCATTCCTCGATATGGGTTTCCTGACATTATCCAGAGTGATAATGGACCTTCATTCACATACGAAATAGCCCAACAAGTAAGTAAAGTACTAGGGAAAAAATGGGAGCTACACACAGCCTGGAGGCCTCAATCCTCCAGATAAACTGAAATAATAAATCATACCTTAAAAACAACCCTCGCCAAGCTATGTCAGGAAACACAGCTAAAGTGGCTTCAGTTGCTTGGGATTGCTCTGCTCCAGGTAAGAATAGCTCCCAGAAATGGGATCAAAATAAATCCCTATGAAATCTTTTCCAGGAGGCCTTTTGCAGCCAACTTGTCCCGGGTGGCTAGAATGTCTCCAGACAAGGAACTAACTATTAAAACTTATGCCACTCACTTGGAACAAACTCTTAACCCTTTGCATAAATTTGCTTCTAACAGAAATGTCATAGACTTCGCGGAAGCCCGCCACCCGCTCCAGTCTGGTGATCACATGCTGCGGAAGGAATGGAAGGAAGCTGGTCCTGCCCAACAACTACAAGAGAAAGGGAAAGAGCCCTATGACGGGCTGTCCACTACTGACTCGGCACTGACACTAGCAGGCATCCAGCCTTGGGTTCATCATGTGTGGGTAAAGAAATTCCAGTCACCCGAGAACTCCACCACGGGAATACCTGCAACCACTCAATGGGAGGCAGAGCCCCTAGAGGACCTGAAGTTTCTATTCAGAAAATGATAAGAATTTCTTTTATCCTATTCTTTCTCTTTATACCTAGTATTGTTTCTGCACACACTGCTAACCTCTTTCTACAATGGGCACAGGACTATGCAGACAGCCTCCAGCAGGATTCCTATTGGGTCTGTGGCCTGTTACCCCTTTCTAGCACCACAGGTTTACTGTGGTGGGTCTCACCGATGCAAGGGAAAGATTAGAGACATTTACAAGTCTTCCTGGATTTAAAACACTGGGCCGGGTCACAAATGATAGGAGTGACTAGGGCAAACATGTCAGAATGGCCCATAAACACAACTTTAAATGACCCAGGACATGAAAAGCCATTTTTGATTAACAAAACAATAGACAAAGTTATAGCACTAGCTTGTTAGAACCAAAAGTGCCCATGCAAACTTTTAAACCCCAAAATGTTTGATACCAGAGTGGCTTTCTCCAAATTTGGGATGGGCTCATACGGTTAACCACTTCTACTGGGCACTCAAGTCAACTAGCTCCCTTGTGTTGGGAACAATGAAACCACTCCCTTGACCACTGGCCCAATGCCACATGGGTTATGGGATGGATTCTCTCAGATCGGTGCCAACATATTATAGCATTCCAGCAAAGGGATGTATTTGCCACAGATTGGTCTCAACTGCCCAGCCTAAATATTGGGAGCAACGGCCCAGTATGCTCCCAACAGGACTCAGTAGCTTTGTGGCACCAATTTGTGGCCATGGCTCCCAGTGGGCTGGCTAGGATGCTGCACTCTAGGCCTCCCATGAGCACAAGACTGCTGGGTACAAAAAAAAAAAAAAAAAAAAAAAAAAAATTCCAGCCAGTCTTCCACATATGATTACTAGGTGGACTAAGTCAGTCTTTCATTAGTATGATCATCTAGCTGCAATATTCACGCCCTCAGTAGGGCTAGGAACTGTTATATGACATATAGAAGCCCCAGCTAACTTTACCAAAAGGACTCTGAATGACAGCCTCCAGAGCATCTCTCTAATAAATACTGAAATGTGTCACATGCAGAAGGCTATTCTACAAAACCCAATGGCCTTGGACATCCTTACTGTAGCTCAAGGGGAAACTTGTGCCCTCATCAAAACTGAATGCTGTGTGTATATTCCAGATAACTCTGGGAACATCTCCCTGGCATTAAAAGATATGCACCAGCAAATTCAGGTCATCTCCAGCCCAGAGTTGTCACTAAGTGATTTCTTGCATCATGGTTTGGTGGAAGGCCCTCTTGGTGGCAGAAAATTCTGACGTTCTTAGCCATTATCCTAGGCATAAGTGTCACTTTATGCTGTGGAATGTATTGCTACTGTGTGCTGTTTCAGAACATTCCTTGGACTCACGCAGTTATGTTTTAACAGGCACTGCCCCTAAGACCCCGAAATGAACAGAGGACAGGTGGACCTCTTCCACTCCAACCCCAGTTCAAGCACCCCTGATGACGACCCCTCTCAGCAGCAAAGAGCCAAAATGATCACAACGTCCAGCACTCCAGCAGCTCCTCTGGCACAAACATGACAAAAATCATGCACAAATTGACAGTGGGGATTGTGGCAGGTCAATTCTCCCTGATAATCACACAGAAAAGTCTCTATGACAATCACACAGACAGGCCTGCATAGCACTTCAGTTCCACAGACTAATCTCCACAGAGCTGCCTTAACACTGAGCAAATAGTTAAGCCTAGGGAAATCAGTGCCCAGACATCAAAGCTAGAAATGAAACATGCGGTCAAGACTTCTCCCTAACCTACAGCAAACCAAAATAAAGAGACATTCTTGCATTCCTAGTGCCAGGACCCATCTCGGGTCGATGAAATCTGAGATGAGTCAAAGCAAGAGAGGCAGCTGTTTGAATAAATTCACTGGAGAGCCTAAAAAAGACAAGATAGAAGTCATCACTGTCGTACCACAGTAGACAGGCCTTGAAGGTACTGGGGCCCTTTTAATCAGACTTAGCAAGCATTTTTGCCTCTGATCTTCTAGTCGAAACAAAATTAGTTACCAGTAGACTTAGGCAAACGCTATACTGCATGTAGGCACATAACCCCAACCTATTTAAGCACGAAGAAAAATGTAATACTTTGAGTTGGTCTGGTGGAATTATCTCCGGCCTTCTCCCTGTATCTGGTTACGGCAATAAATTCCCTTCTTCCCTAGTTTGTCTGCTTCTCGTTATTGGGCCGCGAGAAAACACAGCCTGACCCGGCTTGGTTGCAGGAACATGTTCCACAAAAAATGAAAGCATGGCATTCAGAAAACAAGAATTTTTACACTGGAGACAGCTGAAGGGAATCCACAGACTGATGGAAGGGAATCCCAGGATGACTCTGTGTCCCAGTTCTAGAGGGTGATCAGTGAGATGGCTGTGGGAGAGGTCAGAAGCCCTCAGAAACCTTGTTTGAAAAAAAATGAAATTGATAGAGTATTCACTAGGAATAACCATATTAAAAATGATTCAGACAACAGGCAATAGTTCAGTGTTAAATTCATGGTAACTACTTAAAGTCATCAAAAAGGACACATTTATCCTACCCTCTCTGTACAAACTATATTTCAGGGGAATCAAATAGTTGATAAAGGAAAAGTTTGTGCTGACAGAAGAATTTTAGCTAATGCAGAAAAAAAATACTGGATTTATTATTTTTATTTATTGGGTTTTTTATATTTTTTTGAGACGGAGTCTCGCTCTGTCACCCAGGCTGGAGTGCAGTGGCGCGATCTCGGCTCACTGCAAGCTCCGCCTCCTGGGTTCACGCCTTTCTCCTGCCTCAGCCTCCCAAGTAGCTGGGACTACAAGCGCTCACCACCACATCCAGCTAATTTTTTGAAAAATACTGGATTTAAAAAACACCATTTAAAATACCTTATGAAGTAATATTAACAGATATAGGCAATGATCATCAGTGAGTGCTAAAAAATATTAGGTGAAAGGTAGGAAAGAGAATTTTATAATGAGGGGATCAGGCTCATACTGCCTGCATCCACTGATCAATCTTAGCATCTCTAAAACTGAGATGCCAAATATCTTGTGCCTTACAATGTGACATAATTAGCTGTGCACAGCATTAATTGTCTTAGTTTGGATTGTTTAAGAAGCAGGCCTGGGGAGAAGAATTCTAGTACAATAATTTGTTTGGGAGGTGATCCTATAAGTTTCCACTATTGGAGTAGGAAAGTGATACAGGGACAGGAAGGAAACCAATAGCGTTTCATCAAAGAGGCATCCTAGGGCCAGGCGTTGTGACTTAGGCCTGTAATCCCAGCACTTTGGGAGGCGGATTGCTTGAGCCCAGAAGTTGGAGACCAACCTGGCCAACATGAAGAAACCCCCTCTCTACAAAATATGCAAAAATTAGCTGGGCATGGTGGTGCACACCTGTAGTCCCAGCTACTCGGGAGGCTGAGGCAGGAGAATTGCTTGAACCCAGGAGGCAGAGGTTGTAGTGAGCCAAGTTCACACCACTGCACTCCAGCCTGGGCCAAGCAAGACACCGACTCAAGAAAAATACATCATAGGAAACTGAAGCTTAATCCCACTAGGGAACACTAAGAAACAGCATTGAATATGTGCCTCAGAGTATATTACCTAAGAGGAGAGGGAGTTGGAGTATTTATGCAACGTTCTTCAGTTGTTAGTCGAGGACTACTCTCAGGAAATATTCATTCCCTGGTATTTTTGGATTGCATGCACATAGGTCAAGAAGACTCTGGACCCAAAGGAAACCCTCATGCAAAGAAATGGAACTACCCACAGGTGGAAGTCAGAATGATATTTGCCATGATAGTAGGAATTAAGGGGATATAGGTGGGCACCAGCAGTGTTTCCTGTTCCGCCAATGAAGTATGTGTTAAAAAAAAAAAAAAATAGCATGGGTATATTTCTGTAATGTTTCTCTTTGTTTATACAAGAAGTTACTACTTTTTAAGAATAGAAAAAACAACAAAGAATTCTGCAAGGAAAACTATAAATATGTACACACACATGTATATGTACACACAAACATTCAGAGGAAAAATATTTTGCTAAAAGAAACGTAATAATGGTTTTACTGCATAGCTCAGTTCTAAGTCATACATAGTCATGATAATGTAAACTATGAATATAAAGTTTAACAAGATTGCAATATAACTAGATGGAAAAGTTGAAGGGATATGAGAATAAGTATGTGTGTGTGGTGGTGCTGGTAGGAGAGGAGAAATAAATTTTCACTTTCTGTTGTGAGAAACCAATAACAAATGCTTCTAAGGTCTGAATGTTTGTGTCACCTTATGATTCATATGTTGAAATCCTACTCCATGCCCAAAGTGATGGAATAGGAGATGCGGCCTACCCATTCAAGTCTCTGGGACTTGCCAGAAGATTTCTAGGTCAATCTGTGAGAAAATTACCCCTCTAGTCAGGCAGTTTCATTTTACAAATGACTCAGCAAAACTGTGGAGGTACATCTTCTCCAACAAGGAAATTTACTGGAATAAAAGCAAGGTAAGAGGAATAGGGCTCAAGGAAACCTGAAATATCACTTATTAATTTCATCTGAAGTATTTCCTTATGGTTAACATAGTCACTTTTTTTTTCTTAGAAAAATTTCCCCAAATAATGAATTTTATAAGGCCAGGTTACTAAAAAATGTATTTTTAAATTATGTCTTGCCTGTAATTTAAAGGAGATCTTCACAGTAAGTGAAAATAGCTTCCTAAAATTCTAGGTTTCTACCAATTATGTGGCCTTGAGTAAACCATGTAACTTCCATGAACCTCAGCTTTCTAATCTGTAAGATCAAGGGGTGGAGGTGGATCAATTTATCTCAGGATATTCTTTCTGCTCTAAAATTATTCTAGGTTCTTAATTTAGGTGACAGTAATATCTGAGAATAGTAATTTAATCAAAACCACAAATGTTCTTTGTACCCCTTACTCTATGTAAAACATTGTCTTAATATTAATAATTTCTATATGTTAAAGTAACTGAGTAGTAAGTAATGAGATGCAGCATATCTTCTTTTCCCTGGATTTTTTAAAGCATAATTATAAGATTCATCCAACATTTTTCATGTTTATCAGTAGTTCATTCCATTTTATTGCTGAATAGTATTTTTATGGATATACCATGATTTGATTAGTCTTTCATCTTTTGATGGACATTTGGGTCATTTCAGTTTGAGGCTATTGCAAATAGAGTTGCCATGAACATTCACATACAAACCTTTGTATGGACATTGGCTTTCTTTTCCCTGGGTAAACCTAGGAGAGGAATCACTGGGCCATATGATAGGTGTATGTTTAATTTTTGTAGAAACTGCCAGAACTGCTTTCCAAAGTGGTTGTACAATTTAACATTCCTCACAGTGACATATAAGAGCTGTAGTTGCTCTACGTCCTCACCAACACTTGATATGGTTGGTCTTTTTACTCACTGTAGTCATATGCAACAGTTTCTCACTATGGTTTTAATTTGCACTTCCCTAATAATTGATGATGTTGAACATCTTTTCATGTGCTTATTTCCTCTCTATATATCTTCTTTGGTTAAGGGTCTGATTAGATATTTTGTCTATTTTTCACTGACTTCATTCTCTTATTATTGGGTTTTTTAAATTACACATCCAATCTCAGACATTTTATTTTTTATCTCTAGAAGTTCAGCTTGGGTCTTTTAAAAAGTATCTTTCATGCCTCTATTTAACATGAGCAATCTTTCCCCATCCTTTTGAATTTATGAAATATAACTGTGTTAATGTCATTATCTATTAATTATACATGTTTACATCTTTTTGTATTGATTCATTTTTCTCATTAGAGTCATATCTTTCTCTTTTTGTTCTCTTCTTTCCTCCTCCTTATTAATCCTCTGACATTGTGAATTTTACCTTGTTGAACACTGTATATTTCTGTACTCTATTAAAAATATATTCTTGAGCTGTGTTCTGGGTCACAGTTAAGTTACTTGGAAATAGTTTGATCCATTCATATCTTGTTTGTAGCACCATTAGGTGGTACCAGAGCAGCTTTTTGTTTAGGGTTAATTTTTCTCCATTATTCAGAGCACCCTCTTGAGTACTTTGCCCAATGCCAAGGTTTTGCACTCTGGCTGGTGGGAACACAAACTCTTTCTGCTGGTTGTGAGCTCCAGACATTTTCCCTCTGCTCCTTCTAGGTGGTGTTTTCTCTGGCCTACATTAGTTTTCTCACTTGTCTGTGTTCAGGTGGCCTTTCTGTAATCTCTGGAGCTCTCTCTGTGATAGCTCCCTCTTCGCTGGTACTTTGTCCTATCTCTTGGACTCCCAGCTTCATATCCTTAACTCAGGGTAACTACTGGTTTTTGTCTAGACTCCTCCTTCCATAGCAATAGCCTGAAAACTCTCCACAGCTAGTAAGCTGGGGCAATTATAGGACTTACCTCATTTGTTTTCTCATCTCTCAAGGATCATTGTTCTTCATTGCCTGTTATTCAAAGTCTGAAAACCATCATTCCACATAGCATTTTTGTTGAGGTTATTTTAGTTGTTTCAGGTGGAAGAGTATGTCCCATCCCTGCTACTTTCTTTATCTGCCTAGAAATTGAAGTTGCCTTTTTAAATACTATTACTTTTTATAGTAATAATTTCCTTGCTTTATTTTTTAAGTTTCACCATTTAAATATATATCTTTAGACAATGTAATTTAGTCTTGGAAAAATTGGAAAAATTGGGTTTGGGGGTATGTATTAATTCTGTACTATCTGCTTCATTTTTCTATAAATCTAAAATTGTCCAAAAAAGAGACTACTTTTTTTTTAAAAAAAATGAATCCTGGCAGCCCAATGCAAATACACTTCTCTCTTGTTAAATCCTCAAATGCTGAACATCCACTGAACCTTTTCAAACAACAACAGCTGGCAAATTCTGTTTACCTCTGGTATCTCAACTTCATTAATGCAGTCCTGCCAGTGATTGACATGGTGTTATATCAGTATTCTATTGCTTCTTCTCTCTTCTGAGGACTTAAAATGAATTATCTCGGT
Source organism: Chlorocebus sabaeus (assembly GCF_047675955.1). Classification (NCBI taxonomy): domain Eukaryota; kingdom Metazoa; phylum Chordata; class Mammalia; order Primates; family Cercopithecidae; genus Chlorocebus; species Chlorocebus sabaeus. The sequence goes on from NC_132910.1 coordinate 59,256,039, forward strand.
GATATTTCCTGCTCCCTTTTTCTAATAAATATCCTAGAGAGTGGTTGCTTTTTGACTTCACCATAGACTCAGACTAGGGAGTATGTCAGCAGAACCTATCTCCTGGTTTTCCATTGTTCCCTAGATAGCTCTTTTTTGGTAATTAGCTAACATTGGCACGACAGTTCCAGCTTCATGGGTGTCCATGTGCTCTCTCTTTCTACTCCTCACCTCCTTCTTCTAATTAAATAAATTAAATAATTACTTTTCTCATTATTTTCCGACAGTCATCCAGAGCAAATAACACGCTCAAAACTGTAATTTTCAGCATATATTTCAGAGATCCTTTAAAGAAAAATTCTCATCTAGAGCAAATTTTTTTTTCTGCAGCTGTTGACAAAAGCATTTCCTCCAGCAGTTGAAAAAGCTGCCTAACCAGCTGGTTTACCAGCATGACTTGTAGTTGAGTTTCCCAGTAAAAGTCCCCACTGGGCTTGCACATTGGTGAAGGGACATGTAATATTGGCACTTCTCCCCGAGCTAAACAACTGAAGGAGTGTTTTCTGACTCTGAATAAGAGTGCATATACCTCTTTTCCTGACGTTATGTACAGTTAGACTCTTTCCCATGATAAGAAATTGAGACAGGTTATGTTAGTTAATGGAGTTTTATTCTAAAGATGAGGGGAAGAAAAGGGGAAAGGAGGTGTTTTCAGCAGCCACACAACCAGAAAATAAGCAGAGCACCCTAGGACTGCATATAATGGAAACTCAGTTACTCTTAGCTTCTGCTTCTATTGGTCTTAGCCCTACCAACTAATTGACTGATTTTCTCAAATTCAAACTACTCAAAACAGAATATATAATTTGGTCTCCCTATCACATTCCAATTTAAGTTACTCATGTTTTCTCCTTCTCCTCCTCATCCTCTTTCTTTCTCCTTCCGTTTTGCTTAGCCTTTCTATAACCTCTAGTCCTTTTCTCCTTGGGAGATCCAAAACACTGAGTAGGTCATAGTATCCTGAATTTTTGTGATGTAGAGTCCTGAAAAATCCACACATTCATTTCAAGCAAGCCACTCAGAAACCCAGATGTTGCATTACTATTTTATAACGGTGAGAATCTTCCCCCTTTTAGAAAGATCTTGTGCTAGGCTTCCTTATCATTTCTGGCTGGGCTAAGGAGGGCTGCCTTTGGGTCAGGTGCTCAGTTGGGTCTTGTCACCTAGGACCAAGAGATGGGATCATGTCATTTAAAGTGCAACAACCAATTCACTAGGAAGCACCCAGATAGAAGCCATGGGTCAGGAAGAAAACGAGTCACATACTACTCTCTTCCATAATAGACCAGTTTTCCCAAAGTTCCTTCAGTGGAAACACCACTTCATTGGGAATGCAGTGTGCATTTTGTGAAAAAGGATCTTGTTATAAATTTCATTCCACAAATATTTATGAACGATTACTAAGTGCCAGGCACAGTTCTATACTCTTAAATATTTGAGGGATGCTGTGTTATACAAATTAAACAGATTTTTATGCTGCAAAACTCTTACCACTTTTAGCATGCCAATGAGCCCAAGTGAAGGGCTATAGATTATACTACCTCTCAAATTTATAATACAAGTGCTCTTTACCTGAAAAACATTTTTTAAGCCTCATATTAAATAAAACATACATCTTGAGAAACACTTAAGTATACAGTTGAGGATCCAGGAAACCACACTGTCAAGGGACACATGTATTGTAGCTGGTCTCCACAGCTACCCCCCACCCCTGATGAGCCACACATCCTGGTATTCGTACTCCTGTGTAGTCCTCACCTACTTTGAATCCAGGCTGACCTTGTGACGACTTATTTAGCCAACAGAATGTGGCAGAAGTGACTGTATGTCAATTCCAGACTCAAGCTTCACAGCCTCTTAAGAAGTATGGCTACCTTGCTGGAAAAACTGCATGAAGAGGTCACATGGAGAAAAAGAGATTCTCAAACTATTTGGAAAAGACCAAGAAACCCACCCTGCAGAAAGAACCAAAGTCCCAGATATATGACCCTGTTGAGCATTAGCCAGATGCCATCATTCATGCCATCCTAGCTGAAGTGACAGACATGGGAGTAAAGAAGCCTTCTTGGATGTTCCAGTCCCAGTAGCTATCAAGCAAATCCAAGATGAGCCCTCTCTGTATGTCCAAGCCAAATGCCCAATGCACAAAATTGTGTGAGATGAGAAAATGCTTGTTGTTTTAAGCCACTAAGTTTTGAAGTAGTTTATTAGGCAGCAATAGTTAAACAAAAAATATATTAACTATTCTGGAAAAATTACTACATACACAATGTATTGCACCTAGATTACATTTATAAACACATATGTCTATTTCAGAAATGACCCATTTTAGAGGAAATACTTAATATCATTTTTTACAGAGACTTAAATAATTTCACCGTTTATTATAATAATTGTCCTTCATTTACTTTTGTACCTCTTTATCAGTAAAAATTAAAGATCAAATAAAGGAAGTTATAAAATATTTAATCACAGAGAAACCAATTTAATTGTACATATTTTTGCAGTAAACACATTAAAATGCTTGCATACGATAAGTAACTAAGAAAGAATTGGATTGAACTTGAGACATCCATTTGTTTGTAGGAGGCTAATCTAATTAAAAGCACATCTGTTTGTTTATGCTGCAACGAATCTCAATAGCAATTAGGAAATTATTAATTCCTAACATAAAAACTAGCCCAATTTTAGTCAGAGAACACCATCCTGTTATTTACAAGCTTGGGGGTACTAATTATTTACCCTGCAGAAGGTAAAATGCATTAGTGAATACAGTACTCCTTCTCCTCCTGCTCTTCCTCCTCTTCTCTTTTCCTTCTCCTCCTCATCCTCTTCCTTTCTGGTTCCCTTTTCTCAAGCTTCCCATAACTTCTAGTCCTTTTTTCCTTGGATGTCCAAAATACTGAGTAGGTTATAATATCCTGCGTTTTTGTGATGCAGAGTCCTGAAAAACCCACACATTTATTTCAAGCAAGCCACTCAGAAGCCCAGATGTTGCAAGACTATGTTATCATGGTGAGAATCTTCCCCATTTTAGAACTTGCCCTTTTCTAGGCTGAGCAGCCTAGCAGCGTAAGATGCACAGGATCCTAAATCACAGTTCTTCAGTCCTTACATTAAAGCCGCGTTCTTCTTGGTTAACTTTACTGGGCATGACTTTCTGATATTCACACAAATTATTTCATATGGATGTTTTAGTATATACAGATGACTAAAGCAGAGTTGTTTAATAAGAATTTAAATATTTAAGTGTAATTTTCATTTTGGAATTACAGTAACATATTTCAAGAGAATACAAAAAGATGCACTAAATAACATTATGTCCAATAAAGCACAAAGTTAATAATGTTGTTTAAGGAAAAGCTGGAAGAAAGAGGGCATTTTTTTCCTATTTCTTGCATCTAAGTGTTTGGAGGCTATCATAAGGTTGCCTACTTTGTTTTGTGTTTCTTTTTAACATGTTGGCTTCACTCTTTTCAGTTTTGACCTTTTGATCTCTCTTTCATCTGACAGTTCCAGGACAAATGCTGGCATATAACACATATTTAATAGAAGTATTATAATTCAGGCAGACTTGCATGTCTCTGGTTCCCATAAGAATTTATTTCTATCAAGGAACAGTAGTACTCTGTGTTATCTCATCGGTTATCATACAGTGCCTAGTGTTAACTTTCCTTCACCTTCTAATCATAAATTAGATTCTACTATGCTAATCTTAAGAGAAACTGTTGTATTAAAGGAAACAGATCACTATAACTCAATCTAAATTTACTTAGAAGGAATTATTTCATTAAAGGTACTGCGCCTGAATATATCAAGAAACTGCTCTCTACTTGTGTTTCTGCATAATGAACTGACCGAGACGTGAAAGAGTACCCTGAAGAAACTATAGATATGAGTACTGTGACCCATTGGTTTGAAGAATAGAAAGTTTCTCTTTGATGCTCCACAATGTTTTCCTTTCTTCTAGTTTTTTTTTTTTTTTTTACATTAACTTTGTGATTTATTGTATGTATGTATACAATCTGCCCTCTGCAAATTGGAGAATTACAAAAGTCTTTGGTTTAAGTATTTGGTCTTAATCCAAAGGCTTGCGAACTGGGAGAGCTGACAGTGAAACTCCCAATCAAATTTGAAAGCCTGAAAACCAGGGTGGACCACTAGTGTAAGTACTGGAGTCTGGAGGCCCAATAACTGGAAGCTCTGATGTCCAAAGGCAGGATAAGATGACTCCACCAGCTCAAGAAGACAGAGTGAGGACAGGCACAGTGGCTCACATCTGTAATTCCAGCACTTTGGGAGGCCAAGACAGGAGGATTGCTTGAGGCCAGGAGTTCAAGACCAGCCTGGACAATATAGCAAGACCTCGATCTCTACAAAAAATAAAATTAGCTGGATGTGGTGGCATGTGCCTATGGTCCCAGCTACTCAGGAGGCTGAGGCAGGAAGATCACTACAGTTTGAAGCTGTAGTGAGCCATGATCATGCCACTGCACTCCAACCTGAGTGAGAGAGGGAGACTTGAACTTGTCTGAGGGAAAAAAGAAGAAGAAGAAGTAGAAGAAGAAGAGAAAGAGGGAGTGAATTCACCCTTTCTCCACCTTTTTGTTTTACTGGACTCTGTAAGGATTAGACGATGCCCACCCACATGGGTGAAGATGTGTCTTCTTTTTCCCAGTCCACCAATTCAAATGCTAATCTTTTCCAGAAACGTCCTTGCAGACAAACTCAGAAACAATGTCTTATCAGCTGTGTGGGCATCTCTTAGCCTGGTCAAGTTGACACATAAAATTAACCATGACAGGAGTAAACCTAGATAAAGCAAAAGCTACAGAAAAACATACACAAATATGTTTTATCTCACATCAGATCCTAAAAGATGTCATTTAATCTAAAGAGAAAGAACCCAAGGTGAATAAAATCTTTGATATGTTCATTCCATTTTTACTTTGTGTCTATGCATGGAGGAGTATGGGGGTATATGTATACACAATACATACTTGTGTACATACTTGTATAAAAATAAGGCCAAGTTATTTTTTCATTTGGACATCAAGGTAGAGATACCATATATGTCTGTTAAAGCAGAATCTTAGGGGAAAATCTGCATTGATTATTCTTTAACCAGTCAAACTAGTCAGGACTCTTTTGGTCGCAAGTGACTGAAACAATTCAATTGCAATTAAGATGAAAGTGACTTTATAGGCATAAAGAACTGATAAATTTAGGTGTAATACAAACTTCTAACACAGCTGGTTTGAATGCTCAAAAGACATGAGGATTGTTTCTATGAATCCCTCAGCTCTCCGTCCCTCTGTGTCAGCTTTACTCTGGAAAAACTTTTTAACGAGGAGTATCAGTTTGGCCCGCAGCAGTTCCAGGCTGCCATCCTAGACTAAAAACTTCAGCAGAAAGATGGGAACCAGAAAGATGCAGGTCTGTCATGCTAGGAGGTGTCCAGGGACTGCGTCTTATCTGTCTGTCCTGGACAATAAACCCACCTATTCTAGAACTTATCACAGGGCTGGGGTGAGGGCAGTGTATGGAATGTTCTGACTGGCCAGACTAAGCCACAGGTCTTCTGGAACTTGGGGAGGGGCTGCACAGTAAGAGATGTTATTCCCACACAAATGATAGGAAAAGATGGAAGATGGAATAATTCACTAAGGAAAGTTGGAAGTTCTTCTACCAGTATTGGGAGGGATAAATACCTGACAAATAGCACCTTCATATTAACCTGCTTAATTTCTTTCTTAGAAAGGTATACAACAGGATGGGGTGGGAAGATTCAGTTATTTGTACTTGATAGTTATTTGAATTCTAGAGAAGGGAGAGTTGGTTCAATGAAAACAAAAGTAGATTCAAGAAAAGTTTAAGGACTGTGGAAAGAATAATTAGCTTTCAGGGATAGTACCAAAGAGCAACTGGCCAAAAAATCATACTACTGAAGTTTTACAGTTGATTCCCTTTGCCTTTTCTGACCTAGCATCACCTTTTGAGCATCCTTTTCACATGTAGGCAACTTTCTGCCTTTTAATCCACCTCCACATGGTAGAAGCCAGAAAGCTCACTTTCTCACACTCACTTGCGGGGAAGCTACAGGCGTATAACCTAGGCTACCACAATCACACACACCCATGTGAGACATCATCCCAGAAATGAGCTACATGACAAGGCAGGAGCTGAAGGAAATCCACATTTTGGCATAGGTAGCAGCTGAGATGTCATCTCTTACGGTCAGAATGATGGAATTCCTGATGTTTCATGTCCAGAGTGAGTGGTGTGTGCTTTAGTGTCTAGTTGCATCAGAGCCTTTACTGGGACAATTTCACAATGCGGTTAGAGCATTGTTTCTGACTGCATAGTCTCCAAACCCAACTCTTTAACCCTCCAAAGATTCTCCGGGCTATCTAATATTCCTTAAGAAATATCCTTTTTCTGCTTAAACCAGCAAGAATCTTAATTTGTAAACTAAGACCCTAATTGAAACAGTGACTGTATCAGATTTCTAGGGCTGTCATTACAAACTACCACAGAGTAAGTGGCTTAAAAAACAGAAATTTATTTTCTCATATTTATGGAGGTTAGAAGTTAGAGATCAAGTAGTCTTCAGGGTTGGTTTCTTCTGAGGCCCCTCTCCTTGTCCTGCAGGTGGCCATGTTCTCCCTGTGTCCTCACATGCTTTTCCCTCTGCAGCCATCTGTGTCCAAATTTCCACTTCTTATGGGGACACTAGTTATATTGGATTAGGGCCCACCCTAATTACCTCTTTAAAAATGCTATCTCCAAATACAGTCACATTTTGAGGTACTGGAGGATTAAGACTTCAACATATAAATCTGGGAGAGACACAGATCAGTCTGTAACAGTGACCATAACTGTTCCGAGATAACAAAGAGGACCAAGATTTGCAGAGAATAAATTTACCATTGCTATCAAAGAAGTTAATGTACATACTCTACAAATGAAAGAGGAGTATTAAAATATTTATGTTAGAAAGACAAATTTATGTACTGAAGTTTACCACAGGTATAGCATGGTATAAAACAGAAAACTGAGCAATTGTTAGATGAGTTTACCAGTGCAGACACTAGATCCTAATAATAAAATTTGGTCAAAATTATTTGGATAGTTGACTAAGCTTTCTATTGAACGTTATACGGTGACCCCAACCTAAATTCTGTACTTACTGTAGGAATAAGTATAGCCCTCCTAGATTAAGAACATGGACATTGGAGCCAGTCTCTTGGTTTACACAAATCAGTTTTGCCACTTACCAGCTTTGCAAGTTTTCTGTACCTCAATTTTCTCATTTGTAAAATGGGAGGAATTAACAGCATAATTTTAAAAGTCAAATAGGTATTATGTACAAAACATTTATAATACCTGGCTGATATGGTTTAGATTTGCGTCCCAACACAAATCTCATGTTGAATTGTAATCCCCAGTGTTGAAAGAGTCCCGGTGGAAGGTGATTGGATCATAGGGACAGATTTCCCCCTTGTTGTTCTTGTGATAGTGAGTGAGTTCTCACAAGATCCGGTTGTTTAAAGGTGTGTAGCACCTCCCACTTCACTCTCTTCCTTCTGCTCCAGCCATGTAAGATATGCCTCCTTCCTCATCACCTTCTGTCATGATTATAAGTTTCCTGAGGGCTCCCTAACCATGCTCACTCTACAGCCTGTGAAACCATAAGCCAAATAAACCTCCTTTTTTTGTTTTTCAAATAAATTGCCCCGTCTCAGGTAGTTCTTTATAGCAATGAGAGAATGGACTAATACAGAAAATTGGTACTAGGAGTTGGGCATTGCTGTAAAGATACCTCAAAATGTGGAAGTAGCTTTGGAACTCATTAACGGGCAGAGGTTGGAACAGTTTGGAGAGCTAAGAAGAAGACAGGAAGATGAGGGAAGGTTTGGAACTTCCTAGAGACTTGTTAAAAATGCTGATAGTGATAAAAACAATGAAGTCCAGGCTGTGGTGGTCTCAGCTGGAAATGAAGAACTTACTGGGAACTGGAGCAAAGGCCACTCTTGCTATGCTTTAGCAAGGAGACTGGTGGCATTGTGCCACTGCTCCAGGAATCTGTGGAACTTTGAACTTGAGAAAGATGGTTTAGGGTTTCTGGCAGAAGAAATTTCTAATCAGCAAAGGATTTGAGATATGGTTTGGTTGCTTCTAACAGAATGGGCTCATATGTGTGGAAAAAAGAGATTATCTGAAATTGAAACTTACATTTAAAAGGAAGAAGAGCATAAGAATCTGGAAAATTTGCAGCCTGACCACGTGGTAGAAAAGAAAAAAAAATAAACTTTTTTTGCAGGGGAGGGTGGGGTGGGAGGGGGAATTCAAGCCAGCTGCATAAATTTGCATAAGTAAAGAGGAGCTGAATGTTAATAGTCAAGACAATAGGGAAAATGCCTCAAAGGCATTTCAAAGAACTTCGAGGCAGCCCCTACCAACACAAGTCCAGAGTCCTAGGAGGGAAGAGTGATTTTCTGGGCCAGGCCCAGGACTCAATTACTCTCTGCAACCTGAGGACACTGCTTCTTGTATCCCCACTGCTTCAGCTCTAGCCATGGCTAAAAGGGCCCCAGATATGTCTCAGACTGCTGCTCCAGAGGGTGCAGGCCTTAAGCCTTGGTGGCTTCCACGTGGTATTAAGCCTGTGGCACACAAAGGGCAAGAGTTGAGCCTTAGATTTCAGAAGATGTATGGGAACACTGGATGTTCAAGCAGAAGTTCAGCTGCAAGGGCAGAGCCCTCATGGAGAACCTCTACTAGGGCAGTGCAGAGAGGAAATGTGGGATTGGAGCCCTCACACAGAGTCCCCACTGGGCCACTCCCTAGTGGAGCTGTGAGAAGAGGGCCACTGTCCTTCAGACTCCAAAATGGTAGATCCACCAATAGCTTGCACCATGTACCTGGAAAAGCCACTGGCACTCAATGCCAGCCCATAAAAGCAGCTGAGGGAGCTGTACCCTGCAGAGCTACAGGGGTAGAGCTGCCCAAGGCCTTGGGAGCCCACCCTTTGCATTAGTGTGGCCTGTATGTGAGACGTGGACTCAAAGGGGATTATTTTGGAGCTTTGAGATTTAACTACTGCCCTGCTGGGTTTCAGACTTGCATGGGGCCTGTAGCCCCTTTGTTTTGGCTGATTTCTCCTTTTTGGAATGGGTGTGTTTACCCAATGCCTGTATCCCCACTGTATCTTGGAAGTGACTAACTTGTGTTTTATTTTACAGGCTCACAGATGGAAGGGGCTTCCCTTGTCTTGGATGAGACTTTGGACTGTGGGCTTCTGAGTTAATGCTGAAATGAGTTAAGATTTGGGGACTGCTGAGAAAGGATGATTACATTTTACAATGAGAAAGACATAATATTTGGGAGGAACCAGGGGCAGAATGACATGGTTTGGCTCTGTCACACCCAAAATATCATGTCAAAATGTAATCCCCATGTGTCAGGGAAGGGGCCTGGTGGGAAGAGATTGGATCATGGGGCAGATTTTCCCTTATTGTTCTCGTGATAGTGAATGAGATCTCTCACGAGATCTGGTTGTCTAAAAGTGTGTAGCACTTCCCCCTTTGCTCTCTTCCTCCTGCTCTGGCAATGCCTGCTTCCTTTTTGCTTTCCACCATGATTCTAAGTTTCCTAAGGCCTCGCTAGCCATGCTTCCTGTACACTCTGTGCAAATGTGAGCCAATTAAACCTCTTTGCTTTATAAATTACCTAGTCTCAGGAAGTTCTTTATAGCAATGCAACAATGGACTAATACAAGGGCACTCACTAAACACTCACTTTAGGTGGTTATTACTACCTAAAACAAATTAAATTCCTTCAGAAGTTGTAAACGTCCAATATATTTTTTCTTTTTTATTTCCCATCCAATTCGTTTCCATGACTAATTACAGTATTTTCCTACCACTTCAAAGATTTTGCCAACCTTCCCCTCATGTTCTTTATTTACCCTAAATGATCCTGGGCATTTGCTACTTTTTCTTTCTAGTGCCTTCCTTATTCACAGTTGTCTTCACATGTGTAGATACACACATCATTAGCAACCTCTTCCTTTCTTCCCTGAATTTTTAAAACTCTCCTCAGTCACCTCAGGAAATTCCTTCTTGATCTCTGGTTCCAATTTTAAAGAGTCAAGATCCAATTATACTTTGAAATAACCTGTTTATATTACACAAGTTTTATGGGAATAATTCTAAAGGTGAACACTAGATGGCAACATTTTTAAATTATGCTATTCTAAAACTGTGTCTGATAGATGGCAAATGCTGACAGCCTCAAAATAGGAGTATAGAGTTCTTTAGTTTCTGAAACATTTTTTCTTTTTAGTTTTAAACATCCAATAAGTTGTTAGATATCTCCATAAAGGAACTGTATGGTATTTAATTCTTAAAAATAAAGTATTTCTTTTTATATCTTATATAATCCCTAGTCTTTCTCTTTCTAAAATATTTTCTAATTTTATTTTTTTCTTAAAATAACAAATCTAAGCTGTATTTATTAATTGCGCCATATTTTGTTTAAGGTATTTTCAGTAGTTTAGTTCTTTGAAATAATGAGTTTTTATTTAATTTAATTTTATAGAGAGCTAGAGATATTTTATATAATATACATAATTATAAATATATACATATTTAGAATTGTATACATATATAATTGTTTTGTATACATACATACATTGTATGTATATACATACAATAATTGTATTGTGTACATATATAAATACATATATATACATATATATAAAGAGGTATACATACTTTTTTCTTTCCTCATGTGTTTTCTGATGGAAATTTGAGCTCAGAGACTAAAAAATAAAAGGTGAGAATTTCCTGTCATGAGGATGAGGGAGAGTAGGGGTGTATTTTCTATGAAAACCCAGTTGTTTTGCAAATCTAATTTTCCTTAGGAAGTGAAAATGTGAACTAGGATTTCATTCCTGGTGAAAATGTAAAATTCATTAAATAAAAATATACTTTATTATAAAAATATATTTTACAGCAAGGAGCTTTCAATACAAAACATCACTTAGGACTCCAAGACAAACATGGACAAAGAATATGAACGATAAAGAAGACATGCAGAAAGCTAGTTACCACATGAAAAGCTTAAAATCACCAGCATTTTCACAAAGCAACAATCAAAGGCTCTTTTGCCTTTAAGCTTAGCAAAAATAAAAACAGTGTTTGCTTTCTTCTTCTCCCCCTTATCATACTGAATATTCAAAACATTGTAGTAACAGCCTGAGTTTAAATCCCAGCTCAGAAATCTACCTGTCTATCTAGACTTGGTCCAATTTTTTTGCTTCTTTCTGCTACAGTTTCCTAATCTGTAAAATAGGACTAATCAGCAAAGTGAGGATTAAATATGTTAATCTATGTAAAGTTTAAACAAGGGTACCTGGGCCGGACATGGTGGCTCATGCCTATAATCCCAACAGTTTGGGAGCCTGAGGCGGGTGGATCAAAAGGTCAAGAGATCGAGACCATCCTGGTCAACATGGTGAAACCCTGTCTCTACTAAAAATACAAAAATTAGCTGGGTGTGGTGGTGGGCACCTGTAGTTCCAGCTACTCGGGAGGCTGAGGCAGGAGAATCACTTGAACCTGGGAGGTGGAGGTTGCAGTGAGCCAAGATTGCGCCACTGCACTCCCGCGACAGAATGAGACTCTGTCTCAAAAAAAAAAAAAGTACCGGCCGGGCGCGGTGGGTCACGCCTGTAATCCCAGCACTTTGGGAGGCCGAGGCGGGCGGATCACAAGGTCAGGAGATAGAGACCAAAGTGAAACCCCGTCTCTACAAAAAATAGAAAAAATTAGCCGGGCGCGGTGGCGGGCGCCTGTAGTCCCAGCTACTCAGGAGGCTGAGGCAGGAGAATGGCGTGAACCCGGGAGGCGGAGCTTGCAGTGAGCTGAGATAGCGCCACTGCACTCCAGCCTGAGCGACAGAGCGAGACTCCGTCTCAAAAAAAAAAAAAAAAGTACCTGGTTGGCATGATGATATTTTGAATACACTGGGTTAAAGAGAATATATTATTAATTTTGTAAGAATACCTGGCACATATGTGTTTACCTAATATATGTACCAGTTATATTAGCATTGTATACATATTACATAGTATAAATATTATAATTTTATTCCAGTGGTGGATTGGGTATAGAATGTTTAAAAAAATAAACAACAGAACTATAAAGATAAGTAGACAAAAAGGTCTACAGAAATATTATCTGAAAAAGAAACAGAAGGATCTTCTAGAAATGTAACTGTTTAATCTTTTAATCAATAAACAGATTAAACAGGTTTTAAAGGTATTTAGAAATAAACTCTGATGCATCAATAATATCCATAATCATAAATAAACTTAACTCACTGTTCAATGACTGATTGTCCAATTGCATTTTAAAAATCCAGCTAAATATTATTTAGAACATGGGTACATAAAATGTAAGGACATAGTAAAGTGTTAGTAAAAAGATACACCTGACAGATATTAACCAAAAGAAATCTTGATGGAATATTAGTACTGAAATAGGTTTATGACCAAAAATATAAAAACAAAAACAAACTACCCCAAAACATTATTAAGGAAAACTAAGTTCACCAAGAAGCTTTAATAATTTCCATTTTGTATGTATGTGATAAAAGAGCCTTAAAAATATAAAGCAATAATTGATAGAATTACAGGAAGAAATGGACAAATCTACCATATAGTGGAAGATCTCAATATTCATTCACTCATCTTATTCAACAACTATTTTTGAGTGTCTGCATGCTAGGGACTCTTCTGTTCACTGGGAATAAGACAAAAATCCTTACCTTTTTGAAGCCTAGATTATAATGGAAGGAGAGAGAAAATATATACAAATACATAAATGTAGTAAAACCTTGTGAAAATACATCCAGGATATCATACATTCTAATACTATAAAATGGATGTTTTGCTCCCATCCACCACTCTATCCTACATGTAGAACAGATAGGGAGGAGGAATAATGTTTTTGTTCTGAGGTTGGTGCATGGAATAGGGTACATAATAGAGAGGGCACCCAGGTAGCAAACTAGCACAAAATCCACAGGAAGTGGGGTTCGAATCCTGCTTGCTCAGTAATTGCCCCATTCAGTATTCCCAAACTGGGCCAACAAAATTAGCACTATCTAGCTAGGAATTTCCTGGAACCATTACTGCTTTCCTAATGTCCAGTCAACTACAGGCCCTGAATCTATCCCATCAATATTTAGGTTGGAGTGGACAATCACCGCCAGGTGGTGCCAAACTGTTAGGACCAGGATTGATTTGCATAGTGAAGCAATATCTCCAGGACTGTGCACTCTCCTACTCATTTTATTAATTTCCCGCTGAAAAACAAGAAAAATAAATCAAAGATGAAAGGTTGGAAAGGAAGACAAAGGACTTCATTATTTTACAAATGATACGACAGTGTCTACAAAAATTCCAAAAGACAACTTATTAGAAGCAGTAACTTTGCCATAACATTGCTATGCAAAATTCAGCCGCATTTCTATAAAAATCTAACAAGTACTCAATAAACATTTCTATAGCATAGCAAGCACAAAGAAAATTTAATGTAAAAAGAGATTCCATTTAAATAGCTCAAAAATCGAATACCTAAAATTAGTTTAATAAAGAATAATAAGGCCTGTACAGAAACTTTATGAAACGATATTAAAATACACTCAGATCTAAATAGGCTGTGTTCATGGAAAGGAAAACTCAATTTTTTCAAAGTCAATTCTCCCCAAATTGATCAAGAGAGTTAATATAATCACAATCAAAATATCAATAGAAGTTTTGTGAAACATGACAGTTTCAACATAATTCTGAAATTTATGGAAAAGCAAGAATATTCACAGCCTGCCTCAATTAAATATGGAAACTTGGACAACCAAATACTGAAACTAATGATTAAGCCATAATAATTCAGATAGGGCTTTGGCATAGGGAAAAGCCAAATGACCAACTGAACAAAAGAGAGAACCTAGAAACACCAAAGAATATATGGAAACTTGATATATAACAGATGGCAATGGTGATCAATGAGAAAAGTTTATACTAAGATTAAACAGATAAATTTCTATTTATAATAAATAAGTAGGGAAAAAAAATCATTCTACCTTAGAGTAAAATCTCATGTAGATGGAAAGACGGAAATAGAAAATCACCATTTGGCAATCATCATAGTAATAACTGATTCAGACAAAATTGCCAACCAATGCCAAAACTAGTGGGTTGAAATTTGGTAAACAACAGAGTAGTTACATCGTCTCAAACTACTTCTACTTAAATTGCTTTATTACAAAGAAGAACAAACAGTACTATTAGAGTGAATAAACCTTGACGACATCACCTTAACCAAGTAATCAAAGTAGACAATATCAAAATTGGAAAAAACTGATATTTTATTATTTCTGTTGTGTTGCGTGGAAGGGACACAACCTCATTTATGTTGTAGTCCTGATAAAAAATGGATAACCTAAATCTAATCATGATGAAACATCCAATGAAGAAAACCCACATTCAAAGACCTCCTACAAAATAATTGGTCCGAACTGTTAAAAAACGCCAAGGTCAAGAAATACAAAGATAGACTTAGGAACTGTTTCAGATTAAGGGCAAAAAAAGGGACATGACAACTAAATCTAATATGGGATCCTGCACTGGATCCTGTACCGTGGGAAGGGGAGATGGAAGGATAGAATAGGGTGGCTATAAAGGACATTTTATTAGGACTATTTTATAGGACAACTGAAGAATTTTTAAAATAAACTATAGAATAGGTATAGTATTACATTGGTGTTAAACTTTCTAATTTTGATAATTGAATATTCTCATTCTTAGAAAACATATGCTCATGTATTTAGGCAAAGAGATGTCATATCTGCAACTTATTCTCAAATGGTTCAGACAACAAAACATGCATAAAAAGAGGGATCAAGAAAGCAAATTCGGCAAGTGATAATAATTGAATCTGGTGAACGTGTACAGGAAATTTTGCAATGTTCTTGAAACTTTCCTGTGCTTTACATTATTTTTTAAATTAAAAGCTAAACAATAGCAAGGGAATGGTAAATAAAAAACTGAAAACAGTGATTACCTCAGAAAGTTGGAGGAGGCCGGAGAGTGAGAGAGGGGAGGAAAACATAGGTAAGTGCAACAGTGCTGGTTATATTCTAGTTTCTACATTAGAAGATGGAATTTTGAACACCCATTGTGTTATTTAGCTTTAACAATTATCTATGTGGTCAGCCCTCCATATTCATGGGTTCTGCATCCCTGGAGTGAACTGACTACAGATTGAAAAATATTTAAAAATATACAAACTAAAACAACAATAAAAATAATACAAAATTTTAAAATAATATATTAAAATGACTATTTACCTAAACTGTACTGGTTACTATAAGTAATCTAGAGATGATTTAAAGTATACAAGAGAATACGCACAAGTGAAATGCAAATACTATACCATTTTATATAAGGAACCCAAACATCCACAGATTTGGGTATCCCAGGGTGTTCTGGAATTAATTCCCTATGGATACTGAAGGCTTATTGTATATTATACATTTATATTTGTGTATGTATCAAATATTATATTTTAAAAGATAATAAAGGGAAAAAAGGATAATGAGGCATGAATCAAATATGTCTGATGAGCTGTATGAATGTATGAGCTGTATGCCCTTGAGTATGTTTCTTTTTCTCTCTGAAGTTCTGGTTCATCACCTACAAAAAAAGGGAATAAAAAGATCTATTGTGTTGTTTTGTGTAAAATGTTTGGCAGCAAGTATTCATTAGATGGTAGCTGTTGTTATTTTCTCTGATAGGACAGAGATAAAGGGAGAATACCTACAATGATAGGCTTGATAAAAGTGATAAAAGTTTGGAATGCTCTTCATTATCAGTTGGTAAAGAAGTTACCTAGGGAGTAAAACTGAGCCAGTGTTGGGAATGACATAGATAGAGCCAATGAGCTTCATACATAGTTTTTTCTCAGTTGCACTCTATAGTCTGGAAGTAAGACTTGGAAACAAAACCTCAGATATTTATATTGACAGGTCTAGAGGAAGCTCAACAAAGCAGAAGGGGCCACAGAGAATGAGGCAAATGCAGCTGGTCAGGAGATTCTGCCTGGGCAGTAAGCTTTCTCTTATTTAAAATATTGGGAAAGGAGACACTATTTAGGGGAAGTCAATGATACAAAGTGAGCTGATAATTTAGTAGATTAACTAGAGACTGTGTATGAAAGAATGCCTAACAGAATAATAGTTTTCCAGTACAAAATACGTGAATTCATTTCTAATTTATACAAGAAATTAAAAAATTATTCTTTTTTAAATTTTGTATTTCCATAGGTTTCTGGAAAACAGGTGGTATTTGGTTACATGAGTAAGTTCTTTAGTGGTGATTTGTGAGATTTTGGTGCACCCATCACCCGAGCAGTATACACTGAACCAAATTTGTAGTCTTTTATCCCTCACCCCTCTCCCATGCTTTCCCCCAAGTCCCCAAAGTCAATTGTATCATTCTTCTGTCTTTGTATCCCGGTAGCTTAGCTCTCACTTACGAGTGAGAACATACAATGTTTGTTTTCCATTCCTGAGTTACTTCACTTAGAATGATAGTCTCCAGTTCCATCCAGGTTGCTGTAAATGCCATTAATTCATTCCTTTATATGGCTGAGTAGTATTCCATTATATATATATATATATATATATAACAATTGTTGTATATAACATTGTCATATATATAACAATTTCCTTGCCCAATCATTAATTGATGGGCATTTGGGCTGGTTCCATATTTTTGCAATTGCAGTGTGGAGATTCCTTAAAGAACTAAAAGTAGAACTACCATTTGATCCAGGAATCTCACTACTGTGTGTCTACCCAGAGAAAAAGAAGTCACTATACGAAAACTCATTCTTACATAATATACGTACAACTAGCTTGTACAATTTCCCCTATAGCTTACCACCTTTTATGTACCACCATCCCTACACAAATTTTTACTTTTTTTTTTTTTTTTTTTTTTTTTTGAGACGGAGTCTCGCTCTGTCTCCCAGGCTGGAGTGCAGTGGCCAGATCTCAGCTCACTGCAAGCTCCGCCTCCCGGGTTCACGCCATTCTCCTGCCTCAGACTCCCGAGTAGCTGGGACTACAGGCGCCCGCCACCTCGCCCGGCTAATTTTTTGTAATTTTTAGTAGAGACGGGGTTTCACCGTGTTAGCCAGGATGGTCTCGATCTCCTGACCTCGTGATCCGCCCTTCTCCGCCTCCCAAAGTGCTGGGATTACAGGCTTGAGCCACCGCGCCCGGCGCACAAATTTTTAAAACTCAATTAAATATATATTGAGCAGCCACTTTGTTCAAGGACAGCTTCACTATAAGGTATATAATAAAATAACTGTTAAAAGTCAATGATTGAGTGAAATTTTAATTTTTCAGTGTCAATTGCTTTATAGGAATGAGCATATATACACAGCTCATTTAAGCCCACCATGCATGAAACTAAACTCAAAAAGTATGAAAACTAGAGCAAATTTAATGACGTTTATACATCACCAAGAGTCAATTCAGTGAAAAAACTAAATAACATCAATTGTTTGGTATTGAAACCTGAAATTTTTTCTATGTAAATAGTATATAGAGACAATCTATCTCTCTAAAATAATAGAAATATTGCCAAAGTACTATACTATACTAGCTGTTGGTATATGGGAAATTCTTTTGGTTACTTGTTTCTGTATTTAATTTCTTGAATATTAATTATTTCTATCTTACATCAACTATTTATCATTATCTTCTTTTTATATCAATATGGTACTTTTTTTAAGAGACAAGGTCTCACTATGTCACCCAGGCTGGGGTGGAGTTGTACAATCATAGCTCACTGTAACCTTCAACTCCTGGTTTCAAGCAATCCTCTTACCCCAGCCTCCCAAGTAGCTAGGCTACAGGTATGGGTCATTATGCTCAGCTAATTTTTTATTTTTATTTTTTGTAAAGACAGAGTCTTGTTATATTGCCCAGGCTGATCTCAAACGCCTGGTCTCAAGCAATCCTTTGGCCCTGGCCTTCCAAAATGTTGGGATTATAGGTGTGAGCCAACGTACCCAGCCCAACATGATACATATTAATTAACACAATGTTATCTATCCTTTCTCCTTTCCTTGCTTCCTGTACTAAATGCAGACAACTTCAGAGATGAAGGCAGGTATTCAAGTAGAGGATTTTAAAAGAAATTCGCTATAACATTGTGGGAGTTACAAGTATAAGAATTAGTAAGCTAACCATTGTCTTGTTTTTACTCCGACAGCTTTGCTACAGTCACTGTGTTCTCCACAAATAGAACTATGTACAGAAGTTATGACAACTAAAGTGAATTTCCTGAGAAATGTAATTTTGGATAAATTGAAGGATTTAGGAAGAGATGATACAAACAGAGACATAGCAATGTTGCATTTAAACTGATGTAACAAACTGATTATGAAGAGGCATAGGGGAAGAAAAGGATATTCAGGGGAATAATAAAAAGTAATCTGTGATCAACTAAAAATCTCATGTTCAAAATAGCTCAAAGAATGAAAATGCTACTGTTATTTTAATCACTATGTTTTAAAAAAGAAAGATAATGTCTTAATTCATTACTTGTATTTCTGCCAAAATTATCTTTGAAAAAAATTTCTTAATAGAAAAAGAAAAGAAAAAGATAATGCCACAGGATTATTTAAAGAGAAATGGAGATTTCTGGTTTGACATGGGGAATTGAATAGATGTATCACTTCTATTCTCTCCTGAATGCCTATTAATATGACAATAGTAATATTTAAAACATATAGGCCTAAACGAATCAAAACGACAGGAGAGAAGACACGGGGGGTCAGGAAACATCAACGTATTTTGGAGGATGGACAGCTTGATTACTCAGGAGAATACAGGAAGCTGAACCTGTTTCTTTAGAAGGAGGAAACAGAACCAAGCTGCAAAGGCTCTAGAATTGGGTTTTGCAGAAAGGGAGTGTAAAGCCCAGGTCTGGAATTAAGAGAATCATTTGAAATTCTGTGTAAGAGGTGGCTAGACTCTGAAAAGCCTCAACATCCCCTTACAAATTCTCAGACTTGAGATTTATTCCTTATGGAACATGAATCACGAAGAATTTAGGCTTACAGACAATGGGAACAGAAAGACTCAAGAGGAGATATGGGACTGAAAATAGGTGGATTAAGTGGAATCTATGTATTTATCAGAGAAACACACCCCCAAACCCTGCCAGCCCTCATTCCCTGTCCAGGTCCCCAAATACCCACAGCCAGGTATGCACACATCCCAGGGACAAGACTTTGAGAAACTTTCAAGACAGAAACTGAATGACCCCTGAGTACATGCTACAGGTTCAAAGACATTTTCAGGTATGTAAAGTCTCAAATAGGGAGAAAATCAATAAAGAAGCAGCTAGGATTCTAGAAACATGGGCTTCAACAGAGAAGACAGCTGAGGAGATTTCCCAGGAAAATATCAAAAGAAAGTGCTAGAGTAATGAAGCATAAAATTGAACTACAAGGCAACCAGTCAAGATTGGAGAGGAGAATAAAGATTTCTGGAAATAAATTTAAAATGGAACTCAGATTATCTGACAAGCATTGGACTATGTGAAATCATATTTAGAAGACAAGTGAATGAATAATTGACACAATTATTGACACCAGGGGAAAGGAAGGAAACATAATTATGTCACACTACTAGATTCAGCAATGAAATACATATAGACAGTGAAACTAATGTAAATGCAAAATAAAATTTAGCCAAATTTGTGATTAATTTATTTATGGTGGGAGGTTGGAGGTAAGGGAAACAGGGTGGCTGTGTAAGAGAACTACATCTTCATCTACCAATGTGAAAAGTCAATAGATTATGTAAAAGATGAACATTTCAAGATATAGCAGTGTAAATGTATAGCTCTTATATATACAGATAAATGCCAAAAGACACAGGAAAAGGATTAGAAATTAGAGGGTAAGAGTGGATACAGGGACAGGTGGGCCATTTTTTAAAAAATTATAACTCTCTGTTATATCCTATTATTTTAATTACATTAGTGAAAAATCATAACACCTGTGCTTATATTCTGTGTTTCTCAACAATTTTTAACCCATAACTGCATTTGGTGAGTCAAAAAAAAACACAACCATGCATTTAAAACATATTATTTTGAGGTTGGAATAAAGCAAACTTTGTGACTAAAAACAATTTACACAAAATGCTGTTTTGTTTTCAAACTGTTCATACCCTTGCTTGCCCCTACTTTCAGAATTAGTTAAGAACATACTTCGCCATCTATCTGTAAAGAGAACGTTCACTTTTTTTCATTTCATGGCTGAGGACTATACAATGTCTTCTTATTCCAGTCAATCCAGTTGAATGCATTCAATCCCCACTCTTTTCAATCTGGCTTTCAATGCCTGCTTCTCTCTCCTACTCCCTCAGTCTGCTTATTTAAACTTACTGTCCTTCACATTGCAACAGGCACCCTCTGCTCAAGTTAAATGAATCTCTGAGAACTCTGCATACAATGGGCCATGCCTACTTTCATCTTTTGGGTCAGGCTATTGAATATCTGGACCCATCTCCTCTGTACTTTGCCAAGGCCTTCCTGTCCTTCAAAACCTGCCAAAGGATTGGCAAAGACAATTCTTACCACAATTCTGAAATTTTATCATCTTTGAAACTTAGATTTTTATAATTAAAACTTGAAAGTACTACTTATAGAAAATGAAAAAAAAATTGAATGAAAGACATCCTTTATGACATTCTTTGGCAAAAGCAAAATTTAAACAAATGAACATTTGTCCAAATTCAAGAGACTTTGCTAAGTTTATTCAGCTGACACCATACCAGTTATCTTCACAAACAATGTGATGGACCGATGATTTTTTTCAGCATTGTGGCATTCCCCCATTAAAGAGGAATCATCTCTTTAAAACACCTAGTCCCAACAACATGTACACGCCTGTAATCCCAACACTTTGGGAGGCCAAGGTGGGTGGATCTCTTTTAGCTCAGGAGTTCAAGACCAGCCTGGGCAACATGGCAAAACCTGTTTCTATAAAAAAGTGAAAAAAGAAAAAAATTAGCCAGACATGGTGGCTCATGCCTGTAGTCCCAGCAACTTGTGAGGCCAAGGATGGAGAATAGCTTGAGTCTGAGAAGCAGAGGTTGCAGTGAGCAGAGATTGTGCCACTGCACTCCAGCGTGGGTGACAGAGTGAGACCCTGTCTCACCAAAAAAAGAAAAAAAAATTGGAGCATGTATCCGAGCAGATCCAAAAGAAAAAATATGAAACAAACCTTAGTAAAACAACTGATAACCCCAAAATCAAGATGAAAGATATACTGTCAAATTTCTATTTAGAAAAAAGCACAGTAAAAAATTTATACTCCCACCAACAGTGTAAAAGCATTCCTTTTTCTCCACAGCCTCACCAGCATCTGGTTTTTGTTTCTGTTTGTTTGTTTGTTTTTGACTTTTTGTAATAGCCCTGCTGACTAGTGTGTGATGGTAGTATCTCATTGTGGTTTTGATTTGCATTTCTCTAATGATCAAAGATGTTGAGCTTTTTTTCATATGAGCTTTTTTTTCATATGTTGGTTGCATGTATGTCTTCTTTAGAGAAGTGTCTGTTCATGTCCTTTGCCCACTTTTCAATGGGGTTATTTTTTTCTTGTAAATTTGTTTAAGTTTTGTTTTTGAGAAGTGACTGTTCATGTCCTTTGCCCACTTTTGAATGGGGTTGGATTTTTTCTCATAAATTTGTTTAAGTTACTGGCTGGGCATGGTGGCTCGTGCTTGTAATCCTAGCACTTTGGGAGGTCGAGGAAGGTAGATCACCTGAGGCCAGGAGTTCGAGACCAGCCTGGCCAACATGGCGAAACCCTGTCTCTACTAAAAATACAAAAAGTCAGTTGGGTGTGGTAGCAGGCACCTGTAATCCCAACTACTCAGGAGGCTGAGGCAGGAGAATTGCTTGAACTGGGGAGGCAGAGGCTGCAGTGAGCCGAGATCTTACCACTGCACTCCAGCTTGGGCAACAAGAGTGAAACTCTGTCTCAAAAAAAAAAAAAAAAAAAAAAAAAAAGGCTGTTTAAGTTGCTTATAGATGCCGGATATTAGACCTTTGTCAGATGCTCTTTATTCTAATTAGATCCCATTTGTCAATTTTTGTTTTATTGCAATTGCTTTTGGCATATTCATCATGAAATCTTTGCCCGTGCCTGTGTCCTAAATGGCATTGCCTAGGTTGTCTTCCAGGGTTTTTGTGGTTTTAGGTTGTACATTTAAGTCTTTAATACATCTTGAGTTATTTTTTGTTTATGGTGTAAGGAAGGGGCACAGTTTCAATTTTCTGCATATGGCTAGCCAGTTATTCCAGCACCGTTTATGGAATAGGGAATCCTTTCCCCATTACTTGTATTTGTCAGTTTTATCAAAGATCAGATAGTTGTAGGTGTGTAGTATTATTTCTGGATTCTCTATTCTGTTCCATTGGTCTATGTGTCTGTTCTTGTACCAGTACCAACTGTTTTGGTTACTGTAGCCTTTTAGTGTAGTTTGAAGTTGGGTAGCGTGATGCCTCCAGGTTTGTTCTTTTTGCTTGTGATTGTCTTGACTACAAGGGCTCTTTTTTGGTTCCATGTGAATTTTTAAATGGTTTATACACTGTTGGTGGGAGCTGAACCATTGTGGAAGACAGTGTGGCAATTCCTCAAAGACCTAAAGATAGAAATGCCAGTGGACCCAGCAATCCCATTACTGGGTATATATCCAAAGGAATATAAATCATTCTACTATGAAGACAAATGCAGACCAGGCATGGTGGCTCACACCTATAATCCCAGCACTTCAGGAGTCCAAGGCGGGAGGATCACATGAGGTCAGAATTCAAGACCAGCCTGGCCAATATGGCAGAACCCCATCTCTACTAAAAATAGAAAAATTAGCTGGGTGTGACGGCGCGCTTGTAATTCCAGCTACTTGGGAGGCAGAGACACGAGAATTGCTTGAACCCAGGAGGCGTAGGTTGCAGTGAGTTGATATAACCCCACTGCACTCCAGCCTGGGTGACAGAGGACAGAGTGAGACTCTGCCTCAAAAAAATAAGTAAATAAATAAAATAATAATAATAAAGACAAATGGATGTGTATGTTCATTGCAGCACTATTCACAATAACAAAGATATGGAATTAACCTAAATGCCCATCAGTGATAGACTGGATAAAGAAAATATGGTATATATATACCATGGAATACTATGCAGCCATAAAAAGAAGGCAATCATATCTTTGCATGGACATAGATGGAACTGGAGGCCATTATTTTTAGCAAACTAATGCAGGAACAGAAAACCAAATACCATATGTTCTTACTTATAAGTGGGAGCTAAACTATGAGAACACATGAACACAAAGAGGGGGAACACCACACACTGGGGCCTATTGGAGGGTGGAGAGTGGGAGGAGGGAGAGGATTAGGAAAATAATCAATGTGTACTAGGCTTAATACCTGGGTTATGAAATAATCTGTATAACAAACTCCCATGACACACATTTACCTATGTAATAAATCTGAACATGTATCCCTGAACTTAAATAAAAGTGAAAATAAATAAATAAATAAATATTGCCATCAAGGGGGCATTAGGTCTCTCTTGCTCATGTCTCCACAGCTAGCACAATACTTGGCACATAGCATAAACTCACTGCATATTTTATGGAAGAAGGAAGGAAGGAAGGAAAGAAAAGAGAAGGAGGAAAGGCAGGAAAGGAGCGAGAGAGGAAAGAAAGGAAAAAGTGGAGAGGAGAGGAAAAGAGAGGAGGGAAGGAGATAGGAAACAAAGAAAGAGAATAAAATAAATGAGTAAAACAGAAAACTCATAGTCAGGAGTAGAAGACCAATAGTAATATGCCATGATTTCATGTTTGGGAGAACTCTTCTGTTAGCTTCACAGGTAACTTGATTGTCCTTTTTCTAAATCTACTTATTTAATTCATTTAACAAACATGTACAATCACAACAGTTTAAATACATTACAGACCTGCTTCATGGTTTAGTTCCTAAAATTTTTCAAGCATTTAGTTCGTACACAAATGCTAAAAAGTATAAGGGAAAACACAGAATGAAATATAAATTCATGTACACAGGCTTATTCAAAGTTCAGCTTTTAGACTTGTTTACTTCAAAGTATCCCTGTGTGTTGATACTGACCAAACAACTGGGTAGTTTGTTAATATAAAAAGTCATAATCTTAAGAAATAATAAAACCATTATTCTATTTAAGTCATTTAAAAAATTTCTTTGAATTGATTATTTACTGAATAGTGAAATTATAATCATACATGGTAATGAAAAAAAGTAACAATAATGTAATAAAATGTAAAAATAAATTCAAAGCTGGTAATTATCTTGCTAATTTAACTAAATCTAATTAGAATGAATTTGGGTGACCTAAATGATCTAGTTTGACTGACTAGATTTTCTCTTAATAGTTAATTTTTTTCTTTGTACTTGATAAACTTAGTACAAAGGTACTCACTTATAATTTAAAGTGACCTATTTATCATGATTTTCCAGTAACACTAATTCCTTCAGAACAAATAGTTCCTCAAAATCTTGTGCTTTACTGACAAACTATCTTTATTCACTTGATAAACATTTTCTTTTGTGTATTTTTGTGTGGGACAGCTCTTTATAAACCCCTTGAATTATTCATTTATTTATCTTACAAGTGGAATCATAACTTTTGCAGCTGTTTTACTTGCTATGGAAAGAATACAGTGTTTTACTACAAAAGCACACCAGGAAGCCCTTTAATTCTGGTACTTCTTACCCTTGAGTTATAAAAACAGGCTGGGATTATGGAGGAAAAAGATTACAAAGCAGTGTTTATCATCTTATCCAAAACTATACCCCAAACTAGCTACAAAAGTAAGTCTTTTTAAAAACATCACACTGAGAACTATGATTTTAAACCCCTTCATTTAACTTTGTTTTGCCTTTGAAGGGTAAAAACTCCTTGAACTTTAAATAGCTTTTAAATGTTGACTCTACTCTCTCATTGAGTTTTTCAAGTCCACAAGTCACTATTTGTTTGATCCCAAATAGCATTTGCAGGATAGGCCCCTCACTAACTATGCACATGTACTTGCCAACTGCCATTTCTAGAGCTAATTGTGGTACTAGTGACCAAAGGGTAAAGTCATAATAAACCCAGTGGATAGAACAAAGGCTAAAAGAGCAAAACTCTGTTTCTTTCCTAGTCCATTTTTCTCACTTTGAATTCTTAAGTATACTAAAAACAGAAGGGGAAGGAGAGGTGACGGGTAGGGGAATTTATTTTATTCTTGGCCTTAAAAATAGGGCAAATGCATATATCAAATCTCTTAGGAAGTCTATGTTATTAGATATTAATGTAATGATAATAAAATGAAAAAAACGTATTCAGGTATACATTAAAATAAATTTCAAAAACGTTTGGCCTACATTAGTGGTTCTCAGCCCTGGCACTGATTAGAATCACCTGGAAAGCTTTTACGTAACACAAAATGTCTGTGCCCAGTCCCCTTGAGTTTCTGACTTAATTGTCCTGTGGTGGAACCTAAGCATGGGCATTTTAAAAATCGCTAAGATGATTTTAATATGCAGCTGCAGCTGAGAACCACAGGTCCAAATCTTGCTAAATAAATACTTGGGCAGATTTTTAACCAGAGCAATTGGTTGCCTCAGCACCAACAAACCTTTGCCAAGGGCCTACACAGTCCAGCCACTGTGGTAGGCTCTGAGGATACAAAAATATTTGAAAATTAAAGACTTCATAATATACTTGCAATTCAAATTTCTAAAAAAGTAATATTTTTAAAAATCTTCCTTTTTTACTATAATAGAAATATACACTAACATATTTCTGATGAAGTGAACTATTTTAAAAGGCCACACTTGATTTGAAAATAAACCATAATTTGAAACATAAGGACATAAATGGCAATAACAAACAAAATATTTACTAATAAAAAATGAGGACTAATGGCTCTAGGATTTAGATCAACACTAGAATGGTGAGCTCAAAGCAGATAGCCAAAAACATCATTTTCCAGATTCATACACAATCATTTTTTAATGAAAAATCCTAAGAGTAACAGTGGTCATCACTTAACTCTGATAAACCAAAGACTTTCCACAACACAGAGAGATGAAAATAACAAACACTGGAAAAAAGAAAGGAAGAAAATGCCAAGAAATTAGCTCAAGCTATTGCTAGTCAGAAAGAAGAGGCTGCTTACCATGAGAAATGAAGTGGTGAGATGATTCCAAACAACTAAAATTTTAAAAGCCAAAAAATTCTTCAGCCTCCTCAGCCAGAAACTTAATGTGGTTTTATTTATCTTGACATGTGAATTCTAAAGAATCATAATGGCTGTTAGATTCAAGTCCTAGCTGAAGTCTGAGGGGAGTGGGTGGATGGGGAGCAGGGAGTTGGAAGAATACTCAAGAGACTGTAGGCAGATAAGACATGGTTTTATTCAGCAGCTCATCCACATGGTCAGTGCTGCATTTATGCACCTCACAAACAATAGTGGCTCCAAGCCAGGTGATGAACCCCTGTGTATGTCTACATAGCTGTGCTTACATTACACATGGGACTGTGTACCTGCACTCCAATCCTGCTATGTCATACAGGAGGTTTACCTTGGCCTATCCTTGACCAAAGCACATCCATTACCTCACAATAGTACATATTCAACTGTGAAAATAAAAACATCCTCCAAAGGTAACTGAAATTATCAGTAGATTATTAATAAACCAACTAAAAGCTCAAAGAATTAGAGTTCCCAATTGAACAAATCCAAAGATTTGAACCATAAGGGGCCATGTTTACAAAAACCAAGAAATTGGCTTTAAAAAAACCATACTTTCTTTTCAACAGGTCTGGCCAAAAAAAAAAAAAAAAAAAAAAAAAAGAGAGAGAGAGAAAGAAAAAAACAAACAATATCTTGCACCTTAATTGGATGTCCAAATAATAAGTATTAGTATTAGCATTACAATCAGCAGTCACATATATTGGTCTGATTCCAAAGTTAGTGCTAATAATTATGTTTCCTGAGGAAAATCTGGAGGGTACATAACACCTATTGAAAGATACTGATTTAAAATGCATAGTTTGCTCAGATTTAAAATGAATCTCTATTCAAAGTCTATCTGGAAAGAAAGACATTGTTTGAGGGAAACATGTAACATTTATTTGCTAGTCTTCTTGTACTTGTTTCCTTGAGAATGTCAATGCTTTTCAATTATGAGTTGTTTGAAGGAGTTCTTAGATATCCTTGGAATAGCCCACTATGCCTGTATAAGGTCTGGTCACTACCATCAACACTACCAATAATATTAACAATGATGACAGTGATTGTGAAGATAATTCCTGGGTCCCTATTATATGCCGGGTCCTTAATGTAGACTAAGCATGTTGTATATTGTCTCATTTAATCTTCACAATTAACTCATTTATTCATAGTTTAAGAATGAGAGGACTGAGACTAAGCAAGACTTTTAAATCTGCCAAAGATCACAAAATTAAGAAGTGGCAGAACTAAAACCAAAGTTTCTTCGTCTTCTGTTTCTTTTTTTCCAATGTGGAAATCTAATACATTCCAAAAATACATGCTTACTATAGGAAAATTCTAAAATACAGAAAATTTGAAAAGGATTACAAGTTTGACTCTGAAAGATAACTGGGAAATAATTTTCAGTATATTTTCCTCTTATTTTATTTATTTATTTTTTGCTGTGCTTTTTTCACCAGTGCCTGTGCTCCTAAATACGAAGCTCTGCCAACCCCCCAGTGCTTTCATTTGTGTGTACTCAAAATGCGTCCTTTGGGAAATTCTAGTCATTCTTTGTCCATTCTGGTCATACGTATACTTCAGTTAGAAGCACACACAAATGTGTGGTGAGTGAGCACCTGCTGTTCTTCTTTCCTACCTTCCCCATGGTTATCATTCCCTCTATCCTGTCTATTCCTAATCAATAACTGGCAAAGGGAACGAAGCAAAAATCCAGATGATCACATAAGCCTAGGATTTTTTGAAGACACACCAAAGTAACATAATGAGTCGCTGGGAAGCAGTGTCTCTGGTCTCAGCACAGAGATCAAAGTTGTCATCAACCCAGGTCTCTTGAGAATGGATAGTGGGCACGTTAGTATTTTCAAAGTTCAACAGGAATCTAATGACATATGCTCTAATTTCTAATAAACACACACACACACATATATATAGAGCTTATAACTGTCTCCCTAGTGATTTTCTTCTTCAGCCAATATTTCTGAGACACAAATTTCAGAAAGTGTAGATTGCTGTGACTTCTTTGAAGGGCATTTTGGAAATAACTATTGGAATCTAAAATACACTTACTCTTTAATTTGCAGGTTTTTTCTAGAAATGTATTCTTCTGACCTACTCAGATAAGTGCACAAAAAGTAGAAAAGTACAAGGATATTGGTAGAGTACCGTTTATAATTGAGAGGAATTAGAAATCACTTATATATCCATTGATGAAGGATTTGTAGGTGTCTGCCCTGTGGAATTTTCATTCTTGTGGATGTTTAACTTACCTGGCAGTTGCTCCTGCAGTTGCTGTCTTCATTGAAAATACACTCTGTGAGTTTGCGTTCTGGAACTGCTCCATTCCTACCTCAAATGGTATCACTGAAAGATCGTAAAATTTGCTTTTTTTATGCGAGTACAGCAGGAACAACTAAATGGAGGCATTATTCCATTTGTTTAAATGTTCCAAGAGTAACATAAAATTAATCTACCTAAAATTTTTTTTCTACTGAAACCCTTAAAAAATATATATTTTTTTCTCCCCAAAGTGATGAGGAATTCACATTCTCTGTTTGCTTTCCAGATTCTCTTGTGATGACAGTGGTAGCTGGGTATCCAGATCAGATTTTAAAACCAGAGTCACTATTGGGGTCCTTTCAGAATTTCCGTGACTCTCAAAATTGTGGAAAGATGAAAAAAAAAGAGGGAAATTTCTTCCTTGCCACTTCCCCCAGGCAGTAGTCCAAGAACAAGAATTATAATGTGTTTTATATCCTGAAAGTCAACTATTTCAAAATGTGAGAAAAATGTATCTTTGTAAAGGAATTAAGCAACAACTATTGTTCATCTTTGCTTGGAGATTACAACCAGCCATTGTGTTATTTTCTAGAAATTGTCTACCTTTTTCACAAATACAACTACTTTGGGAAAAATTCGGTAGAACTCAATGTTTAGATTATAAGTTTAACTTATATAAGTATCATTTTATTATCTGCATAAAGTAACAGCATATAGCTTCCATGAGGATCATGTCAAAAATTTTAACAAAGGATACAAAATATCCTTTTTTAGATGAGTACATTAACTGTATGCAAATTAGACTGCCAGGGTTTAAAAAAATTTGTCTTAAACAGTCTCTAAAATCTTAAATACAGATTTGACTAGGGCCCCTGTGCCTGTACAAGTCCCCTGTACTATATTTGCAGAGAAAAATCAAAGTCCCTGATGGAGAACTAGGATGGCACACAAAAAGTTAGATAAATACCAAAAGCAAGAGCAAAGATGGTTTGGGTACTTCAAAATAAAATACTAGATCTAAATTTCTCCACATAAAACTCTTGAGCTGGAAAATATGATTACATCATAAATAGCCTAAAATATGACCCAATGCCAACCTGTAGCTATAATAATCTTTCTTGCTGAAATGATGGTTTCCTTATAATGCAAAAAAAAAAAAAAACAAGAGAAAAAAATTACATCTGTTATAAATTTCTGAATCAAGCCATTTGACAGGGTAAAAGGAAACTTCAACATAACCAAATTTGCTGTGTTATCACAAATTCAGAATTAGTGCTATCATAGAATCTTAAGACTGGAAGAGATCTTTAAGTTTATCTAGTTGAACATCCAACATTCTATACCATTCTTACCAATTCATAAGCATATATTCATTGAGCACATATCATGTACCAAGCCTATGGTAGGTGATTTCTACCCTATTCTTAAGAAAACCTCTAAAAGAAAAAACTCTCCACCTCCCAGAGCAGCCATTCTTCACTGGACAGCTCTAGCAATTATCCCTGAACTGACAGCAATTTGTCTTCTCCTTCTAGAATCTTCTGAAACTGTTCTTAATACATTCACCATTGACATCTCCATTGTAAAATTCAATGTCCCATCTTTAATTTCCTATTGTTTAAATTCAATGTCCCATCTTTAATTTCCTATTGTTTAAACCAGAGTTCTCCAACACTCTTGTGTCCAGACTGGGTACTGGTCCATGGCCTGTTAGGAACCGGATTGCACAGCAGGAGGTAGGCGGCAGGCAAGGGAGTATGACTGCCTGAGCTCCATCTCCTGTCAGATCAGCCCAGGCATTGGATTCTCATAGGAGCGCAAATCCTATTGTGAACTACACATGTGAGGGATCTAGGTTGCACATTCCTTATGAGAATCCATTGAATACCTGATGATCTGAGGCGGAATAGTTTCATCACGAAGCCATTCCCCTGATCCGTGGAAAAATTGTCTTCCACAAAACCAGTCGCTGGTGCCGAAAAGGCTGGAGACCACTGGCTTAAACTATGTAGAACATTTGACACTAATAACCACACCTTTCTTAAAACTTCTGGTCTAATTTCATTTCTTCCTTCCAAATTAGATCAGATACCCTAATTAGAAGTTATTATAGAATGCTACATTTTTCCCACAGAACACTTAACAGAGATTGTAAACAACTGCTTAAGAGGGTGGAACTTGATGCCAGACTGCCAGGATTCAAATCCTGCTCTAACATGTAGTAGGTGACTTTGGCCAAGTTTTCTCTGTATTTCCATTGCCTCATCTATAAAATGAGGATAATAATGGCACCTACCTCATAGGTTGCTATGAGTACTAAATGTGTTAATATTCATAAAATCCTTAGAATAATATAACTGGCAAATAGTAAGCACTGTGTTTACAAGCTCTGTAGATTATTTGATTAAAGTCTGTGGTCTCTACTGGGTTGTAAATTCCATGAGGATAAGAATCATGTCTACTCTGCCTACCATTTTATGTCCCCTGCCTAGTTCTGTGTCTTTGGCATCAAATGTTTGCTAAATGAGTGAAGGAATAAATGTACAAATGAGGAAATGAGGGGGAAAAAAACAAACAATGGCTGTGGGATAGGCACCATCTCATATGAATATAGTGCACCCAGACAGCGATCATCCTATATCTCACTCATTCTGGTCACTGCCAAACACCTATTCTAGACCATTTTCCTGGAATGTTCCCTTCTTAACAGAACTCAGTTAACTGTTCTTCTCTTCTAGGTCTCATCTCCTGACTTGCACGTTTCTGATTATATAAACTGAGCTTTGAGAAATGCTTATGGTTCCTTCAATCTTGGCAACATGAATAGATACCACATTCCAAGGAGGAATGCACTTCCTCCTTGGCCCTCAGTTTTGCTCACTCACTTGATTTAATGTTTCCCCAAAACCTAAAAGTCCAAGGCTGGTGTGTGTTTAGGCTGATACTGAAACTCAGGTCTTCTGACTCATGATGTATGATGCCATTTAAACTCTAGAAATTTGCCATTTTAGGATAAAAGGTTAAGAAATGTGGCAATCTACTACTCAAGGTACTTACTTATTCTCCTCTTTATTTCTCTGAGTTAAGATATTTCCATTTTGGCTACATATAAAAGTGTGGTTCCTATCCAATATTTCCTAGTATTACTATATATTTGATAAAGTCAGGTTTGCATTAGCAACTTTGCTTTGTTTTTACTGTTGTTGCATTCTCTGTCATCTTTAAAAGGGAGTACCTAATGGAATTTAAATCATATAAAACACTGGGACCATGACAAACATTATTTTCCTAAAATGGAAGCTTACAGGGGTACAAAATCAGCACTGTAATAAAATGGTGGCAAAGATCCTCATGTCTTCAGCATACAAGATGATAATAGGATGTGAGAGAAAAGGGATGACAGCAAACCGACTTTGTCTAAAAATCTTAGTGTGGTTTTCTCATGTAATATTCAGCCACTATCTTGTGAATATGTGCATACTATAAAATATCTGGACACAGAAACAAAATTTGAAGGCTACATAACAAATTATGTGTATCCAAATTAATTGATCTCTTCCTGTTTATTTCCTTCAGACAGAATAATTAGTAGAACCTGGTTGAGGAGGTAGATTTCTTGGCCCTTGAAAGTCAGGAGAATTAAATACAAGAGAACCGTAGGATGCCTGGAGTCAAAGATCACAAAAAGTACTCCTCAAATCAACCATCTCTCACTATCTCAATTTTCCCTCTGAAGAGTTCTCTGGAAAATGAAACTGGAAATGGTTGTTAGATATATAAGAAGATTGTGTTTACCCAGAAACAAGTCTTTATCTAAGACTAAAAAAGTGGTAGTGAATTCTGAATTATGTTTTTTTAAAAAATCATAAAACATTTAAACTCAACACAAACACGAAAACACAGCACATTTCAAAGTTAACACTGAGAACTTTTATAAATGTAAATTTTGTTGTTGTTGGATATTTATCTCGTGATACTGTTGACTATTTGCCTGATGTTAGAATAAAAGTTTAAAATTTTGTATCAAAGAGACAACACATAGATGGACTCAAAATAATGAAGTCTATTTTTTCTGTCATTTACCCTCCCACAGGTTAATAAGTGGGCCGCTTTGCTCCACATAGTCATTCAGGGATCCAAGTTTTCTCCATCTTTCTAACCGACTTCATTTGCCTTTGAGAACATCATATCATACTTATCTGGTATACCACCTATCTTTTTCACTGTCCTGTCTCAGTTGATTAAAATCTGTGGTCTTGTTTGTTTTTCTGTGGTTTATTTTTGTTTGGCTGGTTTCTCCTCATCTCCCCTACCTCTAAATGGTGCTTGAACTATTTCTTTTTTCTATTATTACTCACTCCCTAAGTGATCTCATCTAGTCCTGTGGTATTAAATAGCCTCTATATTGATGGCTTCCAAATTAATACTTTTAGTCTGGATCCCTCTTCTGACCTACAGACCCAGATGTTCTATGGGTCACTTGTCACCTCAGTTGGAGTCTAATAGACATCATCATCATGACATATCCAAAACAGAGTTACAAGTATTCCCCCCAAGTCCTCTTATAGTCTTCGCGATCTAACTTAACACTAATCCTGTTTCAAGTTCCTCAAGCCAAAAATCTTGGTGTCACCTTTGACTCTTTTTTTCCTCTCTTATCCCCTGTATCCAATCCCTCAGCAAATCTTCACGGCTTTATCTTCAGAATATCCAGAATTCAACAGCTTCTCCTCCCACTGCCGTTAATTTGTCTGTGCTACTATTTGCTCTCATTTTTTTTCCTATAACGGCCTAATACCAAGTTGGCATTTCAAATCTTTCCTCCCTGCTTTATTTTTTTCTTTAGCATTTGTTCCTAATAAACTATACATTATACTTCTTTACCTTTTTTATTGTCCGAGTTCAAGGAGGGCAGGGATTTTGTTCTCTTTTGTTCACTGACACATCACCAGCATTTTGAATGCTGCCTGTGTCACGGGATCCTTCACCAGCCAGAAACCTCTGTGGCTGGCAGTGCCTTCTGCCTGAGCATTACTCATGCCCACTGGGTTCATCCCACCCACTCAGCCTGGCAGGCTGTGCTTGGCTTGCACTACTGGCCTGGGTCCCACACCTGCCAAGGTCAAGCCAGGTGCAGAACAGCAAGGGGTGTGTGAGTGAGCAAGTGTGGGGTCCAGCCACTGTGCACAGCCAGGCATGCTGGCTGCTTCAACAGGGTGGGTGGTTGTGCGAGGCTGTGGCTGGACCAGGGTGTACCACAAGCAGCTTCTGTTCCAGGTGCCCACGTCTGGATGAGGGGAACACAGTGGCGCCTGGAAGCTTGGAGACACCAGGAAGTGCAGCGCCCCAAAGAAGTTATCACAGCCCAGGCTCCGGCAGCCCCTAGATGTGAGCTCCCCAAAGGGTCACAGCTCTTCTCTCCCTCTCGATGCCAGCAATGTGGTGAGCGGGAGGTGCGGCGGGGTGTGTTTCAGCCCTGTTTGTATTACAGCTCATTCAGTCCCACCATTCAGCAGGTCTCGAGTTCTTGTCCCATGTCCAGGAGGAAAGAGGTTCATGGACGACTGGAGGGTGAGCGAATCAGAGAGGAGATTTACTGAACGACAGAACAGCTCTCAGAAGACCTGAGTGGGTAACTCCTTTCCACAGACAGGTCTTCCTGAGGAGTCAAGGATACCTGAAGTTGGTAGCTACCCCCTGTAGCTGGTAGTCCCGACATCTGTGTGGGTCTGCCTGAGTCCAGGGTTTTTATGGGCTCAGAAGGGAGGAAGTGCATGCTGATTGGTCCACGGGTGGCCATGGGCAGGATAGGAAAAAGTACCACAAGTTCTCACTCCACAGCAGACTCCACCCAGAACCGGCAGCCTGGTCCCCAGGCTTCAGGCCTTCCCTGACTAGAAGGTGGGATTTCACCAGGGACCCACCCCTTTCCACCCAGGAGCCTGTCTGCCTCCTGCTGCCATTAACATGCCTTCCATGGCACACAGGCTGTTCATGCCCAGGGGGCGCCTGCAGGCCAGTGCTGAACCACCCTCATCCCCACTTTGGCCTCCCTCCCATGCTTGTTGGCATCCAAATTTTGGAGGGGGTCGAGTCAGCATGGCATGTCAGTGTTGTCCCGAGCACACACACATGCAGCTGGGTTGTGACAGCACCCAGGCTCAGCCACGACTTTGCTTTGCCTTGGAGTGGATGCCAGGAGCAGGGAAGAGGCCAGGGAGCAGGAGCAGGCACTTTCAAACCTGCAGGGGCAAGGGGCTTCCTGGGTCCCCCAAGAGAACAGGGATTCCCAGAACTGGAGCTGAAGCGAGGTGGCTGCAGCTGTACCCAGGAGCACAGGGGCTCCCTTGCCCCACCACCAACTTGGTAGGGGGCAGGGCTGCTGCCCCTACCAGCTCTGCAGAACATGAAGCCTTGTCCATGCCTCCCCTGCTGCAGCTGGCATCCCCACGGCGGCTATTCCACACAGGCCACTGCCACCATTGCCTGCATGAAGTAGACTCAGTAAATATTAGTTGAAAGAATGAATGACTGTTGTTTCTTCTCCATTGTCTACTTTTCCTCAACTTTCTTCTCCATTGTCTGTTTTCTTCAACTTCATGGTTGAAACTCAGTCCCAGGATGGTCCATGTTTACCACCCAGAGATGGAAGAGGGAATGGAGGAGTGAACATGCCATGTTTCCAAGTCTTAACCTGGAAATAACGTATGTCACTTCCACTGGTACTCCATCAGGGAGACATTGGATACATGGCCATCTCTAGCTGCAAGGGAGTTTGGAAATAGCATCCCTAGCTTGTAAGCCACGGGCTCACATACGTCTCTATAATTTAGAATAAAGAAAGAACATAATCTCTGAACAGCTGGAAGTTTCCATCTTACTTGGATTTATAACAGCTTATTTTATCCAGAATGACAATGGAATTAAACTGCTTTAAAGTCCCAAAGTGAATTACAGACCGAAGGTAGACCAAGTTGTTCAATAATATGCAAACCCAGGAGTATTTTACAAGCTATTGAACACAGATTTGCTTACTAAAGCATGGCTGAGACAAATCCCATTTAAAGACCATACCAAGTCCCATATATTCTTACTAATTGCTTTAGACAGAAATTGCCCAGAACATATGGACCATAACTTCAGACTTGTATTATTTTATTGTTTAGTGCAACTTGCAAAAGTTGTACAGAAATAATATTGGAACTGAGGTGGAAAAGAAATGTGGGTCAAAACTCCTGAAATAGTGTAAAGAAAGGAATTTGTTACTGAGTTTCCTATCTTGTCACCTCAATTACTGCACCTCCTAAATTAACAAAACATTGGACTGACTTTCCTCCTTCTAAAAGAGTCTAACAACCTATGAAATAACCTCAAGAGATTCCAGCAGGACTTGGCAAAGGAAAAAATAAATGAAACATTCAAAAAGAGAACTAGAAGATGGAGTGTAGAAAACCTGCAAATCCAAGACCAAGCACAGATCCTTGCGGGAAACATAGTCTCAGGTATTGAAATTAATCAGACTAGAAACAGTATTATGCTTTACCTAACATTTAAAAATTTTTTAAATCCTTTTAAGTCTTGTAAAATTAATTAATTGAAGTTAATTCCCACAATTGGCAAATAGAGTTTATGTTCTCATGCATCAGGATAGAAATGTAATAAAAAAGTGTTTGTTCATTGGGCCTCCTTTTTCAGCATCTAAAATGTGTTAAGTGCCTGAAAATAAGCATGGTTCGTATCTAAAAGGCTTTTGTTGACCTACTGCAAGACTTTATGATATTTTAGGCAATGACTTTGTTTCTCTGCCAAGGAATCCAAAGAAACAGTGTCAAATAGCCATCCTTTCCTCTGGTTTTCACTGTGTCACATGAAGGGTATTCAAATAAAGACAGCTGATGGGAGCAAGGCAAGAAGATGAGGCGCTTAACTGTATACTTAAAACTAGTATCTCAATTGTTGTAATTCCAAACTACTGTTACTCAGCTTTTAAACATTCTCTCCTCCCCTTTTTAAATTATTAACAAGATTTGGATTTCATCTAATATAATTTATTAACACATGTAAAACTTTTAGCATATGATTTGCAAAGTTAAATTTTAGTTACTATTTTAAAAGTTTATTTTCTTGATTATAGCTATATCAGAAACACTCCGTTTATTGAAAAAGTTATGCACCTTGATGTGCTGAGCATTTATTTGTGCTTATTTTATTGTTTTTTTTTATTATTATACTTTAAGTTCTAGGGTACATGTGCACAATGTGCAGGTTTGTTACATATGTATACATGTGCCATGTTGGTTTGCTGCACCCATTAACTCGTAATTTACATTAGGTATATCTCCTAATGCTATCCCTCCCCCTTCCCCCTCCCCACAACAGGCCCCGGTGTGTGATGTTCCCCTTCCTGTGTCCAAGTGATCTCATTGTTCAATTCCCACCTATGAGTGAGAACATGCAGTGTTTGGTTTTCTGTTCTTGCGATAGTTTGCTGAGAATGATGGTTTCCAGCTGCATCCATGTCCCTACAAAGGACATGAACTCATCCTTTTTTATGGCTGCATAGTATTCCATGGTGTATATGTGCCACGTTTTCTTAATCCAGTCTGTCACTGATGCACATTTGGGTTGATTCCAAGACTTTGCTATTGTGAATAGTGCTGCAGTGTGTGTGCATGTGTCTTTATAGCAGCATGATTTATAATACCCAGTAATGAGATGGCTGGGACAGATTGTATTTCTAGTTCTATTTCTAGTTCTAGATCCTTGAGGAATCACCACACTGTTTTCCACAATGGTTGAACTAGTTTACAGTCCCAAAAACAGTATAAAAGTGTTCCTATTTCTCCATATCCTCTCCAGCACCTGTTGTTTCCTGGCTTTTTAATGATCGCTATTCTAACTGGTGTGAGATGGTATCTCATTGTGGTTTTGATTTGCTTTTCTCTGATGGTGAGTGATGATGAGCATTTTTTCATGTGTCTGTTGGCTGTATAAATATCTTCTTTTGAGAAGTGTCTGTTCATGTCCTTTGCCCACTTTTTGTTGGGATTGTTTGTTTTTTTCTTGTAAATTTGTTTGAGTTCTTTGTAGGTTCCGGATATTAGCCCTTTGTCAGATGAGTAGATTGCAAAAATTTTCTCCCATTCTGTAGGTTGCCTGTTCACTCTGAACAGTTATTCATTCTCCAATGTTAAAGTCATTCTCCAACCAACTTTGTTCCATTGCTGGTGATGAGCTAAGTTCCTTTTGAGGGGGAGATGTTCTCTGATTTTTTGAATTTCCAGCTTTTCTGTAGCTTCTTTTGCTGTGCAGAAGCTCTTTAGTTTAATTAGATCCCATTTGTCAATTTTGGCTTTTGTTGCCATCGCTTTTGGTGTTTTAGACATGAAGTCCTTGCCCATGCCTATGTCCTGAATGGTATTGCCTAGGTTTTCTTCTAGGGTTTCTATGGTTTTAGGTCTAACATTTAAGTCTCTAATCCATCTTGAATTAATTTTCGTATAAGGAGTAAGGAAAGGATCCAGTTTCAGCTTTCCACTTATGGCTAGTCAGTTTTCCCAGAGCCATTTATTAAATAGGGAATCCTTTCCCAATTTCTAGTTTTTCTCAGGTTTGTCAAAGATCAGATAGCTGTAGATGTGTGGTATTATTTCTGAGGGCTCTGTTGTGTTCCATTGGTCATTATCTCTGTTTTGGTACCAGTACCATGCTGTTTTGGTTACTGTAGCCTTGTGATTTGAAGTAAGGTAGCGTGATGCCCTCAGTTTTGTTCTTTTGGCTTAGGATTGTCTTGGCAATGCAGGGTCTTTTTTGGTTCCATATGAACATTAAAGTAGTTTTTTCCAATTCTATGAAGAAAGTCATTGGTAGCTTAAGGGGGATGCCATTGAATCTTAAATTACCTTGGGCAGTATGGCAATTTTCACAATATTGATTCTTCCTATCCATGAGCATGGTATGTTCTTCCATTTGTTTGTGTCCTCTTTTATTTCACTGAGCAGTGGTTTATAGTTCTCCTTGAAGAGGTCCTTCACATTCCTTGTAAGTTGGATTCCTAGGTATTTTATTCTCTTTGAAGCAATTGTGAATGGGAGTTCATCCTGATTTGGCTCTCTGTTTGTCTGTTACTGGTGTATAAGAATGCTTGTGATTTTTGCACTTTGATTTTGTATCCTGAGACTTTGCTGAAGTTGCTTATCAGCTTAAGGAGATTTGGGGCTGAGATAATGGGGTTTTCTAAATATACAATCATGTCATCTGCAAACAGAGACAATTTGACTTCCTCTTTTCCTAATTGAATACCCTTGATTTCTTTCTTTTGCCTGATTGCCCTAGCCAGAACTTCCAACACTGTGTTGAATAGGAGTGGTGAGAGAGGGCATCCCTGTCTTGTGCCAGTTTTCAACGGGAATGCTTCCAGTTTTTGCCCATTCAGTATGATATTGGCTGTGGATTTGTCATAAATAGCTCTTATTATTTTGAGATATGTTCCATCAATACCGAATTTATTGAGAGTTTATAGCATGAAAGGCTGTTGAATTTTGTCAAAGGCCTTTTCTGCATCTATTGAGATAATCATGTGGTTTTTGTCTTTGGTTCTGTTTATATGCTGGATTACGTTTATTGATTTGCATACGTTGAACCAACCTTGCATTCCAGGGATGAAGCCCACTTGATCATGGTGGATAAGCTTTTTGATGTGCTGCTGGATTCGGTTTGCCAGTATTTTCTTGAGGATTTTTGCATCAATGTTCATCAGGGATATTGGTCTAAAATTCTCTTTTTTTGTTGTGTCTCTGCCAGTCTTTGGTATCAAGATGATGTTGGCCTCATAAAATGAGTTAGGGAGGATTCCCTCTTTTTCTATTGATTGGAATAGTTTCAGAAGGAATGGTAGCAGCTCCTCCTTGTACCTCTGGTAGAATTCGGCTGTGAATCCGTCTGGTCCTGGACTATTTTTGGTTGGTAGGCTATTAATTATTGCCTCAATTTCAGAGCCTGCTATTTATCTATTCAGGGATTCAACTTCTTCCCAGTTTAGTCTTGGGAGAGTGTATGTGTCCAGGAATTTATCCATTTCTTTTAGGTTTTCTAGTTTATTTGCGTAGAGGTGTTAATAGTATCCTCTGATGGTAGTTTGTATTTCTGTGGGGTCGGTGGTGATATCCCCTTTATCATTTTTTATTGCATCTGTTTGATTCTTCTCTCTTTTCTTCTTTGTTAGTCTTGCTAGTGGTCTATCAATTTTGTTGATCTTTTCAAAAAACCAGCTCCTGGATTCATTGATTTTTTGAAGGGTTTTTTGTGTCTCTATCTCCTTCAGTTCTGCTCTGATCTTAGTTATTTCTTGCCTTCTGCTAGCTTTTGAATGTGTTTGCTCTTGCTTCTCTAGTTCTTTTAATTGTGATGTTAGAGTGTCAATTTTAGATCATTCCTGCTTTCTCTTGTGGGCATTTAGTGCTATAAATTTCCCTCTACACACTGCTTTAAATGTGTCCTGGAGATCCTGGTATGTTGTATCATTGTTCTCACTGGTTTCAAAGAACATCTTTATTTCTGCCTTCTTTTCGTTATGTATCCAGTAGTCATTCAGGAGCAGTTTCCTGTAGTTGTTCAATTTCCATGTAGTTGAGCAGTTTTGAGTGAGTTTCTTAGTCCTGAGTTCTAGTTTGATTGCACTGTGGTCTGAGAGACAGTTTGTTATAATTTCTGTTCTTGTACATTTGCTGAGGAGTGCTTTACTTCCAACTATGTGGTCAATTTTGGAATAAGTGCAATATGGTGCTGAGAAGAATGTATATTCTGTTGATTTGGGGTGGAGTGTTCTGTAGATGTCTATTAGGTCCGCTTGGTGCAGAGTTGAGTTCAATTCCTGGATATCCTTGTTAACTTTCTGTCTCATTGATCTGTCTAATGTTGACAGTGGGGTGTTAAAGTCTCCCATTATTATTGTATGGGAGTCTAAGTCTCTTTGTAAGTCTCTAAGGACTTGCTTTATGAATCTGGGAGCTCCTGTATTGGGTGCGTATATATTTAGGATAGTTAACTCTTCCTGATGAATTGATCCCTTTACTATTATGTAATGGCCTTCTTTGTCTCTTTTGATCTTTTTTGGTTTAAAGTCTGTTTTATCAGAGACTAGGATTGCAACCCCTGCCTTTTCTTGTTTTCCATTTGCTTGGTAGATCTTCCTCCATCCCTTTATTTTGAGCCTATGTGTGTCTCTGCATATGAGATGGGTCTCCTGGATATAGCAAACTTATGGGTCTTGACTCTGTATTCAATTTGCCAGTCTGTGTCTTTTAATTGAACCATTTAGTCCATTTACATTTAAGGTTAATATTGTTCTGTGTGAACTTGATCCTGTCATTATGATATTAACTGGTTATTTTGCTCGTTAGTTGATGCAGTTTATTCCTAGCATCCATGGTCTTTACATTTTGGCATGTGTTTGCAATGGTTGGTACTGGTCATTCCTTTCCATGTTTAGTGCTTCCTTCAGGATCTCTTAAGGGCAGGCCTGGTGGTGACAAAATCTCTAAGAATTTGCTTGTCTGTAAAGGATTTTATTTCTCCTTCACTTATGAAACTTAGTTTGGCTGGATATGAAATTCTGGGTTTAAAATTCTTTTCTTTAAGAATGTTGAATAATGGTCCCCACTCTCTTCTGGCTTGTACAGTTTCTGCTGAGAGATCTGCTGTTAGTTTGATGGGCTTCCCTTTTTGGGTAACCTAACCTTTCTCTCGGGCTGTCTTTAACATTTTTTCCTTCATTTCAACTTTGGTGAATCTGACAATTATGTGTCTTGGAGTTGCTCTTCTTGAGGAGTATCTTTGTGGTGTTCTCTGTATTTCCTGAATTTGAATGTTGGCCTGCCTTGCTAGGTTGGGGAAGTTCTCCTGAATAATATCCTGCAGAGTGTTTTCCAACTTGGTTCCATTCTCCCCATCACTTTCATGCACACCAATCAGACATAGAGTTGCTCTTTTCACATAATCCTACATTTCTTGGAGGCTTTGTTCATTTCTTTTTACTCTTTTTTCTCTAAACTTCTCCTTGCTTCATTTCATTCATTTGATCTTCAATCACTGATAATCTTTCTTCCAGTTGATCGAGTTGGTTACTGAAGCTTGTGAATTTGTCACATAGTTCTCGTGTCATCGTATTCATCTTTATCACTTTGTTTATGGACTTCTCTGCATTGGTTATTCTAGTTATCCATTCTTCCATTCTTTTTTCAAGGTTTTTAGTTTCTTTGCACTGGGTACGTAGTTCCTCCTTTAGCTCTGAGAAGTTCGATTGACTGAAGCCTTCTTCTCTCAAATTGTTAAGGTCATTCTCCAACCAACTTTGTTCCATTGCTGGTGATGAGCTGAGATCCTTTTGAGGGGGAGATGTTCTCTGATTTTTTGAATTTCCAGCTTTTCTGCATTGCTTTTTCCCCATCTTTGTG
Source organism: Chlorocebus sabaeus (assembly GCF_047675955.1). Taxonomy (NCBI): domain Eukaryota; kingdom Metazoa; phylum Chordata; class Mammalia; order Primates; family Cercopithecidae; genus Chlorocebus; species Chlorocebus sabaeus. The sequence goes on from NC_132910.1 coordinate 59,298,238, forward strand.
GTTTTATCCGCCTTTGGTCTTTGATGATGGTGACGTGCTGATGGGGTTTTGGTGTGAGTGTCCTTTCTGTTTGTTAGTTTTCCTTCTAACAGTCAGGACCCTCAGCTGCAGGTCTGTTGGAGTTTATTTAAGGTCCACTCCAGACCCTGTTTGCCTGGGTATCACCAGTAGAGATTGCAGAAGATAGAATATTGCTGAACAGCATGTGTTGCTGTCTGATTCTTGCTGTGGAAACTTTGTCTCAGAGGTGTACCCAGCCGTGTGAGGTGTGAGGTGTCAGTCTGCACCTAGTGGGGGATGTCTCCCAGTTAGGCTACTCAGGGGTCAGGGACCCACTTGAGCAGGCAGTCTGTCCATTCTCAGATCTCAACCTCCATACTGGGAGAACCACTGCTCTCTTCAAACCTGTCAGATAGGGACATTTACATCTGCTGAGGTTTCTGCTGCTTTTTGTTTAGCTATGCCCTGTCCCCAGAGGTAGAGTCTACAGAGGCAGACACGCCTCCTTGAGCTGCGGTGGGTTCCACCCACTTCCAGCTTCCCGGAGGCTTTTTTTACCTACTTAAGCCTCAGCAATGGCGGGTGCCCCTCCCCCAGCCTGGCTGCCACCTTGCAGTTAGATCTCAGACTGCTGTGCTAGCAATGAGGGAGGCTCCGTGGATGTGGGACCCTCTAGGTCAGGCATGGGATGTAATCTCCTGGTGTGCCATTTGCTAAGGCAGTGTTAGGGTTGGTGTGCCATTTGCTAAGACAGTATTAGGTAAAGCACAGTATTAGGGTTGGAGTTACCTGATTTTCCAGGTGTTGTGTGTCTCAGTTTCCCTTGGTTAGGAAAAGGAATTCCCTTCCCCCTTGCGCTTCCCAGGTGAGGCAATGCCTTGCCCTGCTTTAGTTCTCGCTGGTTGGGCTGCACTTGCGGACCAGCACCAACTGTCTGACATGCCCCAGTGAGATGAACTCGGTACCTCAGTTGAAAATGCAGAAATCTCCCGTCTTCTGTGTTGCTCACCCTGGGAGCTGGAGGCTGGAGCTCTTCCTATTTGGCTATCTTTGGCACCCCTCGCATTTACTTGTTTTTAAGGACTTCACTACTTGTTGGAAAATTACAAAAAAACTTCATAAACTGTGAAACCCAATAAATAGATAAAGAGCATTTTCCATTTTCATAATACCATAATCTTTAGCTGTAATACCAAAGCACCAGCACCAATTTTTAAATCAGAAGAGATTTCTATCCAATTTTAAATAAAATAGTGCTTAGCATGAGCAAAATAATCCTTTCCCTTTTTGTTAGCACTACTTCCCCAATATTAATTGTTAAATCCTTCAACCACCCCTTTTAGGGATTATTCCTTAAAAGATTAGCATGTTGCCTAAATGGGACCTTAAAATCATTGAACCTGAAGTAACTGCAAAGAACAAATTAATTTTGAAACAATTAAAATATGGCAAGAAGCATTTGAAATCATTTGGGCTCTAAATGGTAATCAGAATTTAATTCTCTCACCTTCATGCCATTTTCACAGCTGAGGGGTGCTAATTTTACTTGCATTGTAGTATAGAATCATTTGGATTTTTAAAGTGGGTCTCAATCAGCAATTATTTTTATAATACTGAGTCTGTAGTGGTCTTGTTTACTTCACATTTTATGGTTAGATTGTCTAGTCCAGCTGGCTATATCCAGTCTCCAGGATCCAAACCTTGCAAGACAATGAGAACAGTATGGTTGTGCTGTCTGGAAGGCCAACTTCACAATCCTGTGGCAAGTAGAGCCTGAGAAATATTTGTTGAAACCTTATTCTGCTCAGTTCTGTGGATTCAGCCTACATTTGCCAATAGCTTTATAATCACTTTTCCTCATGGCCATACTTCTTAGCTATCAAATAGGTTACGATTATTTTCCCATTTTTCTTAAGATTATGTAAATGAGACAGAGGAAAGGAAAGTTATTTTTCTATGAAATAAGGCATATAATAGGGTATGTATTAATTCAGATTTACTGTGTTAAGACTAGAGACTGCCAGTCATCTGCTGAGCAGAGCGTGGGGTTCGTATATACTGTACATTCCTAGCACATTTTTGTTCTCATTCCCAATCTTCTGAAACAATTAGTCCATTGCCTCTCCAACCCATTCAGATTCACTCTGTAGCAGACATGGTTGTGATCTGTAATATTTGCTAAAAGCCAAGAATGTATTACTCTTCTGACTTAATACACCTGCAAACAATGGATCATGTGACCCATCTGGTGGCCTATAGAGAATGCTTTTATGCAACTTCCTTTTAAAGAAATATTTGGCAGTTGAACTCATAAAACCATAACTTGAAATGATAGCCTTTTCCTCTGCTAATCCATATGGTTTCCCCTGGTTCGCTGGGGTTGGAGGTTTTGAAATACAATTGTACATATGCTTCCAATACACCAAATTTAAAAGAAATCCCTTTCCAGGTGAAGTGCAAAGCATGTTGAATTGCATTCTTACAAAAAACATAAAGTACATGCTCCTTGGGATTATTGCTAAGATATTTATAGAAAACAAAATCCCAGTCCAGGCTTTGCAAATGTGGGCAGACCCATAGGCATTCTTTGGAATATGAAATATTTCACAGCCTGGTATTTTTTGGTTACTCTTTCCTAAAAAACATACAGCATTTTTTTCAAGCTTAGGCAAAGAGTCTAGTGATTGATTTATGATTTACTTAAATGTCCCTCCTATTTCTTGAGCCGAGGGGCAAGGAGAGGCTCTGTTAGGGTGGGATGTCAGGTAAAAACCTGTCTTCAGGTTCCCTTTCAGCTGGCACCCTATCTGCTCACTGCCTCTGCCTTCTCGATGGTCACATACATGTTCATGGCATCTGACATTTTATAACAATGCATGATTTTATGCCTTTCTCATAATATTGATAAAAGTACTATCACCAGTGTTGATAACCTACAAAATGTGCTGTAAAATGTGACCCTGTTTCATGGGTGTTGCACCCACAGTCACATTGTAATCCCTGCACACTCTGAAGAACCTCTGCTGATAAGCACTGTTCTGCTCCACTCCATCATCCCACTGTGAGTCACTGGCAAACACACCCCTACCCTTATGATAATATCCCAGATGCTCAACATGGCCATCTTCACCTCCACCACCATGGGACAACACACTGGCTTTCAATTCCTCAGAAGGGCCCATCTTCCCTCATAAGACCTTTGCTGTTCCTTTAGCCTAGGATACTTCCCATCTGTCCAACATTCATTTCCCAACCCTCGAACACACAGGCACAGGTACACACAAACACACACACACACATACGTTTTTACTGACTCTGACTCAGCTTTCAACTCTCAGTTCAATATCATTTACTCAAACTATGGCCTTCCCCAATCCCACACTTCTAAATTAGAATCTCCTATAGCAATGACTCAAGTACCTAATACTTCTTTTTCACAACAAATATCACTATTTGAAAATACATATATATTTGTTGTAACTTGGTTTTAAAGTGTCTTCCCTCACTAGGCTAACAACAAGCTCCATCAAGACCGTCTGGGTCTCTCACTTTCCACTGTAGCCCCAGCAACTAGAATGTAGCAAACACTCAACAAATAAGTATTTGTTGAAAGAATAAATTTTGTTTCCACATTGCATGTCAGGAGAAAAAGTCTCAGTACATTGGTCAAACATTTTCCAAAGGTTCTGGGTCCCTGTACTAAGACGAAGTTAAAAAAAAAAAAAAAAAAAAAAAAAAATGAGATGTGCCTTTTAATCGTCACAGAGTAGCATGTTCAGAGATGGCTATCCAGTCTTGGATCATTCAGGCATCCTTCAGAAGAGCAGCTATCTCACCTCCTGTCTGGTCCTAGTAGGAGGGGGCTAACAGCAGGTGGCCACGCAATCCCTTTGCATGACAGGTAGAAGCTATTTGGATGTTTCCCTGTGTTCTCCACACAGATTTTACTCCTTCCCCACTTTCTTCTGGACATCTTTCTCCACCTGAAAAGCTAGAAGGCATTAATCATTCCCAATAACTATCTTTGTCTTCTAACATTGTTAAGTGGAGTTGGGGAATGTTACCTTTCGCAATGCCTCAAATCAGATTGTCACACGTTGTTAAGCCTGGACTCCATGGAGACCACATCATATAAGCTCCAAGTCCAATCCTTCATCCATAGAGCTCTCTAACTAGGGGAGATTAATGTGCATGCCACTACTTTGCTGCAGGATTGCTATTGCCTCAAGACTTCCTTATGCAGCTACAGCACAAACTATGGTTACAGAATGTTCAAACTAGCAGTTTCAACCCTATCACATTCTTGTCCAGAATTTCTGTCAATCCCTTTGCATGACATGAGGAGAATTCTGCTTAGTAATAGAGGACAGAGTCTCATGAGAGGAACTCAGTGACCCTCCAAATGCAATCTGTGATGAATAGCATAGTCCTGGAGCCACTCCCATTAACAACTCCTAACTCTAGGCAGGCCCTGGGTCAGGTGTGCATTCTCCATAGCTGGCTTATGACCCATGGCTGTAATCACCAGAGACACTCCTTAGCATCTTCCAAGGCCATAAGCAAGGCTAGTAGCTATAACAAATAAATTATTATCAGAAATTCTTGCTGAAGCCAGCTGACTTTACAGTTCTTGGGCCACTTCTTTTAAATGTCGTTCCCTTGCAGTTCCTATTGGTCTTGGCTATGCATAATTTATTACTTCTCTTTTTAAAGCGCTATCAGTAATCAATAAGAATATAAACACACCAACTGTTTATAAATGTTCTCAAAGCAACTGTTTTCCCATGCCATGTTATTCTTTTCGCAGCGGTAACTAGAACAATTGATGTCCTTTTTATGTCAGTTGTTTTGCTCAGGTTGAGCCACAGCTAAATGAAACATTAGCTCGTCTTAAGGAAGAACATACTACCCTGGAATTTGTAAGTCAGGATGAATCATTTAAAGCATAGTTGAAACTCAGCAGTGCTGTAGAACATTTGAGGATTCAATATTTTAAAGAATGTCTTTTGTGTACGTTATGTTGAGATATTTTTCCCAACTAGCAAATCCTAACTAAATTCCTACCCTGCAAATGGTAATTATTAAAGTTATTGAAGTCTTTATCATTATTACATGTATTTGGTAGTTTAACACTACCATGTAACTATTTAATTAATATATGGTTAATGCCTTCATTAAGTCACTCAATAAATATTTATTAAATGCTTACTACATACCAGTCACCATAGTGTTGGTGATACAACAGTGAAATAAGTCTCTCTCCCTGCCTTCGAGGTCCTGCTTTCAGTCTACTCCATTTCTGCATTTGAATTTTTCATTAAACTCTGGAGAATGGGCACTAGGTGTCATTCATCTCTGCACTCTCAGTGTCCTACTGAGTGCCTGGCAAACAATAGATCCACAATGAAGGCTTGTTGAATAAGTGAATAAATAAACAAAGGAATGAACTAAGAACTAGATGCTACTGAACAAGTATCTAAAGATCTAGGTAGCCCAGAGACCATTGGACTAAGAAGCAATATCCATTTTTCTGTCTCTTTGAGTTTAGAAAACAAAATAGACTTAATCTTTGCCATGATTCCTGACATCTGGCTCCCAACCAGCCTCCAGAACCTGCCATTTTCCCATGAACATATTATTTCCTTCTGCTCTTTCATTTGTTCTATATGAAAAAGTTGTCCAGAGTAGCACAAGGAGCAAGCTGTTTAGTTTAATAAGCAGCTAATTAGCCGGGGCTTCTTCCCCTTCTATCGCCCAAAGCAGGTCACGTGGTGGGTTATTGCTAGCTTTTGAGATTTATCTAATATATGCATTTTCTTCTGTGAATTTATTAGATCAGTCCTGAGCCTCAGGTGACTCAGAAATCTGGTGCCTTATAGGAAGTGGAATGTAACAAAAATGTGATTCTTGTGTCCTGAAATTCACTATGTATGTGAACTCCACATTTGAGTAGGGCATAGAATCAATCTGCAATTCTTTACTAACAATGGCTCAAAGAGTCATCCCGTCCCCCTGAGCCTAGGAAGAGCCTATTTAAGTGATTGCTCAGGAGGTTCCCTGAAGATGTTCGGACACTCAGCACCAAGCACCATCCCCTGGATGCTTCCACTTAGAGATCTAGGGAGAAATCGGGCTTTGTCCATTAAGACTGAGAGGAAAGTTCTAGTTAGTGAAGAAGAATGATCAACATAATGTCACTTGTCTGCATATAGATCATTAGCCTGAACATTTTTGTTTCTGGGTTTGAAGCAATCACTATACATGAATCATGTTACTTTCAAGACTATGATAATTCTGGCAGATTATACAACAGCAAAATAAATAAATAAGAAAAAAGGCTATGATAACTGTGTAGAACAGAAAACTCTTCAAAAGCTTCTTTGGCAAGAATAGTATTCATTCATTTAATTAAAAACTTACCTACAAAGTGAGAGACAGCAAACTAGCCAATAAAGATGAGTATAGACGGGTTCCTGTCCTGGAGGGACTTACAATCTAAGGAGTAAGAGGAGGTCAAAGGAAGGGGGATTATTCCGAATTTATTAAGTGTTGTGGAAGAATGTATACAGACTGCTCTGACAGTAAAGAGGTATGCAAAATCTGCTCTAATTTATACAATGGAGGCTGTGTAGCTCAGTGATTAAGAATGCAAGCTCTGGAGACAGATGCCCCAACCCACAGTCCAGTATCAAGCCTCACAGGGCACGAAGACTAAAGGACTAAATGAGTTAATACAAGCACTTGGTGAACACTCAACAGTTATTAGCTCCTCTCCCTGAATGAAGCTATCAGGCTTGTTCTATCCATTGCTATTTGAAATGATCTTTGCCCGATGTGTAACTCCATTTTTTTCTCATTATTGAATATTAATTCCACTCTCCCAAGTCTTTGCTAAAAATATAAATACAAATTGTTGTTGAGCATTAGCTGTTAAAAGCTGTTTCCAAGACCAATGAATGTGTTGGCAACAACAACAACAACAAAATCAGGCTTGAAAGGGTGTAGGTCCCAAAAACAGCCACTTGGAGGTGACTGCTAGTGCAACATGAAAGAGTACTCAAGTCTCCCAGGGTCTAGGAAACAAGTTTTTTCAGTACAAACAGGTATACTGTTGAGCCCCAGGAGAGATGAAGGGACTCCAACTGATAAATTTTAAGGCATGGCCACAGGCAGTTCCAAATACTTGTTTAATCCCAAAGCTATCTTTGGGTTATATTTTGGGGATGGGGGTGAGGAAGTCCGTCCCTACCTCTTCATTTTTCACAGGGAAAGAGGGAAATTTCTAAACTCCAGCCCTTGGAGGAAAGGACTAGAAACACTTTCTGGACTCTCTTGACTCCTCCTTCCCAAGAAAGGGGGAATGATATCTCTGATTGGTGACATAGGAAAGAAGAAATAGCGTTGGTCTTTGGTCACTTTTCTCTCTCTTTTAGAGGGCCTGATCTCAGGATGCTATGGACTGAATTGCGTTTCCCTACAAAAGAGATGTTAAATTCCAAACCCCTCAATGCCTTAGAATGTGACCTTATTTAGAAATAGGGTCTTTAAAGAGGTAATCAAGTTAAAATGAGGTTATCAGTGTGGTCCCTAATTCAATATGATGGGTTTCCTTATAAAATGAGGAAATCTGGACAGAAACAGATGCAAGAAGAGGGAAGGTAAAGTCAAGAGGCAGGCAGAACACCATGTGACGATGAAGGAAGAGACAAGAGTTAATGCCACCACAAGCCAAGGCATGTGTGGGGCTACCAGAAGCCGGAAGAGGCAAGGAAGGATTCTTCCTGCATAGGCTTCAGAGGGAGCATGGCCCCACTGACATCTTAATTTCAGACTTCCAGTATCCAGCACTGTAAGACCATACATTTCTATTGTTCTAAGCTCTAGCAAACTAGTACCCAAGACACTTTCTCCATTCACCCTGCCATAGAGTGCCTTCCCCTACAAAGAAACCTGCATGTTCATCCTGTTCAGTGACTAAAAGTGTTGAAGTAAATAGATGTGAAGTGGGTATGGCCAGGAAGGGGGTCCCCTTTTCTCAAAAGATTTCACTGGTAGCAAAGCAAATCATTTGATGTGTATCTTATTTCTCAATCGTTCCTGAATTTTGAGTGGGGAGAGAGGCCTGATTTTCTAGCCTAAACCCCAAATCTAGGCTGAGGCACCTACTTTACATGTATTAATGAATGTAACCTTCATAATAAGCCTATAAGAATATGTCCTATTATTATGCCCGTTTTATAGATGAGAGAAGAGGTCACATAACTTTCCCAAGGACAATGAATGCTGAGGATGAACTGCAGGCAGCCTGGGGCCAGAGTCTACATCCTTGCCCACAAAGAGGTGCTACCTCCCCAAGGGCTACATTCCAAGGAATAAGTCGTTAAATCGTTCTATTAAAAGAGATTCTAAGGGTAATCACTGTAGTCCTCCCTGTGTACATGTTAATAAGTTTGTATGCCTTTTCTCCAATTAAAAAAAATAATAAAATAAAAGGGATTCTGTGGTCAAATTTATGAAGAGAACCCTGGGTGAAATGTTTTCTTTAATCTCTTCTAATCTCCTCAGAGTCCTTACAATGCCAACATGCCTTGTATGTTGGAGCACAGCGTTTGACCACAGAGCACTTTTCAGGGAGCACTTCTTGGGACTGGTGTTCTGAAGAACACCAATTTGGGAAACACTGAGAGAATATTTTGAGTGGGAGGTACTCTTTCATTTGGATATAGTTCTAGAATCTTTTGTAATTTCTATAAGCCAGTCAAAATGCTCAGAAATCCCTTAGTTTAAATTTTACAAAGAGTTTTATAGGGTTTATAGGGAAGGTTGGGCATTGAGATCCATGCGCTGAAGCGGACACATGTCCCAGGCACAGAAATAGAAGACACTGGAATGACTGCAACACGGGAACACAGCAAGGACTGCGGAAGGTAAGGCACAGCCTCACAGGAGGATGGGATGATTTCATGGGGGAGCTGGGCTTGAGTGGGCCTTGAAGGATGGGTGTGACTTCAGGCAATCATTTTGGATTAACTACCTTAGGAAAAAATCACTCTGTTCCAGGATGGGGTCAGGTATCCTGCTGACTCCTGAGATCTGTTTTGATCCCACAGTTTGGACAGAGTAATTTTCCTACAGCTAAGCAGAGATTATAAATTGTAGCCCTTAGGAAGGAGTGACCAGCAGATCCTTGTTTGGACAACACGATGTGGCTGGCGTGTGTGTATACGTATGTGTATGTGTATGTGTAGGTTTAATTTCACATATGTACTCTTGGGACTCACCATCTCTCCCATTTTACTTTCCTGTCCAGTCCCAGAAGTCATCTGAGTTCCCCTTTCTAGGCTGATATAATCACATGCACAACTAAAAGATGATGTGCCTTTACGCCTCTATCAATATTTCAGTATGACTGACACTATCATGGGAAATATCAGAGAGGAAGGTTCTTCCCAGCCATTTTCAGCATATATGTTTTGTTACTTACCACAACCTGCCTTCAAAATGAATTCCTACTCTAGAATAGTGGTATATATATTTGCACTAGTCCTGTCTATTCAGTATTCAAGTTCAGTACTTTATATAATGGATTATATTACATTAAACTAGATAGATCTATCATCCTCTTAAATGTGGTGGGAAAAGGAGAGGCACAGGATGTCAAGTAATTTAAAATGTAATCTTTAAAAATCATTAGATAATGATCTGCAGGCCAGCTAAGTCATTTTCCTAAGGAGATTTTTGTCTTGAAATCTTTTATAGTTTTGGTTGTTCTATACCAGTATGGTTGCTTCACTAATGTTCAGAAAGTAAACATTACATGCTCACAACATATTGGTATGGTCATAGGCACTTGAGTGCAATAAAATACATCCCTACCCACAATACTCTCAGTAGAAGCGTCACTACAAGAACTGCTCTATGCCTGTTTATATTAATAATTACAGTCACAGGAGGTCTGGACGATGATGTCAACAGAAAAGCTATTTTGAGCTCATTTTTTCCTTTGCTTCTCAAGAGGGGCAGAGATATTCATTTCACTTCCCCAGTCAAATTTGTTTCTCACTTTCAGCAATGCTGCCAGCAGAATTGACTTTTTTCTTTCACCTTTGCACCGGCATTTTCCTAGTGGGACGTTGTGACTCTGAGAGTCCACAGGATTTTGCAGAGCAGTACTGTGGAAATGCCCTGACTTCTGACTTCCTAACCTCCCCTCTGGGCACTCATTCCCTCTGAAGGGCTTGGGTGGTGGGAAGAACAGGGCAGAAGATCGTGCCAGCAGCAGTCGCTCCCTCACTGGAGAGGGGTTGCCCCTGTCCCTTAGCAGATATTGCTGTCTGTGCCTTCCTCTCACGGGGCAGGAAACTGCACTCATGTGGACAGTAGGGCACTGAGAGCAGCCAGCATTGAAATGTTTATAAGTGAACAGAAAACAATGAGTTGGAAAGGGTGGAGCAGGGTACTTTGTTCTTCATTATAAACCTTGCACTAATTGATGGGTTAACTAAATATTATTAGTATAATTTTTTTTAAGTTTAAGTCCTCCCTTAAATGTTTGGGCTGCTGCCTCAACCCCTTGCTACCCTTTGCAGGCAAAGCTTCCTGAAGGAATTATCTACACTTCCTATATCTCCTTCTTCACCTCTCCTTCAATCTTACTGAAAAAAAAGGAAAAGAAGTTGCAATGTATAAAGGATTTTTATCAATATGTGCATAGAATTTTAAATATTTGGCTAGTGCTAAAGGGCTTTAATGAAAACTCACACTCCCCACTAGCCCACATTCCTGTTCCCCTACCCCACTCCCAGTGGAAACCACCTTCAACTTTTATGCTGTTTTTACTGGTAACTATTTGCTGCTATTTCTTGATCTATTTTAATTTTTTAAAATTCACCTTCTGTTATAGAAGTTGAACTCTGTCAAGACACACACTCACATAAACACACACACACAGTGAACTTCCCCTTCTTCATCCTCTCAATATCAATTTCCTATAAGGTTTGGCTAAGTCAGCAGTCACAGTCACTGACATTACCATGAGCAGTAAGTATTCACTGCTTGACCCAAGTTGTTCCTTATGAATATTGTGGTTTATCCTGGAGTTTAAACTGTCTTTGCTTAACTTTCCATGGAGCTAACATTTTTTTTTCTAAATGTTCTGATAGAGCTGCTGAAACTCTACTAATAATTTTTTGCCAGAAATGTGAACACATCAGTTCCTTTTTCACCTGGCAACCTCCCTCCTAAAGACCTCTGTCTTCTACCCCAGGTAGGATAAGCTGGTTGCCCTCTAGAAAGACCAGTGCATGAAACCCCGCTCTTCCTCTGTTGCATCCCCTTCTATTAATCAAGGTAAGGTAACTGCCATTATAAATAGATCTCAAAATGTATAAAAACACGCTACTGGAGTCTATTTCCTGCTCACTGCTATGGAATACATTGTGTTTCCCCTTCCTGTGCCATATGCAGTGAAGCTCTAACTCCTGTGTTTATAGATAGGCATTTTAGGAGGTAATTAAGGTTAAATGAGGTCCTAAAGGCCAGGTCCTAATCCCATAGGATTGGTGGCCTTATAAGGAGGATATCGCAGCACCTTGATCTTGGAATTCCTAGCCCCAAAACCGTGAGAAATTAATGTTCCTTGTTTATGCCCCCCAGTCTGTGGTATTGTGATATAGCAATCCAAACTAAGACACATACATAACTGTATAGTGGGTAGGGTGAGCTAGTTGGCAGGAAGTCCTCTTCCATGCAGCCACTCAGAGACCAGGTGGACAAGGGCACTCTGCCATCTTTAACACACCCCATTAGGTTTGCCTGGGAGCCATTCCCATTCCAGCCTGCCAAAGGTGGAAATGAGCATGGAGGAACACGTGTGGGAAGTTTTTATAGGCCAGACCTGGAAATGGTGCCATTCATAAACACTACTGTTAAAGTGGCTATGTGTCAGCCACGTGGGCACACTTAATAGCAAGAGGAGCTAGGGAATACAGTAGTGTGTCCCAGGAAGAAAGGAGCATGGGTCAGGATAAGTGGTTGACTGACTGCTGCACCTCTGTATATTGGATCTCATTTTCCTTTTGTATTGCTAGAATTTATACACCAATAATTTTCTTTAATTCAAATGCACATGGAAGGGGAATTCTTCAGTCTTTACATGTCAAAAAACAATTTTACCTCATATTGACTCTGCATATCAAAGTCACAGCTCCACCCTCATCCAGCATTTTGTGTGTTACTCAGCAGTCCATGCCATTCTGCATGCTCATCCTTTTCACTTGCTTTATTTTTTTCTCTTAATAATCTTTTGGTGTCTCATCTTTGTTGCTGGTTCCGAAATGCCATGTTTTATTGATTGTATTAGGTATTAAGTGTCTCTTTCAATGTGGAAACCCATGAAGTTCAGTTTTAGACATATTATTTCACTGATAATTTGTTCCCTCTTCCCTCTTTCTCAAATTCTGATTAGTCAGAAGTTGGACTTACTGAATTGTTCTAATTTCCTTGCCTACTGCTTTGGAAAAGTCTATTGGAAAAACAGCTTTGAAACAGTCTATTGGGTGTTCAGTTTTTCCCCACATAACCTATGTGAAGATGTTCCATATAGCCAAGGGATACACCTGTCAACTGATGGCTATTTCTTTTAGTGATTTATTGGGAAGCAGAGGTCACTGTATCACGTCATACTTGCTGCCCATTCTTCTTTGCTTCCTTTTTCCGTTATTTTCTACCCTGGGATTGCACTTCCCAATAAAGCAATCATGCTTTGCCTTACTCTATATTCTGAAAGGAATCCATGCATGTCAAGGTTGAGGGGTGTTTGTCAGCTACAAATATTAGGGTGCTTGTTATGGACGGAATATTTGTTGAAGGTCTAAGCCTCAGTGTGATGGTATTTGGAGGTGGAGACTTTGGGAAGAAATTAGGTTTAGATGAGGACATGAAAGTGGGCCTCCATGATGGAATTAGTATCCTTGTATAGTAATAGTTATATACAATTATAAGGATAAAAAGATATCCTTATTCTTATAAGAGGAAGAAAGACCAGAGTTCTCTCTCTCTCTCTCTCTCTCTCTGTATGTGTGTGTGTGTGTGTGTGTGTGTGCATGCAACATGTGAGGACAGAGAAAGACAGTGCCTATCTACAACCCAGGGAGAGGGCCTCACTAGGAATGGAATCTTTATGGTCCTTGATCTTGGACTTCCCAGCCTCCAGAATTATGAGAAATGAATATGTGTTGTTTGAGCCACCCAGACTATATGATTTTTTGTTATGAAAGCCCAAACTAACCATGACAGTACCTTTTCCCTGGATGATTCTGAAAATATCAGTACATGTCAGTCTTTCCTCAGGGGTAATTTAGATTCTCCAGAGAAGAATCCTTCAATCTGCTATCCAGTCTGTTGCCAAAATTCTGGGAGTAGGGCAGGAGAAGCGAGTCCAGAAACTACAATTCAGTGTGACAATTTTCTCCATATTAGGACTCCATGCCTTGTCTTGCTGGTCCTACTGTCTTAAAGTCAAGAGTCTCTAATCAAATTTCTCCAGAGAATAAGACTCCTTGGGCAGGTTGGAAGCACATGGGGATACGGTCCTCTGGCTGGACCATGAAAGGAAGGGGATTGGTGAGCTCAATCATTCTATAAAACTTTCAACAAGCATTCCTGTTTTCATCCAGGCTTCTCACCTCCACCTTCTGTAGTACCTGGAGTACCTGGAGCATCCAAGTGCAGAACATCTAAAGGTTCCTACACAGCAGACTGCCTCGTTCCCCATTAAATCTCTCATTCCTGTTACTGCTTCCAAGTACACAGGTGTCAAATCCATTTCTACTTCTCCATATACTTTCTATATTCCAAAAATGTATTGCCATTGTTGCCTGCTCTTCTTTTCTTTCTTACATGCTTTGACGTTGTGTGTTATTATCTCTTGTTATTCTTCTTTTCTTATTTAGTGGGGATATATGACAGTGCAATCCTCCAACTTATCCTTGAGCCATTTCCACTGCTCAGAAACTTTTTTACTGAGGTCAGCAAAGATCTATGTGTTGCCAGTATAGTGGGGGCTTTTCTAGCTTTATCTTCCCTAGCTCCACAGCCAGAGATGATATTGTTGACCATTCTCCATACAACACCTCTCCAGGCATCTCCTGGCTTTTCTCATACATTACTGGTTATAATTATCTACCTTCTTTCTTGGTTTCTTCACCTCCACCTGACCTTGACATATTGAAATTCCCCAGGTCTTAATATTAGGACTTCTCTTTTCCAGCTGTGTTTTTCCTCTGGATAATTTCATCCTCTCTCATGGCTTTAACTACTATCTACTTCCAGATTAGTATTTCTAGATCTCACCTCTCCTCTGAGCTCCGGATTCTTCTACCCAACTCCCTATTTAACATCTGCTTTTAGACATCAAATAATTATTTTTACTCATCCAGCCAACATTTATTGGGTACCTACTGTGTGTCAGGGAATATTCTAGGTTCTTGGGACAGATTAGTACCAAATCCCTCTCTCTCACGATGCTTTCTGAGGAGACAAGACAAAGATTAATAATAGACTTTATAGAAGTGTTATAGTATAACAAAAGCTGATGAAATAGAAGTGATACAAAAAAGAAAGGGTAGAGTGCTGGGGATGAAAGAGCAGTTGGGATCTTAAATAGGATTTTCTGTGTAGATCTCATTGAGATACTGAAATGTGTCAAAAGACTTGATGGAAATGAGATCAGGAAGGTATCTAAGATATCTGTAGAAAAATTATTCCAGACAAAAGGAAGAGACTACAAAGGTCCTGAGATAGGAATGTGCCTGGCATGTTCAAGGAACAGCAAGGAGACCAGTGGAACAGAATGAGCAAGGAGAGCGTAGGCAATGAGGTAACGAGGAGTGGGTTGGAGGTGGGGAGAAAATATAAGGATTATATACCATTGAAATGACTTCAGCTTTAACTCCAGAATTAGACATGGACTCATTGGATAGGTCTGAAATTTTTTTTTAAAAGTTCCTCTTACTGCTGTGCAGTGAATAGATACCATAATGGAGTATGGGTAAAACAAGTAGGAGACTGGGTCTGTCTAGTGCAGAAATTTCAAACTTAACATGTATAAAACTGAATTTTTAACCATTCTCCCGTAAATCTAGTCTTCCCAATCTCTGCCCAGAAGCTGAGGCCAGACACCTACAAGTCAGGCTCAGTTCCTCCTTTTCTATCACCTCCTTTTCTCTAAACCCATCAGTAAATCCTAACCTCATCCTGTGAACTTCTCGCCATCTCTGCAGCCATCCTATTTGTTCAACAACCATTGTCTCTTGCCTGGTCTGTCACAATTGCCTCCTCATTTATCTCCTGCTTTTACTCTTACCACAATCCATTTTTTCCCATACAGTAATCTTTTGAAAATGTAAATCAAATCACATCATTCCTTGCTTAAACATCATCAATAGGAAATGGAGAGAAACTGCTTACTAAGTAAGAGTTGTATTTGGAGTGATGGCATGTTTGCGAATTAGATAAAAGTGGTGGTTGCACACACCGCAAATGTACTAAAAGCCACTGAATTGTTCACCTTTAAATAGTTAATTTTATGTTATATGAATTTCACCTAAATCAATTTTTAAAAACCCTTTGATGGCTAATCATTGCATTTCTTACTATATAATTAGATGTAGATTTGGTTGCAAGGTTTAGAAAACCCAAGATAACAGGGAATTAAACAACATAGAAGTTTATTTCTCTTTCATATTAAAAAAAAACCCTGAGAATAGCCCTTATCAATAGTCAGATAGGATGCACATGGAGTGCAATGAGTTAAATATGTTTGACTGAGGGGCTGAGAACACCAACCAGTGCTATTCTCCAAGATGTAACCCCAGATATAAGTTACAGGATAGTGCAGTGTCAAACAAACAAACAACAACAACAAAAAAAGACAGCAGCCAATAAGGCTCTGGAATCAAATTTGTGACAATTACTGGGGTCTCCTTCACTGGGGCTACCACAGCAGCAGAGACATATCATCTGATGATTGGGGGTGTCTATCACTCTCTTAGCCAACCCCTGGGCTTCATTCCTCCCAAATCATCATCTCCTAAAAAAAGAAAAAATATTTTTATATTTATTATTCAAATGTATTATATTTTATAAAAAAGAAAAATGCTGAGATGGTCTTTCAAAACCATTATTTAGGGGTAGAAACTGCCAAAACAATACAGAAATCAGAAGAAACAGAGCAATAAAATTTTCCAGTTTGGGAAGGGAGAAAAACACAATGATAAAAGCATTCCTTGGCTTTTTTCTCTGCCACCCAAGTTCTAGTTGTACTTGACAAGGCCAAACTAAACTTTTTTGCCTCGTTAGGAACTGCAAGGATTTTTCCAATTCTTTTTTTCCCAGACCACAACAGACCTCTTTCAGTATAGCTGGTTGATTTCAACGTTTCACCTTAATCCCATTGGATTTCTCTCCCCCGTTTTCTCAAGAGAATGTCATTGGAGTACATATTTCAGTGCCAAAAGAATGAGGGAAATGTTTTAGTTGAGGTTTTTTTTTTTTTTTTTTTTTTTTTTCGAGACAGAGTTTCACTCTTGTTGCCCAGGCTGGAGTGTAATGGTGTGATCTCGGCTCACTTCAACCTCCGCCTCCCAGGTTCAAGCAATTCTCCTGCCTCAGCCTCCCGAGGATCTGGGATTACAGGCATATGCCACTGCATCTGGCTAGTTTTTTGTGTTTTTAGTAGAGATGGGATTTCACCATGTTGGCCAGACTGGTCTCAAACTTCTGACCTCATGTGATACACCTGCCTTGGCCTCCCAAAATGCTGGGATTATAGGCGTGAGCCACTGTGCCTGGGCGAATACTTTTATATCACTGATTGCTACTCAGTGAGGCTTGGATGTCCAGGATAAAAACAGATTCCTTCCTTCAGATATGTTTTCATTTGGCCAGAACTCTGCATCCATCTTTCTGTTGTTGCAGTGGCAGACATCACGGGAGACAATCTCAAAGAGTTTCAAGGACTAAGGAATTGCCTTATTAAATGGTGGTATCTCAAATTTTTTTGCTTTGTTGACTATTTCATTTACCTCCCTAATATTTCTGCAATTCTAAGCATTTCTGTTCAAGCAAAGTAAGAACGGTGTCTCAGTTAAGAGCATGGTCTCTGAAGCCAGCTGCTTAGTTCAAGCCTGGCTAAGAAAGCTATATAATCATGGGTGCTCCCTCAGTTTCCTCATCCTATTGAGATGTAGAATTGAGATAAGCCAAGCACATTCTAAGTGCAATGTAAGTGCTAGCAACATTCAAGAGTTAGGTGTACATTTGTTGCTATGGATCATATGAGGCAAGACTAACACCATCCTGCCCTTATGCAGCTTATTAAGGTTTAGGCAAATTACTTAACGTAGCCTCGATTTAATTATTTGTAATAAAGTGTCCTTTCACAAGATTGTTGTGAAAATCACGAGATATGCCAAGAAACATGCTTAATATGGGGTATGGTGAATATTAAACACTCAATGAGAACCAATATTGTCCGGCAAGAAAAGCAGATAATTAAACAGCCTGAGAAATGTAATAATGTATGATAGAAAAAGTTCAGGGTGCTAAAGAAGAAACTACCAGGATATCTAAATTGAGTCCTGATAAGTAAGAAGGAGTTAGCCAGATAAAGAAGAAGGGAAAGAGAGTTTCCAGAAAAGGAGGCCAGACAGCCTCACCATTTTAGATGAACTAAAAGAAGTTTAACACAGAATGGGAGCTGGGAATAGCAAAAGAAAAAAACGAAGTGATAGACAGAAATCAAGTCATAATAGACATTTTAAGTTACACTCGCAGTTGTACTTGATCCTGAGAAATAGGAGAAAAAGGAAGCTATGCAATGGGCTTAAGCAGGAGAGTGATAAAACCAGAAGGCACAGAAAACATCTTAGAATCTGGTGGCCATAGAGAGTGGAATGGAATGGAGGGGAGCAAAACTGGGGGCTGGAGACGCCTTCAGAAGCTGCTGCGGATCCTAAATGAGAGATGGAAGGAGGCACTTGGGCAGGGTAGTGACAAAGGGTGGAGACCTAGTATCCTTCCTCAGTCACACTGCTTTGCTGAGCACTTCACATCTTCATTTCAAATGTCCTCTTTTTTTCTTATATGTACAGAGTTCACTGTGACTGTTTCTTTGGTTCAGCTATTCTCTGTAGTGAGGAGTATCACATGTCCTCCTGAAACTTCCAAAATGTGGTACCACTGCTGCAGGTGCTGGAGGAGCATTCACGTGTTTGCTGGCTTTGGTGCTTATTATCTCCCACAATTTTATCTCCCTCAATTCATCTTGGCTCACTGCAGCCTCCGCCTCCTGGGTTCAAGTGATTCTCCTGCCTCAGCCTCCCAAGTAGCTGGGACTACAGGCGCATGCTGCCACACCCGGCTAATTTTTGTATTTTTAGTAGAGACGAGGTTTCACTATGTTGGTCAGGATGGTCTTGATCTCCTGACCTCATGTTCCGCCCGCCTCGGCCTCCCAAAGTGCTGGGATTACAGGTGTGAGCCACCACGTCCTGCCTATCTCCCACAATTCTTAATCAGATGTTGTTTAAGTGTTGTACTATGGGTTTTACATGCTGTTGTCTGGAGCTGCCTCCAGATATGCCATGTGACCAGCAGTGCCGCAGAGATGATTAGGACCGCAGTTTTCTATCTAGAAGGTTAATGTTTACCTTACCTGGAGGAGGAGTACAAGTGCTTCTTCAGAAAATCAAATAATGAGTTACAAATTTCTTCACCACCTGACCATACACTATCAAACAATTTTTTTTAATTCCTTGGAAATGACTTGGCTGGTGGGGAACAGGAAGAGTGTAAATTAGCTCTTTTATGGGAGCCCCACCCCCTCAAATCACCGACTTCTTCATCAGAGTACAATGTGAGTTGGCATAATCCATATAGAGGTTACGAGTTGTGATAAGATGAATGAGCAATAACTAGCTTATTTAAATAAAGAAGAAATGCCATGTTAAAGGTCATTGACCTTAACTGTTTTTCTCATAAAGCATTATGGGATTTGCAGAGGAGAGGATTTATGGTTTGTTTTGTTTTGTTTTGTTTTTTGTCCAATAGATACCCTGGGAAGAATGACCTCAAGCAAAATTGTAAGTAAAGGAGGTGAACTTAGCATTTCCTGCTTTACTCTTCACTTTACTCTTTGCTTTTCCAGGCTTCAACTAAGACAGGCCCAGTCCCAGCGAAGCAGAGATGATCACGGACTCAGATGGCAAGAAGAACCTGCTGAAAAACATGGATTTGGGGTCATGAAGATAACAGAAGGAAGTGCAAGTCAGAGCCAATTCAGTTGAGATCAATGTCCAATCTGAGTGCCATGAACAGCAGGTCTTCCTCCCCTTCTCCTCCCTTCTGACCCTCCCCTGTGCAACTTAAAAGGTAACTTCACAAACTTCAGACTTGTACTGCCACTACAACAGCAAGCTTTGCTCCGTGTCTAGTGCAAAAAAAGACCTTGGTTACTACTAGATTAAATCGTATCATTACTTGGAACTGTGCCCGGTCCAAAACAATCAACTTGTAAATCTGCCTCTTTCTTTCTCTCTGACAACAATGTCCTCAAATCTACACTTCAAGTTCACATGGAGACTTAATCTTTACCCCTTTCCTAAACTCCCAGTTTCCTCCTCCCCTTCATGGACTTTGTAGTCTAACCTGAATTCTCTCCCCTCACTGAATTAGATTTATTAGGTTTCTACTTTATACCAGCCATTGTTCTAGACCTGTTGTTCTCAACTGGTTGTACACTGGAATCATTCGTAGAGCTTAAAAAACAAACCAACACTGTGAGTAGTCCCCACCTAGAGATTCTAATATAATTGGTTCATGGTGCAGCTTAGGTATAAGAATTGTTAAAGCTCTCCAGGTGATTCTAATCCACTGGTAAGGTTAAGGAAAGCAGGTACTGATCCAGGTGCTGAAGATATATCAATAAAAAGACAACTAAGGCAGAGCCCATATTCTAACAAGCTCAAATTCTATTCCTCTTCATTCCTCTTCTTCTTATCAGCTGCCTCAATTCTCTCTCATCTTTTTTTTTTTTTTTTTTTTTTGATACAGAGTCTTGCTCTGTCACCCAGGCTGCAGTGCAGTGGCATGATCTTGGCCCACTGCAACCTTCACCTCCCAGGTTCAAGCAATTCTCCTGCCTCAGCCTCCCTAGTAGCTGGGATTACAGGCATGCGCCACCACACCTGGCTAACTTTTTTTGTATTTTTAGTAGAGACGGGATTTCACCATGTCACTCAGGCTGATTGTGAACTCTTTTTTTTTTTTTTTTTTTTTGAGACGGAGTCTCACTTTGTCGCCCAGGCTGGAGTGCAGTGGCTGGATCTCAGCTCACTGCAAGCTCCGCCTCCTGGGTTCACGCCATTCTCCTGCCTCAGCCTCCCGAGTAGCTGGGACTACAGGCGCCCGCCACCTCGCCCGGCTAGTTTTTTGTATTTTTTAGTAGAGACAGGGTTTCACCGGGTTAGCCAGGATGGTCTCGATCTCCTGACCTTGTGATCCGCCCGTCTCGGCCTCCCAAAGTGCTGGGATTACAGGCTTGAGCCACCGCGCCTGGCCTGATTGTGAACTCTTGACCTCAAATGATCCACTGCCTCGGCCTTCCTGGATTACAGGCGTGAGCTACTGTGTCCAGCCAGCTGCCTCAATTATCTTTCCAGCTTGTTCTCTTACTATAGTTGCTCCTTCAGGTTTTGGTCTTAAATGAAACCATCAAACCACTAACTGAACTCGAGCACCCAGGTGTCCTGGCACAGCTATGTTAAACATGTGACTCTGCTGGTTAGCTCCATTACAAATGTATGAGCTCCATTCCCAGCTTGGCTTTCAACGCTGGAAAATTTTTACTTATATTTTACCAATTCCCTTTCTCATTTCTGTCAGTAGATATTTCAAATCTTTCTCTCTCTCTTAAGCCCCCATCAAGAGCCTGCCTCTCTACTCTTAGCTGATAATCCAACCTCTTATTTAACAAAGAAAATCACAGACATGGTAGTAAATTCCTTCAGTGATCTTCCTCTCAACATTAACACTATACCTTTTTGCTCACTTGTATTTTTCATTTCTTTCTCTCTACTCTCTACAAATGTGCTCAATCATCTGCCTGCTGAATCTGCTTTGAATCACTCCATTTCCTCTCTCTCCACTCACTGACCTATATCTTGAAAGAAATCCCTATACTTATTGCCACAACCTCCTTTTTTCCACTTATTCCTTCATATTTGCAACTTGATTTCCAATGTTATCATTCTATAGGACTTCTTCACAATTCTTCCATGTCATGACACCCAAAGAAAATTATTATGTTTATTCAGCATCTAAAGACAACAAACAAGGTCACTTTAGCTGCTCCTGGCCATGTCAGAAACTGAAGGGGCTTATCTTCAGCTCACCTGTAATCATTCATGACTTACCAGCCTGCCTTGGCATATGAGGTGGGAAGGTCTGCTCCACTGAGCTGCTCTGGCGAGGGACACTAGTGGCCCCCATTGACAAGTGGAACATCTGCTTCTCTGTCCTCATCTGTTCTATAGCAGAGTTTACTGATTGTGAAAACTCTTTAGTTAAACTGGTCACAGGTTGGTCAAGATAATGTGGAATTGGAAGCCAGAAAGTAGTTGAGAATAAGAGAAGGCTACTTTCCTTTCACTGTCTCCTAAATTAAATCATCTGAGAGAACTCTGCTATCAACAGGCAATGCCTTGGAATCCATGCTCAGATTAGGTGGCCAGAGATAGTCATTACTACAGGCAAAGGGCCTCAGAGTCTTAATTTGGCTAAGCAATAGGTAAATGGTGACACTTAAGAATTACTTGTAGGTTGGGCGTGGTGGCTCACACCTGTAATCCCAGCACTTTGGGAGGCCAAGGCGCATGGATCATTTGGGGTCAGGAGTTAGAAACCAGCCTGGCCAACATGGTGAAACCCTGTCTCTACTAAAAAATACAAAAATTAATTGGGTGTGGTGGTGGGTGCCTGTAATCCCAGCTACTCAGGAGGCTGAGGCAGGAGAACCACTTGAACCTGGGAGGCAGAGGTTGCAGTGAGCCAAGATTGCGCCACTGCACTCCAGCCTGGGTGACAGAGCAAGACTCCATCTCAAAAAAAAAAAAAAAAAAGATTACTTGTATATCACTGTAATCCTATAATGGTCTCACAAATTAATTGTAAGTAATTAAGATCCTGAGCATAGATTATCTGCATGTTTCTGAGGAGAGGCCATTCAAGGAGTTTTTGCATTAGAAACCTTAACATGATGTGTGTGTGTGCGCGCGTTTTGAGATGGAGTCTTGTTCTGTCACCCAGGCTGGAGTGCAGTGGTGTGATCTCGGCTCACTGCAACCTCCACCTCCTGGGTTCAAGCGATTCTTCTGCCTCAGTCTCCCGAGTAGCTGGGACTACAGGTGTGCACCACCATGCCTGGCTAATGTTTGTATTTTTAGTAGAGACGGGATGTCATCATATTGGCCAGGCTGGTCTCAAACAACTGACCTTGTGATCTGCCCGCCTCAGCCTCCCAAAGTGCTGGGATTACAGGTGTGAGCCACCGTGCCCAGCCATGTGTGTATGTTTTAACTTGGGATTGTCCAGGGAAAACCTGTTCACCTTACCTTTACGTAGATTCCTTTTCTCCTTATTGGCCCTTACTGTAGAGGTTAAGGTTTGGCCTGAGAAAAGAGCATTTTTCCAATAAAATAAGAGAGGACAGAATGTTAACAGCTTGGCATACAACTGTATATCTAAACTGTATAGCAGTTGGTATAGTGGGAGGTGACCTGATCAGTAACTGGCTAAGTGAAATTCTGAGATTATGGTCTCTTCCATTTGTCCTATTATTCCTATCCCAAACTGGGCTGGGCATGCTGGAATTTACTGCTTTAGGGAGTTGTGCTGGCTACTCATCATTTGCTCCTCCAGATCCATTCTCCACCCTTCTCAGCCCTGTTCTCTACCCCGGATGCTGACTGCATTGCCTGGGTGTCCTCACCCTTCAGCTTCTGATCGGGGGTCCATCAGCAGGAGATACCAGGGAGAAATCTGAGAGTAAGAGGAGAGATCAGGATAATTGCATCTCTCACTCTCTCCCTCTTTTGCTGCAGTTCTGAGCAGCTACAGTCCTCCACCTAAGGCCACCGCTCTCACCCAGCAGCTCCCCTCAGACAACCCTGTTCCATAATTCCATCTCTTGTTGGCTCTGGAAACATTTTTCCTGCCCTTACAGCCTACAGGTGGTAATGACTTCCCAGTAGACACTGGGTTCTTCATCATTTTTTATTGTATCTTTGTGCTGGCCTCTCTGCTACACCCTTTATAAATAGTCCCTTCATTAAGCTCCTTTTTGTTAAACTCTTTGAGTATGCATCTTTTCCTTGCCAAGATCTTAACTATATGAGTACATGTATAGCTATATGCCTATGGTTCTGCATTTCAGTGAAAATAATTACTATCATTATTCTAGGTTTTTCTCTTAACTTTTTCTATTTATGCAGTTATTTACAACTTAAATTACTTAGCATGTAGGAGGGGCAGTGGGCGGCCAGAAGTTAGCGTGTTGGCACTGTCAGAAACAGGTGAAACCAGTTCTAAGTGGATTGGCATTTCGTCCATGAGTTGGGTTGAAGATGTATGAAAATAAATATGAAACAAGTACACTAAGTTTTAATTTACTTCCAGGTGAAATATGATTACGTTATGATAAATATAATTCTAAGTGTTTATCTTATTTTTCCCAACCGTATTGAGAGCTCTTTTGCTTAGGCTGGAGGGTTTGGTGCAAACCAGGCTTGCTGCAGCCTTGAACTCCTGAGCTCAAGTGAACCTCCCACCTCCTGAGTAGCTGGGACTACAGGTGCATACCACTATGCCTGGCTAACTTTTTAATTTTTTTTAGAGACAGGGCCTCACTATGTCACCCAGGCTGGTCCAGAACTCCTGGCCTCAAGAGATCCTCCTGCCTTGGCCTCCCAAAGTGCTGGTATTATAGGTTTGAGCCACCACACCCAGCCTGAGAACACTTTGAAACCAGGAATATATGCTACTCTTTTGTCTCTTTTATAAAACTCAGGCTAGGCATGGTGGCTCATGCCTGTAATCCTAGTGCTTTGGGAGGTGTGGCCAAGGTGAGCAGATTGCTTGAGTCCAGGAGTTTGAGACCAGCCTGGGCAACGTGGAGAAACTTCGTATCTACAAAAAAATACAAAAATTAGCTGGGTGTGGTGCCAGGCACCTATAGCCTTCGCTACGCAGGAGGCTGAGGTGGAAGAGTCACCTGAGCCCAGGAAATCGAGGCTGTGGTGAGCTGTGATTGTGCCACTGCACTTCAGCCTGGGTGACAGAGTGAGACCCTGTCTCAAAAACTAAAAAATAAAAAAAAATTAAAAATAAAAATAATAAAACTCAGCATACAATAAGTACTTGATAAATGCTTATGGGTTAAATGGGTGAAAAGGACACTTAATTAAATGTATTGAATAGCAACAAGTTGCTAATAGTGAAACTGGAATACATGCCACAAAAATAAGGTAAATTCCTCCTTCAAATTTAATCAGAAGAAAAGTAAATGTAATATATTAAACCAGATGAGAGGAAGAGAGGGTTAAAAGAAAGACAAGATTAATTTATATGAACCTGCTAGAACAGGGCAAGGGCAGGAGAGAACGAAGACTATCACGCTGGGTGTGTCTATGGGGCTGGGGTATTATGTCAGGAAATTCAGTAGAAAACATTGGATTTTGAGAGCCCAAAAAGAAATAAGAATTAAAAAAAAAAAAAGGTAGGCAATTACTTTCTTTTGAATCTTTAGGCATTCGATATTAATTACTGAATGCGAACTAAAAATTTAAGGGGGTGTTGTAAAGATATAACAAATGAGTTAATGGCATATGCAAGTGCTCTAGATTCTTTTCAGTAACACCATTAGTACAAATGCAAGGTGTTATTTCACACTGAATTTATAGATTGTATGTATGATATATACTTTAATGGTTACTATCTGAAAACATACAAGCTTAGGAGAGTTGAAGAGGCTGAGGAGAAGTCAAGAGTTCAGTTTATTATTACCCTCTTTCAGTCTCTTTATCATACCACATTAACTACTAGGATGCTGTAAAGATTATTGACATCTTATTTATTCATGTTTGAGATCATTGACTGGATACTTTCATATGGAAAATATAGCACTGTATAATTATTACCTTCCCTTCATTATAGAAAATGTTTGGATAATCAAGCAGACTTTGTACATTTCTTGTTAGACAGTTCAGCTTGAGATAACTGCTGAAAAGTCAGGTCTGCGTCAAGTTAGCATGTTCTCCGGCAATATCACTCTTTTTTACATTTTTAATTAGAAAAAAATCTGTTTTAATTTGCAATTCAAGTACTTTTAAGAAGGGCAAGTTGGAGTAAGGTGATTTAATCATATGTAGTGCCCCAATAAACTGTGGAGAGGAGGATGTATGTGTACTTCTCATTGGAATAGAGCCAGGGGAAACCACGGAGAGGCAGTTGATGGAGACATGTGTGGTCTAGAGGGCTAGCAGGCTGTCCAGATGTATCCTACAGGGAATCACTTTCCTGGTGTGGGCACCAGTCTGTTAAGAGTTTGGCCTTTAGTTTGGTAGGCTTGACATTCAATTTTGCTAAAACACTAAGGTGGCTGGCCTTCTAGTGACTGACTTACAAGAATTATAGTCACAGAACACTCTCGAAACTGGAATATAACTATTAAGCTTGTTAGTGAATTCCCTTCCTCTAGACTATTCTAGGCTGGTGACTGAAGGAGATTGGGAATGGGATGGTGAGCCCTCGTCTTTTTCTTTTTTTTCTTCTTTTCTTTTTTTCTTTTTTTGAGACAGTCTTGCTCTGTTGCCCAGGATGGAGTGCAGTGGTGTGATCTTGGCTCACCGCAACATCCGCCTCCTGGGTTCAAGTGATTCTCCCGCCTCAGCCTCCCCAGTAGCTGGGATTACAGGTGCCCACCACCATGCCTGGCTATTTATTTTTTTATTTTTAGTAGAGATGGGGTTTCACCATGTTGTCCAGGCTGGTCTTGAACTCGTGACCTCAGGTGATCCACCCTCCTCGGCCTCCCAAAGTGCTGGGATTACAGGCGTGAGCCACCACACCCGGCCTTAGGCCTCTTCTTTCTATTGAGGCCACTGAGAAGAGGCCTCAGTCTCCCTGGAGAAGCTTTTCAAACTACTTAAGTAACCTCTGTCTTCCCTTCCCTTCTCCCTCTTATCCAACCCCAGACAGTCTTATAATTTTGATAGCCCCTTCCAAAAAGATGGCATCATCCCTGATGAACATTATAGCTAATCTTTCTTTAGATAGTATGTAATTTGCCTCAACTACATAGCAAAAAATTTCAGGATTATCACCTAAGCCTAAAAATTTCTAAATTTTTTTCAACATAAAAATCATCTCAGGCACTTACTTGAAATAGTGTCTGGAATCCCTCCCCTGAGGGTTCATTAAATCATGGGTGAACCCCACATGGTGATGATCCTTAGGAAACTTGCAAGTTCAGGCAATGCTGTGCTAGACCAATCCCCCTGGGAATCAAATCATTGTCAATGTACAGAACTCCTTTTCTTTGCTGCTGCTGACTTTTCCAAGGCGTGTGTTCCCACTACTCTCCAGAAAACTCTCTGCCTATATCTGCCAGGTCCTACGTGGCCCCAACACTTACCCCTTGATGATGGAAGTGAAGGTCATACAGTAAAAACAAAGCAACGTTAACCAGTCAAGCACACCCACAGAATTCCACAGGTTAGACCAGCCTTACTTCTGGCTCAAGCATTAAGTTTCAACCAGATTCCCCCGAGTGATGGATATTTGTACTGTTTTCTCCAGCCCTATCAGTGTACTCCCTAACCACCCCTGCTCCATCCATAGCTGTATATTATCTCAGCAGGGCCCATGGCTTCCTCTCTTGATCAGCAGAGTGGCCCAAGCTCTACCCCTACTGGAATCTCTCTCACTCTTCCCCAAGAGCTGCTCGGTACTTTTTAACTGTTTTTCTCCTATTTCTGTAATATTCATCATGATTTGTCATTCATTATCACATATATCTAAGTGCAGGTTAATGGTCTTTGGGTCCTGCGGGAGGAAAAGGGAAAAGGTAGGGATCCTCATAGCAGTGCCAACCTAAAAGGAAGAAGTTGAGGCAAAATTAATATAAGTGGAGAGTTTATTTGGGCCAAACTTGAGGATTGCAACTCAGGAGCACAGATTCAAGTTGCCCTGAATATACACTGCAATTAGCAGCAGTTACAAGTGGATTTTTAAAGGCAGAAAAGGGGACTCATACAGAGTTGTCTGTCAGAAATTCTCACTAGCTTATTGTTACAGAAATAACGGTGATTAGTGATTGGCTAAACATTGTTAAGCTATAGGGTGTGAGTTACAGTGTCCAGTGTGGCATTATTAGGCTAATTTATAGCTACTTGTGGCAATAGCAAGAAGTTTCAAGACATGAATACGTAGCTCAAAGCGGGGAGTGGGACATCACAGTGGTTTCACTTTAAGGTCTTTCTGCACCTGATAATTAAAAGAACTTGCATTCTCAGATAAAAGTTCTTTTCTCCCTGTGGAATCTAAAACAAAATTAAACTGGCTGGGCGTGGTGGCTCATGCCTGTAATCCAGCACTTTGCAAGGCCAACGCAGGTGGATCACTTGAGGTCAGGAGTTTGAGACCAGCCTGGCCAACATGGTGAAACCCCATCTCCACTAATAATATAAAGTTAGCCGGGTGTGGTGGTGCTCCTATAATCCCAGCTACTTGGGAGGCTGAAACACAAGAATTGTCTGAACCTGGGAGGCAGGGGTTGCAGTGAGCAGAGATTGTGCCACTGCACTCCAGCCTGGACAACAGAGTGAGACTCTGTCTCAAAAAATAAATAAATAAATAAATAAATAAGTCAAACTTGTAGAAACAGAGTAGCATGGTGGTTGCTGGGGACTGTGGGAGGAGGAAGTGGGGAGATGTTGATCAAAGTGTACACACTTTTAGTTGTAAGATGAGCAAGTTCTGGGGACCTAATGTACAACATGAGTGGTGTCAAATGTGTTGTGATCATCATTACACAATATATACATATATCAAATCACATTGTATACTTTGAATATCTTCACTTGTCAATTAAATATTTTTTAAAAATTATAAATCTCACCACCTGACCTCTTATGTTTCCAAATTCTTCCATCTGTTACCCCTGGTCCATATGTTTTGCAATATCTTTGGAAACTCTAGGCCACTGATCCTTTCACTTTTCCCTTATTCATTAACCTCCTCTCTATTTGCTTGTCTCCCTGACCATCTTTTATTTCCTAGTCCATTGTTTTATTGATGCCATCCTAGACTTTTTCTTTTTTGGTCTATCGATTCCATCTACCAGCCCCATTCTCTGTGCTCATGCCCAGGTGGCTGAGTGCTACTAGAGAAAGCCACTTTTAGTTAATACCAAGATTATGCCTGATTATACAAGAGTATAGTAATCTATAGTGCTGACTTCGATTCAGCCTTTGGTGCCATCTGTCAATTTTACAAAGTTCTTGTTCTGACTTTCCAGAATGGTTACTTCAAGTTGTTTCCATTGTTTTCAAAACTTTCCATGTGTTCTACTTCCTTATTCTCAGTTGATGATGTCACCTTGTGGTCAGCAGAATGGGCCCACAAAGTTGAGCACACCCTAATCTGTGGAACCTGTGATTGTATTATATTACATGGCAAAAGTAACTTTGAAGATGTAATTAGGATTGTAGACTTTAACACAGTGATATTATACTGGATTATCCAGGTGGGCCCAATTTAATCACATGAGCCCTTAAAAGTAGAGAACGTTCACCAGCTCAGGCAGGAAGATGCAGCTGAAGGAGAAGGCAGAAACATTCCATGTGTGAGAGCATTCCACACACTGTCACTGATCTGGAACAGATGCCTCTAGGAGCTAAAAGTGGTCCCCAGTTGAGAGCCAGCAAGATATTAGAAACCTTCGTCTTGCAACTGGAAGCAACTAGATTCTGCTAACAAGTTGAATGAGTTTGGAAACTTGCCAGTCTCCTAATGAGAGCCCAGCTGGCCGACACCTTGATGTCAGCCTCGTGAAACTCAGAAATGAGAAACGCGCAGAGTAGTCTATAGAACTTCTGACTTGCAGAACTGTGAGATAATACATTGGTGTTGGTTTAGGCTGGTAAATTTGTAATTCATTTGGTATAGCAGCTATCGAAAACTGACCCATGTCTCCTAACAGAAAAATAGAAGCATCAAAAGGAACTTTTTATTTTTTTTGAGACAGGGTCTGGTTCTGTCACCCAGTCTGGAGTATAGTGGCACAGTCTTGACTCTCTACAACCTCCATCTCCCCGACTCCAGCCATCCTCCCACCTCAGCCTCCCAAGCATCTGGGACTACAGGCATTCGTTCCATGACTGGCTCATTCTTGTGTTTTGTGTAGATATGGACTTTCACCACGTTGCCTGGACTGGTCTTGAATTCCTGGCCTCAAGCGTCCGCCCACCTTGGTCTCCCAAAGTGCTGGGATTACAGGTGTGAGCCACCATACCCCCACCTGAAAAGAACTTTTTCAACGTTGTACAAGCAGCCTATGAACACAGCTGCACCACTCCCATGTTTTTCTTTTCCCTTCCTCCCCCTTGTTGTTTTGGAGGAGTTGTTCCCTCTCATCTTTCAGGCTATTACTTCCATCTGTGTTCAGATGCTATTTCCTCCCGACTTCTCAGGAACCTCAACTCCTCACTAACCTCCCCATTACCTCTTTCCTTATCTCCTTTACAGATTCCTTCCCATCAATGGTCCATGAATCTTAGAACATTTTCATCAGTCTAGAGAAAACCCTGTACCCATTAGTAGTCACTCTTCATTTCCCACCAACCCAAATTATATTTTAACAAACTTATTCTGGGAATGCTTTAGCACCCCTTTTGTTTATTCATTTATGAGACAGCGTTTTGCACTGCTGCCCAGGCTAGAGTGCAATGACACTATTACAGCTCACTGCAGCCTTGATCTCCTGGGCTCAAGCGATCTTCCCACCTCAGCCTCCTAAGTAGCTAAGACTACAGGTGTGTGTCACTATACCTGGCTATTTTTTTTCAACTGTAGAGATGGGAAGGGCTAGACTCAAGCCATCCTCCCACCTCAGCCTCTCAAGGAGTTGGGATTACAGGTGTGAACCACTGTGCCAGGTGTGCACCCTTTACTGACCAGCTCTCCAGGAAGCCAACTCACAGGTTCTCTGCTGAACCAGCTCTTCCTCACCCCACTCAATCAGGATTCCCCAGGTCCATAGCAAGCAAACCCCCTCTGGTTAAGGTCAACAAAGACCTCAATGTCACCAAACCCAATGGACATTTTTTAGTCTATTTTACTTGCAGTCTCAGGAACATTTGATATAAATGGTATCTCATCTTTCTTAAAAAGAGGCTTTTCCTTGGCTTCCTTGTCACCACATTCTCCTGGTTTTCTTCTCTTTCTGGACATGTATTTGTAGCCTTATCTGCTATGTTTTCCTACTTTACCTAAACTATAATGTTGAGTTTTTCCCTTGGACCTCTTCTCACTCTCTAATCTTTCCAGACCATCTCAGTTGATTTTCCGTGGCTTCCCTTATTATTACATGCTGGCTATTCTCAAATTTGTATCTCCAGTTTATGCCTCTTTTCTGAGTTCCAGACCAGTATCATCAGGTGCTCACTTTTCATCTCCTTTTATACATCTCACAACTCAAACCCATCAAGTCTGAAACTCATAATTTGCCCCCCAAAAGCTGCTGCTGTCTCAGCACTGCCTGTCTTGGTAAAGGGCACCACCATCCACCAAAGAGCTCAAACCAAAAAAAATATAGAAGTCATCTTTGGCTTCATCCTCATATCCCAACTGATCTACAAATCCTGCAATAAACATCCTCATGCAAAATTTAAAAAAGAAAAACCTTTCAATTCCTGAGACATATGTTTGTTTAGATGGTAACATGGTGATTTTTTTCATTTTTCTTTTTCTTTTTTATTTTCTTTTGAGACAGAGTCTTACTGTTGCCTAGGCTGGAGTACAGTGAAAGGATCTTAGCTGACTGCAAACTCCCCCTCCCAGGTTCCAGCGATTCTCATGCCTCAGCTTCCCGAGTAGCTGGGATTACAGGCATGTGCTACCATGCCTGGCTAAGTTTTTGTATTTTTAGTCTAGATGGGGTTTCACTATGTTGACCAGGTTGGTCTTGAACTCCTGGCCTGACATGATCTGCCTGCCTCGGCCTCCCAAAGTGCTGGGATTACAGCCATGAGCCACTGCACCCAGACCATGGAGATTCTTAGATAAACAGCCATGGGCACAAAGTGGGAATTCAATACAAATTTCTGGGTTGAGCAAATGACTTTAGATATGTTCAGATTCGAGATATTATAAGAGGAGATAAGTACTATAGATATACATGTTTTCCTAAATCAGTATGTTTTATCAAATCAAAGAAATATCTGTAAAACTTGATTCACACTGCCTTGGAGAAAACAATTGACAAGAACACACTTATCTATCATCCATTTCTCTCCCTTGAAACACTCAGTGCCATTATTTTTGAAAGGTGATGAATTGCAAATTTTGTCAGTTTTCATACATGGTAAGAACAAAAGGTGCAGTTAAAAAACAAAAAAAACCATCTTTCTGTGAAAAGGATGTTACTATTTTTTAAAACATAGAAATTAAGATGAGTAATTTGGTTTCTCATATGTTGATGATGAATAGATTGAAAAAAACTTCATATCATCCATTATCAATTATATTATTTAATACATGTAGTTGAGGATATTTAAGTGGTATAATAAAATGACCTAATTATTTATTTCACAATATTTAAACTGAGGCACAATAGTAACCACTAATTCAAAACTACTCATTCAACAGCCTTCCACACAGAGGCTTATGAGGGAACTGCAGGGTTTATATCAGGCAACAGTGCAGACAGAACTGCAGGCTTTGTTTGGAGCTTTTTGACTTTATCCATGTACACAGGCCAAAAAGCCCACAATATCATTTGAGATCTGTAGAAAATTGTATTTAGACATATCCCATAATGTCCAAATATTTGGATCATGAAGTAGGGAGTAGGTGGGATATTCACCCAAACTTACTTATAGATGGCTATACATTTGAATCTAGTCATTCAGTGTTACCAATGGATAGGACACCCACGCTTCTGAATTAGCTCTGTGATTGTCTATAAAAACTGCTGATTTGAATTTTGACTGCATCCTAGCAAACCAATCCATTTGCTATTGCCTTCTGGGCAAAATGCCTGGGCTTTGTAAATTTGAAAATGAGCTCCTTATTGAAGAGAAAAAATAAACCCCAGGACAATAACTTTCGATTGGTGGTCTCCTCTGGATTCTAACCTTTAAAAGTAGCTTTAAAAGAGTCCATTTTCCACAACAATGATGTTGAGCCCTTGGTTAATTTTAGGAGCATTTTTCATTTGGGGGAAACTTCTGCATTGTGACTTTTTTTTTTTTTTTTTTTAATTTCAGGGGAACTGGGCGCAGTGGCTTACACCTGTAATCCCAATACTTCGGGAGGCCGAGGCGGGTGGATCATGAGGTCAGGCATTCGAGACCAGCCTGACTAACATGGTGAAACCCCGTCTCTGCTAAAAATATGAAAATTAGCTGGGCGTGGTGGCGCTCACCTGTAATCCCAGCTACTCAGGAGGCTGAGGCAGGAGAATTGCTTGAACCCAGGAGGTGGAGGTTGCAGTGGACTGAGATCACGCCACTGCACTCCAGCCTGGGTGACAGGGCAAGACTCTATCTCAAAAAAAATTTTTTTTAATTTTTGTAGGTGCATAATAGGTATATATATTTATGGGGTACACACAATATTTTTATATAGGCATATAATGTATAATAATCACATCAGGGTAAATGGGGTATCTACCATCTCAAGCATTTATCCTTTCTTTATGTCACAAACCAATTACATTCTTAGTTATTTTAAAATGCACAATTATTGTTGCCTGTAGTTGCCGTTTTGCTATCAAATACTAGGTCTTATTCACTCTATCTAACTATATATATATTTTTTTACCCATTAACCATCCCCCCTATGCTTCCCAGCCTCTGGTAACCATCATTCTACTCTCTATCTCCATGAGTTCAATTGTTTTAAATGTTAGCTCCCACGAATAAGTGACAACATGTGAAATTTGTCTTTCTGTGCCTGGCTTATTTCACTTAACATAATGACCTCCAGTTCCATCTATGTTGTTGCAAATGCCAGGATCCCATTCTTTGTTATGGCTGAATAGTACTCCATGGGTATATGTAACAGTTTCTTTATCCATTCATCTGTTGATGGACACTTAGGTTGCTTCCAAATCTTGGCCATTGTGAATAGTGCTGCAATCAACATAGGAGTGTAGGTATCTCTGATATACTGATTTCCCTTTTTGGGCGTATATACCTAGCAGTGAGATTGCTGGGTCATACGGTATCTCTATTTTTAGTTTTATGAGGAACTTCCATACTGTTCTCCATAGTGGTTATACTAATTTACATTCCCACAAACACGAGGTTCCCTTTTTTTTCCCACAACCTCGCCAGCATTTGTTATTGCCTGAGCATCTTTTCATATACCTGTTTGCTATTTGTATGTCTTCTTTTGAGAAATGTCTATTCAGATCTTTTGCCCATTTATTACTCAGGCTATTAGTTGTTTTTCTTTTGTTTTGTTTTGTTTTGTTTTTCCTATAGAGTTGTTGGAGCTCCTCATATATTCTGGTTATTAATCCCTTGTCAGATAGATAGTTCCCATTCTGTGGGTTGTCTCTTCACTTTGTTGTTTCCTTTGCTGTGCAGAAGCTTTTTAGCTTAATATGATCCCATTTGTCCATTCTTTTCTTTGGTTGCCTGTACAGTGACAACATCTTAAAGTTGTGAGTTTGGGGATTGCCTGCCTTGTATACTCTTTTCTGTTACCATCATCTTTAATAGCCACAGACAAATGATTGTTGACCCACATGATATCTGCACTAGAAACCCAAAGATTCCCGTCATTATTTTTGTTGATTATATGGAAGCACCCATAAACCAGTGCAAATTCTAAACATAATTACCTTGTCCAGAAGCAGACATTAATGTAAAACATTTATGTCAATAAAGATTTAGCCAAATTCCCCAGATTGGTCATTCCTAGTGAGAGTCCTTGAGACTGCCATCGTTTACTTTGAAAACTGCCCAGCAGGTGTATGAATAGCAACTTCAGGACAATGTAGAACTGTTACCATTTTAAATATAGCAAGCCCCCTTTAAAAAAAACTACTGAGGCCTTCTAAGAAACCACCCACGGCTGCCTTGGGCCCCAAAAGCTACGGAAAAGCGCAGTATTCAGTTAAGCAAATAACTACTTCCACTGTTTATTTTGGTTACGGTTCCTTAAGTGAGAAGTAAATCAACTAACAGACAAATGACACGATGGTTAGGCACGAAAGGGACAGTGCTGCCAGCCTCATTAGCTTGGAGCACCCTTCCAGCTCACACCATACGGACTGATGACTAACCTTGCCAGGCAGCGCTGGAGGTTTGGAAACCCACCTCTTTGACTTAGGCCCGGTCAACACCGGTCAACCCTCTGAATCAACGCTGGCGCTCCCAAGCCCACTCACACCGAAGCAGTTTCCGAAACAGGCAGGGTGCGGGGGTGGGGGATCCCGTTCCAGCCCCACCCCTGAAAGTTGCTGGGAGTGGCACCCAAAGAACTTTCCCAGATTGATCTCTGTTGCCGCTCGGGGAGGTCAGTTCCAGGCCCTCAGCCTTTCGACCGGGAGCCAAACTGCCCTGCCTGCCAAGCCCCTCCTCCTCTGCACCTTAAACAGCCGCGAGGGGAGAGTCGGCTGGGATTTTCTTCTTAAGAAGTCGCGCAGGTTTTTCGAGCTCCACTCTGCGCCTGGAGAGCCACGGCAGCAGGAACAGGCACTGCTGCCACCCGGCCGACGGGTGAGTCACTGTTTGGAAATGGAGTGGGCGGGCGAGGGTGTGAGAGAATGAATGATGTCAGGAGCGCGCTGGGCGCAGGGTGCAGGGAGCGGGCCGCGCGCGGCGGGCGGGGAGAGCGGGCGCGGGGCCGCGGTCAACACTGAGCGCCGCGCCTTGGGCTGAGTGGGGCGGGGAGACCCAGCCCTCGGCGCGCACGGAGCCGCCTTCGGCCGCTCGGAGCCTGGCCGGTGCTGCAGCGCCGCCGAGTGCGGCCTCGGGGGCGGCGGCCGCGGGAGGGACCTGGAGAGCTGCTTCCCCTAGTCAGGCCGCGGCGTGGGAGGGCGAGACCCCAAGCAAACTTTCTAGCGGCTTCGGCCCGGGGGTGGTGACGCCCGGACCTGGCCGCGGCGGCTGCGGCAGCCGGCTCCATCCCGTGGCAGCTCCCCTTCCCGGGAGCAAGTGGCTTCAGCTGGGAGTGTCTGGAGCCCCGGCTACCAGCGGGTAAGGAGGGCGCGGAGGGGCCAGGAGGAGGATGGGCTGGGGAGCGGCGAGTCCTCCGAAGCGCGGGAGGGGAAAGGTGGATTGCGAAGCGGGGACGTGGCTCTAATCCGGCCCCCACCTTCCCCGCCCAGGGCATCCTTCCTCGATTTTGTGGTCTGGAGGAGAGATGTGTGTCTTAGTCTCCTTCCTCTGAGCAGTCAGCGCATTCATTTGCAACCCATTTCGGGTACCTTGGTCCTGGCGTTGAAAGGGCACAGGTTATAAACCACAGATTGTCCAGAACCACTCTGGAGGTCAGGGCTGAAGTTCAGGTGGTGGAGGAGGGACTCTGTGTGTGTGTGTGGTTTGTTTTCTTTGTGTTTTTTTTTTTTTTCTTTTTCTTTTTTGAGAGGCACTTACTGATGATGTGTGAACAGTAACAGCCCAGCTCTTGGGCAGCCCACACCGAAACCCTTCAACGTGTGGCATTTCAGAGCTGCTGCCCTTATGGAGGGGAAGACTTGGTTTCTCAGCGAAAATAAGGGGCAGTGAACCCCTGTCAACATCCAGTCAGCAGTATGGATAATCATTACTTATCCGCGGCTTGAAACCAACTCAAAATGTTATGTCCTGTAGTCTTTTTTATTAATGTTGCCATTCCTCTATTTCAAGTCTTGCGTGCTCTAAAATGACCTTAAAATCATTTTGACGTGTGTGTTATGTTTGAAGAGATTCAACTGTTTAGTGTCACTGGATTCGGCGTGGATTTTGAATCTGTACCTAACTTTTCAAATCCTTGGTTTCATTTCCAGTCTTCTGTATTAACGGTGGGTGCTCAGGTACATTAAACATTCTGAACCAGTAAAATGGGATTATTTCTACTTCAGATAATAAGATGGATTAAATAAGGATTAATAATGAGGATAATGATGAGGATTAAAGCGCAAAAGACCTCTCATAATGTCTGGTACAAAGCAGACCCCAACAAATTGTAGCTGTTTATATATAAATAATAGTATGTTCCAGCTGGCTTAGCTAATAACCAATTAATTTCCACAGAATGTTCTTCTTATAAGCCTGGTGGGTCGAGGGTTAGCGTGTGAAATGCTGTGGCAAGTTCTTTAGATTGGGAAGTGATGTTTTCAGCAAGTTAAACATTTTAGTACGGATACCTGAGAAGGTTATGGTTTTCATCCTGTGTCATGGGAACTGCCATTTACTGTTTAAACAATGTCAGAGCAATGGCTGAAAGTGACAACCTGGAATTTACAGGAAGAATGTGTAGGAAGCAAACTTTACCTTTACCTTTTTTTTTTTTTTTTTTTTTTTTTTCTCTAAAGAAGCAGTGCAAGCAGTGCAAAATGTCCTCTTTATGGCCCTTTCCTTGGTCTTCTGAAATTCTTACTTCACAATAGTCTGGTTGAAGTGGTTTTTTTGTTTTGTTTTTTGGGGTTTTTTTTACAAGTTAATGTTTAATTTGTTTCCTTTGGTTTCATTTTTAAGTAAAGCTGGTTGACTTGTGAATCTAGAGGGAAGCACTTGGACACCTTGAGGTGGCTGCACCCTGTGAGTTTCTCCCCTCCCAGAATCTTGTAAAAGCCCTAGGAAATGTTTGGAAGAAACTTTAGCACTGTGCACGTGTTATTAAGACATGTGCTCTTACCATAACTATAACAACTTATAGGGTGGAAGATCTGGGAGCTGTGTTACCATTGTACCGTGTAGTGAGATCATGGACGTGGGAGTCCAGGAGACCTAAGGCTCTCTGAGCTGTGCTCCTTTGAGCAAGTTTACTTAAGCTCTTTGAGATTTTTGTGGGACTTTAAACAAAATATAGGGAAAAAATAGAAATAATCTTAGAACTATTAAAATAGACGATGGAATACCAGTGAGAACTTTCTTTTAAAGTGATACTTTAAGGTGAGATGTTTCTTTTTTGAAGGAATAATTACTGAGAGTTTTGGACAGTTTTAGACTAAACAATGACTTACTCACCTTTAGCGCATTGTCTCAATGGAGAAATTGAAGGCTTTGTCTTGAACTACTAGTACCAGATATTTATTTGCTGAACCTTTAGTATGCAACAACTACATGACAGCCACCGTGCGAGGGGCTAGCAATGCTAAGGAAGGAGATAATTGCTACCCCAAGGCTTACAGTCCAGTAGAGACCTCAGGCTGTGATTATCAAGTGGGGGAAAAAGGAGTCAAAAAAGGAAAGTGCTGGGGACTTGGGAAGAGACAAGAAGTGATTAGGCTGTCGTAGGCTGCCTCCCACTGATAATAGGAGATCTGGTGGCGTTCTGAATGGTCTTGAATAGGGGCTCATAAATTCTTTATGAGGCTGAATAATAAAAGTATGCCTTCTTGCTTTACCCAGTAAAATATTATGGACAAGTGATAGCTCTTCGGTTTAAATAATTTTAAATATTCAAAGCAAGCTTGTTTAAATGAAATCTGAAGGGTCAGCTCAGCTCAACTAAGATATATTTGCTGTGCGACTGGGCGCAGTGGCTCATGCCTGTAATTCCAGCACTTTGGGAGGCTGAGGCAGGCAGATCTCTTGACGTCAGAAGTTCAAGAGCAGCCTGGACAATATGGTGAAACTCCGCCTCTACTAAAAATACAAAGATTAGCTGGGCATGTTGGTGCTCGCCTGTAGTCCTAGATACTCGGGAGGCTGACGCAGGAGAATCACTTGAACCCGGGAGGTGGAGGTTGCAGTGAGCTGAGATTCCATCACTGCACTACAGCCTGGGCGACAGAGCTAGACTCTGTCTCAAAACAAAACAAAAAAAGATTTACTTGCTGTGAACAAAACACTGGTAGATTTTTAAAAGGATTATCAGTGTATGAGTATTCCAATTTATTAGTTTTCCCCATATTATAAGTAATGTGTTACTTATGGAAATTTATAAGTATAGGCAAAACAAATCAGCCATAATCTCACCACCCAGAAAATCATTTAACATTTATATCTGCCCCCTCTTGATTACGTCTCTACTGGGCTGTAAGCCTTGGGTAGCAACTATCTCCTTCGTTTCTGCCCCTATGCACAGATAGCACAAACAGCTAACAAGTATTGATCTTACTATGGGCCAGGCAACGTGACAGTTGCTTTATATATCAAATCTCTTGTAATCCCCACTGCAATCCGGTGAGGTAGGTACTCTTAATACCTTCTCTTACTGAGGATAAAACTGTTTTAGGGAAATTAAGTAACTTTCCTGAAGTTGCACAGCTAAAATTTATCTCTACAAAAATGGGTTCGTTCTCTGTGTTCCAACTTAGGTTTTCTCTCCTCATCCAAACATGGACAACTGTGTGTCACTAACATACTCTCACACAGCATCATTTTTAGTTTTCTGTTATGTGGCTGTGTCTCACGCAATCCCCAATTGCTGAACACTTAGTTTGTTTCTAGTGTTCACTATTTTAAGCAGCTCTGCATTAAATCTTTATGGCGATATCTGTCTACACGTTCATGATTATTTCAGTTATTTTGCATTTTTAAAAGTGAAACATAATGTTTAATTTAGCTGCCCTTTTTTCTAAACTGTGTTCAGAATTAGAGAACTGTTCCCTGTCTCTTTAATTTAAAATTCCAGAGTCCTAATTTCTGAGTTCCTTTAGCGTGTCTCATAAGACTTCAGCAATAGGATCAACTTTCTCTGTGGAGCCGCACAGTGGATCAGTAGCTCATTATGCAAGGAATTTATCTGTTGAAAAGGGAACATACAAACTTTCTTAAAGTACTGTTTGCGTTTGTTATTTTTTATTAGCCATGACGCCAAATGTCTTTTGTGGGGAAGTATAGCAGAATGGAGGGCTGCTAATTTTGCCGAGGAGCTCTCTGAAGGACATTCTACTTCTACAGTTTGATGAAGCATTAGAACCCAGTGAGATAGATGAATGACTTTCAGGTGTTGCATTTAGCAGCCCTATCACTAGCTTTAGAATAAGTTCCATCCATTTTAAATAGGTCACCTATTTTTTAAAACGTTACACGTTTGTTGTTTGACATTTTGGGGCTGATTTAATCAAAGTGCGAGAAATTTCCGTTAATTTTCATTATAAATATAAAGCATTTCTTGAAACATTCTGAAGCTTTACAATAATATCACACCTTTGCTACTCTGAGTCAAAATTTTAGTTTTTCCTTCGGTTTTCTATTTTGATTTCCAGTGTTAATTTATCTTTAAGTTTTTGATAAAGGATGTTAGAATATGAGTAGTGTTCATTTCAGCCACTTCATATGGATACCCAGATCGGTTCACTTTTTTAATTTCTAACAATGACTTGTAATTCAAAGCAAAGTTTAAAGAAACAGCTAATAGAATTAAAGTCAAATCAGATGAGTTATTTTATAATTGGTTTTCCCTCTATTGACAAACTCCTATACAATTTGAAATTCAGCCTTATAATTTTGTGTTTATATTTATTTAAATTGATATCTCGCTTAAAACTTTCAAACTAAATGTTTTGTGCACATTTTTGTAAAGAAGAAACTTTAACTGAATTGTTACTTTTATATGTACAGTCTTTTCTTTCACTATACCCCTATTTACTATTTATATTATTATTATTTTACTTTTTTAAATTGAGACAGAGTGTTGCTATGCTGCCCAGGTTGGTCTTGAATGCCTGGACTCAAGCGATCCTCCCACCTCAGCCTTCCAAAGTGCTTGAATAACAGGCATGAGCCACCCTGCCCAGCCACGCAATTCCTTTATTTTTCCTTCCAACTTTTATTTTGGGTGTGCAGGTTTGTTACATGGGTAAATTGTGTATCACAGGGGTTTGATGTACATATTATTTTGTCACTCAGATAGTATAGTAACTGATAGGTAGTTTTTCAGTCTTCACCCTCCTCCCACCCTCTACCCTGAAGTAGGCCCCCGTGTCTGTTGTTTGCTTCTTAGGGTCCATGTGTACTCAGTGTTTAGCTCCCGCTTATTTGTGAGAACATTCAGTACTTGGTTTTCCATTCCTGCATTAATTCACTTAGGATAATGGCCTCCAGCTATGTGCATGTTGCCGCACAGGACACGATTTCATTCATTTTTATGACTGCATAGTATTCCATGGTATATATGTACCACATTTTCATTACCCGGTCCACTGTTGATGGGCATCTAGGTTGATTCCATGTATTTGCTATTGTGAATAGTGCTGTGATGAACATACATGTGCATATATCTTTATGGTAGAATGATTTTTATTCTTTTGGGTCTATATCTAGTAATGACATTGCTGGGTCAAATGGTAGTTCTGTTTTCAGTTCTTTGAGAAATCTCTAAACTGCTTTCCACAGTGATTAGCTGAGCTAATTTACATTCCCACTAGCAGTATATAAGTGTTCCCTTTTCTCTGCAACCTTGCCAGCATGTTTTTTGACTTTTTAATAATAGCCATTCTGACTAGTGTGAGATGGTATCTATTGTGGTTTTGGTTTGCATTTCTCTAGTAATTAATGATGTTGAGCTTTTTTTCATATGCTTGTTGGCTGTGTGTATGTTGTCTTTTGAGAAGTGTCAGTTTGTGGCTTTTGCCCATTTTTTAAGGTTTTTTTTTTTTTTTTTTTTTTTTTTTTTTTTTTTTTTTTTTTTTGCTTGTATATTTAAGTTCCTCATAGATTCTAGGTATTAGACCTTAGATAGCATCCTGTTTCCAAACAGAGGTGGAGATCGTTCAGGAAGACTTGCAGCATTAGTTGAATGTGAAGTTCAGTCTTTGAAACAGAGAGAGGTCAATTGTGTGGATTCTCCAAGCTTCCCCAAACACAGAATATGGAGTTAGTGTTGATAGATAGTGGTGGTTAAATAATGATACCGTAAATACTAGTGAAGATTAAATGAACTGCTATCTTCATCTTCAGACAGCTCTGCAAAATGGAAATTCTATCCACTCTGGAGGTATGGAAACAATTAGGAAAGTGTTTAAAGGTGAAACAAGGCAAAAGTAACCTTAAAGTAGCCAAGGGTACAGAACCGGTGGGAAGTGGAGCAGGGATTTGAGGGCAGGCCCAAGTGATTCTAATGCCATACACTTCCCAGTACCCTACATAGCTTTCTGTCTTCTCTCCGCTAGCTTCAGCGATATGTTGGGTTTTGAGAGACATTGTTTGATATAGGACTGTATGTGTACTTGCTTCTGGAACATTCCTCTGGTCTGTGCTGCCTTAAGATCATGAAATTATGCCAGAGGTGAACCCTGACAGGCTTAGGCGGGCTTGGACTTGAGTCACAGCACTGCTGCTCACCACTAGATGCCCCGGAGCAGCTTCCACAGGTGAACCTCTATTTCCTGGCTGCATAACGGGAGTAAAATAATATTTACCCCATAAAGTGACTATACGAATTACATGGCTCCTTGTGTGTAAAATATTGAGAGTAATGCCTGCTTCACAGTAAATATTCAAGGGCTCAGCAATCGTTATTTTCTGCATATAAGCTGCACTTCGAACTTTTAAAACAGAGTTCAGTCTTATTGTGTCAAATGGAACCATTCTCTCTCGTTAAGGTAGCATGTTTCTTTTGGAATGGTATATCCACATTCATGTGTTACATCTTGGCTGTGCTAATAGGAGCTGGAACCTGTCCCGTATTTTTCCCTGCCCCCTTTCCTTTGGGGTTAATATAAAATGATTGAAGTTGGTTGTACACTGCCATTGAATTCAAGAACTTTCATAAGAAGTGTATAACATCAGCTGTGAATGCTGAAAAGCTTTTGAAGCCACAGTCACAATATGCCTGCCCTCTTAGCAGATGCTGGTAGCGGTAGTCTAGCACAACTGGTACTGTCCCTCACAGAGCTTAGGCTTCTGGGGAGTATTGTACCATGAACACCACTGTCCCAGAAAGTGCCTGGGCCACTAAGAATCACAAACCCTACTGTCCTCGCCAATGCTGTGCGTCTTTCTTTAGGAGGCCCTGAGACAGTTTATTTAACACAGCTGCTACTGTCTTCTGACATTTGCATTTGTTCAGCGAGTTGTTGAACCACCCAGTTATTACTACCCCAGTAATTGCTACCAAACTTTAATAGCAACAAAGTGTATTGTTTTGGTTAGTGTAATATACCACTTATTCTGCATGAATGTCATTGAATATATTTACATATATATAAAATATATGCCATATGCTAAATTAGCTAGGGCTGAGAAGTTTGCTCCCTTGAAATATAGTTTGATTGGCAAGTTATAAGCAGCAAGCAGGAGCATTTAAAAGTTTATTTAACAAATATTTTCATTATGTGTCAGGGTTTGTTCTAAGTACTTAAAACTGTTACTCATTTACTCTTAAAATTCGCTTTAAGGATCCCTACTTGAGACACAGAGAGGTTAAGTCACTTACTTAAGGCCACACAGGTGGTAAATAGTTGAATTAGATTTTGAAAGCAGGCAGCCTTACTGCAGAGTCTAATCACTGCACTGTTGCTTGTGGAATCTAGCATGTTTCTCACAGTTTGGGCCCTATTTGTGTCCTTGTATATTGCAATTTTGCCAAAGAAAAAACTGCACCTGTTCAAACATATGATCAACTCCGTGATTTACCATGTGGAGGATTACAATTAGATTATGTATTTCAATGTTGCTATTGAAAGACATTGATAGACTGGGCACTGTGGCTCACACCTATAGTCCCAGCACTTTGGGAGGCCAAGGTGGGTGGATGGCTTGAGTCCAGGAGTTTGAGACTAGCCCAGGCAACATGATGCAACCCCTCCTCTACAAAAAACACAAAAATTAGCCGGGCCTGGTGGTGCATACCTGAAGTCCCAGCTGTTTGGGAGGCAGAGGTGGTAGGATTGCTTTATCCTGGGAGGCTGAGACTGCAGTGAGCTGAGATTGAGCCACTGCACTCCAACCTGGACAACAGAGCGAGATCCTTTCTCAAAAAAAGAAAAAAGACGTTGATACTAATTTTCACTATGGTGTTATCAAGCATTTCTCTGTAAAAGCTGAGTGCGTGGTCGACCCTGGTGATGGTCTGGGAAGGAAGCATGCATTCTCCCATTCCCCACTCAGCACACTCAGCTAAGCAAGACGAGCAGCAATCTCGGGTCTCTTGTCCTAACAGCATTCATTTTATTTTTTTAGCTTTAGGGTTTTCATTTGTTATAAATTAAAATAGTTAAAAATCTTTATTGGAGGAGAGTAGCTTGTACACTTGAGGTTTCTTTGTTTTCTAATTACTGTTGGAGTTGGTAGTAAGCAAAATAATGGCTCTCCAAAGATGTTCACATCTTAATTCCCAGAACCTATGAATCTGTTATGGTATATAGCTTGAACATTCCTAATCCGAAAATCCAAAATGCTCCAAGATCTGAAACTTTTTGAGTGCCAGTGTGACACCATAAATGAAAAATTGCACACCTAATGTCACATGATTGGTCATAGTTAAAACAGTCAAAACTTTGTTTCATGCACAAAATTATTTAAAACATACAAAATTACCTTCAATCTGTGTGTATAAGATGTATATGAAAAATAATGAGAATACTCCAAAATTAAAAAAATCCAAAACACTTCTGGTCCCAAGCATTTCAGGTAAGGGATTCTCACTCATCCTGCATGGAAGGGGGAATTCGGGTTGCAGATGGAGTTAAGGGTGCTGACCAGCTGATGTTGATATTAACATTATCCTAGATCATCTGGATGAGCCCAGTGTAATCACAGGGATCTT
Source organism: Chlorocebus sabaeus (assembly GCF_047675955.1). Classification (NCBI taxonomy): domain Eukaryota; kingdom Metazoa; phylum Chordata; class Mammalia; order Primates; family Cercopithecidae; genus Chlorocebus; species Chlorocebus sabaeus. The sequence goes on from NC_132910.1 coordinate 59,342,449, forward strand.
CTGAGTGGAAAAGGGAAGCAGAAGAGTCACAGCAGGAAAGTTCACATTATTGGAAAAACTCAAACATCCATTGCTGGCTTTGAAAATGGAAGGAGGCCACAAGCCCAGGAATGCACACAGTCTCCAGAAGCTGGAGGAGGCAAGGAAATGAGCTCTCCCATGGAGCCTCCAGAAAGGAGTACAGTCCTTCTGACACTGTGATGTTTAGCTCAGAGGGATCCATTTGGGACTTCTGATCTCCAGAACTGTAGGAGAAAAAAAAATCTGTGTTCTTTTAAGCCACTGACTTTGTGGTAACTTGATAGAGCAGCAGTAGAAACAAATACAGAGCAATCTGTGTTTTGATTTGTTCCTTATGCCAGTCCTAGGAGAGGGCTGCCTGATCTCATGATTTATTACAGACACATTAAGAATAGCAAGGTTTACATTTTGAGGGCTGTTTTATTTTATATGTAAAATTAACCACTTTGTGGGAGGGAGAGTTAACTTTTGATAATTCTATGTATTTCTATACCTAGCAATTATTTAAAATGACAGTACCAAGGTTTCCAGGAAAAAAAGTGTCTTAGTGATTCTGGAGCAGGTAGAGCCACTTGAGCCTTTTTTGTCAGAGTTGCCTAACAGGAATGTGTCTCTGCATCCCGTGTAGTTGTGTCATGCCTTTGCATTTGTTTAGGGTGAAATGATAGTCCCAGCATGGTGATACTGGGATGGTGGAGATTATCGCTTAATTTTTACTCCAGGTTCCTTTTAATTTTTAAAGATCTTGTATTTTCTCTGTTTGACTAGCAATGTTATTATGAAGTCCCAGAGAACAACAGCTGTAAACAAAAGGTGGCATCATTCATTGGGTCATCTATTGTAAGTACGTAGAGGGCTATAGACTCTCAGAATAGACAGTATCTCAGAATCATAGTGTCAACTTCTGAAAGTAAAAAGAACAAGAGGCTGGGCCCAGTTGCTCATGCCTGTAATCCCAGTGCTTTGGAAGGCCAAGGTGAGAGGATCACTTAAGGCCAGGAGTTTGAGGCCAGTTTGGGCAACATAGCCAGGCCTCCATCCCTATTCCGCCCCTACCCTGCCTCCCGCCCCCCCCCCGCCCTCCCCCCTCCGCCAATCCCCCCGCCTCCCCCCCACCCCGCCTCCCCCTCCTCCAAAATTAGTGAGGTGTGGCATGGACCTGTAGTCCCAGCTACTCAGGAAACTGAGGCAGGTGAATCTCTTGAGCCCAGGATTTGGAGTCTGCAGTGAGCTATGATCATGCCACGGCACTCCAGCCTGGGCAACAGTTAGACCCCATCTCTAAAAATAAAATGAGTAAGAATTATAACAATAGATGGGGTTATTTTTTTAAGGAACCCTGTGATAACAATCCTATATTCAGTTAAAGGTCTTCTCTTTGTACAATGTAGCAATAGCACTAGTGTAAGAAATAAAATCTTGGGAATTTTCTTGTGTCTTAAAAAATGGAATCAGAAATAGTGTAGAATTTTGGTAATTTTTATGAAATACAGGTGGAAAATTAGCTGGATGGTGTTAATATACATAGCAGTTTCTAGGGGGAAGAGATTGTCTTATGTAGAAGTATAAAAAAATTGGAAACTCTAAAACCATAGAGATAGAATATTTTCATATTTGTAATTTTAAATACATTCTTTTTAGATTTGGAGTCACTTTGCGACTTTAAGAGGAAAATATCTGTACATATAAGATGGATTGAATTCCTCTTATAAATGTGCATGTTTGAATAAAAACTTGATGTGGGAGGATAGAAAGTTTTGGTCTGTATTCTAAAATGCTTTTAGAGATTTTTCTAGGCCCTTGCTTCTCTAATTTAGAAACTTCTTGAGCCCTGGCTCTGTGGGTGTAGTATCCCATCAGACTCTGACTCATTTGCTTACATTTTATCCTTGTCAAGCACAATTCTTGGTTAATAGTTTGCTTTGTCCTGCCAGTATCTCCATGACAGAATGGGGATGTCTTGGCTATATAAGTAGCCAAGTAAGAAACCTTCGCTAGTACCAGAAGGGTATCTTTTCCATCTCCCAGCAATTGTTGATAAGTTTAAAGATTGATGTTCTCTGTTGCATCTTTTGTTAATATGAACTAGAGCTTATTTCTCTTTGATGAACTAGTTTTTGAGCTTAGAAAGAGCAGACTCTGGACCAATGTGCCCAGCATCCCCAAAGAGTTAACCATCTCCCAAGAACCTAGTACTGTCAATGGAAATATAATGTGAGCCATACATGATTGCCATTTATGTAATTGATTTTTCCAATAGCCACATTACAAAAAGTAAAAAGAAATAGATGAAATTATTTTTATAACATTTTATTTAGCCTAATATACCAAAATATTATATGTAATGTTACCAGTTATAATCAATATAAAATTCTTGAAATTTTTACATTCTCTTCCAAGCCTTTGAAATCTGATGTATATTCTACACTTACACGATGTCTGAATTCAGACCAGCTACATATCAAGCACTCAGTTGCCACGTGTGCCTGGCACCTCCTATACTGGGCAGTGCAGCTCTAACCAGCCTTATCCTTAAGGAACAATATCCCACATAAATCTGAAGACAGTTCATTAAGTATTGCCATCCAATGACTTTGGCATGTTGTATTTTAAAAACTGAATTATATCATGGAGTTACTCAGTGAGTGCCACAGCACACTGGTTCCAGAGTCTTTTGCAAGTATGAGTTAACAAATGTTACAGTGAAACTTCTCTCTGAGGTTATCTGTACCTTCGATTTGTGACTATCCATGCCAGGAGATGTGCCTGGGCCTGTAAATGAAATGTTTAGATTATTTGATTCATGAGTATGGGAAAGATGGCCACTCATACTCTTTAGCATCTGGTCTGGTCTCTTACTTCCAGTGCATCAGTACACTTAACTCCTGATCTATCACCTCATTGTCTACCTCTTGTCCACCATCATCTTTACCCTATCCTTGCCTTGTTTTTGTGTGTAATGTTGTTTACTAATTTGTGCTCTTCCTCAGTTGCTTATTGTGACAATTTGGGAAGCAAGGCCACTGTAAAACCTCAATCAGAGAAAATATTACTTGATATCAAATACTCGGCGGCCAGGAACAGATATGATTAGAATGTAAGAAGACCCAGGCATTGTAGAGAGATTGGGAGAGAGGATGGGCAGGGGAGGGAAGGGAGAGGAGAGTACAGTTCTCTGGAGGAAAAGTAACTCAGTGCAGACGAAGGATTTCGTAGCAGAAAATTCACTGACTACTGGGGAAGTCACTGCATTCATCAAGCTCCTAGGATAGGTTGCCTTGGATTTCATAAATATGTTGACTTAATCAAATACCTACATGACACAGATTGCTGAGACACAGTCCCAAGCCCTCCTCCATTCCTTTGGAAATTGATTAACGTATTTAACACTTTTTTTTTTTTGCACTTGCTAGGTGCTAGACCTCATTTTTGATTCTGGGGATTCAGCAGTAAACAGGAGTCTAGGTTTCTCCTCCAATGGAAATCGGTTGTATATGTTGAGAGAGGAAAAGGTGTTGGAAAGCAGGATTGATAGGATGATAGGCAAGTAATACCAATGAATAAGCTGAGATTTGGACTAGTTCTTGGAAGGAAATAGAGAGTGACTGGAGTGGCCTACCCTAGGACAGTCAGGAAAGGTTCGTCAGAAGAGGTCAGATTTACACTGAGATGTGAAGGATGAGAAAGACTCAGCAGAGTGAACAGCATGTACAACCTGTAGGGGGAAAGAGTGTGCTTACACAGGAATGGGAGGAAGGCCAATCTGCTGCAGCCTGTGAGCAGCAGAAGTAGGTGAGAGATGGGTGTGGCAAGGCAGGTGGGATCGAGTTGGGTAGGGCTTGCAGGCTTTGTAAGGAGTATGAGCCTTGTTCCAAATGCCATGATAAGGCATTGTGATGTGACATAAGAGGGAGAGTGAGGTCTGATTTACATCTGTAATAGATCCCTCTGGCTGCTGGACCAGCAGAGAGTGGAGTAGGAGGGGGTTAGAGTAGAAGGAAGGAAAGTTATGAGGCTATTGGGAGCATTCTATATGAGAATTGATGCAACTTGGAGAAGAGTGGTGGTGTTGGAGATCGAGAATGATGGATGGGTTTGAGAGTTTTGGAGACTTACAGGTACAATATGTGGCATAATAGTAGAAAAAATTAAGCATGACTCCTAGTTTTTTTTTTTGTGTGGGTGAAGAGTTGTAGTTTAGCCGTTGATTAGAGTTGCCCATTAGTCATCCTAATGGTGACAGATATCAAATAGCCAGTTGTGATGCAGGGACCTGCATTCAGGGGTGAGATCAGGGTCAGAGTTGTTTCAGTATAGAAGTCATATATAAAGTTATGGGAAGTCTAGAATCACCAGGGAATATTTTGTAGGCAGAGAGGCCCTGAGAAATAACAGTTAATAGGTCAAGTAGGAGACCATAGGGTAACCAGTGAGGAGGACCAAAAGAACAGTGTCCCAGATGCCACAGGAACCAAATATTTAAGACAGGGTGGAGTAATCAGTTCTCTTGTAAGTTCTTGAAGAGTTGAGTAAGATGAGAACACAATGTTCGTTGGGTTTAGCAATGTGGAAGATACTTGAGATCTTGTTGAGCATTTTTAGAGAAGTGATTCAAAGCACAGCTGAATTACTTCCAGCATCCCCTGCAGGAAACTTTCCTGCTCTCTCTCTTTTCCACTTTACCCTGTGGGCCAGAGGCCTTTTTTTTCTTCTTCTTCTTCTTCTTTTTTTATTTTTTTTTTGAAGTTACATATTAAAATTTTTTTTTGAAATAATTGTGCATTTGCAGGAAGTTACAAAGATGATTCAGAGGGTTTTGTTAGCCTTCACTGGTTACTCCTGATGGTTGCATCTTGTGTAACTCTAGTATAGTATCAAAACCAGTCTTCTTTTTGTTTCAAAGTTTGCAGGCCCTTGTCACTCCACTACCATATTATAATCTGGTTTTCTGTTTATATTGTATTTCTTCTAGACAGAGCTCCTTGAGCAGAGTTTATCTTTTTTTTTTTTTTTTTTTTTTTTTTAGTACTTCCTAGGATGATGCCACTTCATATATGTTTGCTGAGTTAATGACTTGAATATTCTTGAATGCTGTATTTTTGCTTACATCATCTGCTACTGTGTTCTCTTAGGCAGAAGCAAATGAAGAACCGAGGTTTCCTGTTTTCCAATCAATCTGCTAACCTCTTCCTGCACCACCTGCCTTCTGTAGCCACTGCCTTGCCTGCACTTAGGATATCTTTGCCCAGAATTACATCACTCCCTCTCCTCTCTGACTCTTCCTCCACCACCACCAAGCCAATTGCCAGTGATTGATTCTGAAGGCTTGCTTAGCTCCATTCCTTTCTTGGACATTTCATTTGTACCCTGTACTTTCTTGGGAGTCATATATGAAAACCTGTGGAAATCCCCTTCTTACCCATTTCAGAAACCCCATCTTTCCCCCACCTCTTGAGTTCTTTGGATGAAGACATCTCTGAATTTACTTCATACAATATACCATTTTTGAAACTTTCATTTGCTCCATTGCACATTTAAGTAGCTTAGAGACCTAGAAAGTTTGGGTTCTATTTGCCTGGTAGCAGTTGACTATGGCAACTTCAAAAGGGTTCTTTTTAGCAACTTCCCCCTCCCCCACCGGTAGTTATTTTGCTACCAGGGCTGTGTGGAAGTGGTTGTTTTTTTTTTCCTTCTCTCCTACTTCTATCAGTTTGTTTTCCACTTCATTATCCTCCTGTTGCAACACCCCAATTATACTAGTTGCTGTGGAGATATTAAGTGTATTGCTAATGGAGGATTATTCCTTTAGGTGGAGGGGTAGAAGCGAGAGGAGGTTATAAATCTTGTTTTTGTGCAAATGTTTCCTAGTAACAAAAATAATGTTACTAGAGACTGTGGTATATAAATGGCTATATAGGATTTGCTTGTGCTTTTAGAAGGGATTGAATTTCTTAATTAAAGAAAATATTAACTTAAGATTCTGATCTTATTTGAGATTAATACCCTATTTTAATACTTTGCTGTTCATTCTTTAAGTCCCTTGAACATAAATTCCCCATATAGACAGAATATTTTCTTGAAATGATCTTTTACAATTTATTTTTTAAAAGCTTTTTAAAACTTTACTAGAGGGAGACACATTTTTGAATATTATTCCATCTGATTTCTATTTCACGAACTCTTGCAGCTTCCCATGGCCTTTATTCTGTAATAATTAAGGTGATTCTGTGTCCTGGTTCACACTAGTCATGGTGTGTACTATTGTCCTAGTATACTTATTCATTAGTAAGGCTGTCTTTCACTCTCAAAACTGGCCAGGTTTGGATGTTAAATTATATGGTCACCCTAATTAAAGACTACATTTAATAGAAAACTGAAGGAATGAAGTATTTCATATATCTTGTTTTAATCCACATAACTTTTATACACATATGCACATACATATGTGATTTTTCACTTTTTTCAACTAAACTTATAGAATCTTGCCCCAATGTCTTGAAACTGCAGAAAGATATATATTTTCTTGTTATTGTTGTAAGCGAGTCAAAAGAGCTTTTCTTGATAGAGCTCTGATTTCCTCATGTTATGTTTTCACTAAGATTCACTGCACTGTAATAGTGCCTGACTTGGCTCCTCCTAACTGGGCGAGGGCTGTTTTTGGGTGGTCAGTGTTGTACAAATATTAGCTGTTGTGATTTGAAAAGATCGTATCTCAAGTTTGATTCCCTCCTCCATATACATTTTCACCTCATGTTCACAATAGATTTCTTCTCCTAGACTGTTCATAGTCTCATCTCTCTATTAGCAGCTCAGTTATTGATATACCCAAGGGTAGACTAACAGCCACTGGAGTGAATAGGAAAGGAAAGATATTTTAAAACTTGGACACAGTGAGGGGTAAAAAGTTCCATGGTGATATGCAATTTTGCATTTAAAAAGTATTCACATTCTTTCCCTAACACCTTCCTCTTAATATCAAGTATATTATTGTAAAAACTCTGAAAATTATACTAAAATTTTTATAATTTAATGAAAGATCCTGGAGAAATTTTTGGGCAGGTTATGCTCTAGGGTCAACAGGATCTTGAAGTGATTGTAAAGGTAAGTAAGAGTTAGTAAACTACTAGTACTGGAGGCCACCTTTCAGGGTTAATCTCTAGAAAAGAGTCCTGTTTCACTCTTCAACATGTCAGCAGTATCAAGGTTGGTGAAGGGAAGAGCTTCGTGACAGCCAAGCAAGCACCTATTTTGTGCCAGGCTGAGTGTACTGTTGTAAGCAAAACAGATGTCGTCCCTACCCTCATGGAGCCTACCACCTATTGTGGGAGATATCCAATTAAAACAAGGAAATTGGTATATAATTACAACTTATGGACGAGGATGCATGTTGGGAAAATAAGAAGAGAGACCCACTTTGGAGAGTGATTAGTAAAAGGCCCCATTGAGGAAGGAATATTAAAGTTGAGAAGGTGCTGGCCATGTGTAGTTGTTAACCTAAACCAAAACTCTAAGTTGGTGGTGTATCAAGGTCAGACTCATTAAGTAATTTGTTCAGGGTAATCTAACCAACTATTAGCAAACATGAGGCCCTTCTGGGTTCCTCCTGCAGAGTTTCCGCATCTTTTTTTCATTATTGACCCCTGAAGGCACATTTTTAGACAAGTTTTTTCTAGCCACTCTTTTTCCCCTGTGAAATTTTAATGCCTTTGGAAGACTACAAACCTTTTTTTATTTTATTTTATTTTATTTTTTTTTTTTTAAATATAGCTTTCAAGCACCAATCTTTACCCTTGTTGAGAATGCATCGTCTATTAGTAGGGCTCATTTTGAGGCAGTCAGAAATTGTTCTTGGATATTCCGTTGGACTTTAAGTTCCTTGAGGTAGAGACCAACACTAGTTGGGAAAGCTGTAATAATTGATGCTACCTACCATGGTACTTTTAAAAAATTTTTTATTTTTTTGTGGGTACATAGTAGGTGTATATACTTATGGACTTTTTTTTTTTTTTTTAAAGAGACAGGGTCTCACTATGTTGCCTAGGCTGGAGTACCATGATGCAATCACAGCTCACTGCAGCTCAAATGATCCTCCCACTTCAGCCTCCCAAGTAACTGAGACTACCGTGCATGCCACCATGTCCAGCTAAGCTTTTCAGTCTTTTTGTAGAGAAAGTCTTGCATTGTCGCCCAGGCTGGTCTTGAACTCCTGGACTCAAGCAATCCTCCTGCCTTGGCCTCTCAAAATGCTGGAACTTACGGGCACGAGCCACTACACCTGACCTTTAAAAAAATTTTTTAAAAATATTCCATGAAGTTGGGAGAGGCGGAATAAAGATGTTGGAAGTAGAGTTTGAAAGTTCTTAGATGGCTTATTAAGGGTAATCATGTAAAACATATTAGGTTGTGAAGAAAGTAGGGAATATACTTGAAATTAGGTAAGAAAGCTGTAGTCTGTATCTTCTTCTCTGTATCTGTGTGTATTAAGGTGTGTAGTAGGCTGTTCTTGCATTGCTATAAATAAATTTATTTCATTTATTTAAAGGCTTTAATTGACTCACTATTCTGCAGACAGTACAAGAAGTGTAATGCCAATATCTGCTACTGGTGAGGGCCTCAGGAAGCTTACAATCATGGCAGAAGGTAAAGGGGAGCAGTCGTCTCACATGCCTAGAGCGGGAGCAAGAGAGAGACAGGGGAGGTGCCACACACTTTTAAAGAACCAGATTTCATGTGAACTCAGAGTGAGAACTTGTTTGTTACCAAGGGGATGGTGCTGAACCAATTCATGAGGGATCCGCCAGGTTCTACCTCCAACACTGGGGATTACATTTCAACATGAGATTTGGAGGGGACAGATACCTAAACTATATCAAGATGTGTGTGAATGAGACGTTTAGATCAAATTAGTTCTAGTTGTCTGGTAGACAGTCATGGAAACTAGAGTAAGGTGTACACGACTTAGTGACCTGTCTTGTAATTCCCATGTGTGCCTCAAAGAATTTTTGAAGTGGGCTCATTCTGTCGAACAGACTTCAACATTTTAAAGGTATTACATCCTTTTATTTCATCAGCCACTACTGCCAGATAGATCTTAATTTTTTTCGACTCTTTAAATCCCGTAGTGTAATCCAAGTGATTTTCCCCCTTTTAATCTTTTTGTTTTGTTTTCCTTCTTAACAAGCAAATTCCATTTAGTAGGGGCAGGAAAATTATGAAACTACATCCAGAAAGGATGTGATATATAAAAGTTATTTCTAAATGGTTTAGTAGGAAAGGCAAAAGAAAGACAATACATGGTATTAGTTGCTACATTTCATTTCTGTTCTTTTTGCCCCATTTGTGCAAGCAGTTGAGCCCCTACTTTGAGATGGCCCTACTTTGCCATCATCACTAAAGAAAACAAGGCCTTCAGTTTGTTTTTAAATGGTGTGCTTGAACCTTCTACTAAAATGTCATTTGTGAAACAGTCTTAGGGTTGAGTATAGACTTTTTTTTTTTTGATGAAAACTTCCTCTTTACTTTTTTATTCAAGTAATTAGTTATTCTGGCATTCTGAGAATCCTTTGATCCCTTCAACTTAAATATTGACAAAATGCCTAATTTGAATCATTTGCCCTCAAAAACATTTTTACTCATTTATATGATAACTGATTATATTCTAAAGAGAATGTGGATTGAGACTTTAAATTTACCCCTAATTTAACAAATTATTAAATGTTTATAAAGCACAAATGTTCCTAATAGTTTCTTAATATGGAATTTGGAAGCAGAAGTAGTGGAAGATGTGTGGTGTCAGCTGTGAATTGCCATGGATGTGCTTGTCAACAAAGAGAAGCCAAATAAGCTGAGTGTCATGGCAACAGAGATTGGAGAAGGAACTCTGAGTCTTGGACTGCTCAGATCAACCTCCATCCTCCGGGTACTTTCACCTGAAAAGGCTCAAAGATCTCACATCCTTTCGGTTAGGACTGAAGAGTAAATTTATTGTGCAACAGAATGCTATGTTATAAAGGGCATTCAGTGTGACCAACCAGATTCCAAGAAGGCTTGGATGTCATCTTCCCTGTCCCTCAAGTCAGGAGCAAGGCAGAGCCCATTGAGTTCTAGATGTAATTCACAGAAAACACCAAAAGGTTGTTTGAAATTGAGATGTTTTTATTTAAATTCACAGTATAAAACTTACACGGAATTTTGAAAATGGCAGAAAATTATTTTTGGGGACCTGGCTGTTATTTCTGCAGTCAGTTTTCTGTCTTATGGTAGAATCTTATTTGTAGATATGCTTCATGTTAACTGTAATTTATTTATTTAATTTATTTAAAGGCTTTAATTGACTCACTATTCTGCAGACAGTACAAGAGTAGTCTGCAGGTAGTAGACCACCACCTGCAGTTTCAAGAGGTGTTTCAAGAATGGTTTCAAGAGGTGATTAAAATACCTCTTTTTGCTGGGCGCGGTGGTTCACGCCTGTAATCCCAGCACTTTGGGAGGCTGAGACGGGCAGATCGTGAGATCAGGAGTTCGAGACTAGCCTGGTTAACATGGTGAAACCCAGTCTCTACTAAAAATACAAAAAAAAGTTAGATAGGCATGGAGGCGGGCACCTATAGTCCCAGGTACTTGGGAGGCTAAGGCAGGAGAATCACTTGAACCTGGCAGGCGGAAGTTGCAGTGAGCTGAGATTGGGCCACTCCAGCCTGGGTGACAGAGTGAGACTCTTATCTCCAAAGAAAAAAAAATTTGCTTTTTAAAATCATCTTGCATTTGGCCAGGTTGGGTGGGCATGTAACTAAAGTGGCTAGGGGTGTTTAAAAAAAAAAAAAAAAAGTGTTGGATGGACATGGTGGCTCACACTTATAATCCCAGCACTTTGGGAGGCTGAGGCTGAAGGATCACGTGAGCCCAGGAATTCGAGACCAGCCTGGGCAATGTAAGGAGAGCTCGTCTGTACAAAAAATAAAAATGAAATTAGGCATGGAGGCACACACCTGTGGTCCCAGCTACTCTACTGGAGAGTCTGAGGTGGGAGGACCACCTGAGCTCAGAAGGTCAAGGCTGCAGTGAGCTGTGATTGCACCACTGCTCTCCAGCCTGAGCGACAGAATGAGATCCTAAATCAAAAAAAAAAAAAAAAAAAAAAAGTGTCTACTCTCATTAAGACTGAATTTTAGATTCTAAAATGAACCAATGAAATGACAGCCCATCTCTTCAAAGAGCTCATGTGTAAATAGGATTTAACTAGGTACAGTCAAATACAGGTGAATTGTCTTTCAGGCGCTAATTGGTGTAGCCTTTGATCTGCCTTAGTTCCTAATGGAGACTGGATCATTCATTCTCTCTTAAACTGGGGAGAGAGTTAATACAAGCTGTGGCAGATGACTGTAGCTCTCCTAGAAAGAGGCTTGGAAGTCATCTTTCCTGTCCCCTCAAGTCACGGGCAGGCCAGAGCCCATACATGCAAGAGCAGTTTTGCTGAGCCAGGAAGGGGAACTAATCAGGAAAAATGAGACAAAAGGCTGGGCTGAATGCCCCAGGCCAGGGAGCAGCCAGTTATAGAACTCCTTAGAGATGGAGTCTTTTGGGCCACAGGATGAGGAAGATGATGTTGTAGCATCCTGCAAGAGGCATCTGAGGCCTGGGTTAGCAGAACCTTCCTTCTCCGAGGCTCTGAGAACAGTCTGGATTTGGAATTGGAAGCAGGAAGCACTCAAGAAGAGAGAGAGTGATCATGATATGTTGCAGGAGTAGTAAAGGAGCCCGTGATCTGAAAGGGAGGCAGAGGAGCGTATGGCCATTTCGTGAAAACAGGGTTACTGAGAAGAGCATTGTGAGGTGTGCTCTGCACCTTCCTCTGTTGTGTGTGGTTTGTACCCCAACATTCTCAAAGCAATCAACTGGTCCCCAAGGGTGCTTCACTGCTGTGAACCTAATGGGACTCACAAGCCAAAGAAAGTATAGGATAGGTGGCTCTCCTCGAGAAAAGGTTTTTACAAAAGAGAAACCTGGCTTGTAGTATGGTTCCTTGAGACAAGCAGCTACTGAACTCTTTAATTAGGGGCACTATTTAAGTGAATCTTGGGCTACAAGTATGTTCTAAAGGGATGTCCGAAAGATGTCATTTTGGAAGTAAAGCATCTTTAGGCATTGTTTCATCAGGGTACAATTTTGCAGATGCACATTAAGGATTTGTGCTACGCTTCCCTACATGTGCTTGTGTTGCACACTGAATGAGGGATAAGGCGTGTCCTGTCATTTGTTATATAAAGCTTCACCTTCATGAATATGTATGTTGAATAGGAAAGCTATAGGAGGCAGTGATGGAGTTACAGATCTAAATGTTATGCCACAAAATGGAATGCTGCCCTGACCACAAATGTCGTTTCATCAACATTAAACTGCATTTAGAATGCTTTCTACTTTTAGAAGGCTTAAGTGCTTTGGAATTATAAGGCAGAATTAGATCAGTGATTGTATTTGAGCAAATTGTCATTATTCTTAAAGGACCTAACTAGGGGTGGGGAAAGCTGTTTTTCACTAATGTTTGGGTGTTGCTTTGCATCTTAAATCATGTAATTGGAGTGTTTCTTGTTTTACTTTTTGAAAACAGATTATTGTCGTCTTAAATATTACTAGAGTTTATAGCTCATTCTGAGAAGGACTTTTTTTTTGGTAAATTAATAGGTGTTTCTTAAAAAGCAGTTTCAGATTTACAAACAATAAGCAGAAAGTACAGAGTTCCCATAAGCTATACCCCTACCCCTCAGTTTCCTACGTTAGTGTAGTACACTTTGTACAATTAATGAGCCAATATGATACATTATTATTAACCAAAGTCTATAGTTTAGAGTTCACTTTTTATATCGTATATTCTATGGGTTTTGAAAAATGTATAATGACATGTAGCTCTCATTGTACTACTATATAGAGTAGTATCACTGCCCTAAAAATCTATGCTTTGCCTATTTACTCCTCCCCAACACTCAACCTCTGGCAACCACTGGTTTCTTTACCGTCTCCCTAGTTTTACATTTTCTAGAATTTCATGTAGTTGGAATCATACAGTATACAGCCTTTTCAGATTGGCTTTTTTCATTTAGCAATTTACATTTAATGTTTCTTCATGTCTTTGTAGTTTGAAATAGCTCATTTCTTTTTAGCACTGAATAATACTGCATTGTATGACATACCATAGTTTGTTTACTCATTCACCTATTGAAGGACCTCTTGATTGTCTCCAGTTTTTGGCAGTTATGAATGAAGTTGCTTAAACATTTGTGTGCAGGTTTTTGTGGGGACAGAAGTTGTCAATTAATTTGAGTAAATACCAAGGAGTACTATTTCCTTGTCACATGATAAGACTCTGTTTAGTTTTACAAGAAACTGCCTTACCATCTACCACATGGGTGGATTATTTTGCATTCCCACCAGCAATGAATGAGAGTTCCTGTTGCTCCACATCCTCATCAGCATTTGGTGGTGTTAGTATGGATTTTAGCTGTTGTGTATGGTTGTAGGTCATTGTTGTTTTAAATTGCAAATCCCTAATCACATATGATATTGAGCATCTTTTCATATAATTTTTTGTCATCTATATGTCTTCTTTGATGAGGCATCTGTTCAGATATTTTGCCCACCTTTGAATTAGGTTATCTTTCTTGTTGAGTTTTGGGAGCTCTGTTTACATTTTGAATATGTCTTTTATCAGATATGTGTTTTGCAAATACTTGCTCCTGGTCTATGACTTGTCTCTTTCTTAACAGTGTCTTTCTTAGAGTAGAAGTTTTTAATTTTAATCGAGTCCAACTTATCAATTTTTTCTTTCTTTCATGCTTTTGGTGTTACATCTAACAACCTATTGCCAAACCTAAGGTCACTTAGATTTTCTCCTATGTTATCTTATAAATTAGTATCTAGATTGATTTTTGCACGTGTAGAAGTCCAGTTGTTTAGCACAATTTGTTGAAAAGACTATCCTGAGAAGCAGTACTTTAACATGCAGAGAAACAGACTGGTTCTCTAAGGGAATGCTTAATTTCTGCTTGAGTCCCTCGTGTTCCCTCTGTAAACCTTTCATGAAGTTTCGTAGAATAGAGAGCCATGTCTATAGGAGGGTACAGTGTGTTGCCTTTCTCCTCAGTTATGTCTGAGAGCACTCCTGTCCAGCAAAACTGACTGCAATGATGAAATGTTCCATAATTTTGCACTGTCCAGTACAGTAACCATAAGCCACATGTGGCTATTGAGTACTAGAAAGGTAGCTAGTGTGACTGAGGAACTGAATTTTAAATTTTAATAAATTTAAATTCAAACTTAAGTAGCCTCATGTACCTTGTAGCGGTTATATTGGACAGTCCGGCACTAGAAAGTTAGAACAGATTTGAGAGACTATTAAATCAGTGTCTTTATTTTTCTCCTTCAACAAATACTTGATAATACTTACTATGTACTAGGAGATTTCTGAGTCCTGAGGGTACAGATGAACTGCAAATAGTGGTTGAGTTCACTGTGGTCCACAGAATTAAAGTGACTTTTTAAAGATCACAATTGACTTTTTAAAGATCACAATGTCAGAGTCTAGATTAAAACCAGATCTCCTATTTGTAATAAATAGTTTTTGCCCATGGTCTTTTCCCCAGAAAGCTCCTTGGCTTCTTGTTTTCTTCATATTTCCCTCTGCTCTCAATTAGAAAGTAGCTCATGAACTACATTATTCCATTGTTATTACATATTACAATTTAGCCAAAGTACCATGAAAAACAAAGTGGAAAATGAGTGTGTGTATCCCCACTGGAAAGAACACGTGTGTGATATAGTTTGGATATATATCCCTACCCAAATATTACGTTGAATTATAATCCCCAGTGTTGGATGTGGGGCCTGAAGGGAGGTGATTAGGTCATGGTGGTGGATTTCTCATGAATGATTTAGTGCCATCTTCTTGGTACTGTTCTCACAACAGTGAGTTCTCAGAAAATCTGGTCGTTGAAAAGTGTATGGCATCTCTGCTCTCACTGTCTCCTGCTATGTGATGTGCTTGCTTTTCCTTTACCTTCTGCCATGATTGTAAGTTTCCTGAGGCTTCCTGAGAAGCCAAGCAGATGCCAGCGTAATGCTTCCTGTAAAGTCTGCAGAACTGCAATTCAACCTCTTTTCTTTATAAACCACCAAGTCTCAGGTATTTCTTTATAGTAGTGCAAGAACAGACTAACACAATGTGGTTACCTTTCCCTTATACTTTTTTGTTTGTTTAGAAATGTGATGGAAAACTGGTATTGTTTACTATCTCTAAGCCTTTTTGAAAAGATAAGAATTATTCTTTACTTTTCCTGTAGCAAGCTTTAGACTCTTTAGGGAGGTAAGGGAAAACCTGAGAGGTTCCCTTTCTGTGTGCTAAACCTCATCCTTCTATTAAAGATGCCATATTCTGAGATCAAGGGGCATCCAGGGTGTCTAGCCCAGGAAGAGTGGTGTGATCACTGAAAATGACATTAGTAACATTCACTCCTTTCACTTTCCCTTCCTATAGTACCTGAGGTGTAGCGTCTGACCTTGCGTGACTTAGAAGTCTGAGGTAAAAGCCTGTGGCTGCCCTATTTACATGGTCAGCATCACCATCCCATTTTGTGACAGCCCATTAGAGAGAGCTTGGGTGGTTTCTGAGGTTCCACTGGCAGGTCCTCTGATTTCCACCTCGATGCTCATCCAAATGCGTTCATGTTCCCAGCTTCTGGGGGCTTTGCTTTATTTTCCTTTATGTTGCTCAAGATTCAGTTGCAAAACCTGCTACCAGTATACCCCCCATTTCACTTTCTTCTTCTCTTGCTCCAGTGATTGCAGTACTTTAATACTCTCTTTTATATGGACATCACAAAATAACTCCTGAATATTTAATTTCTTAGCTCCCGTTTTGTTATCTCTACATGTCATTCTCCCTCCAAGACTTAAAAGAAGACTTGAAAAAACTTTGCTTTGTGAAATAGGGGTTTATATAAATATGCTAATATGCAACTTGCTTTTTGATTGCTTGGAAGGAATGCTGGAAGCCTGCACGGTGTGGAAGTCTGTGGTGCATGCCATGCTCATGGTACACCTGGTGGAAGTCTTTGTAAGAGTTATGACAAGTGCAAATGATTCATCTTTCAAGCAAGTTTCTCACAAGAGAAGCAAACTGCTAACTACGGAGGAGGCTAGAGTAAGCAACCTCTTAGAAATCTTAAGAACAAGGGCAACACAAGATTAGGATAGAGGAAAATAAAAACTAGAGGACATGGATTGCCAATCAGGTAATCCAAGTAACTACCATCCAGTCAATGAGAGACTTGGATGGCTAGAAAGCTGAAGGGCACTGCCTAACTTGGATAGTTAACACAAACTTAGCTCTGGCTAAAGTACTCAGGTATAGCCATTCTGCTCATTCTGTTAACCTACTCAGGTGTATATTCTACAGGATCCTTACAGTTTTGATAATAACACTTCTGTATATCCTGGTGAGTTTTTCTGCCTCCCAGCAAATGTCCTGTCTCCCTGAGCAGAGGGCAGCTTCTCTATAATAACCCCCTCCCAAATTTGCTTCTATCTTAATTCACATTTATGAATTAAGTTTCTTGTTTTATTTTTACTTTTGGTTTCATTTCTATTTCAAAGACAGGATTTTCTTTGAGCATGAGTAGTAATCATAGTAAATATGTACATTTTCCTTTATTTTTATCAACTATGTAATTAGGCTATATTTAACTGGAGAGGCTGACCTCTTTGCTACTTGGTGGTACATCACCACAAATGGCATCTTGCTAAAAGGAAAACTTTTAAGATTCCAGACTGAATGTCTTTATTTGCTTGCCCCACACACAAACTGACCAAAATGAAAAATGAGGTGTACCGTTTTTATCCCCAGAGCATAATGATATGAAACAATGTGCTTGTCATAATTTTTTTTTTTTTTTTTTTTGAGATGGAGTCTCGCTTTGTCACCCAGGCTGGAGTGCAGTGGCGCGATCTCGGCTTGCTGCAAGCTCCGCCTCCCAAGTTCACGCCATTCTCCTGCCTCAGCCTCCCGAGGAGCTAGGACTATAGGTGTCTGCCACCACACCCAGCTAATTTTTTTTCATATTTTTAGTAGACGGGGGTTTCACCGTGTTAGCCAGGATGGTCTCGATCTCGTGACCTTGTGATCCACCCACCTCAGCCTCCCAAGTCATAATAATTTTTTAAAAGAGAATGTGACTATGGTAGCTATTTGGAAATGTGTTTTGGGAGTTATCATGTCATCTTTTCTCTTTAACTTTCTAATTATAATAGCAACTCATGTTTATTTTAGGAAATGTTATGCCTGGATAAACAAAAGAAAAATTTAAGTCATCTAGAAATCTATTATCTGTTAGCATTTTGCATTGTCTTTCTAGTCACGTTTATGTTTACACATGCAACTTGTAAAAACAGGAGAAATAGGATCATACACATATCATTGTTTTGTACCCATGAATATATAATGAACCTCTTGTCATTCCCCACTAACTGTGATAGGAGCATTTCATTCTTCTATTGTATCTACCCACCATGTTGTTTTTAACAGTCCCTTATTATTGGACACTTGTTTCTCATTTTTTTTTTTTTTTTTTTTTACTGTTATCAGCAATGTCATGGTTAATATGCTCAGAGCTAAATCTTTGTTCACATTCTTAGGAGGTTTATAGAATATAAGAAATATATTTTACAATAGCCCTGGAGAACAGCTTAATAATTTTATGTTGGTATTTTAAAGAGCTAATTTAATATGTAGAAAAATGCTATCTCACTTCTTTGAGTTTCTTTGCTCACTAGTAAGGTTAAACACTTTCTCACTTTAAATGTTAAAGTGTAAGAGTTTATTTTCTTTTATTGCAGAAGGTTTGAAGGCATTTGTTTAAAATTATTTAATTTTCACTGTTATGATACCATATGACCTTCTTGTCATTGCTCATGACTTTAACCTTAGGAGGTTAATTGTTTGGATATAACAACTTTGTGTCATGAAAGAAAGAACAAGATTGCCAATTGTCTGAGCCATGGAAGACCTAACAGAAACTGTAGAAAGCAGTCCTTATGAGACAGAACTTTTTAATAGGTGTGTCAGCGTTTCTGGGCTTAGAAAAAAGTGCTGTTTCTTGGATATTTTAATTCAGTCTGCATTGGGCAGAGAGAAGTACAGAGTGGCCTTTCAATGTATTTTAAATTTAACAGTCTATAATTAGAAAACACTATTTGAGCTCTTATAACAAACTTTCAGTCTGAAAGCACCCATCTAAATTAGTGGGTCATTCCTCCCCACTCCTTTTCTCCCCCACCTCAGTCACATCTGCCATAGCCATATCCATGGACTCTGCTTCTGCAGTTTTCAGAGTTCAAACTTGTGGGTCACTGTTTCATGATATTAAATGGTATTAGTGGGGCTTACTCCCTCTCCTTACTCCCCTTATAAGATTACTTCATTGACTTCCTTTTCTTGAGAGGAACTGACATGTGATTCTTTAGGAACACAGCTTATCTTATAAAGTGGGAGTTAGTCAGTGAACAAATATTTATAACCCTCAATTCTGTGCCAGAAAGACAGCAGAGAATCTGACACATGTGATCCCTTCCCTCACAGAGCTTGCAGTCTGACTGGAAAGAGACAAGTAAATCTCTACAAATAATTGACCAAAGTTACAGTTAGCAAGCTGTTATGTCAGAGAAAAAGCAGAGAGTAGCGTGGAGCAAGGGAAAGGAAACCAAATGCGGTCTGGGAGGGTCAAAAAAGGCTTCTCCAAGAACGCACAGGAGTTAGTTATAAATGCCATCTCTTGCTGTCCTTCCTTACAGAATGCTACATTTAGTGTACATGAACCGCAAGGGAATTAATCTATTTTCTACTCTCTTTAGCAATACTCCCTAGGTATGCAAATGAAAATACATTGCTATAGTTCATTAACCACTATAAGATTAGTACCATTTTTGTCTGAAGAAAACATTAAAATAATTAGCCTTAAGAACAACATACTTTGCCAGATGGAGTGAAAAAGGCTGATAAATCACTGGGACATCAGCTTAGTCACAGGACTGTGTAATAGCTGTGGAAATTCAACTTTATCATGTCTTCCATGTACAATATGGGACCATCTGAAGAAACACAGGTCGTTTTCTAGCTAAGATTTGCACCGTATACTAATCATTTAAAGAAAAGTTATCTACTGTCCAATTTACAGTAAAACATGGCTTAAGCATAATAGCTTTTGTAATTCATGAAAGTTCTGTGTTTAACTGTTAGTTGGAGCCTGAAATGACTATGACTAATAGGAATATTCTTCCAAGTTCTTTAATCCCCTGAGATGATTATAGCTGTTCTTTAGCCAGACAATGACTCTGAAGTCCATTAAACTTAAAAACATGCTTCTAGGGGGAGTTGCTTTTCAATGCATCAGGTTACTTAGTGTTTTTATGTGGCTGTATTTTGGCCATCTCCTAATGTTGGAGAATTGGTTTCAGAGATCTGGAACTGTCTCCTCCTTAGCTCTGGTTATCAGAAGCATGGCAGAGGGAAATGGAAGTAAAAGATGGATTGGAGATTTCTGGTGCAGTTGTGAGCCGACCATCAGAGTTGTATATTTGTATCACATTGCCTTGTCTTCCTACTACAGAAATTCTAGAGAGTTATGCCTTGGGATTTATTGAGAAACACAGTGAAAAACTATCAAGTGACATCATATGGTGGTCTTCCCTGGTCTGCAGTATTGCTCATTGCCTCTTGTTTATAGGCCATATTAAAGCTAAGTGTCAGATGCTTTCTTTTTTCTCCTGAGGAACAAAATATGGTTCCCACTTGCCTTCCTCCTAACACATATGGAGATACATGCATTTTCTCTCTCTGAGTTTGGAAAATTTCTTCCCCTGTAGCTACAAAGGAGTTGAGAGCCAAATATGCAGCACAGTTTTAGTCATTTTGCAAGACTTAACTAGTATACTCTATTTTAATCATTTAACAAATACATCTAATGCTTATTATATACCAGGTGCTCTTTCTGATCTCTTTATTGGTATTAACTCCTTCGATTCTTTTTTCTCCATTTATTTCTGCTTTGATCTTTATTATTTCCTTCTACTAGTTTTGGATTTGTTCTTTTTTGGTTCCTTGAGGTACACCATTAGGTTATTTATTTGGAGTCTTTCTATGTTTTCGATGTGGGCGTATGGTGCTATAAGATTTCCTCAGTACTGCTTTTGCTATATCTGATAGGTTCTGATATGTTGTGTTTCTGTTTTCATTTATTTCGAGAAATGTTTAAATTTCCTTCTTAATTTCTTCATTGATTGTTCAGGAGCATGTTGTTTAATTTCCATACATTTGCACAGTTTCCAAAGTTCTTCTTGTTATTGATTTTTAGTTTTATTCCATTGGATTCAGAAAAGATGCTTTGATTTGATAGTGACTTTTTTGAATTTGTGGAGACTTGTTTTGTGGCCTAAGATATGGTCTGTTCTCGAGAATGTTCCATGTGCTGCTGAGAAGAATGTGTATTCTATAGCTGTTGGGTGAAATGTTGTGTAAATGTCTGTTATAAGTCTATTTGGTCTAGAGTATAGTTTGATTCCAATGTTTTTCTACCGATTTTCTGCATGGATGATCTGTCCATTGCCAAAAGTGGGGTGAAGTCCTCTACTATTATTGTATTGCAATCTGTCTGTCCCTTTAGATCTATTATTTGTTTTTATATAACCTTTGATCCTTTTAAGGACCTTGTTAAGTTAGTACTATTTATAGATGAGGGAACTAAGTCTCAGAGACATTAAGTATCATGCCTGGAGCCACAATACTTAATCGTGAAGTCATGCTAAGTGTGGAGTCGGCCTTCAGAATCCTTGTTCATAAACATCAAGCTTTGCTGCCTCTGCAGTGATTCGCTACCGGGAGCAGGTAGAACAATATTCAGTCCCAGGAGATAGTGTTCCCTCTTCCACTACACCTTGTGATCAAGAACCTCTCTCTGCCTCTCTGATTCTACATTAATCGTCTCACAGTAGTATTTTGCTGTTATATAATTTACTTTATTCCTTTGTGAAATTATATATTCTACATATACTTTAAAATAAATCATGAACTTATAAGATACTATTTAAAATGAATGTAGTCTTAATGTAACACCATGTTAAGATGTATACAGAAAGGGATTATAGAGTAGTAAGCTTGAATTTGTTTTGCATTCCAGTATCTACCCTTTTGCCCATTCTCCTTTTTGACAAGACCACACATTTTCAGCTTGACTAGATGAAAAGTGCTAGGTTTGGCTGTGTAACTGAATAAAATCTATAAGCTGACCATATTAGAAATATCATTAATACCATGCTCTAAACAATTGTAATTGTCCACAGACTTGAGTTAGAGCACAAAAGCAACTATCTGCTTTAATTTCATTTGCATGGAGTGAATGGGGATGGTAGGTGGAGTCGAGAGAGGGTAATAACTGGAGAAAGGTTCCAAGTGAAACAAGAAAACATCCTCCAAGGATCAGGTGATCTTTCCAGAGGGATAAACATGTCCCACAGGGAGTGTAGTATACAGTATCTTAAGTGTAAACTGCTTATCCCTTTTAATGGGGTCTAGTAATGTTTACTGGAATATAGCATTTTGGGCCACTTGAAGTTTATTTCATCTGTTCACAGCATTTCAGATATTCTTTTGTTCTTCTATTTTTACAACAGTTTTGCTGAGATATAATTCACATACCATAAAACTGGCCTTTTCAAATTGTACAAATCAGTAGTTTTTGGTATATTCAGAGTTGTGCAACCAACCCCACTATTTAATTCTAGAATATTTACAACACTCCAAAAAGAAACCCTATACCCATTAGCATTCACTTTCCCTTCTCTTCGTCCCCCAGCCCTTGGCAACCACAAATCTGTCTTTATGGATTTGCCTATTCTGCACATTTCATGTAAATGGGATCATATAACATGTGGTCTTTGTGACTGGTTTCTTTCACTTAGAATAATGTTGTCAGGATTCATTCATGCTATAGTGTGTATCACTACTTTATTCTTTTCCATTGCTCAGTAATATTATATGGGTTTGCCACATTTTATTTATCCATTTAATAGTTGATGGACATTTGGGTTGTTTCCACTTTGGGGCCATTATGAATAATGCTGTTATGAATATTTGTGTACAGTTTTTGCTTGGACTGGTGTTTTCATTTTTCTTGAGTATATACCTAAGAGTGACACATTTGTTCTTGAGTTTCTTCCAAGAGTTGAGTATTTTTTATTAAGATGGGATCTCAACTAAAAATCAATTTCTGGTTGCAGATGAGTGTACATCCTGCAGTTGTTAAACACAGATTTTAATGAAATTTGTTAGGTAGTTAAAAGATATATATATATATATATATACACATATATATATATATATATGCGCGCTACCAAATCATATACATATATGCACTGTTGGGTAGTCTCAGGCTGTATTCTTTGGATATTCATATTGTGGTTCTATGAACTGCAGACCTCTGGCAGTGGCCTATATTTTGCTTCCATCCACAGGGCAAATTTCAGCTACTTAAAAATCCATTGAAAGACTGCAGCAACTGTATGTATTTCAAAGCAAATCTTCTACCATTTAGTAGGTGGCAGATTATGCACAGCACATCAACCTAAGTTTCTGTGACACTTAGTTTGCCCTTTATGTACATAGTCCTTCTACTGTCCTATAAAGCCCTCTGTACTCTTCTTCCCTTCTCTATGCCTAATTCACAATACTCTAGCCGTGCTTGCCTTTCTGTTCTTTTTAAACCTTCCTGGCTCATTCCTGCCTCAGGGCCTCTGGATGAGCCGCTCCCTCTGCCTGGCTTACTCTTCTTTTGCAGCTGCCCCCGCCCCATCCTCAACCCTTATTAAGTCTTAAATATCTCCTCAGAAAGGCTTCCCTGACCGCTTGCTCTACATCAACCACACCAGCCTTGCCCTGACTCTGACTTTTTTGAGCATTGACTGGTCTTGTTTATCTGTGTGTTCCTGTGTTAGAACATGAACATCAGGAGGGAAGGGAATCTGCCTGCCTGCGCTACTCCAACTTTAAATAGGGGCTGGCAGGTGGTAAATATTAGTGGAATGAATGGCTGAGTTGTTCTTCTTGTCCTGAAATGTCAGTACCTGTCAGAGCCAGTGTTTTCCTGGCAAATCTCCTGGAGGGTCAGTATTGGAGAGCTCTAGGAGGGTAGCATCAGAGGGCTCTTCATTTCACCTCCTCCCCCAGAAAACTAGCAAAACATAGCATCAAAGCCTCATTCTCATTTAATCTCTGACTTTTTCTTCCCCTAGAGCTGTCATCCTGTGGCCCTATAACACTCTGCTCCAAAAGGATCTGCCAGAGACTAGGAGTGTTGACTGCTGCAAGGACCAAGGTGGGAATTACTGTGCTACCATCTGGAAACAGTAGGTTTGGTAGGTTTGGTGCTTCCTGCTGCTATAGCATGAGTCTAACTTGCATCATCTGAAGGTTGGCTGTCTGTCAGTTATCCTGCAGCTTTGCTGCTATCTTCCCTTCTCTGGTTAAGACATTTCATAAATGTCTTAACTCTGAGAATTTTAATTTTATCCTCAGGAGAGTCTTAAATTTCAAGCTCTTTCAGGTGAATGGATGTTTTCTCAGTCTTGGACTGCCGTTTTAAATGACAGCCAGAGAAATAGAGGTAACCCCAAAACTTCCTAACCTGTTTGCATTACTGCCAGAAGAGAGCACTCAATCAACTCTCTCAACCATGCCTTAAGAAAACAGAAAATCTTCAAAGAAATATCAGCCAGCCATGCACCTTTTAGCAACAGTACTGAAATTACTAGCAAAGTTATTCTGTTTTTTGTAGTTATCTAAACCAAAATTAAAGAGCTGTGGTAGTTATACCCATTCTATGCCCACTGAGGAGGAAGAGGTTTTGCTTGCTGTGGTTGAAGCAGTACAACTCAATTCACTGCCTAGAGTACTTTGAATTTTATTTCAAGTACAATTTTATTATTGAAAATAAAAATAGTTGCATTTGTCGGTACAAAAGATTTTCTCTTTTCTTGCGATATCTCTGGGCACCTTAAGACTAGGGTTCATTTGACCCTGATGATAGCTGTTTTGGTTTTTTTTTACTTTTTATCATTGCTGTTTAGTGCGGTGTTTGCCTAAAAAGATTTTTACCCCAAGATAGACACCAGGGCTGTGTAATCCCAAATTATTTAAAATAAATATTTGTGAGTAGTTAGTATTATTGAGCACAGTATTCTATAACATTATTTGTCTTCTGTGAAGTTCACAATAATTCTAGGAATGTTGCTAAGGTTAGAATGCCTATTTTGCGCTGGTACTAGGAATGGCAGCTATTTCTAAATATTTGACACCGTTTTGATATCTTTCCCTTTGTCTGGTGATGGTGTCTGTCTCATTGAAGCTGAGTGAAGAAAAGAATTCATTTATTCAACAAATACTTACTGAACGCTTTCTGTGTGCCAGGCATTCTTTTCAGTGTTGCAAATGAGGCAGTGAACAAAACAAAATTCTTTCATGAGCTTTAAAAAATATCTTGAATATCCTCAGTCAACAAACCAGAGCAGGGAGACACGGAGGACTCGCCTCACTCTCAGGTATTCCGGGGAAACCCCCTTCAGGATGGCAGATGGACACAGGCAGGAAAGGAGAGAGTGGAACCCTGATTTGGAAAATAAAGCAGTCTTATGTTCTAATTTAATCACTGCAGAATTTTAGAAGTGTGTTAAAATAATAAACCAAAAAAAAAAAAATGTGCTAGGTTGATATAACTTGGGCTTGAAAAATAAAGGATTACTGTTTTGTTTTTTTTTTCCTTTTCAATGTCCCACACACTTGATGTAAGGATTACTTTTTAAGTGTACCATTTTCGTACATTTCGCATTCAGTCTGCCCAAATTCTGCCTCCACCATCCTCTCAGCCTCTGTCAATGTCTAATGCATCCTTCGAATTTCTTTATGCATAAAGCAGCAAATAGGAATATTCCTATTTGCCCCCTTCATAACATAAAAGATAGCATACTATATTTCTCTGCAATGTATGCTTTTTTTCCTTACAATATATGGAGGAGGATTTAATAAGCGAGTACTAAGACACTTTCCTCATTCTTGTTTTAAAGCAGTTACAGAATAACAGAGTCCATTTATGGATGTTCCACAGTTAAAATAGCGATCTATTGATGTACAACATTCGGGTTGTGGCCAACTGTTTGCTCTTAAACAATACTACAGTAAGTAACTGTATGTAGGTTATTTTGCATGTAGGCAATATATCTATATAAACTTGTAAAGTAGAATTGCAGGTCATAAGGTATATGTGTAATTTTAATAGATATCATTAAATTGCCTCTCTGAGAGGAAGGTTTTCTTTTCTTTTTTTTTTGAGGCGGAGCCTCTCTCTGTTACCTAGGCTGGAGTACAGTGGCACAATCTCAGCTCACTACAATCTCTGCCTTCTGGGTTTAAGCAATTCTCCTGCCTCAGCCTCCCAAATAGCTAGGATTACAGGCACCCACCACTGCGCCCAGCTAATTTTTGTATTTTTAGTAAAGATGGGGTTTCGCCATCTTGGCCGGGCTGGTTTGAACTCCTGACCTCAGATGATCCGCCTGCCTTGGCCTCCCAAAGTGCTGGGATTGCAGGCATGAGCCACCACGCCTGGACAAGGTTTTCTTACTACATGTCTACTAGAAACCTGTGAGAGTACCTGCTATCATCCGCGTCTGGATATTTTGCCAATTCTCATAGCTTAAATGCCAGACCGGGTTGGGTGCCTTGGCAATGTGTTCTTATAGCATCTTGAACTTTCAATTATCTAAACATTTATTTCCCTGTGTGATAATGATTTGTTTGTTTCTCCAACTAGACTGCAAGCTTTGTGAGGCCAGGGACTAGGTCAGTCTCCTTCACCTGGCCATAACAGACATTCACGTGTCTAATGAAGCTTAAATACATTTTCAAAAGATGAGACAATTAGTGGTAATTTAGCTCTCAGGTTATATAAATGCAGTAAACTGGCTTGCTGTCATAGATGGGGCTCTACTGCTCTTTAATTATTAGAAATCTTCAGTTACAGCATGGAAACAAACATTCTTCTTTTACTGAAATTTATATTAAGCAGGTAGTCAGCAACAAATTCATGAGGTTAAATCCTCAGTTATCTGCTGGCAATTTGATTTCCCAAGTCCTAGACTCGATTTTGAGAGTCTGAAGAATAGAAAGCTTTGTATTTCCGGTTATGTGCATGAGCCAAAACATTTCACAGGGCTTCAGGAGGTCCACCTATCAACTACGAACCCCAGAGTGGGAAAACCTGCTTGAGAGACATGGTTAAGGACTTGGAAATATTTTGGAGAGTGATTCAACCCCCTTATTTCTTGCCACTAGTAATTGCAGTCTACAGTCAGCCAGTTCTAGATAATGAGAGTATTCTTTTCTTAAGTCTGTTCTGGACTTTGTCTGGTGGAATTCAAGAATTTTTTAATATGGAAAGATTTTTTTCCTTAAATATGCCTTTCAAAAAGAAAAATATTTTGGAGGAGATAAAGGATTAACATATACTTAAGTTGAAAACCTTTGCTAAGTAAACTCATACCCATTTTATAGTTGTTAAAGTGAAGTAATTCATATCTATTTGATTTTTAATAGTTCTTATGAATATCAGGCATACTGAAACCCCAAGGTTAGGATGAATATTATTGGATGAAAGGAAGAAAAAATAAAATTTTCTAAACAATTTTTGTGTCCTCCTGTCCATAAACATTAAATAAACCTAGAACTCAGGACTTTTCCACTAAGATTAGGAGTAACATTTAAACATACCCTTACATCTTATTTTCTTGTTTCTATAGCAGGCATGTCCTCTGACAAGAAGAGCAAAAACGAAAGAACAACAGAAACCCCAGTATTGGGGCGGTGGCGGGGCAGCTTTTTTAAAACCACTTTTCCTCCTCTGAATATTTAACGCATAGAAATGACTGGGAAAGTAGCGGAGACATAAAATAATAGAGGAAAAGCCATAACTGTCAGAGAATGTATAATGGAATGCAAGCCCAGAGTGTTTCGTTCTAGACTTTTGGCTCTTAGAGTAACCCAGGCACACATGCTAACTTAAATTTGAAGATGAAGGTTAGTAAGGTGACTTTAGCCAGCTTTGCTATATATTTGTATTCATGACGGTATTGGAGGGTGAACGTCCTTGATTCTGAAGCTACTTATATTGCGGTAATCAATTCTTGTTATCAAAAAAAGGGACAGATATGTGAATATGTGGGAGAACTAATTCTTTTAGGGATGATAAGTAATTTCCATGATACCATGTAACTCCTTTCCCTTTTATACGTAAGAACCCTGTAATTAGCTTTGTCTTAAAAGTTTTTTTTCAAAACTCTATAGGAAAAAGAGTAGCCTATATTTCAGCTACAAAGAATCTGTTGATTCTCTGTACAGCATAGTGCCTTTTGAATACTCCTGACTTAAAGAGAATGACTGAAGGGGCCTCTAACAACAGTGAGAAAGTGGAAAGAACAGTGTCAAGTTTAAGCACTAAGCAGTCTAGTGTTGGGAGGATGTTGTGCGAATAGATACCTGCCTTGTGTCTGACTGTACCTGTGCCTGAGTTGTCTTCATCCTGCCAAACACAGACAAGTTACTAGGCAACAAGAGTGATTCAGATGCTCTGAACACCTCACTGAATGAAATGTCTAACCACGATGTTTCCAGGAAATGCCTCCTCTATAAGTCACTGGGTAGTCTGATAAACATTTGCACGTGCTTTGAGGTCAAGTGACCTAGAGCTTCTAGCCTGTGTGTTATAAGGTGGGGCCAGCTAATGTTTGAAAGAATGCCACCTTACTGGGCAAACATGGATAGTTTGCTTGTTCCTACGTGGTAACTATGAGGAGGAAGGGTTGGGAACAGGGCTGGGAGAAGTGCAGTCTCTCCCCAAAAGAACTCACCAGGATGGAAATCCATTGCCCTTAGGTCACATCTCTAATTGTAAAAATAGCCCAAGATCCCAGAAAATCACAACATAGCATAGTTATCCAGGAGCCTGGACTCAGATGCATTCAAATCCTACCTCTGTCACTTGTTAGATTTCTAACTTCTCATACCTCAGATAGGGGCGATTGTACCCCATATAGTAGTTGTGTGTATTAATGTTA
Organism: Chlorocebus sabaeus; assembly: GCF_047675955.1. Taxonomy (NCBI): domain Eukaryota; kingdom Metazoa; phylum Chordata; class Mammalia; order Primates; family Cercopithecidae; genus Chlorocebus; species Chlorocebus sabaeus. Next base: position 59,370,670 of record NC_132910.1, read on the forward strand.
GTATTTGGGAAACACTAGAACTAGTATCTGTCATAAACTCTGGGAATGCATTAGCTTGCCCGCCATGCTTTACATAGCTCCTTGAGAGGTGGGGGCTGAATTGTGAAGAAATGAAGAAAAAGAGAAGTGAGGTCTTTTCCAAGGATGTATTTATTCTTTTATGATTTCCAGGACTGCAATCATAGAAATTTTAACCATAAATCATTTAAGGAATCTCTTGAAGGTCTTTCAGCACTACATAGTTTGAGAATTATGTATCAAAAAATGACCTCAGGGCTATGCAGTGGAAAGGCCGTGCGCTCATGGAGCATTGCTTTAGGGTTTCCAGTGGATATGTAATGCTCTGAAGCTAGATATGGATTTTTGCTTTACTGTTTTTCCCTCCCATTATATCCCCCTTTTTATACAAGTTATTTTATAATAAAAATGCAATCACAGAAAGTAAACCACAGTAACATGAAATTTTGGGGCTCTGCGTCACATATGGAAACCATAATTATACAGACACATTAGTGACTCATTTAGGAAAAGAAAGGTACCTGAAGCTCTCTGGGAAAGAGTAAGATAATTCTGGTGTCTTTGAGTGTGTGGGCTGCCACATTCATTCAGCTGCTATTCTAGGGCTGGGCTGCAAGTTCTTGGCTAGTGGCCAGGAACACCAACACAAACAGGACATGGACTCTGTCCTTGCAGCTCATAACCAGCAGAGGAGATAGCCCTGTGTAAGCAGTGAGCTTTAAAACCCTGTGCTGGGCTGAAGAGATGTGTAGGATCATAGGTATGGGGAGAAAGCCAATGACATTCAATCTCAATCTGATCTTTAAGAGTTCTAATTTTGTTTGAATTTATTTTTGGAAAGGAAATCAGAATGTTAGAGAATTGTGTTGGGAATGTGTCACCACATGCCAGGCTAGTGGCTCTGCAGTTCCTGAGCAGTGTTTTGTAGTAGTGACTAAACCCTGCTCTGAGAAAGTGATGACATTAGGAGATGCAACAGAGAGTAAAAGTAGTTGGAACCTTTCTTCCTGAACTTGCAGTCTCTCTCTCTGGTTCTGTCTTTGCTGACTGAGAGATGGTGGTGTTTCCCAAGGAAGTAGTTGGCCTGAAAGTCAAAGGGATGAAAAGGATTGGTGAGTGACTCTCAGGGTTGCCTCAAAAGCCAGTCATAATAGTTAATTTGAATTAGGTAGAAACTCTGGTCAGTTGTACAACATAAGTACGTGATGTTTTATTCAATAGCCATAAAGATTTCTTTTAAAATATGTGTTTTGTTGTTGTTGTTTGTTTTTTTTTTTTTTTTTTTTTTTTTTTGGAGATGGAGTCTCACTCTGTTGCCCAGGCTGGAGTGCAGTGGCTGAGTGGCCGGATCTCAGCTCATTGCAAGCTCCGCCTCCCAGGTTTATGCCATTCTCCTGCCTCAGCCTCCTGAGTAGCTGGGACTATAGGCACCTGCGACCACACCCGGCTAGTTTTTTGTATTTTTTAGTAGAGACGGGGTTTCACCATATTAGCCAGGATGGTCTTGATCTCCTGACCTTGTGATCCGCCCATCTCGGCCTCCCAAAACGCTGGGATTACAGGCTTGAGCAACCGCGCCCGGCCTAAAATATGTGTTTTTAATTGACAAAAATTGTATATAATAAGGTGTATAACATATAATGATTTATTTATTGCCAACATAATGGCCTCCTGACTTAAGGTTAACTTTTCAATCTCTATAAAAAGTAAAGGAGAAAGCCCGTTCAACTATAACATTTCCCAGCTTTCCTTGAAGTCACAATATATAAAGTGCTTCACTGAATTTAATGTTGAAGGTAGAATCCCTGTTTTATATGCAGTCTTATGCCTTGAATAACTTTCTGTAAGTGTATGTTGGTTTGGGGAAAATGCATTTAAGTTTGGTTTATTTTATAAAGAGCCCAGAGGTGTTTCTATTTTATTACAATTTACGTGAATTTAGATTCTCCATCTTTCATCAGATATCTTTATGTTACTTGGTGGAAAACTGTATTAACATTATTCGTAAAATATCACTGAACAAACATAACATTTTCAAAAGCAGCCATAAATAATGTCTCAAGTGATTCAAATAAAAAAGCTTCGATAGAATTCATGTTGTTTACATTTGTTTGTTCCAAAAAGCATTTGAGATAGGAATTTATAGTTTTAATTAACAAAATTCTAAGACATAATCAGCTGCTTTCTCAAAGCTATCTGGCTTAGGAGTGTATGTCATGTATGATGTTAAAACTGGAATAGTCTGCAACCCAGAACAAAATATACAATCTGGGATTGCTAATCTGTTACAATAGAGGTCTCATCTAGCTTAATACTGTAAATTGTCTACCTTTAAACATGAATGCTAATGGAATTTATAGTCCAACTTTAAATCAAAATATGCAATTTCAGATTACTTGGGTTACTATTATATTTCAATTTTAGGTATTTTGGAAAAGGACTTTTAAAGCACCAACTATTTATAAATACTAACCAGTTTATACTAATTGTTATTATATTATTTCCTAATTTTGAATCTGCATCTGTATAATGGTCAGTTAGCATTATAAAGCATAATACTTTATTCTTTCCTGTTGGCCTCTGAGCTCACCCAATAACTTTTCCATTGTTTACCTTCTAATTAACGTCTCTTGTTCTAGAGAATATGACCTTTACCTACAACTTTATAAAATTATTTTCATTCTCTTTAATGCCTTATTTCTTCTCTAATAAACCTGAATCAGGAGCTCTCTTCATTAAGATCTTATTTAATTGGTTTCAGTCCTGGTGGAAGCCTCCCCTGCACCCCCATAGTCTCCTCTTGTTCCATTCAGATGCTTTAAGTAGTGACTAGAACCTAATGGGTGATTCTTCTATGAATGTATTTTCCTTTTCATGTGGCTTATTCTAACTGTGTGATTGCCACAAGAAATAAAAGTATAAGATCAACTATGATATGCCAATGGCCAATCATTTAGCATAGCCCCTTATTTGAGAATGTGATAGGGGTAGGACAGAAGAAACTAAGAACCTGGGAGATTGCATTAATTCTCATCAAGTGGCAGAGTCAGGTTAGAACCTGGATTTTCGGATTCTAAGATGTTACAATGTACACTTGACCTGTGTTTAATTTGCTTCTGAGATTAGCAAGGGCATGTTGTAGGGGCCATGGTTATTGAATAAACTTTTGTTATTTATTAATAGTAAATTCATATGGATATGTTATCCACAAATTATCTGCATCAAGCTAAATAAAAATACCAAGTTAAAAAAAGACTCTTGGCTGGGCATGGTGGCTCACACCTGTAATCCCAGCACTTTGGGAGGCCGAGGCAGGTGGATCACCTGAGGTTAGGAGTTGGAGACCAGCCTGGCTAACACGGCAAAACCCTGTCTCTATTAAAAACAGAAAAATTAACCGGGCGTGGTGGTATGCACCTGTAATCCTAGCTACTCAGGAAGCTGAGGCAGGAGAATCACTTGAACCTGAGAAGCGGAGGTTGCAGTGAGCTGAGATCAAGCCATTGCACTCCAACCTGGGCAACAAGAGTGAAGCTCTGTCTCAAAAAAAAAAAAAAAAAAAAAAAAAAAAGTGTTTGAGAAATATTGATTTCTTATATGATGGGACCAATCTCATGGTGGTGTTCTGAGCACTAGATCATATGATGGTTAGTATATTCTTTATCAGTAAATTACCTTACCCTACTTCTTTTCTTTCTGTGAGACATGGGATTTTTATTTACCTTTTTAAACTTTCTTTGGTGAGGTCACTAACATATCTTTTATTTCTCTTTCTTTTTATATAATGATATATTTTTATATGGCCAAGAGTCGTAGAAATCTGTAAAGTAATGGTGTTACACTGAGAAAACTACAACCCAAGATTGCAAATTACTGACCCAGGATTAATCATGACTTGTTTGTGGCCAAATTGAGAGAAAGATTCTGGTCTCTTCTGATCCAGGGCTTTGTCATGGCACTATCAGTTTTTAAACTTCTTCAGCCATGGAACCCATATTTCAGGTGAGATTTTGGGCAACCCTTCTAACATAGAAAGAAAAGCAGAGCTCCTCAAGTTGAAAGGAGATGGAGGCCTAAAGACATATGCACATGGTCTCCCCAAGACTCTCTGTACTGTAATATACTGCTCTCAACATAGTTCACAACACAGATGAAGGGTTTACTCCTTCTCTCCTCCTCCAAGTATGGTCTAGTTCTTTTCTGGAGCATTTCTGTCCCCTATATCTGAAATGAACGTAATTGGAAAGGTTGGAGGAGATACTGACCCAGCCTGGGAATTACATTTATAAATGCAATGCCAGTCTTCCCAGTTGATTCTGGAACATTTTTCCTGTGTGTCAAGAGGAAGCAGCGGGAGAGATGTTGCTATGAGAATCCACTGATGTTTGATGTTGGTTCTTCTGACATAGCAGGGCTGTGCTATCCCATTTCCTTTTCTTTGCTGTAGAATTCACCCTGAAGGTGTGTGCTCATTTGTGATGCTTTTCCCAAGGAGGGGTAGAACAGCCTGCCGAGTCAGAGCTACCAAAATACCAAATGCTGGTTTCACTGCTTACTAGCTGGTGACCTTGGGCAATTCACTTAATATCTCTGTGCTCATCTGTAAAATATGGGTAATAATATTTAACCTCATAGAGTTGTGGGGAAGATTAAATAAGATAACCAAAGCATTTAGAACTATAGTGTTTGGGCAATAGTAAGTACTTCTGAGTGTTAGCTATAGCTCTTATTCTTAAGTCTAGGCTATATACATTTATTTTTTATTTTTTTACATGGAACACTTCACAAATTTGTGTTATTACCCTTGTGTGGGGGCCATGCTAATATCTGTATCATTCCAATTTTAGTGTATGTGCTGCCGAGTCAAGCACAGGCTATATAAATTTAAATCATTAATAGGATACATGGTCAAAATTTTTAAACACTTGGAAAATATTCCAATCTAGTGGTTGAAGTGAAATAAAAATATATTTTTGGCAGAGGAATATAGCATGATAGTGATAAAGTCCAATTAGCTTTGCATGATCACAATGTTGATGAAATTGTTTAAAGAGTATATTTTTAAATACTTTTCCAAATAAAAGCTTAAAATAACAACAAAGCCACAATATAATAATCACTTGGGTTTGCAATATAAATTAGATTGTTAAAGGCTTGGAGACATTTTCACTTTTACTTAGTTTTGCATGATTTTATTGTAGGTAAGGAAAGCTGCACAAAGTGGTCAACCAACATTTCCTAGAAAACTCTTTTTGACAGTTGATCTTCAAATTAAGGTTTCTGATTGCACTTCAGTAAAAACCTCTGCAAAGAAAGTGTGTATTTAGGCCGTTATCTGTTGAAGAGCAATAATGCCCTTGATGAGTGCATTCTTGTTCTTAAAGTTGCTGCCAACCAGGTGCGGTGGCTCTTGCCTGTAATCCCAGCACTTTGGGAGGCCGAGGCGGGTGGATCACCTGAGGTCGGGAGTTTGAGACCAGCCTGGCCAACATGGTAAAACCCTGTCTCTACCAAAAATACAAAAATTAGCTGAGCATTGTGGTGGACGCCTATAATCCTAGCTACTCGGGAGGCTGAGGCACAAGAATTTTTTGAACCTGGGAGAAGGAGGTTGTAGTGAGCTGAGATCGTGCCACTGCACTCCAGCCTGGGCGACAGAGTGAGACTTTGTCTCAGAAAAAAAAAAAAAAAAGCTGTCATTTTCAGAATAAAATGAAGCCTTTTTCTGCTCCTGTAACCACAGGATCCTGGAGCCCCATTTTGGAATTAGGATTTTCTTTTTCCACTATCCTTTTTGTACCTGTGTTTATCACATCCAGATATATTTCACATGTGAAAGCTTTATGATTATTGAATATTACATTCAAGTAATTTTGTGTATTTTCTTACTATTGACAGCCTTTGAACAAGTCTGATTTGCACTTACAGAACACTATTTTAAAGAGATTTGTATAATCGTGCATGAATATAGGTCAAAAGGTAGACGTAAAGAATAGTAGCCATACCATGAACATGTTGGGCACAAACCACCCAAGAGGGGAAGGTTGGTTTCTTAAGAAGCAGAATGTTATAAATTGGTGTTTCTTTTTAAAAGGGAATTTAGGGGAGAGGGGACACTGGGTTTTGTAACCCAACTGGGTAGCAAGTGCTGTATTTGAAAGTTCATTTCTAGGTCCAGTAGCACATACCAGGGAGTTGTAGCAGGAAAGGTTTGTTGGAGGATGTGACATCTGCTGAGACTTGTAGCATGAGAGGCAAGTGTGTAAGCAAGTGGATGGGGTTGGGAAGAAGTTTAGGCCGCTAAAAAAATTATACATAAAGCTTGATAAGAGGGGATATTGCATGTGAAATAAACAGAAATTCAGTAAATATGGTGGAAGCGCAGGATTTAGGGAATGGAAAAAAACTAGTTTCAAAAATTGAGGCTAGAAGTGAAGGTAGAAGCCAGATTATGAAAAGCCTTGTAAGCAATGCTAAGAAACAGTAGATGTCAGAAGGACATGCCACCATCTAAAAAGCAGTCTTGAGAATAAGTAATTGAATAAAGGTGACCTGACTAGGTATTTGTTTTTTAAGGAAATTCTGTTAATTTTGTTAGGTGTAAAAATGGCATTAGCGTCATGTTGGGGAAAAAAGAATCTCTGTCTTACAGATGAAATTACATGGTCTCTGAGATTGCTTCCAAAAATACAGAGTAGAGGACAGATTTTTAAAAAAAAGATTTCCTGTGATAATTGTTATAGCTAATGGGGTTCACTGTAGTATTTTCTACTTTCATTATGTTTGAGATTTTCTATCATGAATTTTTTCTTAAGTCAAAATAAGCAATGGACTTTTGGGTCATAGGGAGCCGTTTAAGGTCTTTAATGAGGTCAGTAAAGCAGGAAATAGATTAGGAACAAAAGCAGAGAGGAAGGGAGTGCTGCATTAAATACCATGATTGTGGAGCTGTCAGTTTTCCCTTGTGTAAGAATGTCCATGTTTTTATATTTTCTTAGTGAGCTGTTCTCTATTATCTATTTTCTCTTAATACTTTTACTTTGTACTCGAGTTGTAAAAGTACTAGTAATGCCTGCCATTCCTAATACTATATCAGCCTTTTATTTACAAAATAATCTTGTATGTATCTTTTTAGTGGATGGATTGAATCTATTTAAAACTTGTTGTGGCTGTTGATTTTTTTGGACTTATGTCTGTCCTCTGTAAGTAAGAGATGTCTGTGAAAAGAGCCAGAGGTAAATAGATGGGAGATTAAAATGGACAGGATTTGGAGTGATTTTCAGGTGAGCAGGGGAGGGAGTCTGAAGTTGGATAATAGCTAACATTTATTTACTGCAAAGACCTGATTGGATGGTGGTACCGTTTACTGTGATAAGAAATGGAAGAGGAGGTGTGTGACTGGAAGGAAATGGCAAGTGTGTTTTGGTACATGAGTTGTAAGCATCTGCTTTTTGTTTCTTCTTAGAGCTATGAACTCTTAGATGGAATTCATTATTTTCCTTTAAAGATACCCCCCATTAACCCATAATCACTTTTGCCATTTTTAAGATTGCCTCTAAGGTATCTTAACCAGGCACATTAACCAGAATGTCATTTTTGGTCTCGTTTGGTTTGGTATAAGCTTTGGAAATGGGCTCCCAATGTCCTATTCTTACTGATGCAGATTATGGTGTAAGAGATAATTTTAGAAACAATAAAAGCAAAAACTCATTTTCTATGCTGTTTCTTTGTTTCATGGGAAGCAAAGAAGTATAATTCTTTGATATTTTTAAATATAAATATTTGATAGCATGTTTATATTTTAAAAAGCAATTTAAAGTGATTATAGGCAAGCACTTTTATTTATATAGGGTCATCAATGACAATTAGATTTAATGGAAATAAGATTAACTATAAAATTACATCTTTTAGCTTCCTAATGCTAATTGAACATTGAGTTTGTAATGTTTCCTGACTACCTCTTGGCATCATGTTTAGGTTTAGAGACAGCGATTTTAATCATCCTGTGTTTTTCTAAGCCCATTTCACCCTTTAGAAAACAGTTTTGATCATAGTTCACTCCCATGGATAGACCAGTGCCAAACCAAATAGGATAACTACTTGGCTGATTTTCTATTCACTGCTGATAGGTGGAGCTTGGCATTTTAAAAGGCTATTAACAGAGAGACTGTTTTACTTCTTTCTGATTTTATTTTCAGTGTTTTGTTTGTTTGTTTGTTTTTGTTTTTGTTTTTTTTTTTTTGTTTTTTGAGATGGAGTCTCGCTCAGTCGCCCAGGCTGGAGTGCAGTGGCCAATCTCGACTCACTGCAAGCTCCACCTCCTGGGTTCACGCCATTCTCCTGCCTCAGCCTCCCAAGTAGCTGGGACTACAGGCGCCCGCCGCCATACCTGGCTAATTTTTTGCATTTATTTTCAGTTTTTATATACCCTAGACGTTTTAAAAATTCCCGTTAAGTTATATATAACCAGTCTTTTTCCCATTTTATTTCCGTCATTTGATTTTCTTTTCACTTTTACATCTACCTGGCATACGGTTTTACTAAACTTCAAATGTTATTTCAGGCTGTTTTCTAATTTGTAAAAGTTTTTATCTCTCATTGTTCTTTTTAAGTGACTTCTGCTTGGGAAGGGGGGAAAAAGCAGTTACTAATCAAAAATGCCTTGAGGACAGGAGCCAGCTTTCTCTTCTGCTGCCTTCCTTAGCCCTTAGGACCCAATTCTGCACAGAACAGGAGGACATAAATAATTCTGTCTTTGTTGGCTGTTTATTTACTTTACCTTCTAGGCTATCAGCAATAGTATTAACAATTGCTGCATATTTAACTGGCAAGTACTGATATCTTGAGTTTGGTCACTGTTTTTCATTCAACCCAGGGTACAGTTTTAAAAGTTTTCTGTACCTGTAGCTTCTATCCTATTTACTTTAGATAAAATTGAAAAATGTCCGCACTGAAGGTCAAATTCTGAATTCTTGTTAGATATTTGATAGCTTTAACTTTTATGTCTCCACATAATGCTTTTGTTTTTATTCTTCCTCTGCTTATAATATTGCATCTTTAGCCTTTTTAAAAAAGCCTAATATGCATTAAACACTTATTTTAAAAAACAGCACTGGGATGATCAATTAAATAAAAGTCCATTATGACTAGTGTAATTAGAATACTATACACTTGCTATTTTGATCTATTATAAATGGAAAAGAACTCAAAGGCAAAAATCCATAATTGAGTAAGTATGGGAGCATTTTCAGAGGAATCTTTTTAGTTTCAGAAAGTTATATTAGTACAGGTTTCTAGAGGGCATTTACTGTAATTGGATCTCAGTAGGTTGGAACATAGATGTTCCTGATGTTCTTTTGACTTGATGGTGCACTGATTTTTTTTCTGGCAATGGTTTTTCATTTAAAATTTTAAATTGAGTGTTATCTCATAAGTCTGGTGAGCCTAATTTGAATAGTCACCCTCTTACTTTAATGTCCCATCCTGCTTTGTCTTTGTAGCACTTTTAATCTTTAATTACTGTTGTCTTACATTAGCAGAATTCAAGCTCCATGAGGGAAGTGACTGTTTTAAAACTGTTGTATCCCTAGAACAGTGACTAGTACATAGTTGGCACTCACTAAATATTATTGAATGAATAATTATCTTAGCCAAGCATAGTATTGTGCACCCTGTAGTACCAGCTACTCAGGAGGCTAAGGCAAGAGGATTGCTTGAGCCCAGGAGTTAGAGGCTGCAGTAAGCTATGATTGTGCCACTGCGCTCCAGCCTTGGTGACAGAGTGAGACCCCTTCTCTTAAAAAAATAAGAACAACCTTTGTCTTTTTAGGCAGCAAAATTAAAACATGCTGCTTATTTTTTCAAAGCAAAAAAAAAAGATAAAAAGTGAAGTAAATGTTCCATGTAGTATCACCCTTCCAGTAACTATGTAATTTATATAACACAATTTTATTTATATAATATACATTTATTTATAGTGCAACTAGTCCCATTTTGTTGGACAGTGTGGTTCTGGTTTTTTAGTCTTACAGATCCAGAATCACTTATCCGCAATTTCAAAATCTGAACAGTAGTAGAATTACTGTGTCAAAAGATAGAAGCATTTCTAAAGCTCATCACATATTTACAAAGATATTCTCAAAAGAATGGTACCAATTTATGATTCTACCAGCAATTCAGTGCAATTTTTATGCTCCTTTCTGATTATAGCTTAAATTACATTTTAATGGGATTTGTTTCAAAATAACTTTGCAGTGTTCCTTATCCATGAATTAGAATAGGGTAGAAGCTTGTGTGCTAATTTGTCAGTGAGACATTCTGTAGGAAGTTCTATATTATTAGTAATTGGGAGATATTTAGTCACAGGAACTCTTTGGCCTGTGATTTGTCAGAGAAGGTGTAGGGGAAATCAGCTTCAAATAGGAAGTAAAGAAATGAGTTCTGGCTCACCTCAGATTTATATTCTACTTCTGTTTCTCTACTCACTGCAGAAGTAGATATCACAGCAAAAGTTATTCTCTGTTCCCCATGTTTTCTCAGGGTTTAGATTCCTGAAATCATTTGACTTCACATATATACGAGGGATACGAAAAGAATATGAAAATGAAAAACTGACAATGTGCAAAGGAAGATGAGCATCAAGGCCCCAAATGAAAGCCTTGATTATATAAATAATCATAACTATATTGTATATGTTATTAATCTAAAATTTATTATATACTTATGCTGTGTTTATTTACATATAATAATGAACTGTTCCTGATAGAGTATCTAACTTTTTCACATGTTAAATTAGTTTTAATTGTGATTTTGTATACGATTTATGATTGCCACAGTAGAAATATTTCAGTTCAGTCTGTAGAATTTTAATATCACATCGCTGTGTAAGAGCACCTGCCCACAGTTCCCACCACAGTTTGGTTTTTCATCCAGATACTCAGGATTTTAATGACAAGGGTTGATCCCCCTGTAAGTTTTACTTTTACAGAACATGTCTTACTCTGGGCTCCTAAGAACTATTTAAATGCAGCTCCAGTGTCTACCTTCACTTTTCCACATTTTTATTCTCTTTTAAGGCTTTGTTGCAGAAACTCTTACTTTTGTTCACCTATTACTTTTCTTTTCCAAACTCATTTCTCTCTTCTGATCACCTTCTGAAGGGACAGCTTGGATATGTTGGAACTAAATTTCTTGTATTATAATATATCTAAAAGAAACACAAAATAAGAGCTGTATACCGTGTTCTAGGTTTTTGCAAAAGAAAAACAGGCAGTTCACTAGGGATCACAGCATAATTAATGGTGTACAAATAGACACTCCACGATCATTATTGTGCCAACAGCCACCAAAGCTTTGTGAGGAATGTTCAAGCTCTGTACAGGGGGCATTACTTCAGTAGAGTAGGCAACAAAAGACGCATTTGTTTATTAGAAACTTTGCTTTGCAACTTTGTGAACCAGCACAGTTGGTCACAAATGGAAATGAAAGTCTTGAGTGAGCTGTTCTGCCTGTTTTAAGAGAGAAATGCGTCATTCCCTAAAGGTTATTGGATTAGTTTATTTGCTTCTAGAGCTAACAACATAGGGATTTAGTTCTAAAGAACCTTATTTTTCCCTAGGAGACTATGTCTATTGGTAGCCATTCTGAATATCCATATACTAAGCCACTAATATTATCTAAAACAGTACTTAAGTACTATGATGAATAAACCAAATTTATTTCCAAGTGATTTTTTTAAGTATACAAACTTTCTAGTGAAAATGTTGGAAATTTACATTTTATGGCAGTTTCTTCATTTCCTTGATTTATTAGAATAAATGAAAATTCAATAGATAAATATAGGTATATTTTAAGTATCAATCATTGTCACTTGCATCCCTTAACATTGTTTAAATGGCATTCTGTTAGATTAACGATTTTAATCTTTTAGGTACATTTCATCTCTAAGGTTATTCTCTTTGTGTCTCTACCTCATGTCTTCAATGAAGTGTTGGGTTGGGTTAAGATATCTGGGTCCCTCTTCCTAGAGCCAAATTTGAATAACATAAATCATCATTATTAGGTTATTTGCAGAAACCAATCTCTGAAGCCTATGATTGGAAGCACTGGTCAAATAAGGGCTTTTGAGAGATAATTATTTATTTAAAAGCAACATAACGGTTTAAATTCTAGGAGAACCTACAGCCTATTACAACAACCTTAATAGCTTTAGAGAAGGTATACCTTTTTATAATTTCAAAACACTTGAAAGCAGTGGCTTATTTAGTCACTCATGCAAAAGCAACTCTGGAAAAACAGCTCTGCATAAATCGTTTTGTTATAAAGACAGACGCACATGTCTGTTCATTGCAGCCCTATTCACAATAGCAAAGACATGGAGTAACCTAAATGGCCATTGATGATAGACTGGATAAAGAAAATGTGGTACATGTATACCATGGAATACTATGCAGCCATTAAAAAGAATGAGATCATGTCCTGTGCAGGGACATGGATGGAGCTGGAGGCCATTATCCTTAGCAAACTAATGCAGGAACAGAAAACCAACTACCATGTGCTCTTACTTATAAGTGGGAGCTAAATAATGAGAACACATGGACACATAGAGGGAAACAAAATACACTGCTGCCCACCCACCAAAGGGTGAAGGTGGGAGGAGGGAGAGTATCAGGAAGAATAGCTGATGGATGCTGGGCTTAATACCTGGGGGATGAAATAATCTGTACAACAAACCCCTATGACACGCATTGACCTGTGCAACAAACCTGCACCTGTATCCCTAAACTTAAAAGTTAACAAAGAAAACAGCGTTGCATTTTTAAATGGAAGCAGAAAATAGTATAGACTGTATGTGAATGGTCTACATTGTTTATTACTTCATTTGTGGAACATTTTTGTGGTCGGCATAAGAGAATGAAAAATGGAGGGTTTACAGTCCTTTCTAGGTCTTCTGTGTTGTCTCCCTTTCTCTTTTTTCCTTTCCTTTTAATGAAGACCTTGCTTTATCTTGAAGAACCCAGGTGGACTGAAGCATAGGACTTCAGGACACTAGGAGCTTTCTAGCCGTCATGGTCCCCACTCCACAATACCCTATACTAAGACTTGGTAAATTGCAGAAGTGTTGGAACTAAACTGCTCAAGGTACAGATTCTAGAACCAACCTTCTCCTTAATAATTTTTCAGTGCCCAATTCCTGCTTCTAAGAAATGTGCCCCTAAACCTCTCAGGCTGTATTAAGCTATATCTTGAACTCATTTTGTTAGCACAGAGCACAAAGCACAAATGTGATAACCAGTAACCCATTATATTTTAAATAAATATCAGTGTCTAATTCTAGACGTTAGACTCCTATAAGGAAATGATATTGAAGTGTATCTAGGTGCCACTTCTGCAGCAGCACAGGGATTGAGTAAACTTCCTGTTCTTAGGCACGTGCCATCTGCTGTAAATGTACTGGCCACAGCACCTGGTTAAATGTTTCCCTCAAGTCTCTGCCTTTATCTCCATACAGAGCAGGATTATCTAACTCATTTCTATAGATTTTTGCTTAAAGGTAACTTTGCTTAAATCTCAAAACAGAGTGGTAATATATCTTTCATCGCATTAGTAAACAGCAAGCAATGTTTCAAGAAGTCATTTTTAAATACCCATTTCAGTGACCTGTTTTTATTAGGCTTTGCAACTTTTTTTTTTTGAAATAGTATGAAATATGTACACTGGTCTCCATGTGGTAGAGGGAGCAATCAATATGTGGATTTCTAAAATAATCTGAAGGTCATGGAATACAAGAGCTGTATTAAAATAGAGAATTATAAAGTTATTTTAAGGGAACTATTCTTTTTTTTCATTTCATTTTTTATCCTGATTTTTCTGCAACAAGATTATTCTTTCAAATATAGGAAATTTTTTGTTGTTGACAAGGATGATATACTGTTGACTTTGACTGTGATCTGTTTACTTAGAAGGAGATCTCTAGTTTCATTTAGAGAATGTTATGTGGTTTATGGGAATATAATGTTAAACTATTAGACTCAGGTTTTGCTTTTCTTTCTTCCCTGGACTAGCCATTATTCTTAGGAGAAAATATTAACTCCAATATCAGTCTTAAATATCTTATTTTAAAACTATTAAATGGGACTGGTTGTGGTGGCTCACACCCATAATCCCAGCATTTTAGGAGGCTGAGGTGGGAGAATCACTTGAGGCTAGGAGTATGAGACCAGCCTGGGCAACATAACAAGACCATATTTCTACAAAATATTATTTAAAAAATTAGCTGGCATGGTGGTGTGCACCTGCAGTCCTAGCTACTCGGGAGGCTGTGGCAGGAGGATCCCTTGAGCCTAGGAGTTTACTGCAGCCTGGATGTCAGAAAGACACCCTGTCTAAACAAAGCAAAACAAAAATGACTAAATGGGATTTTTTTAAGGTTTTCAACACCTCTCACTTCAATAGGTGATCTATGCAGCCTCCTATTACAGAGTAAATTAAACCCTAAGGTATTAAAACCTAAGAGAATCAGTTTCTAGGTATATAAATCTTTGGGGTATATAATGAAAGCTAGGAATGTAGAAGCAGATAATTATCACTGTTGTTCAGTTAGGCTGTTATATTTCACCTTACTGATAAAGCCCCCAGGGTGTTTGACCTAAACAAGTGCTGACTGTTTTTGTTTGACCATTAAACATGGAACAGGTAATGCAAGTTGTATGAAATGATTCTCGTGACCACGTGTCTATCTTGTATGAAATGATTCTAGTGACCACATATCTATCCTGTAAAGATTTTTTGTGAATTAGTAAAATGATAGTTTAGGTTATTGAAAGTGCAAATGTCTGTTTATATTATAGGGACTTCTTTTGTTCATCTGCTGAAGTAGATAAACATTTTAACACAAAGATAAGCCTTCAACCCAGCTTATTCTGGGTGTCATATTTCACTAGCAGTAAGTCCAGAAAGGGGTGGAAAGTCGCAAATTTCCGCCTCACTCTTTCTTTTTTTTTTTTTTTTTTTTTTTTTTTTTTTTTGAGACACAGTCTCACTCACTCGCCCAGGCTGGAGTGCAGTGGCGCGATCTCGGCTCACTGCAACCTCCACCTCCTGGGTTTAAGTGTTTCTCCTGCCTCAGCCTCCTAAGTAGCTGGGACTACAGGTGCACACCACCATGCCTGGCTAATTTTTTTATTTTTAGTAGAGACGGGGTTTCACCATGTTGGCCAGGATGGTCTGGATATCCTGACTTCATGATCCACCCACCTTGGCCTCCCAAAGTGCTGGGATTACAGGCGTGAGCCACCGTGCCTGGCCTCCGCCTTGCTCTTTGTACTAAACACTGAAAACATCTACATCAAGAAGGAAGACACTATTTAGGGAGTCCCCTCTTCCCCACCCTACTGAAACTCTAGATTTGTCAAGAATGGAGCTGGGGAAAGCGAGCATAAACCATCATTTGGGAGAAGCTCCAGTGCATGATATGCTCCCCAATTCTCACACCTTAACTTTGAGAACCTCTCATTTAGGGTAAATTTGAATGGAAATGTGAAGAATTATTTTAAATATTCTCTAGTCTTTGACCTTGTTTTATAGTCTTCTTCTATCTTCAGGGTTTGGGAAACCCTTTCTATCTTTCCATTAACATACCTACCTATCTAAATAATCTACCTCCCTACCTATTTATCTATTCACTCCTTTATTTTTTCATTTATCCATTCATTCACCTTACTGCATGTTCCCTATTGTACCATGGATTATTAAAGCAACTTCCCATATGACTCCATCTTCTTTTAAGATTCTTCTCCTTCTGGAGAGCTTTAGCTTCACAATCCCAGGGCTGCAATTTCTGTCTTTCCAAAATATGCTAAGAATCAGAGTTAATCATCAAATTTTCCAGTCACCAATAGAAAGCCTCACAGCTAGGAAATGTCCACAAAAAGAAGCCAAATTTTAAAATATCCTGTGCAACTTCCAGTTGTATTGAAGGTACTTTATTATATCAGTGTCATTAAGGCAGAAACAGTTGATAAGGTGAGCAGTCTTCCACCATCTCTGTATGCTACACTGTGGACTGCAGATCATCCCTGCTTGTGAGTTCTACAGTTTGTTGTTTTCAAATTTGTACAGCTAATATTTGCTGTGGGTAAGTACTGTATTCATTTCAATAAGTATTAAATGGTCTACCTGGCCATTTTTGTGTGTGTGTGAGATATAGACCATTTTTCCCCCTTTTAATCTAACTCATCGTAAATTTTGATGAATTTTGCTAGAAAATCCATCTTTTTTGTCATTTCATATTTAGTTACAAGTTTATTTTTAGAGCACAGTTTACACAAATTTTGTTAAATAGTTTGCTTTTCATTAGATAGTTCTTGATCTTGTCTGTAGAAAACTTGGAAATGTGTATTATTTCAGAGTCACTGTAAAAGTAGTGTTTAGCTGGTAAGTACAACACTTTAAAGGGATGAGTGAGCCCAGAAGTTAATAAGAGGGTATGGGACGTTCCTTCGTTTTCTAGTTCTTTAGAAATAATTTATCTTGATGGGCTATTATATATATATATATTTTTTTTCGAGACCAAGTCTCACTCTGTTGCCCAGGCTGGAGTGCAGTGGCACCATCTCATCTCACTGCAACCTCTGCCTCCCAGGTTCAAGCGATTCTTGTGCCTCAGCCTCCTGAGTATCTGGGATTACAGGTGCACCCCACCACACCTGGCTAATTTTTGTATTTTTAGGAGAGACGGGGTTTTGGCATGTTGCCCAGGCTGGTCTCGAACTCCTGGGCTCAAGTGATCCACCTGCCTCAGCTTCCCAAAGTGCTGGGATTATAGGCGTGAGCCACCGCACCTGGTGGGCTATACCTTTTTTAACAGCTTACTTGAGTGATAACTCAATATCATAAAGTTAAATTGTTTTAAGGGTAAAATGAAATGATTTTTAATAAATTTACAGAATTATGCAACCATCATTACTAATTTTAGAACATTTCTGTCACCCAAAAAGAAACTTCCAGCCCACTTGCAGTCACTGCCATTCCCACCTGCATTCTCAAATAACCACTAATTACTTTCTATCTCTGTTTGTTAGGCTGTATCTTTCTCTTCTTACGAAAACTGGATGTAGAACCAAAGTAGTCCAATCTACCTGAATATGGGATGGAAAATAAGTACCAGAAATAAAAATATCTGCCCTCTACCCAAGCGTATCTCCCCTAAAGTTCAGAAGTACAGTTACTGTGTGTAGCTAATTTTTCAATTATATCTTTTTCCTTATTCTTTTTTTTTTTTTTACCAAGCCATTCTCAGAAGAAAGTGTCATCAAGATACCATCAAGCTTTCCCATTTCCCAAATTAAAAATCCTACCACACTAAAAAAGATGTAGGACTTAGTGGCAGTATAAAAACTTGTAATGATCTGACAAGGACTCTTTTCAATGTGACTTTTGTTGTGAAAGTATTTCAGAAATACATGATAATTTTTTGGTAAGCAGTGAATCTTCTGTCAGTTTTCAAGAACTTGTTAGTAAAAATACTTAACAAATTTTGTGGGCACTTCTGAAATAGAATCCCATCACTCACAAAGCACCCTCACATCCGTAAGCATATTGGTACCTCCCCATTTTGGCTGGAAAGAATTTTACAAACAAGTTAGTCTCAAATACTGTTAATAAGAAAAAGCTGGCTGGGTGCAATGGCCCACACCTGTAGTCACAGCACTTTAGGAGGCTGAGATGGATGGATTACTTGAGGCTAGAAGTTCGAGACCAACCTGGCCAACAAGGCAAAACCCCGTCTCTGCTAAAAATACAAAAATTAGCTGAGCATGATGGCGTGCCTGTATTCCCAGCTACACGGGAGGCTGAGGCACGAGGATCGCTTGAACCTGGGAGGCTGAGGTTACAATGAGCCATGATTGTACCACTGCACGCCAGCCTGGGTGACATAGTGTGACTCTGTCTCAAAAAAAAAAAAAAAAAAAGATAAAAGAAAAAGGTAAGATGTCTTGGTGTTTAGGGAAAACTTTATGGGCATGAGATTTCTTAGCTAAACTGGATGCTGTTAACATAAAATTATATACCTAACTATATTACAGATTTAATATGGTGGCTTATTAGTAATATTAACTATAATTAAATGGCAGATATGGGTGATAGGGAAATTTTTAACAGGCTCCTTTTCTTTTTACCCTACAATAATGGTGAATTATAAGTTAATTTTTTTCTAAGTCTATATTGATCTTTACAAAATTATAAAGACTGAAGAATTGCCTGTACTGTAATCTAGAAAATCTCAGCACCATGCAATATAGCCAGGTAACAAACCTGTACTCCCGATCTAAAATAAAAGTTGAAATTTAAGAAATGAAAAAAAAAAAAAACAAGTTCATAATTGATTGCCTCTTAATCTTTTTTCACTGATGCTATTGTTGACCTTTTCATATGGAATGGTACTAGAGGCAGTGGTATACCATTTAGGAACAGAGGCTCCTGAGGTCAGATTCCTGGTTAAATCTAGGCTCTGCTACTTCCTCTCTGACCTTGGGCAATGTACATCATCTTAATTTATTTTTATTTTTTTTATTTTTATGGGTACAATGTGGGTGTATATATTTATGGGGTACATGAGATATTCTGATACAGGCATATAGTGTGTAATAATCAAATCAGGGTAAATGGGGTATCCATCACCTCAAGCATTCATCACTTTGTTATAAACATTTCAGTTATAATTTTAGTTATTTTTAAAGGTACTGAATACATAAATTATTGTTGACTGTAGTCACCCTTACTCATTACCAGAACTTACTCATTCTATCTAACTATATTTTTTTATCCATTAACCATCTCCACTTCGCCTGCCCCACCACCCACCACTACCCTTCCCAGCCTCTGGTAACCATCTTTCTACCTCTGTCACCATAAGTTCAATTGTTTTAATTTTTAGATTCCACAAATGAGTGAGAACATGTGAAGTTTGACTTTCTGTGCCTTGCTTATTTCAATTAACATAATGTCTTCCAGTTCCATCCATGTTGTTGCAAATGATGAGATCCTATTCTTTTTTATGGCTGAATAGTACTCCAGTGTGTATATGTACTACATTTTCTTTATCCATCCATCAGTGGACACTTATGTTGCTTCCAGATCTTGGCTATTGTGAATAATGTTGCAATAAACATGGGAGTGAAGATATCTTTTTGATGTGCTGATTTTCTTTCTTTTGGATATATTCCCAGCAGTGGGATAGCTGGATCATATGGTAGTTCTATCTTTAGTTTTCTGAGGGACCTCCGTACTGTTCTCCATAGTGGCTTTACTAACTAACATTCCCACCAACAGTGTACAAGGATTCCCCTATCTCCACATGCTCACCAGCATTTGTTATTGCCTATCTTTTGGATAGAAGCCATTTTAACTGAGGTGAGATGATATCTCATTGTAGTTTTGATTTGTATTTCTGTGATGATCAGTGATGTTAAGCACCTTTTCATATACCTGTTTGTCATTTGTCTGTCTTTTGAGAAATGTCTATTTGGAACTTTTGCTTATTTTTTTACTCAGACTATTAGATTTTTTCCCTGTTGTTTGAGCTCCTTATATATTCTGGTTATTAATCTCTTGTCAGATGGATAGTTTGCAAATATTTTCTCCCATTCGGTTGTCTCTTCACTTCTTTTCAATTAAAAAAAAATCTGGCTAGCAATATTTCCTAGGGTTGTTATTGTGATTAATTTAGATAATACACAAGCATAGTACCTGCCATATAAGTAAGATTTGCTGAGAACTATTATATTGTGAATATTTTATTCCACAAGTTGATTTTTTAATGGTTTTATAGTGACAACAGAGTTTTCTTTTTTAAGGTCTAAGAAAGCTCTTGTGTCTGTTAAGAAATTCATCCTCAGATTGTTTCAACTGATATTCAATTCAATCAAATTCTGTTACAAGACCTAGTTTTTCTTAAATCTTTAAGCTCAATGTATAAACATCTGTTATTCATTATTGCAGTTTATAAATGCAGGAACATGCTTTCTTTGATCAATGTTTTGCATCTATCTTGAACAGATTAAATTCTTCTAAATATTACAACTATAAACTATAGATAAAAATCTTTTAATTTTTTGGTTATATTTACATATTTAATATATCTTAAACACTTCATATGCACCACAAGGCACACTTACAAATCTGGAACACAAAGCACTTCTAAGCTCTTCTACTAGAACCCATGTCTATACTCAGTCGCCTCTGCAGCTGCCGTCAGTGAGCGTCAGATCTGAACTGCATTCCCTGCACCTTTTTCTGTAGCCATGGGTATCGATCACATAGCATTTTCCCATTTTGTAAAACCATAACCTTTGATATGAATGATTGAGATTCTACAGTTTCTATTAAGATTGAAGTTTCTTCTTAATTTGATACTTCTTTTTGAGATACAGTCCTGCTCTGTCACCCAGGCTGGAGTGCAGTGATGCAATCTAAACTCACTGCAACCTCTGCCTCCCAGGTTGGAGGGATTCTCATGCCTCAGCCTCCCAAGGAGCTGGGACTACGGGCGTGTGCCAACATGCCCAGCTCATTTTTTGTATTTTAAGTAGAGATAGGGTTTTACCATGTTGGCCAGGCTACTGGCCTCAGGTGATCTGCCTACCTCAGCACTGTTTTCTTCTTATATAGTATTTATATATCTGTCTTGCAGTTTTACAGTTACTATGGTATCATACATTATATGTAATATTAAGGTAACCATAATTCATTTAGCGAACCCCATGTTCTTGGATAGTAGATTATTTCCAATTTTCCTTTATATGTAACGGTTGAAAATATGCTTGTAAAAATATTTTTTGTACATCTAATTCCCTTAAGATAAAGTCATAAAATAGGATAACTGAATAAAAATGCTATTCAAAGCCAATTTAAAAGCCTATGTAAAAATAATAATTCTTGCTGCACTGTATACAAATAATTAGGCCAAGTATAATAAAGCAGACCAGTCCTAGCATGATTTGTCTTTAGTAAAAGCAGGAAACTGCAGACAGAAAAATTGTGTTTCAAAAACTATAGTACACCTGTTTTTAGATTCTAGTCTTGCCTAATGTTTTTCAATTTTTAATATTTTCTACAGTTTGGACAGAATTCTAATTTTTCTTGGCTAGAAGTCTTCAAAATAATGTTTTCAATTTTTTTCTTCTTTCTTCCCCATTTTTCCTAATTTGAAGTCACTGAAAACTAAGCTGTGCTTTCATGAAGACCTGTGAACTAAAGCTAGACAACTTAAACCTCAGAAGAAAATAACAACCTATTTACATTCATAAGCCACTTTCATACCTGCCTACTAATGTATGAACTTCAGAGTAATGTGATCTGTATTGATTTTCCAGGATTATTTTGTTTGTTGTTGTTTTTCTCCCTTCCTTCCCCTTTATTCTCTTCATAGGACATCAAGACTTCATGACCTTCTAAAAATGAGCTTTCCTAATAACTCAGGACCTACCCATCTAGGAACAAACCACCCTAGCCATGAGAGATAAGATGAAACCTGAGCCCAGAGACTTTTTCTTCTAAAATGCTTTCTCCCAAAGATTTAAAAAAAAAGGGGGGGGGGGGGGGAAATGTGAAAGGAAGATATCTCTGGGCCCCAAAATCACTAAGCTAGAGGGAAAAGTCAAGCTGGGAACTGCTTAGGGCAAACCTGCCTCCCATTCTCACACATCTGCTCACTGAGATAAATGCATATCTCATTGCCTCCTTTGGAGAGGCTAATCAGAAGCCCAAAAGAATGCAACCATTTATCTCTTATCTACCTATGACCTGGAAGCCCCCTCCTTGCTTTGAGTTGTCCCACCTTTCCAGACCGAACCAATGTTCATCTTACATATGTTGATTCATGTCTCATGTCCCCCTAAGATATATAAAACCAAACTGTGCTGTGACCACCTTGGGCACATGTCATCAAGACCTCCTGAGGCTGTGTCATGGGTGTGTATCCTCAACCTTGGCAAAATAACCTTTCTAAATTAACTAAGATCTATTTCAGGTTTTCAGGGTTCACACTATAGTTATCCTTTCCTACCAGTGTCTGGGATAGCGAAAAAAGCCACAATAGTTCCTCTCTCAGTGGGTGGCAGTTCCATTAGTTCATTTGTTTAGGGTAGTATGCCAGAGTACAAAGCAGATGCCAAGCCTTCTGAGGCCTCTTACATTGCAAAATACTAGAAGTTAACCTAGAAAATACTGAAAAAATTAAAGATCTGTATAGATTCATCTCCCTTTAGAAGGCAAATGGCAAACTCTGAACCTACCAGTACACTGCTAGTGTTTTCTTACATTTTTTTTGAACTAAGCCTGATTTATTCCAGAAATGTGAGGAAGATTTAAAATTAGAAAATGATTGTAATAAAATACATCACAAACATGTTTAAAAGGAAAAGATATTATTATCTGGAGTGAAGCCAAAATGGCATTTGGTAAATCTCAGTATCCAATTGATGTTGCAAGGGAAAAATATTCAATATTTTATTTTAATAGAAGTATGTTTAGTTAGGCTCTTTTAATGTCAATATCACACAATTTTAGCTGTGTAATATATGTTCTAATACCTAGTGGGAAAAGTCTGCTGCTTTCATTTTCACTCCTAAATGAGCTTTAGAATCTTTCTGTCAAATTACAAGAAAACACATCCATAGACACCATTGTACTTCTGTGTTTTACTTCTACATCTCTAATTTTTAACATTGTTCTAGCCAATGAAGCCAAGAAAATAAAAAGAAAACAGGCAGGTAATGACTAAAAGGCAGAAAATATACATGTGAAAATAACTAAAACATGCAATATTCAACTGGAAGGTTAGATTTTGTTTATGAATTAAAAACACAGTATCCTTACAGAATCAGTAATAACCAGTTAGAAAAGCTAAAAAAATCACTTGACTTTTGGTTACTGATATAGCCACCATAACAAAGAAAAAATGGCCTCAAATTTTAATAATTAAAATAAATGTTCAGAACTTATATGAAGAAAGCTATAAAAATTAGCTGATGTGGATAAAAGTAAGCATAAGGCTATACTATATTCATACATGGGAAGCTGAGGTATTATCCCAGTAAAGATTTGATGTTGCCATATTATATAATGAGAGTCATTTCCTTTTAATAATGCCAATAGAAGTTTTCCTATCATCTGATAAAATGATTCCAAAGTTCATCAGAGAGCAAAAATGGTAGCAGCAGCAGGTTTATACCACTAGGCTACATTACATAACTAATACTGGGTAATAGCAACTTTTTTTTTGGAGACAGGGTCTCACTCCATCACCTAGGCTGGAATGCAGTGGTGTGATCACTGGCACTGCAGCCTCAACCTCTTGGTCTCAAGCAATCTTCCAACCTTAGCCTCCCAAGTAGTTGGGACTACAGGTGCACCACCACACCCAGCTAATTTTTTGTATTTTTTTTTGTAACCACGGGGTTTTGCCATGTTGCCCAGACCAGTCTTGAACTCCTGGGCTCAAATGACCTCCTGCCTTGGCCTCCCAAAGTACTGAAATTACAAGTATGAGCCACCACATCAATAGAAGGAATCTCAGATAAGACTTTGAAAACCAAGCCCAGCCATGGATATGTATCATCAAATACCTGTGAATTGGGTGATTCTCTCCTCTTGAGGTTCTAAGGTAAAACTTGGAGCTCCTAGGCCTGTCAGAAAGTGACATTCTTTACTTACCACAGGTCAGGAACCCTGTACAGGGACTGTGTAGACAAGTATGAGGCCAGTTTTCCCAAGAGGCTTTTATAGGCTCCATAAGTAAAGTTTGATTCTTTAAAGGAAAGCACACCATTCCAGCCTAAGCCTTGGTCAAATAACCAGTTTCTCCAGTTGTGTCCTATTATAAATGAAAACAGATTCTTATTGTACTTACGCAAATAACTGTATTGCCATAAATTAAGAATACAAATAGTTTCCAATAGTTTCCAAATTCTGGAAAAATCAGGTAGAGAGAACACGAATATGCTCCAAATTTTGTTCATAGGAGTATACTTTACTCAATTGTTGAAAGTTGTAAATAGCTTAAAAGTTTTCCTGACTCTGAAAAACAAAACAAAGGATGAGCAGGTTTTAAACAAAAAAAGTTAAAAAGATTACTTCAGACTTCTATTAGTTTAGTCCATGCAGTTAATTCCTGTTCTGTTTAATATTCATGAACATTTCAGCTCTCCATGAGTCCTGAAAGTTTTTCCTCTATTCTGATGTCACAATCTCCAAAGTTATCAGAAACCTGCATTCAGGAGCACCTGTAAGGGTTTTATAGCTGATTATAAAACCCCCTTCTAAAGAGGACCAAAATAAGACAATTTTCTGTGGATGACAAAATGTTTTAGGGCAGCCATAGTCAAAGATATAATTGACAAGGAAATTTGTTACGTCTGTGGCACACAATAATTTAACATAATTATAATTATTACTGATAATGTACATTAAGTCATATCAGAATTATGGAAGTTTCTCATAATTTTGGAACACATACCAATACCATATTTATATAAATACAGCCCAAAGAAAACTAAACATCATTTTATATTTGACAATGCTTTCTGCATAATTTTTATACCAAAGTCAAATACGTCATTTTTGGACTTTAGGGAATCTAATATCTTAAAGGATTAATTAGGTAAGAAAAAGACATAATTTATAATTTGATTTGGAAAGCTTGTCAAATATCCAAGGTTTAAAACACTTGATATCACAAAATAGGATCACAAGTCATTGTAAAATAAGTCATTTCATTTAACCAAAATAACACAAGGATTAAAAAAAAAAACCAAAATGATAACACAAGGATTAAAAAAAAAAATGATAACACAAAGTTTTTTTTTTTAAAAAAAGGCAATACCTTCTTTCTTTGGGAAAGGAGACTTAATTTTCCAAACAATAAGCCCGAATAAGAACAACATGAAGCCAATTAAATTTGTTTTTCAAAATTTTATAAACTATAAAATTTTAATTTTGACCTTAAGATAAAACTTCCATAAGCCTTTTATAAGCTTTATAACCTTTACTAAGGAGTCAGTTAATGCTTCAAGAAAACCTAATCAGGCACAGGGGCCCATATGCTCATCTTACATCAGTGTGTCTTTGACATTGATGATTAATTTGTAGAGAAACTGAACTTATCTCTCAAAATCAATTCCTACAGTCTCATACACCCACCTGTTCCATGATAGTTCCTGGGCCTTGAGGAGTTTAATAGCTTTAATTTCTGGCCCAGTGTCTCAAGAATGCAGTTTATTTTGATTGGCATCTTCTACCGGGCCTGAAGATGGGGTTTAATTGCTGTCAGTGTTTATAGTTTAACAGGACTTGGTGTCTTTTTTAGACACAAAAGTCTAAGGCCTGTAACTCAATGTCACAAGTTCTTTAAAAGCACATACAGAGAGCTACATGCATGTAATAACCTCAATTTAAAAAAAGGTTTTAATCTCAGTTTTTTCCTAAGCAAACCAAAACTTAATGTGACAACTTGAAAATACAAGTTTTCTTTAATCCTCTCCTTGTGACTTATGCAGACCATTCATTACATGCTTGGACTTTCTGGTTTGTCCTGAACATCCCTCTTTCTTAAACAACCAGTCATTCTACTCTAGGACTAAATTCTTTCTCATATGAAGAATCTCATACAAAATTATTTATTTGAAATTATTTCTTTTTAAGTTTCTTACCAAAAAAAAAATTATTTTTACAACTTTCTCTACATCTCTCTTATTTCCCGCTTTGTTTTACCTTGTTTTATACATGACCTTTAAATAAGCTTTGAATTAGACAAAAATTGTTCACCCTTTTTTAAAAGGACACTTTCTTTTTGAAAGAATGTCTTACTACAAATATATTTTTATTGGAAAATACCCAAATAATTAAATATCTATTATTTAATATAACTTTAGATTCTAAAATGTGACCTGTTTGTCTACAATCATTTATCCCATTACATTTACCTAATTAATTGTTTACCTAGATTATTTATGAAAACTGTGATAGCCATCATGTAAAGTTTTGGAACCACCATTGCAAAATTATAACTGAAACAGTGAAAAAGATTTGACCTAATTGACTCCATCTTGCTAACCTCCAAGCTGTACTTGTTCATTCCTGGGTGTAGGACAAACTAACTTTGGGACCTTAGCTTATAGTTTAGCTTTAAAACAAAGACAGTAATAGTCCTTTCTCAAAACAAACCTCAGTCCCTGTGGACTAAACTGCCCAAAGCCACAAGATTAAAAGTTATAATAATCCCTGCCTTTTTTGTTTTCCATTTGCTTGGTAGGTCTTCCTCCATCCCTTTATTTTGAGCCTATGTGTGTCTCTGCATGTGAGATGGGTCTCCTGAATACAGCAAACTGATGGGTCTTGACTCTTTATCCAATTTGCCAGTCTGTGTCTTTTAATTGGACCATTTAGTCCATTTACATTTAAGGTTAATATTGTTATGTGTGAACTTGATCCTGTCATTATGATGTTAGCTGGTTGTTCTGCCTGTTAGTTGATGCAGTTTCTTCCTGGCATCGATGGACTTTACATTTTGGCATGTGTTTGCAATGGCTGGTACTGGTTGTTCCTTTCCATGTTTAGTGCTTCCTTCAGGATCTCTTGTAGGGCAGGCCTGGTGCTGACAAAATCTCTAAGCATTTGCTTGTCTGTAAAGGATTTTATTTCTCCTTCCCTTATGAAACTTAGTTTGGCTGGATATGAAACTCTGGGTTGAAAATTCTTTTCTTTAAGAATGTTGAATATTGACCCCCACTCTCTTCTGACTTGTAGAGTTTCTGCCGAGAGATCTGCTGTTAGACTGATGGGCTTCCCTTTGTGGGTAACCCGACCTTTCTCTGTGGCTGCCCTTAACATTTTTTCCTTCATTTCAACTTTGGTGAATCTGACAATTATGTGTCTTGGAGTTGCTCTTCTCGAGGAGCATCTTTGTGGCATTCTCTGTATTTCCTGAATTTGAATGTTGGCCTGCCTTGCTAGGTTGGAGAAGTTCTCCTGGATGATATGCTGCAGAGTGTTTTCCAACTTGGTTCCATTCTCCCTGTCACTTTCAGGTACACCAATCAGATTTAGATTTGGTCTTTTCACATAATCCTGTATTTCTTGGAGGCTTTGTTCATTTCTTTTTACTCTTTTTTCTCTACACTTCTCTTCTTGCTTCATTTCATTTGTTCAATCTTCAGTTGCTGATAATCTTTCTTCCAGTTGATCGAGTCGGTTACTGAAGCCTGTGCATTTGTCACGTAGTTCTTGTGTCATGGTTTTCATCTCTATCCATTCTTTTAAGGTCTTCTGTGCATTGATTATTCTAGTTATCCATTCATTCATTCTTTTTTCAAGGTTTTTAGTTCCTTTGTGCTGGGTACGTAGTTCCTCCTTTAGCTCTGAGAAGTTTGATCGATTGAAGCCTTCTTCTCTCAACTCATCAAAGTCATTCTCCATCCAGCTTTGTTCCATTGCTGGCAATGAGCTGTGTTCCTTAGGAGGGGGAGATGTGCTCTGATTTTTTGTATTTCCAGCTTTTCTGCATTGCTTTTTCCCCATCTTTGTGGTTTTATCTGCCTTTGGTCTTTGATGATGGTGACATCCTGATGAGGTTTTGGTGTGGGTGTCCTTTCTGTTTCTTAGTTTTCCTTCTAATAGTCAGGACCCTCAGCTGCAGGTCTGTTGGAGTTTGCTTGAGGTCCACTCCAGACCCTGTTTGCCTGGGTATCAGCAGCAGAGGCTGCAGAAGATAGACTACTGCTGAACAGTGAGTGTTGCTGTCTGATTCTTGCTCTGAAAGCTTCGTCTCACAGGTGTACCTAGCCATGTGAGGTGTGAGGTGTCAGTCTGCACCTAGTGGGGGATGTCTCCCAGTTAGGCTACTCAGGGGTCAGGGACCCACTTGAGCAGTCAGTCTGTCCATTCTCAGATCTCAACCTCCATGCTGGGAGAACCACTGCTCTCTTCAAAGCTGTCAGACAGGGACATTTACCTCTGCCGAGGTTTCTGCTGCTTTTTGTTTAGCTATGCCCGGTCCCCAGAGGTGGAATCTACAGAGGCAGGCAGGCCTCTTTGAGCTGCAGTGGGCTCCACCCAATTTGAGCTTCCTAGTGGCTTTGTTTGTCTACTTAAACCTCAGCAATGGCGGGCACCCCTCCCCCAGCCTGGCTGCCACCTTGCAGTTAGATCTCAGACTGCTGTGCTAGCAATGAAGGGAGGCTCCATGGGCGTGGGACCCTCTGGGCCAAGTGTGGCATATAATCTCCTGGTGTGTCGTTTGCTAAGACCCTTGGTAAAGCGCAGTATTAGGGTGGGAGTTACCCGATTTTCCAGGTGTTGTGTGTCTCAATTTCCTTTGGCTAGGAAAAGGAATTCCCTTCCCCCTTGCACTTCCCAGGTGAGGCGATGCCTCGCCCTGCTTCAGTTCTTGCTGGTTGGGCTGCACCCTTGAACCAGCACCGACTGTCTGACACACCCCTGTGAGATGAACCCGGTACCTCAGTTGAAAAGGCAGAAATCACCTGTCTTCTGTGTCATTCATGCTGGGAGCTGGAGGCTGGAGCTATTCCTATTTGGCCATCTTGGGCACACCCCAGAATTTCAGACTCTTGATAACCTGTTTCATAACCTTAGGTAGTTGTCAGCTAAGTAGCCTTAAATTTGCATATTAAAGGCAATAACTCAGGTGAAAAATAGCAAAATTTGCATCATAAGATACAGAGAGAAAAAGTCTAGAGGGAGATTAAAGATGAATGCCAAATCAAACGTAAAATTATAAAAATCTATCATAGGATTGCATAAGGAGACCAATTTTATTTAGAGATTACCTATCTATCTTTTAACCAGATCTCTGAACCCTGGGCAGAGCCCACACTGAACTCTGGGTTTCCAAAAAGGGAGAATTTTTGTGAGGCTAGACCATGTGATGTTTTTATGGTGCACTTTAAAAAATTTTTTTACACAAAGATACTTCTAAGTGTCTAAACTACATTTTTCTTTAAAAACTGAAGCATAGCCTCTGTTGCAATAACTATTTTAGTCAATAAATCAGGTAACAATACAAAAGCAAGCAGTTTAAAAGCTGAGATGAACTTGTCTGTTTACACTCTTGAAGTTCCATAAGGAGAAACAGGTTTCTCCCTGAAAGGGAGTCTGATGCCTTCTCCATTTTCTTTAAGGAACCCCAGGCTATTATAAAGTATTTTTGGTCCCTCATGTAGCAGAGGGTGAAAGAGAAAGGAGAGACAGCAGAAGTAAAGGAAGAAAACAGAATCCAGTCAACTGAGAAGAAAAAAAATTTTTTAAAAGGGTGCTGGGCATGGTGGCTCATACCTATAATTCCAGCACTTTGAGAGGCCAAGGCAGGTGGATCAACTGAGGTCAGGAGTTCAAGACCAGCCTGGTTAACATGGTGAAACCCCATCTGTACTAAAAATACAAATGTTAGCTGGGCATGGTGGTGTGTGCTTGTAATCCCAGCTACTTGGGAGACTGAAGCAGGAGAATCCTTTGAACCCAGGAGGCTGAGGTTGCAGTGAGCCACGATCACACCACTGTACTCCAGCCTGGACAACAGAGCAAGACTCTGTCTCAAAAAAAACAAAAAAAAGGACAAGGTCCTAGGGCAGAAAAAAGAAATAAAAACATGAAGTCCTCTTAAATACAAACACATGCAAACACACAGACCCACATCGTGGATGGTAGTTTTCAATTAAGCTGACTTTAACCATTGAGTTCCTTTAAAAAAAAAAATACTCTTTAAATCTCATTTCCATATTTCACGAACTAGGACAAATCGCCGCTATTTCAGAAGTACCAAGTATCAAACCAGAAAGGGCTTGATTTAGTAACCAAACCTCAGGCTGTCATGGTGGGAAAAGAAAAGGCAGAACCTTAGCTATTGAAATGCAGCATGGGGTGACCGCCATTGCTTTCAGTTTGACCTTGCTAGCAAAAAGGTGGCTTTGTTATGTAAATAAAGCCCCTTAAGTAATCAAAATTTTAAAATCTTTCCTTTTTTTTTTTTTTTCCTTTTTCTGGCTGTTTTTCTCCCCCCACTATACCACCTTACCATACTACCTTTTTTGTGTGTGTCTATGAGAATTTAGCCACTTCAGAGGCCTTGTTCCCCATAATTTGGAACTTTCATTCGGATTTGATCAAGTTGGGTGAAGTTGGTCAAACCCAATGGGAAAAAGACTGAAACAATATCAAAAACGGAAACAATAAATAAAAAACCAGTTAAGCAAAACAAATGATTACACAACTTATATGATTACTGAATGCTCTAATGGTAAAGAGACATTAAGAGCAGCTGGTTGTTAATGTTAACTTTAGCCAAGACAAACCCCGATTTAGTTATCTAGGGGTGGGTGGGTCTCAGGCTGAAGACTGCTGTCTATCCTAATGAAGCAGCCTTGTTGTCTGGGGTGATACCTGAGGTTCATTGTCTCATGCAGAGGAAATCAAGGACATGGACACACAAGGAGCGAGGTTAAAAGCAGAGAATTAATACGCAAAAGGAGAAGACCTTTCTCCTGCAGAGAGAGGGGTCCCAAATGGGTTTCTGCTTCCTCAGTGAAATGCAGGAGGTTTTACAGATGAGCTTGAGGAGGTGGTGTTTGATTTACATAGGGCATGAAAGATTGCTTGGACCAGGTGTGCCATTTGCATAAGGGTGCAAAAAACTGGCTGCCTCCACCCTAATCTTTTATTATGCAAATAGGTTATCTTCCTGGCCAGCACCATGTTGCCTGTGTCTTTACTGTACACATGGTGACAAAAGGGAAGATGGAGCCTCCACGTTGAACATACCTGGCTACCAGGTAGCCATTTTGTCTTGGCACAGCTGCCAGCAGCAACCTGTGCAAGCTTCCAGCTTGCTTATCTATGTTTGCAGCTCAATTTTTCAGGCTGCTCTTCGTTAGACAAAAAAAAAAAAAATGTTTCTCGGGCTGCTTTCTGTTGGAAGGGAAGCCTTGCTGAGGACTCTTTTACCCTCACTATCTGCCTAAATAACTTTTCTATCTTCTGTGTCACTAGGAGCAGGAAAAAAAAACTCATCTTCCCTGTTGGAAGGGAAACTCCATAAAGGAGTTACCTGCATTCCATCATCATGGAAGCAAGAAAACTTGTCTTCCTTGTGTTGGAAGCAACTAAAACTCCAAAAAAAAGTTGTCACAGCAAAATAAACTTTAGATCTCAACCAGAATTGGGGAGATCAGGGATTCTCTGGAATGGGTGCTTCCAGGCCTCAGCAAATTGTCCTATTGGTTTAAGCCATAAAGATAGCCCAAGACTGAACCAAGCACTGATAGATTTGTCAAAGGTTAGGGGCATCTCCACTCAGAATTCCTCTGTGGTTACCAAAATGTGAACCCTGAAAATTTGAGACAGGTCTCAGTTAATTTAGAAAGTATTTTGCCAAGGTTGAGGATGCACGCCCATGACACAGCCTCAGGAGGTCTTGATGACATGTGCCCAAGGTGGTCAGAGCACAGTTTGGTTTTATACAGCTTAGGGGGACATGAGACATGAATCAACATATGTAAGATGAACATTGGTTCGGTCTGGAAAAGTGGGACAACTCAAAGCAGGGAGAGGGCTTCCAGGTCATAGGTAGATAAGAGACAAATGGTTGCATTCTTTTGGGCTTTTGATTAGCCTCTCCAAAGGAGGCAATGAGATATGCATTTATCTCAGTGAGCAGATGAGAATGGGAGGCAGGTTTGCCCTAAGCAGTTCCCAGCTTGACTTTTCCCTCTAGCTTAGTGATTTTGGGACCCCGAGATATTTTCCTTTCACAATAGGAATGAATATGTTGCGCTTATTGTCTTGATGACAAACATTCGGTCAAGATTTGTTGACACATGATGAATGTGCTGTGTATATTTAATCTTAATGAAATCCCAAGGAAAATATTAATTTTAACACTAATGATGATAAATGGGCATTGTACTCACATAGTGTTCTTACTCCCAGGGGCACAAAGCTCTTCACAATTATTTCAGTCATTCTCATAGCAGTCCCATGAGGTGGGTGGCTGAGTGTTTCCTCTTGGAAAAAAAAAAGAAAAAAGGTTACTAATTGGATTTTCTTGTGTTCCACATTCTGTGTTCTAGAACCAAGTAGCTACCTTATAAAGACTATCTGTACATCCACTGTGAAATGGAGTTTCAAAATCACAAGCTTCTTTCACGCATGAACACAAGTCTAGGAGCACATATGAAAGAGTAAAGTTGAAGGGAATTTGAATGATGGTTTGGCAAGATGCTGTAAGTGGATTAGGCAAGGCTGCTGAAGAGAGACAGGAAATGGCTGTGTTAGTGCTTCGGACCGACCTCTGTTAGAAGTAGTAGTTCATGGTGTTAAAGGTTTGTTGTTGAAAATACCTTCCTGAGGCACCTCTTCATTGTGCTTATTCTTCCCACAACATTGTGCCAAGACACTGTCAAGCCAGAGGGCCACTGGGCCTTTCTTATCCTGCTGTAATGTATTGATAGCTGGGGGCTCTGCAGAAGGACAAGAGAAAGGTGAGATGTTTATAATTCTCAGTAGCACCTTTTAGCTAGTCTCATGCTCCCTTATCCCCCATTTCTCTACCAGGCCAGCTTTCCACATGCTTTTGCTTTCTCAGAATCAGAGCCTGTGCGTGGACACATCTTGTCCCGGGAGCAGGGAAACAGTACAACTAAACCTCTCACTTTATCTAGTGATCAGCACATCCCTCTCCTTCCTTTCACAATATGCCAATCAGTCTTCTCCAGTAGTCTTTCATCGTTTTAGCCCTGTCTCTTTGGTTAGACTGCAGGCTCTTTGGCTGAATGTTCAGGTCAGGTGTTTTTCACTCCTTTTAATTTCCCCTACATAGCCCTCAGCACTGGGGCATTTAGGTGTATACAGTAAACACTTGTGGCTTATTTGCCACCCATAATTGTAAACAGGCATTGCCTGTACATATTGACTGCCATTTTCACTTTTTTTTCTTTCATTAAATAAAGGCTTAGCTGTCATCACTTTGAGTTTGTCCTCCTCAGTTTTCCCTGAAGTTACCCTGAAAGGGGGTGGGGGGGGGGGGCGCTTTAAAATGCAGTGGATTGTGCTTAAGTTGAGCAGTGTATCCAGGGAGGGGACTAATTACAAGGTTTGAAAACCTCATCAGGTGGCTGGCTTCTGTAGCAGGACTAAAAGACTGCTGTCCTAAATTGAGAACAGCTGGGGCCGTGTACTAGCAAGTATAAAAGAGGTGGCAGTGGTGCCCTGTGTCCTAAAGAAATGTGTGCTCTCTGGAACCTGTGGAGCTGAAGCTAAAGGTAGTTATCCTCATCAGTGTCGTGGTGGGTGAGTCCCCTGTGCTGGTCGTCTGGAGGCCTGTTTCTATTGTTTGGTAGAAATTGTGGTGGCTGCATCAAAATGTCGTTAGTTACTAATTCATCATGCCAATTGTAGTGAGGTATTTTTATCCTTCAAATAAACTCTACTTGTTACCTGTGTGAGAGACATAGCTAAAGCTTGGTGTATCTTTTCAGAGTTGTTTTGAAGACTGCCAGCTTTTCTTGTATATGGCATGCATCTCTGAATATAAAAGGATAAACTCAGGCTGTGTGATTTTAAATATCTTGAATGTGTTGTTCTTGAATCTGTTCTTAAAAGCAATCACTTAAAAAGACTTCTGTTTTTTAATTAGAAAATAGAAAATTGGCTATTTTGACAAATGCAGAGAGTAATAATTATTCAATGTATATAAGCCACTTACCAGTTTTGTATTCTTTCTTTATGGCTCATAGAAAATACAGTCTTTGGAAGGATTGATGTGATCTCTGGGTAATTTCTAGCTTATTATGACTTCATGGTTAGCAACAAGTGATAGTGTCTGGTGAAGTGTTTGCAATGTTGGGTCCTGATTTTTCTTTAAGGAAATTTAAAGGGAACTGATTGTTAAAATGTTCCTATTTCTACTGATACTAGCTCAAAAAGAGATGAGAATTCCAAGATAAAACAGTTCAGTATTTTGTAAATCAACTTGATCTCGGCAGCTTTAACTAGGTTCTGACATTATGTTTATAAAGCAAATGACTTGGGTATTTGTTTCCTTATTTTAAGAATTTTTTTTTTTTTTTGGATGGTTGATAATTGGACAAGCATAGTTTCTGAACATAATTTTGTTTTTCTTTTAGGTGGGATAGTAACATCTTTTTGAGGGAAGAATGGGCTTCCTTTCTTGAAAGTGGTGAAGGTACAGCATATAGTTGCATGGAAGGAACAGTAATCAGATGGCTACCTTCTACCTTTTGTGTTAGGAAACAAAGTCCATTGTAAGAGTCCATGTTGATCTTGGAAATAGAAGGATTGAAAAAAGCTAAATTTCCACAAAGAACAAGAACTTGACCATCTCCTTTTTGATCTGAAGACTAGGGGACAATGGATATCATAGAGACAGCAAAACTTGAAGAACATTTGGAAAATCAACCCAGTGATCCTACGAACACTTACGCAAGACCCACTGAACCTGTTGAAGAAGAAAACAAAAATGGCAATGGTAAACCCAAGAGCTTATCCAGTGGGCTGCGAAAAGGCACCAAAAAGTACCCGGACTATATCCAAATTGCTATGCCCACTGAATCAAGGAACAAATTTCCACTAGAGTGGTGGAAAACGGGCATTGCCTTCATATATGCAGTTTTCAACCTTGTCTTGACAACCGTCATGATCACAGTTGTACATGAGAGGGTCCCTCCCAAGGAGCTTAGCCCTCCCCTCCCAGACAAGTTTTTTGATTACATTGATAGGGTAAAATGGGCATTTTCTGTATCAGAAATAAATGGGATTATATTAGTTGGATTATGGATCACCCAGTGGCTGTTTCTGAGATACAAGTAAGTAAATCTAATGTTTTGGGGATTTGCCATGGGTTTGTTTTTGAGTGAATAGATGAGTAATTGAGATCATCTTTCCTTTTATTCCAATAAATTCAGTCTTACCCAAACATTTGATGAAAGAAAGCAGTAGAAAGCTCTACCACATTGAATAAATTCAGTCACTATTCAGTAAGTGTTTGTTGAGCAACTGTGTATGAAAGTGGCAGTGTACAGCAGTACTGTGGTGGGTGACTCAGAGTTGATGAATTTAAGGTGCAGTTCCTGACTTCCAGCAACTTGGTGCTTTGGTATTTGTATGATAAATCAAGAGGCTTGGAAAGGAATAACATTCACTTCCATCATGTTTGTTATTTCAGGCTCTTGACAAGTGGGAAAAGGAATAGGTTGAGAAACTTTTTTCTCCATTACTCATAATGTGATGTCTGTATTGGTCTAGAGTCAATAGCCTGCTTTAAGGTTTGCCTGGATTCAGTTCTCAAATTTTACATTTCTGTGGGGCTGGGTGTGTGGGTGTGGTTTTGGTTTTTTGTTTGCTTGCTATCTAGTTACAAGAGTTTAAGAAACTGAGTTTAGAACTGAATCCATGCGGTTTTGATTTTTAGATTTCTAAAGTAAACTTGCCCTCTGGTTTTCCTTGGACATCACAAAGGAGCTTATGGTTCACTGGGTTCAGCCTCCTCATTTTTGGAATAGTAGGAAATCAAGAAGAAATAAGTCAGGTACTTTTGCTTTGAAGACACTTAAGAATTGGACATAGTCCTGAAGTGGTTATTTCTGCTTCTCTATGTGAATTCTGACTCCTAGTCCATAAAAACAAAGGCTCCTTAATTCCTCCTTTCCTCTCATTCATCATTTAGACATTTGTTTTCTACTGGGATGGTAGTGATTAAATCACTAAAATATGATTTTGATCAAAACACTGACCATAATATGGAGTTTAAAAATGTAATATATGCTAACTTGTATACAATCTGAAGATTCCAGGTCAAATAGGATTTCAGTATTAATGCCACAAGATCATTCTTAGAGAATTTTGGCTGTATTGTTTTTCAGTTGGTAACATTTTTCATTACTTGATCAATTATAGAACTCTCAATGTGGTTTATCTACTCAGACCCTAACACTATTACTGTTTTGTGATTAGAGGAATTCAAAGAGTTCCCCAGATGCAACTTTGCAGTCTTAAAACCTTATTCCACAAACTGCAGTCATTCCTAAGCATTTTACTTAATATAACTCTTCATGTGTTTCCTTAATATGCTTAAGTAATAGACTTAACTATGAGTTGTCTTTTACTTTAAAAAGTAACCTGCTCCTTAAATTGTTAAAGGATGCTTTATGCTAAAAGCAAAAAATGTATTTATGAACTTCAGTGTTTTTCTTTTTAGTGTCTGGAAATTAACACAATGTAAGAGAGCCTGCTAAGGCTGCAGATAATTTGCTTTTTCCTTTATTTAGAGCAAGGTTTTATTGATATATGTGTGAAACGAGAAATTGTCCAGGATCTGGTAAGTGTGTGGACTCCACCCTGAAGTATAGTTTTTCCCTCAATTTAGCTATATTTTCATCTGGATTCTTTTTGAATTTTCATTAGATAGTTATTGTTAACTGCCTGTACTTACCACCTTAGATTTCAACATATCCAAACACAGGGTCACATAGCCGGACCATACATTTTAATGATATCCACTGTTTCAGTTACAATTCAGTTAAAAAGTTTGCCTTTTTACATTTGAAGTAGAATTGGATCTTACATTTTAGTAACTAGTAGAATAATTTTTATAACCTGTTTGGAGCATCCCAGCTGAATGAGGAATGTTGCTTACTCTCTCTTTTAAAAGCACCTTTCAAAGCTATGGTAAAAAAATCATTAGCACTAGTTCATTTTCTAAATAAGGCTGTAGAGTACATCTT
Source organism: Chlorocebus sabaeus (assembly GCF_047675955.1). Lineage (NCBI taxonomy): Eukaryota > Metazoa > Chordata > Mammalia > Primates > Cercopithecidae > Chlorocebus > Chlorocebus sabaeus. The sequence goes on from NC_132910.1 coordinate 59,407,497, forward strand.
TCACCTTCTAAGTTTTCTGTTTTGAGTACAGCTGAACTCAGAATGCTGGGATGAATGTAATTGACTCATAATAATTTCTGCTTATTACTTCACCTTGTCTAACAGCATGGAGCACAATTCAAAACAGCACTCTGTTGGAACCTGAGGTTGGATCAAAGGCTGAATTGGCTTTCCCTTAACCAAGGGGAGAAACTCAGCACTGTTTATTACCTGCTCCTTTTTAGTACCAGGAAAGGCAGAACTAGAATAGCAAGCCTTTAAAGAAATGCCTTAGGGATAAATAAATACTCTCATCTACTAGTCTAGGTGGTGTTCCCTTCTATTTTTTTTTTCTTTTGACCCCAGAAACCTTGGAATACTCTTAAAATAGCTGTTGGAAACAGACAGCTGAAATATATATTTATACAAAATTCTTGAAATTAGAAGTTCCAGATGGTACCTGAATTAGACCTTGATTCATGTCAGAACCACAATCTTAGGGAAAACGTAAAATATGTCACATTACCTGAAACTACCTGTTTTTCCCGAAGTCTTTGATCACTACCAGTCTTGAAAGCTTGAGAGCTCTGAAAATGAGAGACCTCGAGTAATATGTTTTATGTACTAAGGAAATAACACCTAGCAAGTCTAGGGGCTTTATGTGGAGTCCCACTCATCTCTTAATCCCCAGAGCCCAGAGCTTACAGACCTAACTATACAACAGAAAAGGAGCTGTCCTGTTCAGCTGGATTGAGGACATTCAGACCTGTGATGCCCATTCAGATACCCATGAGGCAATGGTACAATGGCAGAGCCCTTCCCCTTTGAAGACAGGATCCTCAGTCATCCACTGGGAAGCCTTAAACTGAGGACTCAGGTCGTGAAGCACAGAGGCTAATGTTAGTTAAGACAACTTTCTTCCCACAGAAATATAAAGTGAAAAATGACTTGTGGGGTTTTTGGTCCTTTTTTGATCAAGATTGAATAAAATAATCAGCTTACAATTCACTATTAAATGTAATTAATTGTATGAGAATACTTATGGACATTTTCAAGATAAGAGTTTTTTGAAAATCTATTTAGCCACAGAGAGAATAGTTCATGCCTGTGTTGTCAAAATACCTTCAGATGGTCCTCAAATAAACCCTGCTTATACCGTGGGTTAAATGTGTTGTCACATTTCCCTATGTGTCTAATGATGTAATGTCACCTTGACTCATTAGTTAATTCTTCTGTGATCGTAACTTGCTTATTCCTTTCATATGTTCTCAAGAGAGGGTTTTAATGCAGTGAGTTGACTAAAAATACAGACAGGTTCATTGAATTCTCTGGTAAAGAGTGCCTTTGAGGAGAGGTGATTACGTAGACTCTTCGTCTACTTTAGTTCCCCCACTCCACACACACATATCCTTTGGAAGTCAAACCACCTAGATTTATTGCAGTAAGTGAATCTTCATTTTGAAAACTGTGGTGCAATCTCTCCATGGAACTGTAGGGATGGGCAACTCACAAGTAAGCCTTTAAACTCTGTGAAACTGTGGTTTGTTTGTTAATGCCATTCTGTACCGATTATTCTTTATCCTGTTAAACATTGTTTTATATTTCATTAGGAATAAAAACAACCAGTAAACCTGTTTTTTCCCCATCCCTATTTTTTCCTTTAGGTCAATAGTGGGACGCAGATTCTGTTTTATTATTGGAACTTTATACCTGTATCGCTGCATTACAATGTATGTTACTACTCTACCTGTGCCTGGAATGCATTTCCAGTGTGCTCCAAAGGTCAGTACTTCCAAACTACCACTTAGAAGAAACCAGGCAAACAGTCATTGATCACTTACCCTTTATTATACGTTCTTCTAGACACTTTCCTATGTGTTAACTCAAATCTAGCATCTTTTCTATCTTTTATTTAGAGAGGAAGAAATTAAAATGTATTTATAAAATATATTTTGTGCTAAAAAAAAAATATTTTCTGCTAACTGAAAATTACCATTGGGGGTTTGACTGTACTTTGTTACCTTCTCATTTACTTATTCATTAATGCATTCATTCTACAGGCATTAAGCTTATGTACCAGGGATTGTAGTAACCCAAACAATGTCCCTCTTCTGGAGCTTATATTCTATTAGGGATGACAAATTATAAACAAAGTCATAATTTGTCACATGATGATAAGTCAGGTGATTGTCACATGGAGAGCAGCAGAGCTGAGTAAGGTGAAAGGGTGCTTGAGGGTTCTATTTGATATAGAGGTCAGGAAAGGCTTCTTTAATAACAAAGCATTTGGGCAGGAACCAAGACCAGGAAATGAGGCATGTGGATGGCATGAGAGCTCTAGGCTAAAACACTGCTTATTCACAGTGAATAAAGGAAGAGTAGGGAGGCCGGTGTGTCAGAGTGGAGTTGTGAAGGGTTGGGGTGTGCAGACCACAGATCACATAGGGTCTTGCAGTGCGGTATAGGAACTTCAGCCTTAGTGGTAGCAGTGGAAATAATGAGAAGTTGTTCAGTTCGGGATATAGGATATGCTAATAACTTGGATATGGTTTTGAGAGAAAGGAGTCAAGGATGACTCCAAGGTTTTTAGCAGCTGGAAAGAGAGAGTGGCCTTTGAGTGAGACAGTGCATGAGGATGTCTTCTGAAACCGTCCTAAGAAGGAATTACAGTTTATCCAGGAAGAGCGAGTTCTTGAGAGAGCTGTTAATCATCTCGGACTTCAGTGCACCCTGGTTTACAAAATGGAAAATTACAAATCATGTGCTTTCTGGACAAAGGAATGAAATCTAACATCATATTTTACTGAACACTAAGCAGATGTCTGAGGTGAAAGAAAAATCGAGCTTCTCTGAAAACGTCCACAGTCTCCCTCACCAAATATAGGTGTGGTTGAAGAAGCTATACTTTTCCAAAGCCGTCAAAGCAGAAAATGTCTGTAATTAAAACAGTGTACATATTGAATTTAAACACTGGCTGATTTTAGTGAAGCTAATTTAAGATGTGGGAGAAGTTCAGAAGTGTAATAAACACTTCTAAGGAGCTATTGCAATGTGTTAAATGGAGAAATGGCCACAGAAAAGAAGGCAAACCCATCTTAGTAACGGATGAGGTTTGCAGGATGAATTGCTATGATTACAGAAAGAAAGTAAATTAAAGATTGTCCTCCGTGGAAGAGTTGCAGTCTTCAGAAGCCACATCAGTGCTGTTGGATAGCCAAGCTACAAATAGTCATAGTGGAACCTCTGGTAACATCCTTACTAGTCATCTCCCAGGTTCACTTGTCGGGACCCCTTCCTGAAGCATAAGCAAACTATACATGCCTGAATCATGGTTCAGTAAAACAAACACAAATCACTTAGTTTGACTAGAGGTGAGGTGGTGTTATAGAACAGGCATCAGAGTTGCGTTCTGAATTTGGTTCGTCTGCTGGCTTTGGGTGCTGCTTAGATGTTTATGGTTACAAAGCTATTAGATAATCTACTTGTCTTCTGTGTTGCTGACTCTATAGAATGACCTTCATGACTATAAGGAATATCAGAACTTTGTATATGGAAACCACTCACTATGGAAAAGTGTCATATCTGTTATAGTAATTGATGCCTGTACAACTTGTAACTCACCAGACATGCTTACAAGAGCCATCATAGTGAAAGCTTTGCTTTCCTATTTTTCCAGTTGCCTTCTCCTTTATGTATCCTATGATTCACTTTTAATTTTTTGCTTAGAATTTGCTTTAATCTCCAATCCACAGAATGACAGTCGGACAATCTGTGTTCTTCAAAGTATGTTTAGATAAGTGTTAGCCCAGTTATTATAAAATGATTACATGAAATGATTTAGCTTTGCAAACCTATTTTTCCACATGCAAGAATGTTTGGCTGGGAGAGCAACATTCCCCTTCCCTGAGAAAGCCTTCTAGGGTGAGCTATCCCTCACCTTGGCCATAGGTGGCCAAACACCTACCTTTTTTTTTTTTTTTTTGAGACAGAGTTTTGCTCTTGTTGCCCAGGCTGGAGTGCAATGGTGCAATCTTGGCTCACCGCAACCTCCACCTCCCAGGTTCAAGCAATTCTCCTGCCTCAGTGTCCCAAGTAGCTGGGATTACAGGCATGTGCCTCCACACCTAGCTAGTGTTTTTTTGTTTGTTTGTTTGTTTTGTTTTTTTTGTTTGTTTTTAGTAGAGACAGAGTTTCTCCAGGTTGATCAGGTTGATCTCGAACTCTCGACCTCAGATACTTACCTTCTTAATGGAAGAAACAGTGTAGATGATAAGCTTTCCTGTTTGGCAGCAGCCAAGTTGGTCTCTCCTGTACCTGATGTACCACCCATTGCACTCCAGCCTGGGTGAAAGAGCAAGACCCTGTCTCAAAAGGTCTTTCTGTATTTCTCTCCCGTGTATTCTATTACATGATTTTTTTTCTGAGCATTATTCTTTGATTTTCTCAATCAGTTTGCTCTACACTCATCTGATCTGAATCCCCCACCCTATCTAGCCCCTCAATAATTCAGTATTCCAATTTTCTGTGCCTACAGTTTTGACCAACTCCTTCCTGTATGATTAAATTGTAATGGAGTACAAACCTCTCCAGCCCTTGGCCTAGCCCAGCATTGTTTCTCATGTCATCACAGCGGCTTTGTGGGGCTGCTGCACCTTGTCCAAAGGAGCTCTCCTAGCCTCCTGCCGTAGTACACAGGCTATTTCTTTAGGGATGTTTTTCCTAATCAAAGCTACTCGTTTTTAAAGCTGCCAGTACATCCCTAATCCATCATTTTCAAACCTATTTAAATTATTTAATGAGTTGCAACTCCTCTTCTTAATTGTAAATGTTTTGATCAGACATTAATACAGCTATGTGTCTGTCCACTTTAGGCTGCCCACCTAATACAAGGTACCAATACACTGTAGAGAATATTGGTAATGTGGTATGCAGCTGAATCAAATATTAACCATTCAAAACCCTCACTTCCCCCTGCAAAAAGGAAAGAAAGTAGCTTTGATCTGCTTTTTAGCACATAGCCATGGTGAAGTCATTGGTTATTAATATTTTTAAAAGCTTTGCCCAAGGACACACCACCACCAAGACATATTATTAGTAACATATTGAATAATTTAAAACATGTCAATAAAACTTGCCAATAAATGAATAAAACCCAGTTTGAGGAGCTGCTTCTTGGATTTTTTTTCACTTTTTAGGTTAAAAAGAAAAAAAAAATCACAACCTGGTGTCCTTTCTAAGAGTCACACAATTAGACTGAAACATGATTTTAGCCACTTGTAAATTCCCTTCTTAATCTTCTTGTGTCATTCAGCTTAATGGAGACTCTCAGGCAAAAGTACAACGGATTCTACGATTGATTTCTGGTGGTGGATTGTCCATAACTGGATCACATATCTTATGTGGAGACTTCCTCTTCAGCGGTCACACGGTTACGCTGACACTGACTTATTTGTTCATCAAAGAATGTAAGTAATAGCCCATTCCCACTGAACTGATAACTGTAGTGGGAGGGGTCCCTGGGCTCTGAAATTGACAGGAGCCCTTATTCTCTTGGGATTGATAAGCTGTGAAAGAGACAGGTGTGTGTGTGTGTGTGTGTGTGAGAATATGTGTGTGTGTGTGTGTGTGTGTGTATATATATATATAATTTCAACTAGTCATATGTGATTTGAACCCTGAAGGGTTAAAACCTGTCCCTGGCTTCTCTCTAGCATTTAACATGCCTCTAAAACATCTCCCTTCTTGGTTAGTACTTCTTAAGGTATGAAAATCTATCTTCATATTGGAATTAATTGTTAATTTTATTGCAAAAAGGATTGGTACATTCTAAAGACAGTTGTAATGACCTTTGCATTATTTGTAGGACACTTCCATTCTAGCATTCCAAATAATTCAGTTAATGTGTTCCTCTTTTTAAAACATTTCCAGGTCCCACTTTATTTTAATTTCATCATTTTCCAGGACTTTCTATGCTTTCATAGGAGTCTTCATGGACCATTTTGCCAATACTGATTATTTTCTTCTCAAGAAGAAATGTGGTGGCAAGAAATAAAAATCTTTCTATATTTATATGCTTAGTTCACATTATACAAAATCCTTGGGTTTTCTAGTAGGTTTTATGGCCAAAATCATGTCTATCATGTCTTATTCTTTGTAGGGTTGTACTGTTTTAGCTGCCCAGTAGATCCCATTTTTATATGTTTCTGAGGTTTTGTATATTTAGGCCTGTTACTTCAAAATCCTTTTGAAGTAATAATGCTTCTCCCTTCAGGTTTGCAAAGCTGGTTAGTATTACCCTTCATCTTTAGTTCCAAGTTACCTCATGCCAGTATTTTTTAGAGGTTTATCTTAATCCTTTTCACTGGACATATTTAAAAGGAGGTCTTTCAGCAGAGAGCAGCAGAAGGCAGCTTCCCATCCCCTGTCCTCCTTGCTCTTCCCTCCTCACTTGGCCCTTTTTTAATCCAAATGGGTTTATCCTAATTAAATGGTGGTGTGGAAGTCAAGGGTTATCTTCAGTGGTGCAGAAGTGAATTATTGCCCCTTTGATTACCTGGGGTATTTGGTTTAAGTTCTGCTGTGAGGGCAAGATGACAAAAGAGTTGAGGTTCTCTGTAGTAGATGAAGTCAAGTCTTTTTTTGTGAGAATTGTAGCACCTCTTTGTTGCTTCCTTTGTAAATTCTACATACAGACCTGCGGTAGGGAGAATATTGGGATACATGTGGGGTCTTCATACTTGACTTAAAAGTTGAAGCCTCTGCACCTTTTCCCTTATTTCTATTCTCACACTCTTGGGGTGGTGGGGTGGGTCCTGGATCTGTCTCTGCACCATCATCAGAGGATGGTCTCTTCCTTAAATTTACTCACTCCATTTCTAATATTGAGTTATTGGTTCTGGGGGGGTTGGGTGGAAGGATATATGTTGCTATGGTTCTAACTCTAATTTTGCCAAGGAAAGTTCCATCAGTGTGCAATGTAAGATCAGTCATTGTCTAGTCTAGATGTACATTTGAGTTTCGGATCTTCTCTCTAATCTGAGGATCATAAAAAACTTACAGAAGGAGATGGGGATGAGGGTGGAGGTGGGGAAGGGCATTTCAGAGTGAAGGCATTGTAGGTTTAAAGTAATAAAAACACCCCCAGGAAACTTAGATTCAGTTTTCTAAAATAACTGAAAACCAGCTGATATTAACTGTATTAGTCTGTTTTCACACTGCTGATAAAGACATAACCAAGACTGGGTAATTTATAAAGAAAAGTGGTTTAATGGACTCACAGTTTCATGTGGCCGAGGAGGCCTCACAATCATGGTGGAAGGCAAAAGCCACATCTTACATGGCAGCGAACAAGAGAGAATGAAAACCAAGCAAAAGGGGTTTCCCCTTATAAAACCATCAGATCTTGTGAGACTTATTTACCACCACAAGAACAGCATGGGGAAAACTACCCCCGTGATTCAGTTATCTCCCACCAGGTCCCTCCCACAACACATGAGAATTATGGGAGCTACAATTCAAGATGAGATTTGGGTGGGGACACAGCCAAACCATATCATTAACAATATTAGCAAATAGACATAATACTTAACTCTGTCCCAGGCACTATTCTAGGGCCTTGATGTAAATTAACTCATTTGATCCTTACAACCACCGTCTGAGGGATGCACTATTTTTTCCCATTTTTCAGATGAGTAAACTTAAGCATAGGGAAAGTGATTGGCCACAGTGCACAGCCATCATTTGGAGAAGCAGGTATTCAAGTTGAAGCAGGCTGAATCCAGAGATTTTGCTTTTAATTTCTTGGCTCTGTTTAGAACTTTGGAAATTCAAGCTGGCTGACTCTATTGTATTGCCAAGGAATAGTATACTGATCTATAAGCAGGGACATTGCTCATTATTGTACATTCTTTCACCTCAGAGCAACAGCAAGGCAACTTGTGATTGATTTTATACTTTAATGAAGGCCACTCAGCATGTAGAGACATTTTTCCCCAAGACATGATTTTGACTAGAGGTTTCTAAAATTGTGTAAATTTATATATAGCATGCAAGGAATACCATTTTGCTTTCTCCAATTTTTGGTGAGAAATAAAGGGATATATCTGTAATACTTAACACAAACTCAATTTTATAGTCAATTCTGTATGTAAGCAGAGCATTCCATGTTTATGTCTGCTTTTTTTCTAGGCAATTAGGAAAAACATTTATCTTCTAAATTATACTGTACGTTCTTGTTCTGAGTAAGCAGTGGTTCCAGTGGTTTCTTTGAAAAGTCTGCTTCTAGAATTAGATGCATCATTTATATATATATTTTTACTTTCCGCCTTTTGATCAGTTTGGACTCTTTCCTTCTTTGCTGTGCTGTCATGAGTAGATTTAAATTTAGTTGTGAGAGCACATGAAAATGGCACCAGGACCATTTTGGGGTTAACAAGGGAGGGCTTCATACAGTCGCGCAAATATTATAATTGAGGTGTAGATTCCTGATAAAATTAGCCTGGAGAAATCAGACTAGCTGTTAGTGCCAAACATCTGGCTAGTAGAGAACAGCTTTTTGGTTTTGCACATTGCCACCCTACCAAGTCCATTGTCTCTATTATTTAATGTCTCCTAGGGCTAGAATTCCACACAGACAGTGATGTTAACTACTATTTGTGTCATCATCTAGCTCATTGTTATCCCTAGAGGATGAATGAGAAAGTAAGAGGATTACCATTTTGCCATTTCTATTTCAAAACACCTTCTATTCAATCTTTTCTTTGGGTCAGCCAGTGTTCTCAGTTAATGAGTGGTGGGCCCAATGTGGTAGCATAATAGGAAATACATTTTTTTGAGAAAGCACTGCTGGGGTTTCCAGCCATTCCTAAAACCTCACTTGCAATTCCATGAGTAGTAAAAAGAAGATTCAGGCCACCTCTATACCTACTTCAGCTTTGCTTCTTGTGAATAAACAAATGCAAAATAGTTCTAGTTTGCCCAAACATTTTGAACTTCTAAGGTAAATGACCTGTATGTTGGGAAGCAGGATTGCTAAGAGACCTTAGTGAGTGCCATAGTTGTTTCTTACAGCTGGTAAGTAGAATGAACTTTTAAGTGGCCTTACCAGGAAGGCTGAGTCCATAAGTGAATGGTCAGGAATCCTAACCTTTACAGAGGGAATGTTTTATAGTTGCTATTGGCAATAACAGTGTAAAATTGCTGAGAATCAAAATACTGCTAGCCACAATGCCATTCCTTCTGAGGCCCTTACCCTACACATACCCCTGGAGAAATAATATAAATTTAAAACCTGAAATTACTCCTGTTTTCCCATTTCCCTCCTTATTTTCATAGACAACCACCTTTGCTTTTGACCCCTACTATCTTTCTTTCCAGTGGGAAAGTGGCTCCTTTATGTGAGCCAGTATGCAATTCCAGCCAACCTAATAAACAATTCTGTTCTCTTTCTTATGAAACAGCTTATTCACACGGGCAAGGCCTAGAATGTCTAGTGTTACCAGCTTCCCCAGTGAATGACTATTACGCCCACTGCCAGGGAGCCCCTCTGCCCACTCCTACTTGAGCAGATCCTGGGCAGTTCATAGTGACTCAGTTTACGTTATCAGTTTTCTCCTTCTGGTGGCCTCTTGATCCTGGGTTATTCTACTTAAGGTCGTTAGGACAGACTGTAATCATTATATTCATCTCTGGGAATCTTATTAACTCTGTAATTTTTCTGCTGTCCAGATTCGCCTCGTCACTTCTGGTGGTATCATTTAATCTGCTGGCTGCTGAGTGCTGCCGGGATCATCTGCATTCTTGTAGCACATGAACACTATACTGTCGATGTGATCATTGCTTATTATATCACAACACGACTGTTTTGGTGGTACCATTCAATGGCCAATGAAAAGGTGAGAGCAGTGAAGATGTTTGGATAATTTCTTTGCTTTGAATGCAGTGGACCCTTTTCATGTCGTGGGGTTTTAGATAGCTTAATGGGGATAACTGATGTTGCCACATTCACTTAAACATATGTCCATTACTACTTTTTAAAATAAAGCAAAGAACTTCACAAATATGAATGCCATTTATGGATAAAGATGCCATAAGGTTATGGAGCACAGTGCATCACTAACTCAGGTAATTTATACTAGAATGAAGAAATACATGTACTAAATTAAAATTTAGGAACCTTCTCTATAAAAGCATTGTAGTACAGCTGGGTAAGACATAATCCTTGCCTTCAACTTAAATTAATTTTAAGGAGAAGGTAACAGCAATTTTTTTTTAATTTTTTTTTTTTTTTTTGAGACAGTCTTGTTCTGTTGCCCAAGCTGGAGTACAGTGGTGCAATCTTGGCTTACTGCAACCTCCACCTTCCAAGTTCAAGCGATTCTTGTGCCTCAGCCTCCCAAATTGCTGGGATTACAGGTGCACCCCACCACGCCTGGCTAATTTTTATTCTGTATTTTTAGTAGAGACAGGGTTTCACCATGTTGGCCAGGCTGACCTTGAACTCCTGACCTCAAGTGATCCTCCTGCCTCAGCCTCCCAAAATGCCAGGATTACAGGCGCGAACCACTTTGCCAGGCTGATAGCAGCTATTGTTTAAAATCACAAACTAAATAGCTTATGAATGACTGGATTTGGTATATCCTCTGGTGATAATGGTGCTCTCTGGCTTCCCTTCCGATTCTTCCTCATTTGCTACTGCTGCTTCCTTGTTTCCAGATACCCTTTTCTTTCTTCTCCCATTCATACTTAAAGAGCTAGCTCAAATGGCACCTCTTTTTTCTGTAACTCTTGCTCTCTTCCTCTGGTCCTAAGGCAGAATTATTCCTCCCAGTCTCTGTCTTCTCCTAGTCTTGGTAAGTGTCCTTGGTATAATAGAGTTGGTCTGTGTACCATGACTTACTTATCTTTGAATAGACTTGCCATATTGTCAATTTGGAGAGTTTGTGAGCAATTGAAATATGACATTTCCAAAGGATCGACATCCAACTCTCAGTGTCCACTAATACATGCTTTTTCTATGGATTACTTTATTTCTCTTTGTAGCTCTGTTTCCTATTTTGTAGTCTCCTATTTCCATCTTCCTTCTTATACTTCCATCTAGTTGACTGCTGACAACACTGAACCAAAATTTTCATCTTTCCTCTTAAATATGTTCAACCTTCTGAGCTCTTCTTTCACTCTTTGACCCCTAGATTTGATCACTCACACATCCTGAAAATTATTCCTCCTGAGTAATTCTGACATCCATTCCCAGAGTCTCCATTCTTACTGGAATTGCAGGCAGAAGAAACTGCATGAGCCACAAAGGAAGGAAAGACACCTAGGTGTGTTAGGGGACCGGAATCATGGTAGAGTTAGAGAAAGGACATGAAAATCATTACTGCTATGTGATCTGAATTCTGTTTTCCTTAGGTTACAGTGAATGCCAATTTAAGAAAATAATTAGGATGCAAATTGAGAAAGGTATGTCTCATTTTACTTTTTTTCTACCATTTGCAGAACTTGAAGGTCTCTTCACAGACTAATTTCTTATCTCGAGCATGGTGGTTCCCCATCTTTTATTTTTTTGAGAAAAATGTACAAGGCTCAATTCCTTGCTGCTTTTCCTGGCCGCTGTCTTGGCCTCCTGGCTGCTTCAAATCATCATGCAAAAAGTATTCACGGGTTCAGAAGATTGGTGAAGACAATGAGAAATCGACCTGAGGAGCAAAACAAAGGCATCAGCTCTTACACCAAAAGAGTTAACGCTGTAACCAAAGGTATAGTTTTGTTTTTTATTTTAGGAGAACTGACTGGTAAATGAAGAAATGGACCAAATTTTGTGTAAATGAATAGAAAGATGAACAAAGTATTACCCTTGACTGCTTTTCTTCTTCATCTCGAGAAAGATACATTCTCTTGCAGCTCTTCATTCATTGGTGACAAGCCCCCACCCTGGGACTTTACTAATGAGCTTGTTAAAGAGGTGCCAAAGAACATATTCCTCCTTTCTTTATTCTTTCTCCACCAAAACCCTCTACTTCAGAATTTTTTCAGGATATTTTTCCTCCCAAGGTCAGAAGAATGTGTTAATATTTTAAATAAAATATTTGGATATCTACAGCCACTGTGTAAATAGAACAGCCTAATGTTGAGAGTGGTTTCTAGCATTAGGTTTAGCAAGGGGAAGATCCACAGGTTGTGCGTCAGCTTTGGGTGAATTTTGTTTCTACCCTGTCATGTGGAAAGTTAGGGTTGAGTCCAGGAGTGCACACTGCTACTGCCACCCAACGCGCTATGTATCACTTTTAATTTTTTGTTTTGTTTTGTTTTTAAAAGATCATTTTATCTTAAAAAGGAAAGCTGATCCAAGTAAACATGAAAGTATTTGACACACCCCACAGATTTTACATGTGTGTAAACGTTTCACTTTAAAATCTCTATGACAGATACACAGGAAACATGAGGTGGTTTCTGTTAATGAGTGGCCCTTGAGTACACACTTAGATGCTGTCTGCCCTGTAAATTTGGATCTGGTGCCCCAGGGCAGTCAACTCTTCTAGCATAGGCTGAAAACACATGTGTGTCAGCTGAGGCTCATGCCACTTGGGGAATGAGCCTGTTTCCCTTCCAGGCCAGGCCCTGGTGTGAGATCAATTTTAGGGCTCCTAATTGGAGCACAGAAATATATTTGGTCAAATTTAATTGAAGGTGATTTCTTCCTTTTTATGTTGTACTTTATGGAAAAATCAAGATGGAACCTGAAAGTTAATGTATCCTTGCTAAAAATGTGTCCTTGCTTTTAGCAAGAGACTCAGCTTCTCATAACTAGTCCTAAGGACATATGCCACAATTGAGTAATTTTACTTCTACCCTGTGAAAATAACATGGTGCTGCACTATAATATACTCTCGGAATCAGTGTGTTAGTTACAGCTACACAGTGAAGGGGGATAACTGTTTCTAAATTTCTTTAAGGTGATGCCAAAAAAATGGATTAAAAAAATCTGATCAGATTTAATGTTATCAGATTTAGTGCATTATTTAATGCTATTGGATCTTTTGGATAATTCTTGGCTTAATTTCTTAACTACTTTTGAAGGTTAATTTGCAAGACTTTTAGAAACCTTAGAAAAGTTTTAAGGTTGCAAAGTTATCAACACTAGGGCAGAGGGTGGAGAGGCCAATGCGGGTAGAAGGAGGCAGTTATGTTTATATTGAAGGTGAAATTTTTCTTTCATTTGGAATGGAAAACATTCCCAAATTTATCATTATAAACTAGTCAGCCTTGACTGCACAAAATTGACCTTTAAATTGCTTGAGAAAAGCACAATGCAAATCGTTCAGAAGGGTCAACATCCTTCGGTGCTAAAATCTTCTGTATGTTTTCAGAATGGCTTTTTCTGTGTATCATAGAATAATCACTAAAGGAAAGGTAGTTGAATTTAATGTCATGAATCAAGACTCTTTAATTCAGTTATTTTAAACAAGAATTAAAACCCCAAACATTCTTGGCAGGCTTTGAAGCACTCTGAATTTTCCAGTATTTCTTATTAAATACACCAATAATAAACATATGCCTAGTTTACCTGATGAGTTTAGACATAATTCTATATAATGTTCACTTGTATTCATTTATGAAATAGCAAAACTTGTGCAAGAACAAGGTGTTCTGCTTGAAAACACTGATTTTTAAGTTCCTGTTGCCTGATTATAAAGAAAATAATCTGACACAGAAGCCTGGATTTTGCTCTCCTAACACTGGTGTTTTCCTTGAGCCTCTAATTCAAATAAGACAAATTGATACACCTTACAGCCTTATTCAGCTGTGTCTGGATAACCCACCTTTCGTCTATTGAATAAAAAAAAGTGTTTAAACTTAATAAATAAATAAAAAATTGTGTACCAATTACTACAGACCCCCTGAAACAGTAAGCCTTGGATTTTAGTCAAGTAATCCAGTTTTTTAATCTAAAAAAAAACCCATCACCTTTTAAAGAACTTTAAAAACACCTGTGATGCCAGTGTGGCCACTGCCACTGCCATGTCTTTACACGCATGTGCCGTATAGCTCTGTCATTCAGTTGAGGAAGTCCATGGTTTGCAAATAAGGGTAGGAGAATCAAAATTTCAGGATGGGGAAAAAAAAAAAAAAAAACATAGTAAAACCCATTTACATATAGGAAAGAAAACTTGACCTTCAACCCAGTGTGCCAGTTTGGGATATAAAACAAGTATGATCTTGCCTTTGAAATCATAAATGTTTGGAGCACCTATTCTTTGCCAGTTAAGATACATATCTTATTTTCCCTTTTTTTGTTTTTAAGTCTGTGTTCCTGTTGAAGGTTTTCCTGTAATTTAGGTTGTCTGTGAAATACCTATAACATATAATTCCTACAGAGTATGCCACATTTTTTTCTAAATGATTTCAAATGAAGTTCTCTCAGATCCTATCATTGAACTCGTCCACTAGATCTGAAAATAAAGCATCCTTTCCCGAGTCCACTTGAACTAATTGTGAATTTGTTACTTAACTTACTGGCATCTTGGGAAACAAGTTTTGCTGTGGAAGGAAGGCTGTTCTGAGAGTGAGCATTGAGTCTACTCTGGTTTGTGGATGACATTGCATTAGGGTTCTTTGCTGTATTACCAGTGCCCCCTTGTGGCAATATACTTTATGACTAGGAATGCAAACACCACTTTTAAAAGCCTGTTTTCAAGTTTTTGAAAGGCATTTGTTTTCTGTTATGTGTGCCAATAATCTGAAAGTATCATGTGAAAAGAATTATTTTAAAAGCATTTTAAACCTTTCCCAAAGGTAAAATGTGCACAGATGATAGGCACGTGTAATTCTAACCTTTTATCCATTTGATCAAAGAAAATTTGTAGAACATTTTTACCTCTCATGATCACAATCATTAGTGTCTCCCTTTATAACGATCTATATTTTGTTTACTTTGAAACACCAAATTTGTTGTCTTGGTTTGTTTTTTACATGACAGAACTCATGCAGTTTCTTTTTTCATTGAAAGTTCATATCTTGCCCCTTAAATAGTTTGAACATTTCTTTCTTAATTATTTTTTGTTTTTGTTCTGCACTGTAAAACTGATTAAAACTTTAAGCCAATCTTAATGCACTAGCCTCTGTAGTGTAAGAAAGTGTGACAAGGAATTTCTTAATGAGTTTACATGTTTAAATCAAGCATATTATAAGTTATATGCCATGTGTTGAAGGCTTTTCTATTTATATATATAAAGATTTTTAGTATTTGTTTTTAATGTCCTTGTGTTGCAATAATTTAATACCTTTGACTCAGTTGCTGAAAATATTTCTTCTATAAAGAAGTGCTCTTGACTTCAATACCCAAACACTGAAAATCATGTCAATGGTACCCAAAGATAAGTTTTTATACAGATACACACCTTATAAGTTCTGATTTATTTTCTTACTCCTTAATCTATGCTATGTTCTAAATAAATCATGAATGAGAAGAGTGCTTTATTGTGGAATTATTTAAAACTGTCCTTTAAAAGAAAAAGAGGAAATGATGAACAAAAACTAATCTAATTGCCAAGTTGGAATTCATTGTTTAATTTACCTCCTATGCAATGATTAATGCTGCAAAACGTATGGTTATGTTACCGTATATTCACAAAAGAAATATTATTACAAGGTTTCAGAGGTAGCCAATTGCATTCTTTTGGAAATTTACTGTACTGTTTCAATGTGTTAAGTGCCTTGTTGTAAAGTAAAATTTTAAGTCTAGAATTCATTATTTTCCTGACATATATTTTTCATTATATCTACTGTATGCTATTGTGATAGTTTTATGAAATGCTTACATTTTAATCAAATATGTAAATTTCAGAAGCTCTTTTCTCCTGCCCACCAGTACCTTAATCATTGGTTTATCACATTGGATTCAAATTCAGGTTCCTTTTTTGATAAAGAGGAAATTTGTTTTCCATGCTTGTGATTTTGTGTTTGTAAACATTTCAGGAGGAATTTAGGAGTGTAACTATAGTTTATACTTCTAAAATGTTGTCTTACATTTACATTTTTAAGTGCCTAATTGTTGAAACTGATTTATGTTTCTCTTCTAAAGGGGATATGTGTACATGGTTTCTAATCTCTTTGGTTTTGCTTTTTTAAAAATGCAAGAGCCTATACTTTGTATTTACCTAATAAACCACAATGACATCAACAGTCTTTTCAAAATTATTACTGTTTCTTTCCATTTACAAAATGTGTCATTTTTAAAAGAGTTCTAGTTTTAGAGTACTTGTTAAAACCACAAGAGGGATATTTTCTTCAAAGACTATTTTTAAAATAAAGTAATAACTTTCAATTAATGGATTTAAGGTGAAAAATAATTCAGAACAATACAAGGTCATTCATGGAGAAGAAAATCACAAATTCCATGATTCTGATTTTCACTGTTCACAAGAGGACAAAGTCACTCATGAAAAGCAGACCCTTTCTGTCACTAGGTCTCCTTATGCCTTCACAAGACAGAAGCCTAAGGTAATGTCCTCAACTGGAGTTTGCTAGACATTGCAACAGCAAGGTGCAGAAAGTTGGTTTTGAACCTGCTGATGACAAATGCCACTCCCTCCAAGATAAATTTTGTAAAAGCAATTCAGTGGGGTGAAGTGAATAGGATAAGATAATAAGGTTCAAAGAGTAAGTTACAGGAGATAGTCCACGCTTTATCCTTGGATTGTCTAGAAATGATAGAGCATAGATCAGAATAGTTTTTCTGCCACCTCCACTCAGACCTTGGATGAAAAGCTCATCACAGTGATGTTCTGATTATCCTGTGGAAACACTGGCATGCTGATTTTGCTGGCCATATAGCTTCAAAGGCTGCCCTTATCTAGAATGCAGTGTGCAAGAAACTAATGTGAACTCTTGTTTGTCGTGCAAGGGACTAACAGGAACTTTTACTAAGGGGCTAATTCATTCTGGGTTCCATTTGTTTTCTTCATACAAAAGCTCTTGAGTGTGCCTCCTATGAGAGAATAAAACTCTCTGGGCATTTTTGAAAGTGCTGAGGATAGTGAAGTCTTTTATAGTAGTACTCTGTCTCTTACTCCAATAAGGAATCAATAGGAACTTTACAACTGCAGTTAAAGTGGCATTTTCAATCACACTAATCATGGGCGAGTTTCATAAGTAATAAAACCACTTTGAAACAAAAAAGAATGGTGATCATTCATGCTTGGTTTGAGATCTCTACCTCACAGCTGTTGATTTTAGAATCAGAGTGTAGTGGTGTGTCCAAACAAGTTTTGCCACCAGGATTAGATGCTAGTCTCACTAGAAAGTGAATTTAAATTCACTTACTTCAACCCCCATCCCATCCCCACCACATTTAAAGGTAGCAAAGTATCATCTATATGATCCATATGCCTACTTAACGACGGACTCAGCTTCAAGTCTGTAAGGTTTTTTGATTGCAGGTCATTACAGTCTTGACCCTGCGCAATGCCTTCAGTCTCTTCAGATGATCATGCTATTAAGAGGTCACCACAACTTTTAATAAAGTTCATCTTCTCTGATATTTTGAATCTCCTGCTGAGACACAGGAAGACAGGAAACTAGACTATGTTCACAAACCATTTGAGTGATTCTGTGTGCCATGCACTAGAGCTGCTGATACATAAAATTCCTGACATCAAAGTGGGAATGTCTGCACTGTAAGACTCGTCCATAACTCCTAAGTCACATTGTAATAAATTCAATTGCATAAAATATATGCAAGTCTTAGGAAATGTTTGTAAGTTTTAAGAAATGTTGGTCAGGGCCTTCACAGCCAGCTAGATGTTCCAGAAGTGGAAGTGAATTGCTTTTCTGGATGCATTGTCACTGAATTTTACCATTATTTTCTATTTAATATTTTAGCAAAATCGCAAAATAGACATCAAATTTTATCTCATCCAAAGGTTGGGAGAGGTGATGCGCAATGGTCTCTGAGCATCCATCCAGACATTTTTTGCTGGGCATGCTGAGTGCAAGGCCCTAACTCCTGTTTCCCAGGCCATTTCTCAGGATTGTATTTGCAGTAAGCAATGTTAAGTAATGAGGTAGCATATCACCCTAAATAAGAGAAGTCTTTTTTTCTGTTTACTGTAAAGCAGTAAAAACGCCAAGCTCAGTGGTCCTCAGTTGAGTTGCACACCCACTACATATGTAACATCTGTCTTGACCTCTCCAAGTCATCCCTATGGGATTTGAGAGACAAGGGAGCCAAAGGGACCATGCTGACACTTTGGCTACTGCTGTGCTATGCGTAGTGAAGTCCTTTGTCTCTGACTCAGGAGTCTTGTGTCTTCTCCCAGCGTCCAATGAAACAGGAATCAGGCTAACTTGTGGGCTTGTAAGTAAAGTCACAGATGCTTCAGAAACTGACATGTAAATTTTATTTTCTTCTAATACATAAGAATATCAGAAGCGTAATACTGTATTACTACTATAAGTTAGGATAGTAATGGATTATGTATTACTATGTGTGTGTATATAGATATATATATAATGCACATTTAATCCATATGTGGCACCTGTAATCAAACAGCATTTTACAGTTAACGCTTGACATACATTCTTTAATCTTCACAAAACCCTGTGAAGCAAGCAAGGCAAGAGAAGGTGACCTCATTTTATGACATGAAAGGGTTCATAAATGTTAGATCTAGAACTTGAGTTTTGTTTTTGTGGGCTACAGCTTGCTGCCTCCCTGTCATAATTACTATGGTCAGCATCACCGTTTGTTAGGGTTTTGTTAGGAAATTAGTTTCAGAAGCAAACTGTCCTTGGGCCAGGTTCTTTGTCACATGCTACAGATTTTTCTTACAATTCACTACATTTCAAAGGGGAGAAAAGTTGACTCCTAGTGCAAAATGACCTTGAAGGCAAAAGAATCCTCAAGAATCCTCAAGTGTCTGAGCCCACAAATTTGTTAGAATAAAGCAAACTCACTGTTAATGAGTTTTAATGTCATATGTCTAAGATTATGTTTCCAAAGCCCCCACTCTGCCTGTCTTTCCTACATTTGTGCACACTAATCAGATACATGAATTGTTTGGCCATCATCTCTCCAGAAACTTCCAGAAAAGTGAAAGATGAATTGCTAGTGTGGAAATGTATTTTTTCTAATAGAAGATTTCATTCACTAATCTATGGTGCCCTTGACCATGGGATTAAAAGTGATCCTGTTATCCCAGTCCCAAGTATTAGGTTGGTGCAAAAGTAATTGCAGTTTTTGCCATTGCTTTTAATTTCAAAAAACACGATTACTTTTGCAACAACCTAATAACTACAGCTGATCCAGCACAGCGACACAATATGTTTGGTACCATCCTGTACTACCAACAAAGTTACTGTATTTCACCAGTAACTAGTGAGTTGATTTTTTAATAACCTGCCTAAATATTGGAGAGAATATCAGAGTTTGGGCAGTTCTCAAGAGCATTTTGAGATTAAATTATATCAGAGTTCAGTTCAAAAACAGAAATAATTGTTCAATGTTGTTTTGTATAGCAGCGTTTACAAAAGAAGTGGTGACAAGATTTCTCCTGGAGCTATATAAAATGAAATTGCCCAAACTGAAAAAAATTGCAAATATATGGGAATTAACCAACACACTTAACCAGTGGATCAAAGAAGAAAGTGCAAAGTCTGAAGAATTTGAAAATATCTTGAGACAAATAACGAAAATACAGCATACCAAAACTATGGGATGCAGCAAAAACAGCACTGAATGAAATGTATAGCTGTAAATGCATATGTTTTAGAAGAGAAGAAATCAATAATGTAACTTTAGATCTTAAGGGACTTGAAAAAGAAGACCAAATAAAATTCAAAGTTAGCAGGAGGAAGGAAATAATAAAGACTGGAGCAGAGATAAATAGAGAATAGAAAAATAATAGAAAAATCAATGAAATGAAAAACTGGTTCTTTGAAAAGAGCAACAGAATTGACAAACCTTTAGCTAGACTGCCTAAGAAGAAGGCTCAAATTACTAAAATCATAAATGAAAGTGGAGATATTACTACTGATTATACAGAAATAGGATTATAAGAGTACAATGAACAAACGTACACAAAACCTACCAGTATTGAATCATGAAGCAATAGAAAATCTGAACAGACCTCTAATTAGCAGGGAGGTAGAATGAGTAATCAGAAACTTTCCAACAAAGAAAACCCTGAACCGTGGCTTTGTTGGTGAATTCTACTAAGCATTTAAGGAAAAAGTAGCCAGACATGGTGGCTCACGCCTGTAATCCCAGCTCTTTGGGAGGCTAAGGTGGATGGATCACTTGAGCCCAGGAGTTTGAAACTAGCCTGGACAACATAACAAAACCCCATCTTTATAAAACAAAAAACAAAACAAAAAAACTGGGCATGGTGACACGTGCCTGTGGTCTGGGCTACTTGGGCACAAAGTAGGAGGACTGCTTGAACCTGGGAGGTTAAGGCTGCAATGAGCTGTGATCACACCACTGAACTCCAGCCTGGGCAACATAGCAAGATCCTGTCTCAAAAAATAAAGAATTAAAACCAATCCTTCTCAGACGTTTCCAGAAAGAGGAAAGAACACTTCCCAATTCAGTCTATGAAGCCAGAGTTATCACCAATACCAAAGCCAGACAAAAACACTACAAAAAAAAAAAAAAGACTAATATCCCTTATAAACATTGGCACAAAAATCTTCAACAAACTACTAGTCAGCTGAATTCAGCAGCATATTAAAAGGGATATATAACAAGACCAAATGGGATTTATTCCTGAAATGCAAGGATGGTTTAACATGAAAATCAATCAACATAATACATTACATTAACAGAACGAAGGGTGAAAAGGACATGATCATTTCAATTGATGCAGAAAAAGCATTTTACAAAATTCAACATTCTTTCATGATAAAACTAAACAAACTAGGAATAAAAGGAAGTTACCTCAACATAAGGAAGTTATTATGAAAAAGCCAGTTAACATCATGCTCAATGGTGACTAAAACCTTTTCCCCTAAAAGGGAAATGTCAAGAATGATCAGGAACAAGTGAAGAATGCCCAGTTCTCCACTTCCATTCAACATAATATTGGAAGTTCTTGCCAGAGCAATTAAGCAAGAAAAAGAAATAAGAGGCATTGAAATTGGAAAGGAACAAGTAAAATTAACCATTTGCATATGACATGATCTTATATGCTAAAAAATAAAAATTCAACAGAAAAACTTGTATAGATTTCAAATCATATTAGTCTGAATGAAAAATTAAAAATAAAAAATAAATTTTAAACTGTTTAATGAATGAATTCAGCAAATTTGCAGACAAAAACACACAATCAGTTGTATGCACTAACAATGAACAATCTGAAAAAGAAATTAAGAAAATAATTTCATTTATAATAGCATCAAAAGAATAAAGTACTTTGGAATCAATTTAACCAAGGAGGCAAAAGACTTGTGTGCTGAAAGTACAAAACATTGCTGAAAGAAATTAAAGATTTAAATAGATGGGAAGACATCCCATGTTCATGGATTAGAATACTTGATATTGTAAAGATGACAATATTACCCAAAGCAATCTACAGATTCAATGCAATCTCTATGAAAATATCAATGGTGTTTTCTATAGATATAGAAAAACCTGTCTAAAAATTCATATGAAATCTCAAGGGACTAAAATAGTAGCCAAATTGTTTGTCAGTATAGCAAAATTTTTCAAAATAGCCAAAAGTATTGAAAAAGGAATGGTTGGAGAACTCATATTTCCTTATTTCAAAACTTACTATAAATGTACAGTAGTCAAAACAGTGTGGTACTGGCACAAGGACAGACATATAGACTAATGGGATAGAATAGAGACCCCCGAAATAAACTCTCACATATATAGTCAGTTGATTTTCAATAAAGGTGCTAAGACCATTAGATGGAGAAAGGATTGGGGCAGGCGGGAGGGATTGCTGTTTTTGTTGTTGTTGTTGTTGTCTGTTTGTTCGTTTTGAGACACAGTCTCACTCTGTCACCCAGGCTGGAGCGCAGTGGCACAATCTCAGCTCACTGCTACCTCTGCCTCCTGGGTTCAGGCAATTCTTGTGCCTCAGCCTCCCAAGTAGCTGGGACTACAGGTGCGTGCCACCACACCCAGCGAATGTGTGTATTTTTAGTAGAGATAAGATTTCGCTATGTTGGCCAGGCTGGTCTTGAACTCCTGGCCTCAAGTGATCTGCCTGCTTTGGCCTCCCAAAGTGCTGGGATTATAGGTGTGAGCCACCATGCCTGGGCAGGATAGTGTTTTTAACAAACAGCTCTGTGAAAATTGGAAATCCACATACCAAAGAATGAAGTTAGACTCTTATCTGATACACCATACAAAAATTAATGCAAAAAATGGATCAAAGACCTAAATTTAAGAGCTAAAACTATGAAACTCTTAGAAGAAATAGATGAAGCTCTTTATGACCTTGGACTGTGTACTTATTAAGTATGATATCAGAAGAATAGGCAATAAAAAACAGATAAACTGAAATTTATCAAAATTTACTTTATTACATCAAATTACAATATGAAGGGAGCAAAAAGACAATCCACAGAATGACAGAAAATAGCTGCAAATCCTATATCTGATAAAGTAGTCGTCTCCAACCTTTTGGCACTAGGGACTAGTTTCGTGAAAGACAATTTTTCCACGGACCAGCAGGGAGGAGGGAGATGATTTCAGGACGAAACTGTTCCAACTCAGATCATCAGGTAATAGTTAGATTCTCATAAGAAGCATGCAACCTAGATCCTTTGCATGCACAGTTCACAATAGGGTCAGCACTCCTATGAGAATCTAATGCCACCACTCATCTGAAAGGAGGTGGAACTCAGGCAGTCATGCATGCTCACAGGCCACTCACCTCCTACTATACAGCCCAGCTCCTAACAGGCCACGGAGTGGTACCAGTCTGCAGCCTGGGGGTTGGGGACCCCTATGATAAAGGATTCATATTCAGAATATCTAAAATGATCCTACAACTCAGCAACAACCAAACAACTGCTTTCAAAAATGGGCAAAGGATTTGAATAGACATTTCTCCAAAGAATATATGTAAATGTCCAGAAAGCATATGCGAAGATGCTCAGCATCATTAGTCATTAGAAAAATACAAGTCCCAAACCACAATGAGATACACTTTACTACCATTAGGATGGCTATTAAGGAAAAGACAAACAGAAAATGACAAGTGTTGGTGAGGATATAAAGATATTGCATTCGCCATTTACAGAACCCATTCAAAAATAATAAAAGAAATTGCAACCCTTATTGTTGCTGGTGGGAATGTAAAATAGTGCAGCTTCTGTAGAGAACAGCATGTTGGGTCCCCAAAAGAATTACCATATAATCCAGCAATTTTACTCCTCTGTATGTAGCCAAATAAATTGAAATCAAGGACTCAAACAGATATTTGCACACCAGTGTTCACAGTATTTTTCACAGTAGCCCAAAGGTGGAAACAATCTATGTGTCTATCAACAGATGAAAGGATAAGCCATGTGATATATGCAAAAATGGAGTATTATCCAGCTATTAAAAGGAATGGAATTCTGACACATGCTACAAACCTGAGTAAACTTTGAAAATGTTATTCTAAGTTAAATAAGCCAGATACAAAAGGACAAATATATGATTCACCTTAAAAGAGGTACCTAGAATAGGCAAATTCATAAAGACAAATGGAATAGAGCTTGTGACTAAAGGGAAGGGAGAATGACAAGTTGTTGCTTATTAGGTACAGAGTTTCTATTTGGAATAATGAAACACTTCCAGAAATAGTGGTGATAGTTACACAACACTGTGGATGTACTTAATGCCGCTGAACTGTATACTTAAAAACGGCTAAAATGGTAAATGTCATACATATTTTTACCACAATAAGAAACCCCAAAAAACTCCCGATATTTCAGCATATTTTTAATTGAAAGAAACCGAAATAACTTAGATGTTTACTAGTAGACGATATGAGTAATAAGTTGTGACATACTTAAATCGATTTCTTAATGGGCTCCTTGGTTTGACCTTTGCCCCTTCTGTTAAAATACAAGCCAAATGATTGCATTCCTTCTCAAAAACACTTCAGTGATACACCATGTTACTGAGAGTAAAGATCAACATCTCTAAAACGCCCTACATTGCTACCTCTCTGATTCCAACTCTTACCACCTTGCCCTTGCTCTTTCCACCCTAGCCAGGTGGCCTCCTTGTTCCTGGAAAACTCCTAGCACACCTCAGCCTCAGGGCCTTTACACTCACCATTTCTTCTGTCTGGAACGCTGTTTCCCCAGGTATGTAAAAGCCTTCCATCAGGTGATCAGCTGTCTATTTAAAAGAGGCCTTCCCTGAACAACCTGAATTAAATAAACCACTCCCCTACACACATACACACACACACACACACACACACACACACACCCCTACTATCCTCTTCATGTGCCTTATTTCCTCCATAGTACTTATCACCAACTGACATTATACATTTGTCCATCTCTTTCTATCTTTTGTAGAGATGGGGTTTTACTATGTTGTGCAGGCTGGTCTCAAACTCCTGGGCTTGAGCAATCCACCCGCCTCAGCTTCCAAAAGTGCTGGGATTACAGGCTTGAGCCACCATGCCTGGCCTGTCCATCTTTTGTCTTCCTCCGCGAAAAACCTCTTCTAAGGGCAAGCACTTTGTTTTGCTTAGATAGTATCCCCAGTGCTGAGAATAGTTCATGACAGTTAGTGTACTCCAGTAAAAATCTATTGATGAAGAATCTATTCAGTGAAATTATCAGACAGCTATTACAAAGGATGAGGCTGATGGATTCTCATTGGCATGGAGAGATTCTCAAAATACACTGGTAGGTTAAAAGAGCAGGTTAATTAACCAAAAGCAGAGTGTGACACCATTTATGGGGGAGGAGGAGGGAAATTATGTAAACATAAGAAATCCAAAAGGATATATCACATTTTTAATACAAATAACTCCGAGAGGTATAAAGCCAAAGTTGGTGTGTGTGTGTGTGTGTGTGCATGCACAAGTGTGTGTGCATGTGTACACTTTATGTATCAATAGCCTTAGAAATGTACCAGTTCTTTGTGGTATTTATCCTACTGAAATAATCAAAGATGTATATATCCCAGTATGGTTTACAATAACAAAAAACCTTTAACGAGGGTCAACAACTAGCTATTGGTTAAACTTTGAAATATTTTTAAACAATGGACTAGATTTTTTTGAATTCAAGTGTGAGGAAATAAAAGCCTACAGGCTAAGCACAGCTGCTGCCTTTTTCCATAAAGCAAATTTTATTGGAAATAGCCATGCCCATTTATTTACTTATTGTCAATGGCTGCTTTCCTATTCCCACGGCAAGCAGAGTTACACAGTTGTGACAGAGACCATATGGCACACAAAATCTGAAGTATTTACTATTTGGTCCTTTTCAGGCAAAAACTGCTGATCCCTGGGCTAGAATATAGTAATTAAAAATGATTTGTGGGAGGCAAGAGAATCACTTGAGGCCAGGAGTTCAAGACCAGCCTGGCTGACATGGCAAAACCCTGTCTCTACTAAAAATACAACAACAACAACAACAAAAATTACCCAGGTGTGGTGGCACACGCCTATAATCCCAGTTACTTGGGAGGCTGAGGCATGAGAATCTGTTGAACCCGGGAGGTGGAGGTTGCAGTGAGCCAAGATTGCACCACTGTACTTCAGCCTGGGCAACACAGCAAGACTCTATCTCATAAAATAATAATAATAATAATAATAATAATAATAATAAATTTAAAAACAAATGAGCTGGGCACAGTGGCTTATGCCAGTAATCCCAGCACTTTGGGAGGCCAAGGCAGGCGGATCACGAGGTCAGGAGTTCCAGACCAGCCTGGCTAACATGGTGAAACCCCGTCTCTACTAAAAATAACAAAAATTAGCCAGGCGAGGTGGCATGTGCCTGTAATCCCAGCTACTTGGGAGGCTGAGGCAGGAGAATCACTTGAACATGGGAGGCGGAGGTTGCAGTGAGCCAAGATCATGCCACTGCACTCCAGCCTGGGTGACAGAGTGAGACTCTGTCTAAAAAAAATAAAAAAAAACCATTCAGGACATAGGCATGGGCAAAGACTTCATGACTAAAACACCAAAAGTGATGGCAACAAAAGCCAAAATAGATAAATGGGATCTAATTAAACTAAAAAGCTTCTGGACAGCAAAAGGAACTATCATCAGAGTGAACAGGCAACCTACAGAACAGGAGAAAATTTTTGCAATCTACCCATCTGACAAAGGGCTAATATCCAGAATCTACAAAGAACTCAAACAAATTTACAAGAAAAAAACAACCCCATCAAAAAGTGGGCAAAGGATATGGACAGACACTTCTCAAAAGAAGATATTTATGCAGCCAACAGACACATGAAAAAATGCTCATCATCACTAGTCATCAGAGAAATGCAAATCAAAACCACAATGAGATACCATCTCAGGCCAGTTAGAATGGCAATCATTAAAAAGTCAGGAAACAACAGGTGATGGAGAGGATGTGGAGAAATAGGAACGCTTTTACACTGTTGGTGGGAGTGTAAATTAGTTCAACCATTGTGGAAGACAGGGTGGCGATTCCTCAAGGATCTAGAACTAGAAATACCATTTGACCCAGCAGTCCCATTACTGGGTATATACCCAAAGGATTATAAATCATGCTACTATAAAGACACACCACACAGTATGTTTATTTGTGGCACTATTCACCATAGCAAAGACTTGGAACCAACCCAAATGTCCATCAATGATAGACTGGATTAAGAAAATGTGGCACATATACACCATGGAATACTATGCAGCCATGAAAAAGGATGAGTTCATGTCCTTTGCAGGGACATGGATGAAGCTGGAAATCATCATTCTAAGCAAACTGTTACAAGGACAGAAAACCAAACACTGCATGTTCTCACTCATAGGTGGGAGGTGAACAATGAGAACACATGGACACAGGGCAGGAAACATCACACACTGGGGCCTGTTGGGGGTGGGGGTTGGGAGAGGGATAACATTAGGAGAAATACCTAATGTAAATGATGAGTTAATGAGTACAGCAAACCAACATGGCACATGTGTACCTATGTAACAAGCCTTCACGTTGTGCACATGTACCCTAGAACTTAAAGAATATAAAAAAAAAATTTATGGGAGAACAACATGGAAAATGTTAATGATACTTTTTCCTCATATACTTATAAATATGTGAATATTATAAATAGGAATATTTATAAAGTTTAGAAATACATAAGACTAGAAGAATATACACATAAATGTTATAAATGATTATCTCTGAGTGGTAAGAATAAAAAGGTGATCGTTTGCTCCTTTATAGTTTCCTGCATTTTCAAATTTTCTATGAAAACTGTATTACCCTTTTAAAAAGCAGAATAAAATATTGGCTTTGAAATATCTGGTTTGCAATGAGTATGTTCTTGCCTAAAAGAAGAAGTAGGTAACCTTTCAATGTCCTTTCTTTGTAAAACTTCATTCTTAGTGAGTTTTAGAAATAAGACTTCATTATTAGGCAAAGGGCCAAGCACAGTTACCTAAACCAGGAGCTAACAACCTTGTGTTAGTTTTTTTGTGTGTGGTTTTTTTTCCTTCTTTTTCAAGACAGAGTCTTGCTTTCTTGCCCAGGGTGGAATGCAGTGGTGTGATCTCAGTTCACTGAAACCTCCATCTCCTGGGTTCAAGCAATTCTCCTGCCTCAGCCTCCCAAGAAGCTGGGATTACAGGCATGTGCCACCATGCCCAGCTAATTTTTTTGTTTTTTTAGTAGAGATAGAGTTTCACCATGTTTGCCAGGCTGGTCTCAAACTCCTGACCTCCAGTGATCTGCCTGCCTCAGCCTCCCGAAGTACTGGGATTACAGGCATGGGCCGCCGCGCCCAGCCTCCTTGTGTTAGTTTTATTGAAGTAACTAGCTTATACTTTGCCATGTAAATATAATTTATTCTTTCAGATTTTATTGACTAAGCATGCTGTTAATCAGAGGCCAAAGTCAAAGTCCTGAGAATCCACTTAAGAAGAAGAATGTTAGATACCAGAGGAATCTAAGAGTCCTTGTGTTACAACTCTCTCTTTTGACCAGATGAAGAAAACAAATCAGAAATGTTAACAACATACCCTGGCCAATCCAGTTAGATTTGGACAGAGGTCCCCATGTGGTTTCCACGATGATTTCTGCATAGTAAATGGAAGTAAATGAGGAAGAAGTAAGGAACAGAGAATTCAGCAACGCTTTGGCCTACACAAAAATAAAACATCAGGAATCGGTAACAATTGTGGCCAGGCTAACTAAAGTGACTAACTGTTCCTATGGGTACCCACTTCACAATACATGCATCTCATAAATTAAACCTGCTAAGTCTTCTTACTTTTCCATGTCTTTTTCACCAAGCTATTGGCTTTTTTTGTTTGTTTGTTTTACTGAGGTATAATTCACCTATAGTGAAATGTACAGTTAAGTTTTGACAAGTGCATACATCCAAGTAACCAACACTTCAATCAGAATATAGAACATTTCTACCACCCTAGAAAAAATTTTCAATGTCCTTTCCAGCCAATCCACCCTGTTCTAATGTCTATCACCATAGGTTCATTTTGTTTGTTCCAGAACTTCATATAAATGCAGCTATTTAGTATGTACTCTTGTGCCTCGCTTTTTCACTTGGCATGTTTTTTGATATTTATCCACGCTGTAGAGTGTGTCATAGTTGATTCATTTTTATTGTGGTATAGTGATCTATCAAATAAATATACCATAGTTTCCCCTTCCCCTGCCCCCCTCTTTTGTTGAAGGACATCTGGATTGTGTTCATTTTGGTGTTAAATAAAAAATAAGTGCTAATCCTGGCACCACCTTGACCAAATAAAGGGATGTTTTGGGAATTGGATTTTGTGACTTTTGAGATTCTGCCTTACACTGATATTTATTTTTTTTTCAGGGGCCTTTCTCCCGTCATCTCTTCTCCAAGTAAATCATACATAATATATGCAAGTGGAGAGGAATGAAGTGAGTAATATTGAAGATAGGCACGTTTATTCATTATACAAGACATAAAGGCTAAATATAGGAAACAATATCCTGGCAAGTCTCACATTCTAAGCTCGGAAAAGACTAGTAAATCTGCAAGGTGCAAAAAAGAGGCAGCAATAGTGACAACCTATTAAGTTTAAACTATTATCAAGAACCCAGTGATAACTATTATAATTACAGCTTTTGTTTATTGAGTACTAACTGCTAGACATTGTGCTAGTTATTTTATTTAATCCCTATGCTTGATATAGGTATATTTATTATCCCAATTTCAGTTCAGGAACATGGAGGCTCAGAGAGTGCATAAACACATATATAGAAGACACTCAAAGGAGTATATACGAAGCGAATCGTAAGAACTTAAAGGGAATGAAGGTGTTAATTTTTAAATGACCTGTGGAGTTGCGCAACTAAATAGTGCTAATAACATTTCTACTTTCTTTCTTCATTAGCATTTTGCAAACCCTTATTAAGCCCTGCACTCTCTGTTCATACTCATTGGCTCTGGATGGGTGTGGTGTGTGGCATTTACCTCCCGAGAACTACAAACCAAGTGAACAATTGTAGTTTTACAAATAGAGTAATTTGATGCCACTCTTTATAACAAAATAAGTACTCAGCTATTTTAGATATACTGTAACCAACAATTCTGACCAAAATCCATGTAGAACAAGAAGGATATAGGTAGGAAAGTGGGTGGCTTAAAATTATCTTTAGGGTCTCAATAAAAATGATTTTTCCCATAATCCTCTCACTATCTTTCTTACCACTTCTGCCCACCCAAAAGATCTCTTAGTATTCTCTTCCTTTACTGCTCCTGCTATTACTTTTTTACCTATATAAAATAAGAGACATGAAGCAGAAAGTATTCCTTTATGTGGCAAAATCACCCTGAATGTAATTTGGGGAAATTCATCCTTAAGGAGCACTGAATGAGCTGTGTAGTTTCATGTTTAAAATAGTGTATCCAGCTGGGCATGGTGGCTCTCGTCTGTAATCCCAGCACTTTGGGAGGCTGAGGTGGGCAGATTACCTGGGGTCAGAAGTCCGAGATCAGCCTGGCCAACATGATAAAAGCCTTCTCTACTAAAAATACAAATTTGTCAGGCATGGTGGTGCAGGCCTGTAATTCCAGCTACTCGGGAGGCTGAGACAGGAGAATCGCTTGAACCAGGGAGGCAGAGGTTACAGTGACACAAGATCACACCACTGCATTCCAGCCTGGGTGAGAATTCTATCTCAAAAAATAATAATAATAAAATAAAACAGTGTATCCATAATATGATGAACAGTATCACTTCCTGTATTAGTTTGCTAGGGCAGCCATAACAAAGTACTACAGACTGGACGTCTTAAACAACAGAAATTTATATTTATATCCTCACCATTCTGGAGACTAGAAGTCAAAACCCAAGGTGTCAGCAGGGTTGATTTCTTCTGAGACCTCTCTCCTGACTTGCAGATGGCTGCCTTCTGACTGTGTCCTCATATCCTCCTTCCTCTCTATGTCCTTATCTCCTCTTCTTTAGACACCAGTCATAGTGGTAAGAGCCCATACACAGGACTCCATTTGAGCTTAATTACCTCTTTAAAGGCCCTTTCTCCAAATACAGTCTTATTCTGAGGCACTGGGGGTTAGGACTTCAACATATAAACGGTGAGGAGAGGCCGAATTCAGCCCAGATTTCCTATCTGCCCCACAGATCTGTTAACATAGTGAAAATGAGAGATTTAGGAAAACACTATACATGCAGTTACATCCTGTACAATATAAAAGGGTAGCTGTTGGAGTTGTTAAATTAGTCACAGCTTCAACTATTTTAAAATCATTTGTGAATTTAAATTGCTTGTATGGGATGATGTATACAGTGGCTACTGTTTTAGAGAGCAAAGCCCTAGAATCAGATGACATCCAGAATGTCATGTTGAAGATCATATCTGCAAACAAGGAGTTTAAATTTTTAAAAACTTCTCTTAACAATTTAAAAATTCAAAAAAATTGAGAAAAGTAATCTCACAAGTAGTGGTTAATTATAGAAGATGAGAGGTGTGTAGGTTTTTTTTGTTTGGGGTGCATAAGCTTAAAATAACATGAAAAGCGTGTCAAAAAGAATATGAGAACAGAGTGGACTTGAAATTTAACATCCTACTGGCATCACTTGTTTATAGAAAAATAAAATGGATCATGTATTTATTTAGAGGATTCACTATGCTTTATTTGGTCACATTTTTATAGGTACAGCATGGTGTTCAAACTTTTCATGTATGGAGAAAAATGAAAAGGCTAGAAAAATGGCCCAGTACAGACAGTTCTATGCTCAACCCAACTTGAACAGAAACTACAGGATTTGGCCTAAACAAGACAGAAAGGGAAGCCCTTATCAGGAAAGCCATTATCTGGGAAGATTAAATAAAGTAAGACTTTGTTTTTTAAAGTATTATACAATTCATATCCAATATTTCAACCTCAGCCTTTCAAGTGTTGTCTAACACCAATAATATTGCCACCCTTCCCTCAACCGGTTTTCTTTTTATATTTCTGGCTACTTAAATCCCCCAAGCAAATTCTGGTTTCGCTATTTCTGGATTTAAGTACATTTTCTGCTGCACCCAGGCCACACGCAGGAATGGACACAGCTTTCGCTTCCCGCATAGAAGTTTTCTAGCCCAGGGCAAGTTCTCAGAACGTGACTCCTGCCTCGCTGCCCGCCCCTCGCTTCCCCCACTCCCGCCATCATCCCTTCCGCAGCGTTGGCTGCCGAGCCGACACCCACAGATTCTGCATTCCATGGCTTCCCAGCATCCTGCTGTCTCTGCGTGGAGAAAAGGGTGCTGCGAATCCCGGTTTGGATAAAGAACTACACCTAAGCCTGCGGGAATGTGGCGTTGACCCCATTCTCCCAACTCAGGGTATAGGTGCTAAGGCCGAGCTATCTCACTGGCCTGCTCACCAGTTTGCCGCACTCAGCACAGATCCTAGCATGGTTTATGCACTTCATAACTACGCGTTTGCGTTTGTCATCTGACAAACGAGTGATAATCACAAACGAATGACACAAGGGAATCCAAGAGCCAATCAGAGCGCAAGGTTGTGTTGCCAGCATCCCAGTTTCAGGGACAGTCACCACCAGACCCAACCCAACAAAGGGGCGTAACGGGACTTCGGGGCAAACTTCAGGTTCCGCAGCCGCTCGCCCGCCAACCAACCCCCTCCGCCAGGCAGCCGCCGCGTCTCCAGGTTCCGCCGGGGCGTCGCTGAATGGAGGCGGCGGGGAGAATGCGCGCGGCACAGCCAATCCGGGCGCGCTTCTACGGCCCCTGCCCGCCCCCGACCTTCCAGGGCACAGCCAGACACTGACGCCGCGGGGCAGGCAGCTGCGTGCGCGTCTCCTCCAGGCAGCAAGGGGAACCCGAGGCCGCCGGCGCCCCGACCATGTCCTCTCCCGGGCCGCCGCAGCCCCCCGCCGAGGACCCGCCCTGGCCCGCGCGCCTCCTGCGTGCACCTCTGGGGCTGCTGCGGATGGACCCGAGTGGGGACGCGCTGCTGTTGTGCGGCCTCGTAGCGGTGCTGGGCTGGAGCTGGCTGCGGCGTCGCCGGGCGCGGGGCATCCCGCCCGGGCCCACGCCCTGGCCCCTGGTGGGCAACTTCGGTCACGTGCTGCTGCCTCCCTTCCTCCGGCGGCGGAGCTGGCTGAGCAGCAGGACTAGGGCCGCAGGGATTGATCCCTCGGTCGTCGGCCCGCAGGTGCTCCTGGCTCACCTAGCCCGTGTGTACGGCAGCATCTTCAGCTTCTTTATCGGCCACTACCTGGTGGTGGTCCTCAGCGACTTCCACAGCGTGCGCGAGGCGCTGGTGCAGCAGGCCGAGGTCTTCAGCGACCGCCCGCGGGTGCCGCTCATCTCCATTGTAACCAAGGAGAAGGGTGAGCGGGGGCGGGGGGCGGGGGGCGTGGGCTGTGGGTACGCGGATGCGGCGGATGCGCGGGGTCTGCAGTTCCTGTGCCCCTTCCGGCCGCGCGCCCCCAGCCTGCCTCACACCTGCATCCTGAACTAACAGGTGTTGCTGGCTGAGGCGCCTCTCCTTCCTGATGCCTTTAAGATCCCACCAAGTAGTGATGGACGCGTGACTTGTTCATACTCCAAGATCAGAAGTAGAAAAGTCATCCGGAGGTTGAGGGAGAGTAATAGGGATAGCGGGAGGACAAGGTGGCAAGCCAGGTTCCATCTTTCCAAAAGTAGTCTTCCCTTCCACCAGCTGTGACCTCGGAGAGAAACTGGCCCCCATGTTAGAAAGAGGGAAGGATGTTCTTTTTACCTTGTGAGTTTCAAATGCAAGAATTTAAGATATTTTCCAATAAGATAAAAAGTCCAGAAAACACGGTAGAAGCCTATTACCAAACCTCAGGCGCTGGTTCATAGCCTCTGATTCCTGCGTATGGGAGTCTAAATTGGACATTTTTGCGGGTTGGAAAACGTGTTATCTGCTGCAATAAAATGTCCAATCTAACCTGTCTCTACCGTCCCCCTTTGTCTTATTGGCTGGCTGAGGTCTCTGACTTCTTTTCTGAGTCACTCCTATCCATCAGTCAGGTGTTAAATGCCTTTTCCTCGGGGAAGCCTTTTCTCACAGCCTCTCCAAGTAGGGTAGGCTCCCTTATTAGAACTAGGTCCCTTACCCAAGCACTTTTCCTTCACTGCACTTTTCAAAACTGAAGCTACATAACTTTATGACCTTGGGCCTGGATGTCAGTCTTCACCACTGTTCTGACATTTAGGAGGACAGAGTCATTTCTGCCTGAAACATAGTAGGAGCTCAAGTATCTATTAAATAAATGAATGCTATTTCCTGTCCTTATGACATGGCAAAGAGAGATCTAGGCTTTTCAGAATCTGATAAAGCCAGAGTTTTGCATCAGGATTTTATACGAAAAAGACAAATATTGTATGATCCACTTATATGAGGTGCCTCCTAGCATAGTGAAATTCATAGAGACAGAAAGTCTCAGTTTTGCAAGATGAAAAAGTTCTGGGGCTGGACAGTAGCAGTGGTTGCACAACAGTGTGAAAGTACCTTATGCCATTAAGGTGTGCACTTAAAAATGGTTAAGATGGTAAATTTTATATGTATTTCACCACAATTTTTAAAAAAGAAAAGAAAAGCAGGTAGGTTTTCTCCAGGCAGCCATGAGCTCAGAAGAGAATTCTAGGTAGAAGCAGTATTACGAAAGCATGCAGTGGATGAGGTGTGAACTGTGACATTTGTTTTTCAGTGGGGCATTTGAAGTATTATGATCTTTATCTCTACTCATTTAAAATCCTTAGCATAATGTCTTAGAGTTCATCCATGTTGTGGTATGTGTGAAAATTTTCTTTTGAAGACTGAATAATATTCCATCATATGTACAATCATCCCTCCTTATCTGTAGGGGATTCCTTCCAGGACCTCCTGTGAATAACAAAACCCTAGGATGCTCAAGTCCCTGATATAAAATGGTGTAGTATTTGCATATAGCCTATGCATAGGGATCTTGGATACTTTAAATCATCTCTAGATTATTTATAATACCTACTACAATGTAAATGCTTTGTAGATAGTTGTTATACTGTATTGTTTAAGGAATGACAAGAAAAAAAAGTCTACACATTCAGTACAGATGCGGTTTTTTGATCTGCGGTTGGTGGAACCCACAGATGTGGAACCCATGAATGTGGAGGGTCGACTGTATATACCACATTTTGTTTACCCATTCATCCATTGATAGACACTTGTGCCTCCACCTTTGGGCTATTGTGAATAATGCTGCTATGAATAGAAGGGTACAAATATCTGAGTCCCTAGGAGTTGCTTGATCATGTGGTAATTCTAGGTTTAATTTTTTGAAGAATCATCATACCATTTTCCAGTGAGTGCACTAGTTTACATTCCCACAGGGGTCCCAATTTCTCCACGTCCTCACCAACATTTTTTTCTTTTTTTTTCATATTTGCTTTTAAGATTGGGCTTAAATGTTACCTCTTTGAGAATGTGTACCCTGAGATGCTTCCCTACCCTGCAGACCGAGATTAACTTCTATGATACTATTGTTTCATTTTAAGACCTTCCCAGTCTCTTCTAATCAATCCATAAGTCTTACCGACTCCTACAGTAGATATGTGCTACATCCATCTACTTTTCTCCATCTCTACTGCCAGCACCCTCATCCAAGCTACCATCATTTATTTATTTTTCTGTTTTTCTAAAGCCACCATCATTTTTAATCTGATACTTTAGAAGCCTCTTGACTAACCTCTTGCTTCCACTCCAGATTTTCATCCACAGAGCAGCCAAAAGGATCTCTTACATAAACCATGAATCAAACCCTGTAGCTCTCTGGCTGAAACCAATTGCCTCCCCACTCCATACTTGACCTACTGTGGCCTGAAGGATCTGGCTGCTGCATTTCTCTTTTTCAGTTCTCCTTTCATTTGTACATTTCAACCTGGCCTTCCTACTCTAGACACACTAACCTGATTTCTGCCATGCCTGGGCCTGCCTCAAGGTACAATGTTTGTCTTCTTTGGGCCTGGAATAACTTCTTGCTTGACTGATTGCTTGTCATCCCTCAGGCCAGTTGTCACCTTTCTGTGCTATTTTGGTCAATAACCAGTACCACCTCTTATTTTATCTCATTCATGTTTTTTTCATTAAACACTGGGAAGTACAGTATTTAGCCTATTACCACCTCCACCTCTCAATGGAATGTGAGTTTCTTTAGGGCAGAGATTTTGTTCCTTTTGTTAACCACTGTATCCCTACTTCTTGGCACAGAATAGAGAACCAAAAGATGAATGAATTTGTGCATACAAGCATCCATTGATGTACGTATCACATTTTATTATAATTTGTTTTGTGTGTCTGTCTCTTCCTCTGGATTTCTTAAGGTAGGAATTAGATTTTCTTCTTTGAGATCTTAACAGTATAGTTTCCAATTCTTAAAAAAACAGTTTATCAGAGTGCTTCTTGGTGGCTGTTTGGTTGAGAATCTATAACAAGGTCATTTCTAAGCATTAGCTGGACACTGCTTACTATTAAATCTCTATTTAGAAAACAGCGGGGAGCCTGGGGGCAATTTGGTGCTTCAGTAGTATCTCAACTAAAGTATTCCCCCAAGAGACAGGGTTTTCTTAGGCAATGCTGCTCCGGTATGTGTTGGGTGAATGTGCTGTAAAGGAATTAATGAGAGAAATTTCAGTGGTTGGAGAAGGTGTTGACAAGATAATACAAGGCAAGAACCATGTGGCATGAAGAAAATGCTTGTGGACTTAACTTGGAATAAAGAACAGATCATCTGAATAAGAAAATGTAGCTAGCAGAGGATTTTTTAAATAGAACTTTTTCAAGAGTGAAGAATAAAAAAGGAGGGTGTGAATTTATTTCAAGATGATCATCAAAGGACGAAGAAGCAAATGAGTTGTGAGTGGACTTCCCAGATCAAGAAATGGACAGCATTATCAGCCTGAAGAAGAGAGGCCACTGTGACTACAGTCAAGATGCTCAGCTCAGCAAGACTTGAGGACAGCTCAAACCATATTTGGCTACCATGCCCAGTAGCAAAGAAGTAAATGTGATATTGTCCAGAAACAAGATGTGTAGGCCATAAGAGAAAAGAAATTATGTTAGGAATTAGAGGCCGATAACATTATTCAATATTTATTATTTTTTGAAAGAACTTTGCTGCTGAAGTTGATGAGAATAGCAGAGAAGAGTATGTTTCATAAACAGTGATGTGCGAAGAGAGGCTAGAAATAGTTGACTTAATACATTTGCTGAAAGTTCCAGATGTAGGAAGTTTATTTGTTATGTTTAAATTTTTCAAAATTTCATGATTAGACAAGTTGGTTGTCTTCTTAAGGCCATAAAAACTACAGCAAACTAGGTAGGCCATAAAGATGCTGTGTCCATCATTCTGATTGATTCTTTTCCTAAGCACAAAAAGAAAAGAAAACTACAAAATCAGAGCTAAGTCTACCAGAGGAGTGTTTCACTCTTAAGTGTGCTGCTATGGTTTGAAGGTGTCCCCAAAAGTTTATGTATTAGAAACTTAATCCCTAATGCAACAGTGTGGAGAGATAGGAACTTAAAAGATGATTAGGTCATGAGAGCTCTGCCCTCATCAATGGATTAGTGCTGTTATCACCAGAGTGGGTTAGTTATTGTGGGAGTGGGTTTCTGATAAGAAGGATGAGTTTGGCCCCCTTTCTCTCTCTCTCTCTTTCATCCTCTCTTACACTTCTGCCTTCTGCCATGGGATGATGCAGCATGAAGGCCCTTGCCAGATGCCAGTACTATCCTCTTGGACTTCCCAGCCTTCAGAACTGTAAGAAATAAGTCTCTGTTCTTTATAAATTACCCAGCCTGTGGTATTCTGTTATAGCAACACAAAACAGGGTAAGACATGTGATCTGTTTCTTCTAAAAGGTTTGTATACATCACATTTTTTAAAAAAAATATTCAAAATAAAGCTCAAAGAACAGTATAAACTTGATTATCTGCAGCTCAGATCTGCTTCAGATTCATAAATAACACATAGCTTTATTTGGTATGTTCTTCTAAAACTTGCACATGTCTTCTAAAACTTGCATATGTTGGATACTTAAAGTATCTTTCTCTAACTAGCTTTTGTTATTTAAAAGTGTTATGTTTTAACCATATTATGCAGTATTCCACTAAATAGAATGAATAAAATGGCATCATATTCTCTATTTCACTGTTGATAAAAATTAGGTAAATTTTACATTTTTTTGCTGTTACCAACTATGCTGCCACAAATGTTTGTAGGACACTAGTCATTAAAGTAGAAAAAGAAACACTGATTTGACTCGTAAAACCTGATATGGCTCAGATAATATCACTGGAGACTTGGAGCAAGAGTCAAAGCAAGTTGCAAAGCCATAAAAATAGAAAGTAAAATGAAATTTTGAAGAATTTTAAAAGTATGGGATAGATCAGTCTGATATATATCTCAAAGGAGAACAAGATGCAAAATGAAATTAGGAAATGAAGATAAACAGAAAATGAAAGTTCATCTGGGGAATTTGAAAATGAATGAGGGAAACAAGTTAACTGTTCAAATAAAATAGGTATTTGAACTGATTTTGAAATAGTTATGCACTCACATTGAGATGGCCTGAATTCTCCCACTAATAGGAATACTTCTATGATCCCATGGAAGAAAAGGGTAAGTGTAATCAGTGTATGACACCCTCTGTGTTCAGTAGGTAAAGATGTATATGTGGTCAATGTAGAATTGCTTCATGTTTAATGTATTTTGAGTATTTTTATTATAGTAGTATATGTTACCGGAAAACAAAACAAGGAAAATGAAAAAACGGACTGAAAATCATCTGTGATCAGCATTATTTTGAGATAGTATTGACATTTTCATGTATCACCTTCCACTCTTTTTTCTACATGTACATGTATTTTTAGAAATATATTTGCCTCCTTAAAATGGAATAATTTTCATAATTTTAAAAATTGCTTTTTATCACTTAAAGTATTATGAACATATTTTCATATTATTAAATATCCTCCTGTAAAGTTCTTAGGAGCTGTATAATATCCATTTGTGAGAATGTATCAATGTCAATTTAGTCTATCCTTTATTTGGTTTGAGTTGGATTTTTATGTTTCCACTGCCTAGCACCTGTTCCTTGGACAAGAATACCCGCTTCTTCTGAGGAATTCTTTATTTCTGACCTCAATCCCTTTTGTTGATTGAACAGGAGATGCCATATCTTTACATGAACTTACCTTCTTGGCCACAGTGATAAGTTGAGGGACACACTGACCAAAAGTGGACTGATAGAATTTCTAACCTTTTTGTAACTGGTTAATCTATAGGCCAGGCACAGAACTCAATAATTCACAACTACACATCAAGCCCTACATAGTTTTGGGATAAGAATAGCATGACATAGTTAGAAACCTCAAGCCACAAAATAAATTTAAGGTATCTCAAGTTGGTATCACCGCAAGACACCCTACTGAAGCATTTGAATCCTTCCCCAGAATTTCTCAGGTTGAATCTAGAAAATAGAGGGCTTTTCCTTTTGGTGGTGAAACTGGGAAAATAGGCATCTCAGGATAGCTCATGTTTCATTGAAAAGCTGGTTTGCAGTTGGAAAGAATGAAGTCAGACAGAGAGGAGGGAAAAATAGATACAGGGAGAAAGAGTTCTGTGACATTTAGTACTCCCTGAGGTGGCAATACCCTTTCCGTCCTGTTGTTTCATTCCATAGCCTAACTGGCCTGTTCGATGAACTAGCTTGAGGGTATATTTTTGTTATTCTGAAGCCAAAGAGTCCTGATTTTTGCTTCCGAGCCATTTTGGTAGACAAAATATTTCTAAAATACAAATATGGAGTTTAAAAATCGTTAGTAGATGGTAAGATCAAGGACCTAACAAAGGAAAAATGATGCTTTTTGATAAATAGGACAAAGCAGAGATGTTATATGTGATATATTAAATAAGGAGAGGGCCAGGCGCGGTGGCTCACGCCTGTTATCCCAGCACTTTGGGAGGCCAAGGCGGGTGGATCACCTGAGGTCAGGAGTTCAAGACCAGCCTGGCCAACATGGTGAAGCACCATCTCTAGTAAAAATACAAAAATTAGCCGGGCTTGGTGGAGTGCACCTGTAGTCCCAGCTACTCAGGAGGCTGAGGCAGGAGAATCACTTGAACCCAGAAGGCGGAGGTTGCAGTGAGCTGAGATCGCGCCACTGCACTCCAACCTGGGTGACACAGTGCAGCTCCATCTCAAAAAAATAAATAAATAAAAATAGAGAGGGTAGGTGGGATTGGTATCAAATCCTAAAGCTGGTGTGGAAGACCATATCTATCCAAGAAAAGAGGAGGCCCACCAACACTTGGCCGCTGAATACTCTGCAGCAGAAGACTTGCTCATGGTTAAAGACAGGAGGAATGATTAAACTTTGGTAGCCTAGGAAATAGTTTATGGGCCTTTATTACACAAAAGGAGAGTTCTGGTTTCAGGAGTGGTTAAGACATTTCCACTCCTTCTTTGTCGCAACAATCACATACTATACCAGAGGGATGCTCAACAGAAGCACATACTCTATCTACATTGAAATGAAATGACACATCTACATTTCTGCACCATAACACCTGAAGACAAAGTGGCTATAGGATTGGCAAATGACTTAATAGAGTGGAGGATGACTACACCTAAGCATCTACAGAGGGGAATGCCAGTGGAGTATGAGAGGATAGAATGAGAACTACTCCCCTAGTTTACCATGCAGAATCTCAAAAAGGGTTAGAAATTGGAGGTACCAGTGATCATAGGAGACAGAAATGAGCCAGTAGACTGAGAACAAGGATAGTGTGAAATGCACATAAAATAAGATCAGGTCCTTATCACTGCCCCCACCCCTGCAGAAAATAGTAAGTAGATGCTCTGGAGGGCCTTGGCTGGAGAATGGGGGTGGGGAAGAGATACAGCCTGGCAAAATGAAAAGTTGTTTCTAGACAAAGACAGAACTCTTGAAATGCTTCAACTAGGTGAAAGTTTGACAAAAAACACTCAACAACCCTGGCCACCAACAAAAGAAAACAAGGACGTTTGTCTGTCTTGGCCTGGACCTTGGCATAGAAAATGTTTTCCCACCCCCAGTCTAAGCAGCAACTATATGCTTGACGCTGCCTTTCCTTTTCTTTTCTTCTCTTTTCTTTCTTTTTCTGTTTTTTTTTTTTTTTTTTTTTTTTTTTTTTTTTTTTTTTTTTGA
Source organism: Chlorocebus sabaeus (assembly GCF_047675955.1). NCBI lineage: Eukaryota > Metazoa > Chordata > Mammalia > Primates > Cercopithecidae > Chlorocebus > Chlorocebus sabaeus. Next base: position 59,448,355 of record NC_132910.1, read on the forward strand.
CAGAGTCTCACTGTGTCACCCAGGCTGGAGTTCATTAGCATGATACCGGCTTACTGCAGCCTTGACCTCCCAGGCTCAAGTGATCCTCTCACCTCAGCCTCCTGAGTAACTGGAACTACAGGCTTGAGCCACCACACCCAGCTAATTAAATTTTTTTTTTATTTTGTAAAGACAGGGTCTCACTGTGTTACTAAGGTGGTCTGGAACTCCTAGGTTCAAGCGATCCTCCCACCTTGGCCTCCCAACCTGCTAGGATTACAGGCATGAGGCACCATGCCTGGCAGATTTTGCTGTTTTAATGCAAAAACAGCCATAGAACATATGTAAACAAATTCGTGTCACTCATGAACTGGCTGTGTTCCAGTTAAACTTTATTTATAGATCATGAAATTTGAATTTCTTTTTTGCTCCTTGATTTTACACTAAAGGAAAGATTTAAATTTCGTATGATTCTCACATATCACAAAATAATCTTTTGATTTTTTTTCAACCATTTATTAATGTAAAAACTAGTCTTGGCTCTCCGGCTGTACAAGGGCGGCAGGCTGGATTTGGCCTTTGGGCTGTAGTTTGCCAACCGCTCAACTAGACTTTAAGTAAGCATGTTAAAAATGTAAGAGTGAACATTCACCCTGTTTGTCTCAACAGGAAGATGAGAAGGAAGGGGGAAAAGAATGAGCAAAGCAGATAAACAGATCTCAAAATAGTATGTTAGAAATTAGTAATTAGAATAAATGTAAGAGGACTAAACTTACTGGCTAAAGGACAGCTTGCCAGAATGGATATTTTTTATATCCAATTATATGTTGCTTTAATAGACATAATCTATCTTCCCCAAAAAAGAGACATTCCCCCCAACATAAGGTTACAGGAAAGTTCAAAATGAAAAGGTGTTACAATACTAAGAAAAATACTTTAAAAAGAAAAGCTGGTTCTTTTTTGACAAAAGGTACTCTAAATGATACTTTATTGTTAAGAAAAAGAGGGCATTCATGATAAATGGATACATTTTTTAAAAATTTAAAAAAACAGGAAGATAGAATTCTAAGCTTGAATGTACCTAACAATGTCATCTAATATATATCTATGTTTAACAGCATATATATAAATATAAATCTGTATAGCTACATTGATATTTATCTACCTTTAGCAAAAACTTACAGAACTGTAAAGAGAAACTGATAAATCCACCATTATAGCAAAATAGCTTAATATAAGTATTTGGTTGAGAGATCAAATAGTTAAAAATTTGTTAAGGATACAGAAAATTTGGCTTTGACCATTATCAAGCTTTCTCTATTGGACATATAGAGAGGACATATTCCTCAAAATTACTTGGACAAACATTCTTCTCAACTTTATTTAGAAATTTCATTGGCCACATACTAGGGTAAAAAAGCAAGCAAATGTCAAATGTCAAATATCAGCATAAGATAAACCAGGTAAGGTAGCAAAGAAGACTTAAAATAGAAAGTTTTTTGGTTTTTGGTTTTTTTTACTTAAAACCAAATAATGAAAATACATGGAAACAAGACTTGTGGACTGCAGCTAGAGTAGTACCCAGACAGAGGCAAATGTAGAGCTTTAAATTATTTATTAAGATAGAGGTCTGACAATTAAAGAGTCAGATGGCCAACGTTATAAATAAACCTAAAGGAAAAGAGAAACATGTTCCAATTTTAGACAAATTCTTTCAGAGACAAAGACTACACCCTGGCTTGCTTTAGGAAGCCAGTATATTCAAGACACATACAGCATGAGAAAGGAAACTTATAAGCGATTGCCATTTGTGAATATACTATTTTTTAAAAACTTACATTAGGAAACAAAATCCAGCAATTTTTTAAAGAAACTTAAAAACAAGCAAGTTTAGATTCATTCTTAGATTACAAGTTCAATCATCATAAAGAAGGCAGTTTTCAAATTAATGTAGAAATTAAGTGTATCTGCATGAGAATGGAGATGTAGAACTACAAAGTGGGCGTCCAAGCCAGGTTCTGCCAGCAGAAATTCTGCCTCTCTTGGGGTCTTGGTGGCCACATCCAGAGACAAACAGGCTCAGGGTGGGGATGGGGTCTGAGGGTGAACCCAAGCCCTCCCAGGAGACAACTTAGCTGCCAGTCACCACCTATTAGGCTCCTCCACCCACTGCCTGCACCTCAGCAAATGCCTCCTATGCTCCGTGGATCCCCCAGACCTCTGTCTTTAAAAAAAAAAAAAAAGAAAGAAAAAGAAAAAAAGAAATTAATTGCAGTTCCAACCAAATCCCTAAATAAGTTTGAGAAATTGATTTTGAAGTTTTTGAAACAGTTTTTAAAAAGAACGAGGTTTTGTAGGGAAGAGGGGACTTCCCTATTCGATATAAAAATTAGTCTATTTATATCTTATTATAAGGTAACAGTAGTTAAGACAATGTGCTTTGAGCACAGTAATAAACACATAGACCAATATAACCAACTAGAAAGCCTGTCAACTGGCCCACCCCTATAAAGGAAATGTTTGTCAGAGACAGCATTACAGATTGGTGGTTTGGTGAGGTGGAGTGAGGACCCTTTGACAAATCATACTTGAACAATAGGTTGTCTACATAGGGAAAAAATGTTTGGATTCCTACCTCACAATAGGTAGGAATACCTAACACAAATATCAATTCCGGGTAGATTATAGAAACTTAAATGTGAAAATTTAAAATTTTTACAAGAAAATAGAGAATGTGTTTATGAACCCATGGTAGGAGGAGATTTCTAAAATAAGATATGCAGCACAAATCAAAGGATTGATAAATACAACTATATTTAAAACTTCTGCTTAACAAATACCACTTAGAAAGTAAAAAAATCACATGATAAAAGATCTGCTATGCATTTCAAATATATAAGAAAAAGAAAATTGCACAGTAGATAAATGCAAATTACAGAATAGGAAATCTGGCCAATAACTATATAAAAAGCTGCTCTGACCCACTAGTAACAATCAGAGAAATGCAAATAAAAATCACATGAGATACGTTCCAGGCTTCTGTTGACAAAACTAAAAACATTGACAAGTATCAAGTGAGGGCAACTATTCTGAACAAATGAGAACATTTAAACACTTCTATGAATACACTTTCAGAGTACTCTGCACTTCAGAGAGTAATCCGCAATATCTAGTCATACTGAATATGTACGTATCTTATGACTCATCGGTCAGTCCAGTCTTAGCAATGTCTTTAAAATTCTGAGGAAGTTCAATGGTAGAATAAATAATCACACATAATCTTTAGAAATTCGCCTCCCATGCATCCTTTCTCAGAAGCTACTAGAGGATGTGCTTCAGCAAAATGAGGGAGTAAAACAAAGAGGAAGAAATATAATTCAGGAAATGGGTTCTGATACAGAAGAGTCTAAGAAAATTCCCAAATAATGACTAATAGAAGTCATAGCACCTGAACCAAAGGCCTACAGAGCAACCACTGCAGATTTGAGCAGACATTTGGAAGATTCCGACAAGGAAAGTGGAACTGATAAATTGTCTGATACGTTTGCATGGATGTTTACATTGAAAGACATTTTGTAGGGATATGAGAAAATTTAACCACAGAGCAGGGTCATTATTTCATTTGCAGCTGTATCTACTGCACCCCCATGCCTGGCACATAGTAAGAATTCAGAAGTAATGTGGGAAGGAAGAAGAGCTAGCCAAAATGATAGAGTATGCCATGGAAAATAGGACGAAATAGGTGACAGAAAACAAGGAATATTTGAGAACAATCTGATATATCTGGGAGCAATTTTGTGGGGTTTGATGGTGGGATGTGTAAGTGAAAATCAAATAGGATGTAGTTGTGGATGACCTTAACATGTTCATATGTTTTAAAATCAGGGCTGCTGCCAATAACACATTTTAGATTACCTGCCAGTTATCAATTCCAAATTTTGATGTCCAATAGTTCTAATCTAGTTGGGCTGTTCATTTAGTCAGCTAATACTTAACAACCTCTCCTATGTACCAAGCACTATGCCAGAAGCTGGATTTTAATGGTGAGCACTATGAGATATGGTCTCTGCCCTCATTTTAATCTGTTGCTATAGTTATCCTTCAGTTCAGAATGTTTAGAATATAGGTGTTTAGAATATAGGGATATATAGCCTGAAATATTTATTGTCTTTTTTTCTTTGTTTAGAGGCAGGGTCTTTCTCTGTCACCCAGGCTGGAGTGCAGTGGCATGATCATAGTGGACTGCAGCCTCCAACCCCTGGGCTCATGTGATTCTCTGACCTTAGCCTCTTCAGTACCTGGGGCTTACAGATGCATGCCACCATACCTGGCGAATTTTTTTTTTCAGAGATGGGGTCTTGTTCTGTTGCCCAAGCTGGTCTTGAACTCCTGGATTCAAGCAGTCCTCCCACCTCAGCTTCCCATATCTCTGGGATTATAGGCAAGAGCCACTGTACCTGGCCACCTGAGAAATTTTCTAAGCCTGGATTCAGTCTTACGAAATGTAATACTTTGAAATGCACACTAACTTTGGAAAATGAAACTCATTGCTTTTCATTTCACCAGGAGTTACTATCTATAATAATAAGCTTTAGAGCAAATTCTCCTAATTTAATTAGATATGATTTTTGTTATTAGAAACACATACTATCTTGACAACTAAATTTTGCCAATCATTTTTCTTGACTAGTGGTCTTTATCTATATATGAGGAGTTTTCCATAAGTGACTTGAAAAATACAGAATGCACTCCATGGTAGGTCTGTTCAGTGTTATCAGGAATGCTGTTTCTCATCTTCCTTTCTTGGTGTCCCTTTGCAGGGGTTGTGTTTGCACATTATGGTCCCATCTGGAGACAACAAAGGAAGTTCTCTCATTCAACTCTTCGTCATTTTGGGTTGGGAAAACTTAGCTTGGAGCCCAAGATTATTGAGGAGTTCAAATATGTGAAAGCGGAAATGCAAAAGCATGGAGAAGACCCCTTCTGCCCTTTCTCCATCATCAGCAATGCCGTCTCTAACATCATTTGCTCCTTATGCTTTGGCCAGCGCTTTGATTACACCAATAGTGAGTTCAAGAAAATGCTTGGTTTTATGTCACGAGGGCTAGAAATCTGTCTGAACAGTCAAGTACTCATGGTCAACATATGCCCTTGGCTTTATTACCTTCCCTTTGGACCATTTAAGGAATTAAGACAAATTGAAAAGGATATAACCAGTTTCCTTAAAAAAATCATCAAAGACCATCAAGAGTCTCTGGATAGAGAGAACCCTCAGGACTTCATAGACATGTACCTTCTCCACATGGAAGAGGAGAGGAAAAATAATAGTAACAGCAGTTTTGATGAAGAGTACTTATTTTATATCATTGGGGATCTGTTCATTGCTGGGACTGATACCACAACTAACTCTTTGCTTTGGTGCCTGCTGTATATGTCACTGAACCCCGATGTACAAGGTAATTAATAGGTGTTTCCTTTGTTCATGCCCAAACCAGGTAATTTAAATCAGGATTAGCAACCTCAGTGATCTGGTGGCTCCTAACACTGAGCAGTGTCTTCAGGCTGGCAGACAAATACTTGCAACTCACAGGGAGTTGGTAAGATGTTAACAGTGAAACCCAAGTTTTTAGACAGTAGGACTGAGGTCATAACTTGCTTACCCCTGCTTAAATCTCTATGGGTTTGATTCTGTGTGAAATCTATGATCGTGAAAGACCTTTAGAGAAGAACATTCTAGAGCTGAAGGGAATCATAATGCTGATCTGAACATATCTTGTTTTTTTGAAATTGGAGAACAAAGGCTCAGAGAAGTTGTGTGACTTTCACAAGGTCACACAGCTAATTCTACCACCTCAGTCCCAATAGATACTGAAAGTCCATGGCAGTTCAGAGTAGAATAATACAGGGAGGATGGTGTATTATTAGTTTCTGTTGCTGTTATAACAAATTACCACAAACTGAGTGGCTTAAAACAACACAAGTTTCTTAAGAGTTCTATACATTGTAAGTCTGATATATGTCTCATTGGGCTGAAAATCAGGACGTTGACAGGGCTGCATTCCTTTCTGGAGGATCTAAAGAAGAATCAATTTCCTTGCTGTTTTTGGCTTCCACAGCTCATGGCTTCCTCCTTCTGTCATTGAAGGCAGCAGTGTTGCATCTCTCTGACCATTCGTTCATAGTCACATCTTTCTCTGACTCTGAACTCAACTGGGAAAGGTTATCTGACTTAAAAACCCATGTTCTTAGATTGGGCACACCCAAGTGACCCAGGATAATCTTCCCATCTCTATGTCTTGAATTACATCAGTTTAGTCCCTTTTGCCATGTAAGGTATTATGTTTACAGACTCCAGGGGATTAGGGTGTGTACATGTATGGGCCCTTATTCTGCCTACTATAGATGTGATTATACCTACCTGTATTAGTTAATTATTGCTGGGTAGCAAACTACCCCAAAATTTGCTAGCTTTACAAAAACCACCACCATGTATTATCTCCCAGTTTCTGAGGGTCAAGAATCCAGGAATGACTTCCAGTTTAGGGTTTCTCATGAAGTTAGAGTTAAGATGTTGGCTGGGTCTGCAGACTTGATTGAGACTAAAGAATCCAGGTCCAGGGTGGCTATCCATATGACTGTTGGCCAAGTTCCTTACCACTCTGACCCTTCCATAAAGCTGCTTCACTTCCCCAAAAGTGAGCAACCTGAGAGAGAGAGAGAGTGGCAAAGATGAGGAGCCACAGTGTCTTTTATAATCGGATCTCAGAAGTGACATGTCCTCACTTCACCCTTATTCTCTTGGTCACATAGATTAACTTGGTACAGAGTAGGAGGGGACTGCACAAGGATATAAACCACAAGAACAGGGAATATTGGGGCCACCTTAGGCTATCACATGTTGTCTCAGTCTACTTAGAGAGTCAATCCCATGTTCATATGAGAGTATGACTTAGGATGCTCCTTAATCCAGAGTGCTTTCTCTTTGGCCCCTCTGTATGTTACTATCCCACTTCTAAGTCACAGGGTAGCACAGGCACCCTAGGGCTAGCTGTCTCTACTTGAAATGTCCGACCAATGCTTCACCTTTACTGAGGCAGAGTCAGGCCTGAACTGCCAACTGACCAGTTAGGTATTAGCGGTGATGGAAAGTATGCAGAGGAGGGCCGGTTCAACTCTCTCCCACGCTTATCTTCTGGTTTATTCTTCCCTTTTTACATAGAGAAGGTTCATGAAGAAATTGAAAGGGTCATTGGTGCCAACCGAGCTCCTTCCCTCATGGACAAGGCCCAGATGCCCTACACAGAAGCCACCATCATGGAAGTGCAGAGGCTAACTGTGGTAGTTCCGCTTGCCATTCCTCATATGACCTCAGGGAACACAGGCAAGTCCAGGGTCTTCCTCTTTGAATGCCCGTGAGGGAAGCAGGGCCCTCTAATCCAGGGTAGTTGAGGTGAGGGGTGTGGTGACTGTTGTCTAGCTTGATCCTTCTAAAGATTTAGTATTGTGTCTTAGATAATAAAATGTCTAGGGAATGTTCAGCCCCCTGCTGTGCATCACTGGTTGTACTAGAATTCTACCACTGCTTAGTTTTACTAGTAGCTCTATAGCCTTCAGAATATACACACTTATACTGGCAAAACAAATAATGTCGAAATTTAAATTGGCTATGTTGGCAGAAAAAGCTCCAGAATTGACAAAGGCAACTCTCCCTCCTTTTCATGGAGGTCAGAAGAGCTAGTCTAAATGTAGATTAAGGATTTTGCCTGAAAATTATCTTACTTCAACTTTTAAAATTCTGCAGCTGAAGCATAAATATTAAATAATTAGAAGGCTGGGCATGGTGGCCAACACCTGTAATCCCAGAACTTTGGGAGGCCGAGGCAGGCGGATCACTTGAGGTCATGAGTTCGAGACCAGTCTGGACAAGATGATGAAACCCCATCCCTACCAAAAATACAGAAATTAGCCAGGCATGGTGGTGCACAACTGTAGTCCCAGCTACTCAGGAGGCTGAGGCAGGAGAATCGCTTGGACCTGGGAGGTTGCAGTGAGCTGAGATTGTGCCATTACACTCTAGCCTGGATGACAGAGCAAGACTCTGTCTCAAAAAAAAAAAAAAAAAAAAAGGTCAGGCGCAGTGGCTCACACCTGTAATTCCAGCACTTTGGGAGGCCCAGGAGGGTGGATCACTTGAGGCCAGCAGTTGAAAACAAGCCTAGCCAACATGGCAAAAACCCATTTCTACTAAAAATACAAAAATTAGCCGGGCGTGGTGGCACACTCCTGTGGTCCCAGCTACTCAGGAGCTGAGGCAGGAGAAGAATCACTTGAACCCAGGAGGCAGAGGTTGCGGTGAGCCAAGGTCATGCCACTGCACTTCTGCACTTCAGCCTGGGCGACAGAGTGAGACAGCCTGTCTCCAAAAAAAAAAAGAATAGAAAAGCCCATCTTATTCTAAAGTCACCTGTTTCAGCCTCTCACCTACAGTGAAATATGTCTATTTGGTCATGTCTAGACTCTCTTTAAACATCCCTATTAACAAGGAATTTACCTCTGGAGTCAGCCCATAGTGTAATGGGCTTGATCTAGTTTTAAGACAGTTATAGCATGCCATTGCTTATAAATGACACTGGATCACTTAACAGGTTTTTTTTTTGGTACAAGTTAGATAGACCGTGTTTATAGTATCTTTTGGGCATTGTTTAAAGTGCATATTGACTTGTCAGCTAGTAAAAGCCAGGGTTGGCTTCCCTGTGTATCTCTTTATCTTAGTTTACCTCCTCACTACATTGTTGTACATAAATGACCCTGTAAACTAAGTTTTATACATATTGGGAATTTTAATTTTTAGGGAAAGTTTACTTGAAATGCCCTATTGTTTTTTAGTGTTTTATCTTCATTGTAATGTTTTTATGGTTTTATGTATTAATTCAGCATTCATAGCAACATTGCCTGCTCCCTGTCTCAGGTGGGTCCTGGGATGGTGCAGGGAGAGGGATGCCAGTTGACAAGATCATATCCCTGCCCTCAAGTACCTCACAGTTTGGTCTCAGCCAATTAAAGTGCTAGGTATATAACTACATTTTTTTTTTCCATATAATGATGTTTAGGGAGAACTACTAGTAAAAGCATACTGAATAACACCCATATGTTGTCTTTTGTTTTAGTGCTCCAAGGGTATACCATTCCTAAAGGCACATTGATCTTACCCAACCTTTGGTCAGTACATAGAGACCCAGCCATTTGGGAGAAACCGGAGGATTTCTACCCTAATCGATTTCTGGATGACCAAGGACAACTAATTAAAAAAGAAACCTTTATTCCTTTTGGGATAGGTCAGTTACACTTTTTTAAACTGCATAATTTTTAAAAGAAGTAGAACTAAAATAATATTTTATTATTTCATGTTGTTTTAAAAATGTTTATTTCTTGGCAAGTTAATGTAAGAGAAGGGATCAATAATTTAGATAAGGCATCTCCACTATGTTCACTTCAGATTTTAATAAAGCAGTTGGTTTTAAATCTCTAAATTTGATTAGAAATTTTACTTTCAGGGCTGATCAGGTAATTTTGGGGGGTCCCAGGGAGCTACTGAAGTTAAGAGCAATTTCTGATCTGGTCTGGTGGGTGAGAGGATGGGTTCTCTAATCTCAACAGTTCCTCTTTTAGGTTCCTAGATTAGGAACATAGGATTCTTTCTATGGAAAAATGGAGGCTCTAGGGATGCTTAATCTGAATTTTTTTGCCTTAATCTTCCAGGTAAAAGTGAAGGAAAGAGGCAAGTAGGCACAGAAGAGACAGGGTAGCTACCACATTGGATCCGTCTCTAGTTCCTGTCTAGAATGAGGATAGGTCTTTATGAGTAGGAGTTAAAATGTGTATTTGATATGTAAAAATTCTGATCAGCATATGCTGTGGGAGGCTATGTAGTATAAATGGCAATTTGATTTAAAAACTCCATCTGCATTTAGAATACTCAATTTAGATATTTCCTATAAATTTGTACTTTTTGAAACAGGAGAAGGGATGGTGTTAACTTCATTTTTTTCTGATCTCATTTTTAGGGAAGCGGGTGTGTATGGGAGAACAACTGGCAAAGATGGAATTATTCCTAATGTTTGTGAGCCTAATGCAGAGTTTCGCATTTGCTTTACCTAAGGATTCTAAGAAGCCCCTCCTGACTGGAAGATTTGGTCTAACTTTAGCCCCACATCCATTTAATATAACTATTTCAAGGAGATGAAGAGCATCTCCAAGAAGAGATGGTAAAAAGATATATAAATCTTTCTAAGCAGATTCTTTCTACTGCAAGGGACAGTGAATCCAGCAACTCAGTGGATCCAGGTTGGGCTCAGAGAGATCAGAAGGAGGGTAAAGCATACTGGGAGCTTTCATCTTGGAGGATTCCTCAGCAGGATGCTTCAGTCATTTTAGTAATGCAGGTCTGTGATTTGGGGCATAGAAACCAAAGTACCTAGGAAACAGGAGATCTGGATTTTACTTGCAGTGGCTTCCACCAATGAGCTGATCTTCTCATTTCTCAGTGCCTCAGACATCCCATATGTAAAATGAGAGTAATAAAACTTGGCTTCTCTCTACCTCTCAGCACTAATGATGGTCAAATGCCTTACATCTTTTCTGGTATCTCTAAAATGCTGTTAAGCTCTGAAGAAGAAATTCAGGAGAAGAAGATCTATCAGCTGGCTTTTAAAGACCTGTGACAACATGAAAGTGGTGTTCAGCCTGTAATGCTTTGTCAGAGATGGGTATGGATTTAGGTTATAATGGGGGAGAACTTTTCTCAGCACAGATTCTATGCCAGCTTCTTTGGGCTTGTTCTGTTATTATCTGTTATTTTGTTTATGATTTTAGTTTTTACTTTTTGTAGATGTGGGATGAAGTGGGCTCTGTCATGTATATTGAGGAAAAAAGAAATTATAATTTTAAAAAATCCCTTGTAGGATTATTGTATAAATTTATATGTCTACCTTCTATTTCAACTATAGGAACAGTGAGCCTTGCTAAAGAAGTAGCTTCATGGCAGGATTCCTTTCTACTGAGTTATTTGCAAAGATGCAGCTCTGCCTTTTTACTTAAGGCCTGAATGGTGAGCTTGGGGATTTTGATGCTGGGACTCATCAGGAAAGGATTCTGCTTTCAAACTATACTGAACATTCCTGTCCTAGCCTCCCTGCCACCAGGCCCAATGTATCTGATCCTTGAATACACTCTCCAAGAATTCACTCTCTTTTTATTAAGAGAACTAAATTGTTTCTACATGTAGAAGGTTCCTCTGGAAGAGCAGTTTTCAGCAGGGGTGGTAACCCCTTCAGCGGGAGTTTGGAAATGTGTGGGTTTGTTTCTTGGTTATCATAATGATGGGGGTGCTACTGGCCTTCTGCTGCCATGGGACCAGGATGCTAAATGTCAAGGTAGTCCTATACAGTGAAGAATTGTCCTGCTCAAGATGCCAGGATTTCCCCCAGTGAGAACGTGCTCCAAAGAATGACCACCCCTTTCTTTTATTCTCCCACAGTGCTCCATCTACAGAAGCAAGCATAGTAGTAATATGAGCAACCATATTCCTGAACCTTTCCTCATGCTGGCTCTACACTTAATCCTTTACTTGTATATTTCTGTAATTCTTACAGAAATTCTATTAAGAGGGTGGCATACTGTAGTGGATGAAGCTGAGGCTTAGAGAAGGTAAGGCACAAAGTTAAAAAGTAACATCACTGGGTTTCAAACCTACTGGTCTCTGTGACTAAAGAACACTTTCAGAATCACTTCTTGATTCTGCCACCACTTGATCCCATAACAGGCTACCCCTTGGCCTCATGCTGGAGTTGTGTGTGTCCGTCTCCATCCCAGGCTGAGCTCCTTGAGGTCAGGATGTCATGCTGTTTGCCTCCCTCACAGTGCCTTGGTCTTAGTGGATGCCCAGTCATCTTGTGAAGGACTTTTAAGAAGTGTACTTAAGAGAAAAATCCTACCTTATTTGAATAATTACAAGTCATATTTTTGTTGTTTAAAAGTGATAAATCAGTGTATGTTATTTGTTAATGTCCATTAAAGCCAGTTTTTAAAAAATCACCGGACTTTTGTGTTTATCATTTAAAACAACCATTTTAAACAAACTTAGAACGATGCCTTAGCTGTTTATATCTAACAGAATGTAAGCTCCCACCACCTGAAGACTGGGCCATATCGAGGGACCTCTCATTCACTTTCCTAAAGGAGAGAAGCAGCTACTGCTGTTCCTACTGATAGAAAAGAGGGCGAGAAAAGATCCAGAGTGATTGTTACTTCGGGAATTAAATGAAAGATGAAACTCTGAACCTAAACACTTCTGTCTGACTGGGCTCCTCTGACTGATCATCCTTCTTTGCTCTGTTTTCCAGATAAATGGAGACACCAGATCTCCCCAGCCTCTGACTTCATCTGCCGTTAGCCATACTCTGTGTAGTTAGATCTCAGTCTGGGAATGGCATTCCAGGGCAATTGTGAACATGAGGCTAGATTTTCCTTTGATTTAGCACATGCCTAGGCAAACTTTTGCAAGCTCAAAAAATGAAAATAATATCTGCTTAATCAAAACAATCAGAGGAAGAAGAAAAGATATTTTAAAATAATTGACTGCTTTTTGACTCTACATTCTTTATCTACCATACTGCTCTTTTCCTTTTTAAAAATATTATTAAGCACTTTCAATATAGATAAATGAAATACAGGCTAATCTTTAGGTGTCTTAAGAATTTTTGCTTTTTGAAAAAGAAAAGCTAATAGCCTAACTGCAGAGGAACTGAGTGGATGGGGCGGCTGCTGTATAGATTTTTAGATGAGATGATACAGTGTGGATTACAATGCACCTTGGGCAGGACAGTTTGTTCTTGATATGGAATTCATATGCTTTTGAATCGTACTAATAACTCAGCATTAACAAGTGTATTACTCCTTAAATTCTACAGGCATTTTCAATATCCCTAACCAAAGAGTTTATAGCTTACTTGAGAAGAAGTCTGTTCTTGGAGAGATGTTGAAATTAGATGTTTATTAAACTTTCAAATATAATGCCTTAAGCTATAGCACTTTAAAAACATCTTTACATATAAATTGCTAAAAGGACTGTTAATGCTTTTCTCAGACATGTTGACATTTTACAATTTTGCACATCATGGTTTATTTGAAATGAAAAACTGTACTTTGTTTTATAAGTCTACCTAATATCTCATTTTTGGTTCTCATCTTTAGCACAGTTTTGATGCTTTTATTAAACTATTTTAACTGAGAAAGTGTCATGTCTGGTTTTTTTGTTTTGTTTTGTTTTAATTGCTATACAAAATTTTGTTTTCCAGATGTCAAGTTAATGAAAAAAGAAAATAGGCCTCCAAAGACAGATGTTCACAATAGAATGTAAGCATGGTCCTTAGAAACAAGGGTAATTCTTTTAAAATTTCCCTGTGGAGTGAAGTTCTTAGAGGACTGCATCACCGCCCAGGTGTCTTATATTCCCTGTGGAAGCCCAGCATGAGTTGAGAGGAGATGGGCCCACATGAGCCTGCTGTGGCCAGGTATTGAGTGCTGGTCTCACATTTCCCAGCTCAGGAAAAAGAGCTTTTTCATACTTGAACCCTATTTTGCCTGTGGAGGGACCCCCTGCCAGTTTTTTCCACAGCCTACTCTTCTTCCTGAAGTCACAGCTAAGACAGCATCTCCTCAGAGAGGTCAGCCACCGTGACATCCAAAGTGGTCTTTTCTGAGAACTCCCTAATCTCATCACCCAGTTTATTTCCTCCAGAGCTGTCATCACTAACTGCAACTACCTTGTTTACTTAAACCTTCTGTTTCTATCATCTCTCTCATCTCCACTCCATGAGGATGTCAGGGACTGACTGTATCTGATACCTTACCAAGAGTGGATGCCTTATGCAGAGCAGGCATCAGTAAATACCTTGGGCAAATGAAGAATTAAGTGAGTTTGATGGAAGGTGATTATTTGACCCTTTAGGCTACAGAGGAGATGATACAAGCAAACCTGTCATTGTTTTCTGTCTGCTTCCTTAGTGACTGTGGCTGTGCCACCAGAGTATGAGTTTTAGTGAAATAACAGTAGTGAAACAAGAGGAACATTGAATAATGTGGCACCCTCAAATCTTCAGTTTTGCTGCATTGTTTTTAGAAACCAAATTCATTTAAGTAGAGTATCTGTTCATTAGTAAATAATTTGGTATTATCATGATTGAAATGATAATACTTTTATATTCTTTTATTTATTTTTTTGAGACAGGGTCTCACTCTGTTGCCCAGGCTAGGGTGGCATGATCACGCCTCACTGCAGGCTCAAGTGATCCTCCCACCACAGCCTCCTAAGTACCTAGGACTACAGGCGCATGCCACTATGCCTGGCTAAGATATTTCATATTCTTACCAGTTCTTCCCTTTGTATGAGGGTCAAATCAGTTTTCATTAAGGGATAAGGCTAATTATCCATAAGACTCTCAGTGGATTGCTCAGCAAAATCCCTGCAGCCAAGGATAGAGTAGGATGATGTATTCAAAATTCTAAAAAAAAAAAAAAAAAAAAAAAAAACTGCCAAATAAGAATATTGCATTTGGCAAAAGGTCCGAAGTCATTCCCAGACAAATGAAACTGAGGGAATCTGTTTGTTACCACTAAACCCGCCTTATAAGAAATGCTTAAGGAAATTCTTCAAATTAAAATGAAAGCATGTTAAATAGCAACATGAAAGCATAACTCTCACTGATAAAAGTAAATATACAGGCAAATATAGAATAATGTTAACACTATAATAGTACATAAATTACTTTTCACCCTAATATAAAAGCTAAAAGACGGCTGGACCCGGTGGCTCATGCCTGTAATCCTAGCACTTTGGGAGGCCGAGGTAGGCAGATCATGATGTCAGGAAATAAAGATCATCCTGGCTAACATGGTGAAACCCTATCTCTACTAAAAATACAAAAATTAGCTGTGCTACCGTAATCCCAGCTACTCAGGAGGCTGAGGCAGGAGAATCGCTTGAACCAAGGGAGTCGGAGGTTGCAGTGAGCCGAGATCGTGCCACTGCACTCCAGTCTGGTGATGGAGCAAGACTTCGTAAAAACAAAAACAACAACAACAAAAAAAGCTAAAAGACAAAAACATTAAGAATAATTATAACCACAAAAAATTGTTAATGGATACACACTATAAAGAGAATTAAACACTGAATTCAAGGACACAAAGGTTGGGGAGAATGGCATTTTTTTTTCTTTTTTATTATACTTTAAGTTCTAGGGTACATGTGCACAATGTGCAGGTTTGTTACATATGTATACATGTGCCATGTTGGTGTGCTGCACCCATTAACTCGTCATTCACATTAGGTATATCTCCTAATGCTATCCCTCCCCCCTCCCCCTACCCCACAACAGGCCCCAGTGTGTGATGTTCCCCTTCCTGTGTCCAAGTGTTCTCATTGTTCAATTCCCACCTATGAGTGAGAACATGCGTGTTTGGTTTTGTTCTTACAATAGTTTGCTGAGAATGATGGTTTCCAGCTGCATCCATGTCCCTACAAAGCACATGAACTCATCCTTTTTTATGGCTGCATAGTATTCCATGCTGTATACATGCCACATATATATATATTTTTTTTTATCTAGAGGAAACTGTTTATATTTACAGAAACATACTTTGCTTTAAAAATGGGGAAGAAATGAAACCTTGCATAACAAAATGAAACTCCTTGTATGGACCTAAACTTATAGCTATGGCTGAAAGTGAAGAAAATATCTGGTCAATCTATTTTTTTTTTTTTTTTTTTTTTTTTTTGCAATGCTAACACAATTTACTTATTTATTTTTCAAAAAAAATATTTTTATTATTATACTTTAAGTTCTAGGGTACATGTGCATAACGTGCAGGTTTGTTACATATGTATACATGTGCCATGTTGGTGTGCTGCACCCATTAACTCGTCATTTACATTAGGTATATCTCCTAATGCTATCCTTTCCCCCTGCCCCCTCCCCACACTAGGCCCTGGTGTATGATGATCCCCTTCCTGTGTCCAAGTGATCTCATTTTTCAGTTCCCACCTATGAGTGAGAACATGCGGTGTTTGGTTTTCTGTTCTTGTGACAGTTTGCTGAGAATGATGGTTTCCAGCTGCATCCATGTCCCTACAAAGGACACAAACTCATCCTTTTTTATGGCTGCATAGTATTCCATGGTGTAAATGTGCCACATTTTCTTAATCGAGTCTGTCACTGATGGACATTTGGGTTGATTCCAAGTCTTTGCTATTGTGAATAGTGCCGCAATAAACGTGTGTGCATGTGTCTTTATAGCAGCATGATTTATAAACCTTTGGGTATATACCCAGTAATGGGATGGCTGGGTCAAATTGTATTTCTAGTTCTAGATCCTTGAGGAATCGCCACACTGTTTTCCACAATAGTTGAACTACTTTACAGTCCCACCAACAGTGTAAAAGTGTTCCTATTTCTCCACATTCTCTCCAGCACCTGTTGTTTCCTGATTTTTTAATGATTGCCATTCTAACTGGTGGGACATGGTATCTCATTGTGGTTTTGATTTGCATTTCTCTGATGGCCAGTGATGATGAGCATTTTTTCATGTGTCTGTTGGCTGTATGAATGTCTTCTTTTGAGAAGTGTCTGTTCATATCCTTTGCCCACTTTTTGATGGGGTTGTTTTTTTCTTGTAAATTTGTTTGAGTTCTTTGTAGGTTCTGGATATCAGCCCTTTGTCAGATGAGTAGATTGCAAAAATTTTCTCCCATTCTGTAGGTTGCCTGTTCACTCTGATGGTAGTTTCTTTTGCTGTGCAGAAGCTTTTTAGTTTAATTAGATCCCATCTGTCAATTTTGGCTTTTGTTACCATTGCTTTTGCTGTTTTAGACATGAAGTCCTTGCCCATGCCTACGTTCTGAATGGTATTCCCTAGGTTTTCTTCTAGGGTTTTTATGGTTTTAGGTCTAACATTTAAGTCTTTAATCCATCTTGATTAATTTTTGTATAAGGAGTAAGGAAAGGATCCAGTTTCAGCTTTCTACTTATGGCTAGCCAGTTTTCCCAGCACCATTTATTAAATAGGGAATCCTTTGCCCATTTCTTGTTTTCATCAGGTTTGTCAAAGATCAGATGGCTGTAGATGTGTGGTATTATTTCTGGGGGTTCTCTTCTGTTCCATTGGTCTATATCTCTGTTTTGGTACCAGTACCATGCTGTTTTGGTTACTGTAGCCTTATAGTATAGTTTGAAGTCTGGTAGCATGATGCCTCCAGCTTTGTTCTTTTGGCTTAGGATTGATTGTCTTGGCAATGCGGGGTCTTTTTTGGTTCCATATGAACTTTAAAGCAGTTTTTTCCAATTCAATGGGGATGGCATTGAATCTATAAATTACCTTGGGCAGTATGGCCATTTTCACAATATTGATTCTTCCTATCCATGAGTATGGTATGTTCTTCCATTTGTTTGTGTCCTCTTTTATTTCACTGAGCAGTGGTTTGTAGTTCTCCTTGAAGAGGTCCTTTACATCCCTTGTAAGTTGGATTCCTAGGTATTTTATTCTCTTTGAAGCTATTGTGAATGGGAGTTCATTCATGATTTGACTGTTTGTCAGTTATTGGTGTATAAGAATGCTTGTGATTTTTACACATTGATTTTGTATCCTGAGACTGCTGAAGTTTCTTATCAGCTTAAGGAGATTTGGGGCTGAGATGATGGGGTTTTCTAAATATACAATCATGTCATCTGCAAACAGGGACAATTTGACTTCTTTTCCTAACTGAATACCCTTGATTTCTTTCTCTTGCCAAATTGCCCTAGCCAGAACTTCCAACACTATGTTGAACAGGAGTGGTGAGAGGGGGCATCCCTGTCTTGTGCCAGTTTTCAAAGGGAATGCTTCCAGTTTTTGCCCATTCAGTATGATATTGGCTGTGGGTTTGTCATAAATAGCTCTTATTATTTTGAGATACGTTCCATCAATACCGAATTTATTGAGAGTTTTTAGCATGAAGGGCTGTTGAATTTTGTCAAAGGCCTTTTCTGCATCTATTGAGATAATCATGTGGTTTTTGTGTTTAGTTCTGTTTATATGCTGGATTATGTTTATTGATTTGCGTATGTTGAACCAGCCTTGCATCCCAGGGATGAAGCCCACTTGATCATGGTGGATAAGCTTTTTGATGTGCTGCTGGATTCGGTTTGCCAGTATTTTCTTGAGGATTTTTGCATCGATGTTCATCAGGGATACTGGTCTAAAACTCTCTTTTTTTGTTGTGTCTCTGCCAGGCTTTGGTATCAGGATGATGTTGGCCTCATAAAATGAGTCACGGAGGATTCCCTCTTTTTCTATTGATTGGAATAGTTTCAGAAGGAATGGTAGCAGCTCCTCCTTGTACCTCTGGTTGAATTCGGCTGTGAATCCATCTGGTCCTGGACTTTTTTTGGTTGGTAGGCTATTAATTATTGCCTCAATTTCAGAGCCTGCTATTGGTCTATTCAGGGATTCAACTTCTTCCTGGTTTAGTCTTGGGAGAGTGTAAGTGTCCAGGAAATCATCCATTTCTTCTAGGTTTTCTAGTTTATTTGCATAGAGGTGTTTATAGTATTCTCTGATGGTAGTTTGTATTACTGTGGGGTCGTTGGTGATATCCCCGTTATCATTTTTATTGCGTCTATTTGATTCTTCTCTCTTTTATTCTTTATTAGTCTTGCTAGCGGTCTATCAATTTTGTTAATCTTTTCAAAAAACCAGCTCCTGGATTCATTGCTTTTTGGAGGGTTTTTTGTGTCTCTATCTCCTTCAGTTCTGCTCTGATCTTAGTTCTTCCTTTCCTTCTGCTAGCTTTTGAATGTGTTTGTTCTTGGTTCTCTAGTTCTTTTAATTGTGATGTTAGTGTCAATTTTAGATCTTTCCTCCTTTCTCTTGTGGGCATTTAGTGCTATAAATTTCCCTCTACACACGGCTTTAAATGTGTCCCAGAGATTCTGGTATGTTGTATATTTGCTCTCATTGGTTTCAAAGAATATCTTTATTTCTGCCTTCATTTCATTATGTACCTAGTAGTCATTCAGGAGCAGAATGTTCAGTTTCCATGTAGATGAGAGGTTTTGATTGAGTTTCTTAGTCCTGAGTTCTAGTTTGATTGCACTGTGGTCTGAGAGACAGTTTGTTATAATTTCTGTTCTTTTATATTTGCTGAGGAGTGCTTTACTTCCAACTATGTGGTCAATTTTGGAATAAGTGTGATGTGGTGCTGAGAAGAATGTATATTCTGTTGATTTGGGGTGGAGAGTTCTGTAGATGTCTATTAGGACAGCTTGATGCAGAGTTCAGTTCAATTCCTGGATATCCTTGTTAACTTTCTGTCTTGTTGACCTGTCTAATGTTGACAGTGGGCTGTTAAAGTCTCCCATTATTATTGTATGGGAGTCTAAGTCTCTTTGTAAGTCTCTAAGGACTTGCTTTATGAATCTGGGTGCTCCTATATTGGGTGCATATATATTTAGGATAGTTAGCTCTTCCTCATGAAGTGATCCCTTTACCATTATGTAATGGCCTTCTTTGTCTCTTTTGATTGTTGATGGTTTAAAGTCTCTTTTATCAGAGACTAGGAATGCAACCCCTGCTTTTTTTTTTTTTTTTTTTTCCATTTGCTTGGTAGATCTTCCTCCATCCCTTTATTCTGAGCCTATGTGTGTCTCTGCATGTCAGATGGGTCTCCTGAATACAGCAAACTGATGGGTCTTGACTCTTTATCCAATTTGCCAGTCTGTGTCTTTTAATTGGAGCCCTTAGCCCATTTACATTTAAGGTTAATATTGTTATGTGTGAACTTGATCCTGTCATTATGATGTTAGCTGGTTATTTTGCTCGTTAGTTGATGCAGTTTCTTCCTAGCATCAATGAACTTTACATTTTGGCATGTTTTTGCAGTGGCTGGTACCAGTTGTTCCTTTCCATGTTTATTGCTTCCTTCAGGAGCTCTTGTAGGGCAGGCCTGGTGGAGACAAAATCTCTAAGCATTTGCTTGTCTGTAAAGGATTTTATTTCCCCTTCACTTATGAAACTTAGTTTGGCTGGATATGAAATTCTGGGTTGAAAATTCTTTTCTTTAAGAATGTTGAATATTGGCCCCCACTCTCTTCTGGCTTGGAGAGTTTCTGCCCAGAGATTTGCTGTTAGTCTGATGGGTTTCCCTTTGTGGGTAACCCGACCTTTCTCTCTGGCTGCCCTTAACATTTTTTCCTTCATTTTAACTTTGGTGAATCTGACAATTATGTGTTTTGCAGTTTCTCTTCCTATCTTTGTGGCGTTCTCTGTATTTCCTGAACTTGAATGTCGGCATGCCTTACTAGGTTGGG
Organism: Chlorocebus sabaeus; assembly: GCF_047675955.1. NCBI lineage: Eukaryota > Metazoa > Chordata > Mammalia > Primates > Cercopithecidae > Chlorocebus > Chlorocebus sabaeus. The sequence continues at coordinate 59,468,733 of NC_132910.1, forward strand.
GAAGTTCTCCTGGATGATATCCTGCAGTGTTTTTCAACTTGGTTCCATTTTCCCCCTCTCTTTCAGACACACCAATCAGATGTAGATTTGGTCTTTTCACATAATCCCATATTTCTTGGAGGCTTTGTTTATTTCTTTTTACTCTTTTTTCTCTACATTTCTCTTCTCACTTCATTCATTTGATCTTCAGTCAGTGATACTCTTTCTTGCAGCTGATTGAGTCGGTTACTGAAGCTTGTGCATTTGTCACATAGTTCTCGTGTCATGATTTTCATCTCTATCCATCCTTTTAAGGTCTTCTCTGCATTAATTATTTTAGTTATCCATTCATCCATTCTTTTTTCAAGGTTTTTAGTTTCTTTGCGCTGGTTATGTAGTTTCTCCTTTAGCTCTCAGAAGTTTGATCGACTGAAGCCTTCTTCTTTCAACTTGTCAAAGTCATTCTCTGTCCAGCTTTGTTCTGTTGCTGGCGATGAGCTGCGTTCCTTTGGAGGCGGAGATGCGCTCTGATTTTTTGAATTTCCAGCTTTTCTGCACTGCTTTTTCCCCATCTTTGTGGTTTTATCCGCCTTTGGTCTTTGACGATGGTGACGTACTGATGGGGTTTTGGTGTGGATGTCCTTTCTGTTTGATAATTTTCCTTCTAACTGTCAGGACCCTCAGCTGCAGGTCTGTTGGAGTTTGCTTGAGGTCCACTCCAGACCCTGTTTGCCTGGGTATCAGCAGCGGAGGCTGCAGAAGATAGAATATTACTGAACAGTGAGTGTTGCTGTCTGATTCTTGCTCTGGAAGCTTTGTCTCAGAGGTGTACCCAGCCGTGTGAGGTGTGAGGTATCAGTCTGCACCTAGTGGGGGATGTCTCCCAGTTAGGCTACTCAGGGGTCAGGGCCACTTGAGCAGGCAGTCTGTCCGTTCACAGATCTCAAATCTGTGCTGGGAGAACCACTGCTCTCTTCAAAGCTGTCAGACAGGGACTTTTACATCTGCAGAGGTTTCTGCTTCTTTTTGTTTAGCTATGCCCTGTCCCCAGAGGTGGAGTGTAAGAGGCAGTTTTTGCCCATTCAGTATGATATTGGCTGTGGGTTTGTCATAAATAGCTCTTATTATTTTGAGATATGTTCCATCAATACCAAATTTATTGAGAGTTTTTAGCATGAAGGGCTGTTGAATTTTGTCAAAGGCCTTTTCTGCATCTATTGAGATAATCATGTGGTTTTGGTCTTTGGTTCTGTTTATATGCTGGATTATGTTTATAGATTTGCGTATGTTGAACCAGCCTTGCATCCCAGGGATGAAGCCCACTTGATCATGGTGGATAAGCTTTTTGATGTGCTGCTGGATTCAGTTTGCCAATATTTTATTGAGGATTTTTGCATTGATGTTTATCAGGGATATTGGTCTAAAATTCTCTTTTTTTGTTGTGTCTCTGCCGCTTTCGTATCAGGATGATGTTGGCCTCATAAAATGAGTTACGGAGGATTCCCTCTTTTTCTATTGATTGGAATAGTTTCAGAAGGAATGGTAGCAGCTCCTCCTTGTACCTCTGGTTGAATTCGGCTGTGAATCCATCTGGTCCTGGACTTTTTTTGGTTGGTAGGCTATTAATTATTGCCTCAATTTCAGAGCCTGCTATTGGTCTATTCAGGGATTCAACTTTTTCCCAGTTTAGTCTTGGGACAGTATATGTTTCCAGGAATTTATCCATTTCTTCTAGGTTTTCTAGTTTATTTGCGTAGAGGTGTTTATAGTATTCTCTGATGGTAGTTTGTATTTCTATGGGGTAGGTGGTGATATCCTCTTTATCATTTTTTATTGTCTCTATTTGATTCTTCTCACTTTTCTTAATTAGTCTCACTAGCAGTCTATCAATTTTGTCAATCATTTCAAAAAACCAGCTCCTGGATTCATTGATTTTTTTAAGAGTTTTTGTGTCTCTATCTCCTTCGGTTCTGCTCTGATCTTAGTTATTTCTTTCCTTCTGCTAGCTTTTGAATGTGTTTGCTCTTGCTTCTCTAGTTCTTTTAGTTGCAATGTTAGTGTCAATTTTAGATCTTTCCTGCTTTCTCTTGTGGGCATTTAGTGCTATAAATTTCCCTCTACACACAGCTTTAAATGTGTCCCAGAGATTCTGGTATGTTGTATCTTTGCTCTCATTGGTTTCAAAGAACATCTTTATTTCTGCCTTCATTTCGTTATGTACCCAGTAGTCATTCAGGAGCAGGTTGTTTAGTTCCATGTAGTTGAGCAGTTTTAAGTGTGTTTCTTAATCCTGAGTTCTAGTTTGATTGTACTGTGGTCTGGGAGACAGTTTGTTATAATTTCTGTTCTTTTACAATTGCTGAGGAGTGCTCCTCTTCCAACTATGGTCAATTTTGGAATAAGTGCAATGTGGTGCTGAGAAGAATGTATATTCTGTTGATGTGGGGTGGAGAGTTCTGTAGATGTCTATTAGGTCCACTTGGTGCAGAGCTGAGTTCATTTCCTGGACATCCTGGTTAACTTTCTGTCTCGTTGATCTGTCTAATATTGACAGTGGTGCGTTAATGTTTCCCATTATTATTGTACAGAGTCTAAGTCTCTTTTTAAGTCTCCAAGGACTTGCTTTATGAATCTGGGTGCTCCTGTATTGGGTGCATATATATTTAGGATAATTAGCTCTTCTTGTTGAATTGATCCCTTTACTATTATGTAATGGCCTTGTCCCTTTTGATCTTTGTTGGTTTAAAGTCTGTTTTATCAGGGAATAGGACTGCAACCCCTGCCTTTTTTTGTTTTCCATTTGCTTGGTAGATCTTCCTCCATCCCTTTATTTTGAGCCTATGTGTGTCTCTGCATGTGAGATGGGACTCCTGAATATAGCAAACTTATGTGTCTTGACTGTTTATCCAATTTGCCAGTCTGTGTCTTTTAATTGGAGCCCTTAGCCCATTTACATTTAAGGTTAATATTGTTATGTGTGAACTTGATCCTGTCATTATGATGTTAGCTGGTTATTTTGCTCATTAGTTGATGCAGTTTCTTCCTAGTATTGATGAAATTTACATTTTGGCATGTTTTTGCAGTAGCTGGTACCGGTTGTTCCTTTCCATGTTTATTGCTTCCTTCAGGAGCTCTTATAGGGCAGGCCTGGTGGTGACAAATTCTCAGCATTTGCTTGTCTGTAAAGGATTTTATTTCTCCTTCACTTATGAAACTTAGTTTGGCTGGATATGAAATTCTGGGTTGAAAATTCTTTTCTTTAAGAATGTTGAATATTGGCCCCCACTCTCTTCTGGCTTGGAGAGTTTCTGCCAAGAGATCTGCTGTTAGTCTGATGGGCTTCCCTTTGTGGGTAACCTGACCTTTCTCTCTGGCTGCCCTTAACATTTTTTCCTTCATTTCAACTTTGGTGAATCTGACAATTATGTGTTTTGCAGTTGCTCTTCCTATCTTTGTGGCATTCTCTGTATTTCCTGAATTTGAATGTTGGCCTGCCTTACTAGCTTGGGTAAGTTCTCCTGGATGATATCTTGCAGAGTGTTTTCCAACTTGGTTCCATTCTCCCTGTCACTTTCAGGTACACCAATCAGATTTAGATGTGGTCTTTTCACATAATCCCATATTTCTTGGAGGCTTTGTTTGTTTCCTTTTACTCTTTTTTCTCTAAAGTTCTCTTCTTGCTTCATTTTATTCATTTGTTCTTCTCTCACTGATACCCTTTCTTCCAGTTGAGTGAGTCATTTACTGAAGCTTGTGCATTTGTCAAGTAGTTCTCGTATCATGGTTTTCATCTCTATCAGGTCGTTTAAGGACTTCTCTGTATTGGTTATTCTAGTTAGCGCAAATGGCATTTTTGTATGAGATTGAAGTTAGTATCAGCTTGAAATAAACAGTTGTAAATATAAGATGCTTTATGCAAGCCCAAAACATAAATCACAAGGGAAGACAGAAAGAGGGAGAAATAAATACAGAGTAACAAAATAGACCAGAAACAATTATCAAACTGGTAATAGTAAGCCTTTACCCATTGATAATTACTTCAAGTGTAAATAGACTTAACCTCCCCAATCAAAAGACATAGAGTAACTGAATGGATTTAAAAACAAGATCAAACTGTATGTTGTCTACAAGAGACTCACTTCACATTTAAGGACACACATAGGGTGAAAGTGAAGCAATGGAAAAAGATATTCTACGCATACGTTAACCAAAAGAGAGCAAGGATGGCTATACTCAAGCCAAATAAAATAGACTTTAAGTAAAAAACTGTAACTAGAGACAAAAAAGATCATGATACAATGATAAAAGGGCCAACTGAAGAAGAAGATACAATTGTAAATATATACACATCCAATATCAGGGTATCTAGATATATAAAAGCAAATACTGATCTATCTAAAAAGAGAAATGGACAGTAATACAATAACAGTAGGAGACTTCAACACCCTGCTCTCAATAATGGATAGAACATCTGGACAGAAAATCAATTAAAAAAAGAAAACAGGTGACTTGAACAACACTATAGACCAGACGGACCTAACAGACAAATACAGAACTTTCCATCCAACAGAAGAATATACGTTCTTCTCATGTGCACACAAAACATTCTCCAGGATAGTTCATATATTAAGTAACAAAACAAGTCTTAACAAATGTAAAAAAAACTGGAAATCATACCAAATATCTTTTCTAACCATAGTGAAATGAAACTAGAAATCAAAAACAGTAAGAAAATGAAAAAATTCACAAATATGGGAAAACAAAACAACACACTCTAATAAAGATTGGGTCAAAGAAGAAATCAAAGGGAAATTCAAGGAACATCTTGGGACAAATAAAAACCTAAACACAACATACTAAAATGTATGGGATGCAGTAAAAGCTATGTTACAAGAGAAGTTTATAGTGATAAATGCATATGTTAAAGGAGGAAGATCTCAAATAAATAACCTGACTTTACATCTCAAGAGACTAGGGGGATCAAACCAAACTAAGCTCATAGTTAACAGAGGAAAGGAAATAATAAAGATTAGAGCATAAATAAATAGCAAATAGAAAAGCAATAGAAAAATCAATAAAACCAAGAGTTGATTATTTGGAAAGATAAAATCAACAAATCTTCAGCTAAACTAAGAAAAAAAAAAGAAGACAAATCAGAAATAAGAAAGAAGACATTACAATGGATGACTCAGAAATTAAAACATTATGAGACAATTTATGAACAATTACACACCAACAAATTGGATAACCTAGAAGAAACAGAAAATCCCTAGTAACATACAACCTACCAAAACTAAATCAAGAAAACACTAAAATCTGAAAATAAATTAGAACACTGAGTCAGTAATCAAATACCCGCTAATAAAGAAAAGCCCATGACCATGGCTTTTTCTAACATTCAAAGAAGAACTAAAACCAATCCCTCTTACACTCCTTAAAAAATAGGAGAATAGGGAACACTTTCATACTCACTTTAGAGGCCAGCATTACCCCAATATGAAAGCCAAATATATCACAAGAAAAGAAAACCATAGGCCAACATCACTGATGAACATAGCCATAAAAATCCTCAATGTAGTACCAGCAAACCAAATTCAACAGCATATTAAGAAGATCATACACCATGAACAAGTGGGATTTATCTCTGAAATGCAAGAATGGTTCAGCATCTGCAACTCAAACAATGCCATATACTACATTAACAGAATGACAGGTAAAAACCACATGATCATCTTAATAGATAACAGAAAAAGCATTTGACAAAATTTGACATCCTTTCATAGTAAAAAAACTTTCAACAATATAGGTATAGAGGGAATGTACCTCAACACAGTAAAAGCCATATATGTAAAGGTCACAGCTAACATCATAATCAATGGAGAAAAACGGAAAGCTTTTCCTCTAAGACCTGATACAAGGAAGGGATGCCCACTCTTACCACTATTATCAATACAATATTGGAAAACCTAAGCAAAACAACTAGACAGAAAAAAGAAATAAGAAGTCATCCAAGCTGAAGAAGAAGAAGTAAAATTATCTCTGCAGATGATAAGATTATTTACACATGGCCAGGCATGGTAGCTCATGCCTGTAATTCCAGCACTTTGGGAGGCCAAGGCAGGCAGATCACTTGAGGTCAGGAGTTTGAGACCAGTGTAGCCAACATGGTGAAACTCTGCCTCTACTAAAAATACAAAAATTAACCAGGCGTGGTGGCAGGCGCCTGTAATCCCAGTTAGTAGGGAGGTTGAAGCAGGAGAATTGCTTGAACCTGGGAGGCAGAGGTTGCAGGGAGCCATGATCACAACACTGCACTCCAGCCTGGGTGACAGAGTGAGACCCTGTCTCAAAAAACAAAACAAAACAACAACAACAACAAAACGATTATTTACACATGTGGAAAACCCTAAAGGCTCAACAAAAATCTGTTAGAACTAATTAACAAATTCAATAAAGTTGCAGGATACAAAATCAACATACAAAATTCAGCAGTGTTTCTATATTGTTTCTAACAATAAATTTTCCAAAAAGGAAATAGGCAAACATTCCCATATATAATAGCAACAAAAAGAATAAAATACATACGAATAAACTTAACCAACCAAAGAGGGGAAAGACTTGTACAATCGAAATTACAAAACACTGATGAAGGAAATTAAAGAAGATTACATAAATGGAAGGACGTCCCATGTTTGTGAATTAGAGGGGTATAATGAAATTGTCTATCCTACCCAAAATGATCTACAGATTTAATGCAAGCCCTAACAAATTTCAAATAGCACTCCCTACACACGTGTAGAGAAAAACAATTCTAAAATTCATATGGAACTTCAAAAGACCCCAAATAGCCAAAGCAATCTTGCTTGTCTTCTTTTTTGTTTGTTTGTTTGGTTGGTTGGTTTTTTTGTTTGCTTTTTTAAGACAGGATCTTGCTCTGTCACCCAGGTTGGAGTGTGGTGGCGTAATCATGGCTCACTCCAGCCTTGACCTTCAGGCTCAAGTGATCCTCTTGCCCCATCTCCCTGAATAGCTGGAACTACAGATGCACATTACCACACCCAGTTAATTTTTGTACTTTTTTTTGTGCGTGTAGAGATGGAGTTTTGACATGTTGCCCAGGCTGAAAGCAATCTTGAGAAATAATAATAAAACTGGCGACATCACACTTCCTGATTTCAAAAGATATTTCAAAGCTACAGTAATCTAAATGAGATGGTACTGACATAAAGACAGACATAGAGATTAATGGAACAGAATAGAGAGCCCATAAATAAATCCATGCATTTACAGTCAATCTTAACTACAGTGCTAAGAACACACAATAGTGAAAGGATGGTCTCTTCAATAACTAATGTTGGGAAAACTGGATATTCACAGGCAAAAGAATAAAATTATCTGATACCATAAACAAAAATAAACTCAAAATGGACTAAAAACTTAAACATAAGACTCAGAACTGTAAAACTACTTATAAAGCATAGGGAAAAAGCTTTTTGACATTTATCTTGGCAATAATATGTTTGAATAAGATACCAAGAGTACAGGCAACAAAAGCAAAAATAGACAAGTAGAATCACATCAAATTAAAAAGCTACTGCACAGCAAAGAAAAAAAATCACAGAGTTAAATAGCAACCTATGGAATAGGAGAAAATATTTGCAAACCATACATCTTATAAGGTGTTAATATCCAAAATATATAAGGAACTCACACGAGTCAACAGCAGAAACAAATAATCCAATTATAAAAAGGACAAGGGACCTAAATAGGCATTTCTAGAAAGAAGACATACAAATGGCCAACAGGTATATGTAGTGGTGCTCATCATCACTAATAATCAGGGAAATGTAGATGAAAACCCAATGAAACATCACCTCTTACCTATTAGGATGGCTATTGGCTATTATCAAAAAGACAAGAGATTAAAAGTGTTGACAAAGATGTAGGAAAAAGGGAACTCTTGTACAGTGTTCGTGAGAATGTATATTGGGACAGTCTTTATCAAAAACAGTATACAGGATCCTCAAAACTCAAAAAATAAAAAATAGAACTACCATATGATCTAGCAATCTCTCTTCCGGGATATACCCACAGAAACGGAAATCAAGATTAAGATCTTAAAGATTTATCTGCACTCCCATGTTCACTGCAGCATTATTCACAACAGCTAAAATATGAAAAGAATGTAAACATCCACTGATGGATGAATGGATAAAGGAAAATGTGGTGTACACATACACACACACACACGCATGCACACACACACACGATGGAATATTATTCAGCCTCAGGAAAGAATGAAATTTTGCCAGTTGCAACAACATGGATGAACCTGGAGGATATTATGCTAAATGAAATAAGGCAGACATAGAAAGACAAATACTGCTTGATCTAACTGATGCGTGAAATCTGAAACAGTCACACTCAAAGAATTATAAAGCAGAATGGTGGTTGCCAGGGGCAGTGGGGAGGGGGAAATGGTAATGTTGGTCAAAGGATAAAAAGTTTCAATATGCAGGATGAATACGTTCTACAGATCTAATGTACAGCCTGGTGGCTATGGTTAACAATATTCCTTACTTGAAATTTTCTAAGAAGTAGATCTTAAATGTTTTTACCACAAAAAAAGATAATAATAAAAGAAGAAAAAGAAAATGGTAACTTTGTGAGGTGATAGATATGTTAATTGGTTTGATTGTGAAGACCATTTTACAATGTATACATATATCAAAACATCAAGTTGTATACCTTAAATATGTACAATTTTTATCTGTCAATGCTCTTCAATAAGGCTGTTTCAAAAAAAAAGAAAGAAAAAAATCCAACTCTTAAAAAAAGTAATAGAAACAATCAGAAATCTATAAAACAACACAATTACATAAAAATAGAAAACTTTAGTATTCCAAAAAATGGCTGGCAAATCATGAAAAAAATGTTTGTATCAGTCTTGCCAAAAATTCAATATCCTTAATATATAAAGTGCTTATAAGTCAGTGCTTATAAATCCATATATACTATAATATATAGTATCTTCAGTATTTTCATATACTATAGCATAGTATTTCTTATAGTGAACTGTGAGTGCTATAATTCAGTAGTAGAACACCCTTATTTTAAAAATAGGCAAAAGATACAAATTATTGAGTTAAACTTTTAAGTTCAGGGGTACATGTGCAGGTTTGTTACATAGGATAACTTCTGTCATGGTGATACAGGAGTTAAGAAGAAATCACTTAGGCAGACAGCGAGGGTACAGAAGTCCTCGGTAAGGCTTTTCTCTTTAATGAAAAGCAGCCCCAAATCATTGTCTAACAAAGAATAGCCTGTAAAGTCGATCTGCGGACATAGACGAGCAAGCTGGGAGCTTGCACAGGTGAATGCTGGCAGGAACTAGGGGCTAGACGTGTTTAAGATGGCGGCTTCATCTTCCTTTCTCTGCCAGCCATGTGTACAGTAAGAAGCAGACAAGACGGCTCAGATCAACTGGAAAGCCCATTTGCAAAATAACATTAGGGTGGGACAACCAGCCTTTCCCCATCTGCTATGTAAATGTCATACCTGATGGAACCAATCTGTGAACACTTTGTAAATCAGACGCTGCCTCCTCAAACCTGACTATAAAATTCAGTGCCGCCTGCGAGTCTTTTCCACTCAGGGACCCCACTCTCTCTATAGAGAAAGCTGTTTCTCTTTCTCTTCTGCCTATTAAACCTCCACTCCTAAACTCCTCTTGTGTCCATGTCTTACATTTTCCTGGTTCATGACCACGAACCCCAGGGTATATACCCCAGACAACGTAGCCGCTTCCATGGGGGTTTGTTGTACAGATTATTTCATCACCCAGGTATTAAACCTAGTACCCATTAGTAATTTTTCCTGATCCTCTCCCTCCTCCCATCCTCCACCCTGAGATAGGCCCCAGTTTGTGTTGTTCCCCTTTATGTGTCCATGTGTTCTTATCATTTAGCTCCCACTTATAAGTGACAGCATGAGGGATTTGGTTTTCTGTTCCTGCATTAGTTTGCTAAGGATAATGGCCTCCACCTCCAACATCATCCCTGTGAAGGATATGATCTTGTTCTTTTTTATGACTGCATAGTATTCCATGCTTATATGTACCACATTTTCTAGATGGGTATTTAGATTGATTCCATGTTTTTGCTATTGTGAATAGTGCTGCAATGAACATGTGTGCATGTGTTTTTATAATGTAATGATTTATATTCCTTTGGGTATATACCCAGTAATAGATTGCTGGCTTAAAAAATATTTCTGTCTTTAAGTCTCTGAGGAATCACCACACTGTCTTCCACAATGGTTAAACTAATTTACACTCCCATCAACAGTGTATAAGCATTCCTTTTTCTCCACAACCTCACCAGCATCTGTTATTTTTTTATTTTCATAACAGCCAATCTTACTGGTGTGAAATGGTTTCTCAGTGTAGTTTTGATTTGCGTTTCTCTAATGATCAGTGATATTGAGCTTTTTTTATAAGCTTGTTGGCCACATGTATGTCTTCTTTTGAGAAGTGTCTGTTCATATCCTTTGCCCACTTTTTAATGAGGTTGTTTTTTCTTGTAAATTTGTTTAAGTTCCTTATAGACTTTTGATATCAGACCTTTACTGGATGTATAGTTTGCAAAATTTTTCTCGCATTCTGTGGGTTGTCTGTTTACTCTGTTGATAGTCTCTTTTTCTGTGCAGAAGCTCTTTAGTTTAATTAGATCCTGTTTGTCAATTTTTGCTTTTGTTGCAATTGCTTTCGGTATCTTCATCATGAAATCTTTGCCAGTGCCAACATCCTGAATGGTATTGCCTAGGTTGTCTTCTAGAGTTTTTGTAGTTTTGGGTTTTACATTTAAGTCTTTAATCCATCTTGAGTTAAATTTTGAGATGGTTTTTTTTGTTTGTTTTGTTTTTTTTTTTTTTTTTTTTTGAGACAGTCTCGCTCTGTCACCCAGGCTAGAGTGCAGTGGCTCGAACTCGATTCACTGCAATTTCCACCTCCTGGGTTCAAGCGATTCTTGTGCCTCAGCCTCCCGAGTAACTGGGATTACAGGTGTGTGCCACCATCCCCAGCTAATTTTTATATTTTTAGTAGAGACAACGTTTCATCCTGTTGGCCAGGCTGGCCTCGAACTCCTGGCCACAGGTGATCCGCCTGCCTCAGCCTCCAAAGTGCTGGGATTACAGGCATCAGCCATCATGCCTGGCCAAAAATTTTTAAAAATATAAACAGCCAATAATACAAAACATTTTTCAAATTCATCGAAATGGAACTATTACAGTGAGATACCATTTTTAACCATTGAATTTTAAAGATATTTTTGAAAAAGGAAAACACAAAGTATTGATAAGGGAGAAGCAGTCATACATTGCTGTTGGCAGTACAGACTGGAACCACATATCTGGAGAAAATTTAAGAATATGTACCAAGATTCTAATTATTCCTAAACGCAGAGTGGCATCCTAGATTGAACAGAATACTGACTTTAGTGGAAAAACTGGGGAACTCAAATAAAGTCTGTAGTTTAGTTAATAGTATTATACCAATGTTAATTTATTAGTTTTGACAAATGAACCATGGTTATGTAAGATGTCAAAATTAGTAGAGGTTGGGTGAAGGAAATATGAGATCTTTGGAACATTTTTGCAATTTTTCTGTAACTTAAAATCAACCCAAAATTTTAAAAATTAGGCATTTATGTCATTTAACCCAATAAATTCTACTCTAAGATATTCACTATGGGAGATAATCAGATGAAAAATATTTTGGGATAAGTTATTCATTGCAGTGATATATTTGATAGCAAAAGAGAAGAGAAATGGAAAGAAAAGAAAAAAAAAGAGTTTTTAGCAAAGAAGGGACATGATCTGACTTACAATTTATGTGTTTGATTTTTGTTTTACTCTTAATTCTTTTCTATATTTCTCAAATTTTCTATAACAAACATCTATTCCTTGAGAAATAAATGAATAGTGTCCTACCAGATTGCAATTGCTTGCCTGGAAGCAATTGTGTTATTTCTTTTTTTCTTTTTACTTTTTTGAGACAGGGTCTCACTCTGTCATCTAGGCTGGAGTGCAGTGGCATAATCATGGCTCACAGCAGCCTGGACATCCCGGGCTCAAGTGAGCCTCCCACCTCAGTCTCTTGAGGACCTAGGACCAGAGGCATGCACCACTGTGCCCAGCTAATTTTTGTATTTTTTTTAGATGGGGTCTCACCACATTGCCCCGGCTGGTCTTAAACTCATGGGCTCAAACGATCCTCCCACCTTGGCCTCCCAATGTGCTAGGATTACAGGCATGAGCCACCATGCCAGGCCTATTGAGTTATTTCTTACAGCACTGAGCCTATTTGGTTCATGATACTTTAATATTCATCTGTAAAATGAAAGCCTCAATTGCTCTTACTAAACCATACTAAGAATGTCTAATTGAATACGTCTTTAGTCTAGGCTGGGTGCGGTGGCTCATGGCTGTGGTGGGAGTTACTGCATGAAATAGTATTGTTTTTAAATATCCATAAATTTCAAGCTATTAACTTATTCATTCAAAAAATATGTTGAATGGTTAGTATATGCCAACACTGTTAAAATCTTCAAGATGAACAATTTTGCCTAAATGCACCTGAGTATAACGCTGAACATAGTGAAACTACCTTTGCAGAATTGTAAGTAATGAGAGAAATCTAACATGACTGACTCTATCTTGCTTTTAACCTCACAGGCTCTTCTCTTCTCTTCTCTTTCTTCTCTTCTCTTTTCTTCTCTTCTTCTCTTTCTTTCTTTTTGCTGTTGTTTATTCTAGCATGGAGGCCAAGATAATATGAAAGGAATTTAGTTTACAGTTAAACTTTAAAGGAAGGAAAACTGACCCCCCCCTTGCTGGAGACTGATGCTGCATTCATAACACAAGATTAGAATTATGGTTGGGGCTTGAATCTTGCTAAAGAATAAGCATGGTTAAACAATAACCTACCACTGCTTAGCTTGCTTTTCTATACATTGCTTTCTGCTCCAAAGTCACATAAGAGGTAATAAGATTTGTAACTTCCCCAACTATTCCTACAGATAACATAACTATTGTGAAACCTGAAGAACTGGTCTTTGAGATGTTTTTCAGATTTAGCATTTCAACAAAGAGATGCCACTTGGTTCTGAGAACACCTTTTCCCCCTTCCCTGGGAAAAGACTTAGCTGTGTGAAGGCAATTTAGACACCCCTATGATTTCATCTTCAGCCGATCAATTGTTTCAGTTCCCCCACCACCTGACTACCAATTTACCCTTAAAAACTTTACCCTCTGAATTCTTGGAGAGACAGATTTGAGAAATTTCTCCCATTCTCCTCATTTGTCTGGCCCCACAATAATTAAACTCTTTCTTTGCTGCAATACCTGCTGTTCTCAGTGCATTGGTTTTCCTGAGCAGCAGGCAAGAAGAACCTGTCAGTCTGTGACAATGGTGGGACAATGAGGACTGAACCAGGAGTGTGGCACACTTCAGACTCAAGTCCTGCCCCTGCTTATAACTAGCTATGTGATCTCTTTGGCCTGTTTCTTCATCTATCAAATATTTAGGAAGACGATCTCTCAGGTCTCTGTGTAGCTTTACTATTCCATTGTTATGCCCTCCCTGCTGAGCATCTTGGATGTGTCTGTAAACTAACCATTTAATATCCCCCTTGTCCCTCAATTGCCATTTCCTCTGAAGCTCCCAGATGTAAGGAGTTAAAAAGTCTCTGAGTACCTCTCTCCTCTCTGCCTTTCTGCTACTTATCTACAGTGGCATGTCCAGGAGTAAATATAGATGTTGGAAAGAGGACTGCACTGCAAAATGAGGCACCTGAACTGCAGCCCTGGTTCCGCAACTGCCTCTCTGTGTAACCTTTGGCAAGCACTCAACTTTCTTGGGCCTTAATTTTCCCTGCTGCCACAGACTAGAGTTCATCTAGATCCATGGTTCTCAACTCTGGCAGTATTTTAGAATCACTTGGAGTGTTTGATAAAAATCCTGATGCCTAGGTTTCACCCCAGGCCAATTAAATCAGAGTCTTTCCAGTGTTAGGCCAGAGCAGAAATATTGGCAAAAAGTGGCCAATGCTAAATACAATTTATTTATAAAAGCAAAGGGCCAAGAATAGCCAAAACAATCATGGTAGCAGATGTCAAGACTCCTTATAAAGCTACAATAAGCAAGGCAGCATAGCACTAGTATGAAGACAAATAGACCAATAAACCTATACATATAAGAGCACATGATTTGTGACAAAGATGCCCCTGCGGTATGGCGGGGAAAAGAGTGGAAATTTCAATAAATGGTGCCATATCAACTGCCTATCAGTAAAGGAATAAATGAACCCTGACTCCCTATCTCACACCATATCTTAAAAATAATTCCTGATGGGTGATACACCTACATGTGAAAAGTAAAACACAGCATAGAAAATAACATAAAAATTACATAGCAAAGTCTCTTTACCATCTTGGGCTTGTGTGGTAGCCAGAGTCCAAGATGGCCCCTGATGATTCTTTATATGGTTCCCTCCCACATTGAATAACACTGACTTATGTAATCACCAGGCTATTGTGCAAAAGATGTGCAGCTTTCGAAGCTAGGTCATAAAAAAACATTGTGGTTTCTGCCTTGCTCTCTTCTGGGTCACTTGCTCCAGGGGACACCAGCTGCTGTCATGTGAGGACACACAAGCAGCCCTGTGGAGATGCTCATGTGGCAAGGCACCAAGGCCTCCTGCTAACAGCCAGTAAGAATATGGTACATCCTGTCAACAGCCATGTACTATATGCGAGTAAGTCATCTCAAAAACAGACATTCCTGTTCCTGTCGAGCCTTTAGATAAGTGCAGACTTAGACAACATTTTGACTATAGTTTCATGAAGAACCATTAGCTACAGCCACCCAGCTAAGTTACCCCTGATTCCTTGATCGAAACAAAGTGTGAGACTTTTTTTTTTCTTTTTTTGACCACAAAGTTGTGGTAATTTGTCACACAGTGATATGGTTTGGCTGTGTCCCCACCCAAATCTCATCTTGAATTGTAGTTCCCATAATCCCCACGTCATGGGAGGGACCCAGTGGGAGGTAACTGAATCATGGGGCAGTTACTTCATGCTGTTCTCATGATAGTGAGTTCTCACAAGATCTGACGGTTTTATAAGGGGCTTTTCCCCTTTTTCTTGGCACTTCTCTTTCCTGCTGCCTTGTGAGGAAAGTGCCTTGCTTCCCCTTCACCTTCTGCCATGATTGTAAGTTTCCTGAGGCCTCCCCAGCCATTTGGAACTGTGGATCAATTAAACTTCTTTTCTTTATAAATTACCCTGTCTCAGGTATTTCTTCACAGCAGCATGAGAACAGACTAATACACAGGGTAATAGAGAACTAATGCATACTTCACTCAGCTGCCAGGTTACTCTCTTTAAAGTACAGTTGTGCCCAGACCTCGGTTTCTAATACCATTTCCACTCAGAGGAACCAGAGTTTCTAAATGAAATGGCTGTTTCTGGAGCTAGGGCAGAAGAGGTACAAGATGAGCCTTTTTATGTCCAAAAATCAGGAAGTAAGAAGATGGTGAGGAATTAAGAAGTGAGAAGATAGTGGGGAAATGTCACAAGGAACCATCTTAGAGAGATTCCCACTGGCCAAATGTGGTTCAATTGGAAAATCAAAATAAATAAATACAGTAATGAATTATACGCCTTTGTAAAGACTAAGAATTCATGAGTACATACTGAAAATAAGTCTCTGAGTTGATTCATTGACCAGGGTCATACTTCCTAATACTTCACTCTTTCAACAGACAGAAATGAAGCATGACTCCAATAACAGGGCGAAGGTGCAAGTCAGGGACCACAGAAGTCACTACTGGACTTCTGAAAGCCCAAGGCCACATTTGGGAAATGATTTGCACTTCTGGAAAAAGTGCAAGAGGGGCAGTGGTGGCCCCAGAAGAAATATTTTAATAAAGAAGATACACGAATGGCTAATAAGCACATAAATATGCTCAACATCATTAGTAATTAGGGAAGAGCATTAAGTGTACATTTTCACTCACACTAGGATGGCTATCAAAAGTAAGCTATAGAAAATAAGTGTTGGTGAAGATGTGGAGAAAAAGGAACTCACATATTGCTGGTGGTTATAAAATTTGTGTAGTCATTTTGGAAACAGTTTTTGTGGTTTCTCAAAAAGTTAAACATAAAACTATCTACCCAAGAGAAATGAAAATATATGTCCGAGCTGGGCGCAGTGGTGCATGTCTGTAATTCCAGCTACTTAGAAAGTTGAGGTGAGAGGATTGCTTGAGAGGAGTTGGAGACCAGCCTGGCCAACATAGCAAGACTCTATTGACTTGCTTGTGAATTTTCATAGCAGCATTATTCATAACTCCAAACTGGAACCAACCTCAATATCTATCAATTGCTTAATATATAGACAAAACCTGGTAAAGCCATGCAATGGAATACTATTCAGTAATAAAAAGTAACAAACTGCTGATACACAGCACATCACAAGGCCCCCTGGATGCGGGGGGGCGGGTCATAATGAACTGAGACATCAAATGCAAGAAGAGGTGGAAGCTATTTGAGTGAGGCAGAAGGTAGGAAATAATAGGCTCAAATTTTGATAAGTTACATTTGAAGTACCTGATACGTATTTGAAGTATCAAGGAGAGGTGAGCAACAAACAATTAAAAATGGATGTTTGTGTTTGAGAAACAAGAGTCTGCATGCTAGAAATCAGATGGTATAAACACATGACTCTTACAGTCTTCAGGTAGAACCACTGGGAATCACTGTGGGAAACTTGCAGCTCTGGGGTTTACTAGTAAGAATGTCCAACTATATTAATCGGTCTAATTTTTATGACAATATTAGTATAACAGAAAAAGCTCCAAATCTAAACATAGATAATGTTTACTGGAGAACATCTCCCTCGTTTTTTCCCCTCTAGAAGCAGGGGTACTGTCTAACGAGTATGGAATTGTGAAAAGCATGAGAGCCTTGAGGTCAGAGCGGGATAAAATCTGAGCCTGGTCAAGTATTAGGGGAGCTACATTTAATAAATGGCTGAAATGCTCCAAACCTATTTCTTTGTTTTAGATGAGGATAGCACGAAAGCCTGAGGGTTGTTATGAAAAGGCAAAACAGCATGTAGTCAAGAACACAACCCCTGAAAACAGTCCTGAATTTGAAGTCTGCCAGTGCCATTCATTAGCCATGTGGCCTTGGCTAAGTTTCTGAACCTTTCTGGGTCTCAATGTTCTTACCTGTAAAAGATGGGTACCTACCACATAGCCTTATTGTGAGAATTTAATGAATGAATTCACATGAAGTACCCAGAATGGTATAAAAATAATAATGGGCTCAATAAATGCTGATATTACATGCAAAACCACTTAACCTAACTGAATGGTATATAAAAATTGCTCAAAGGGATGGCCATCATTATCATTGTTTTTAAAGCTGGTGAATGGTTAGTTTTCATTGTATAAAACTTTATACCTGGAAATCCTAAGAAAACAAATCAGAAGGTGTAATTTATGTGAAAGGACACATTCTGTAGGTGGTTTCCCCCTTGGGTAGTAGTGAATGTGTACTGCATGGTTCTCATTGTCCCACTTAGTGAGTCTTATGATCTCATGCAAGCATTCTGGAGACTGCCCTGAGGTTAGAAAAATAGTTCATTCTCAAAATTCAGAAATCTTTCCCTTCCCATAGAATAGAAAAAGAATCCTGACCTATACTCAATGAATCCCCAGAGCCACTAACACTTACGGTAAAATAGGCTATTATTACCCTCTGTGTGGAAAATCTGTGTTTCAGGTGGAATGAACATTTCATCTCCTTAGCAAAAGAGTCCAAATAAACTCTCACCCAGATTGCAGAATATGCCTAAACCTCTGAATCAAGATTGCATAAGCTGTACTACACATCACTTTCTTTTTTCCAAAGGCAGCATTTTATACAAATGTTTGTTTTGCATGTGTTTTGACTACTTTGATCCCAGGAATCCTATGCTTCACACTCTATAGACTTTAATTTCAACTCGTTATTTGGGAAGGCCATAATGCTCTGTAAGTGGAATAAAGGTTTTCTAAGTGGAGGAGAAAATGGAGGTAGAAAGTAGCTGGTATTACAACAACTGCTAGCATGATGAGAAAAACTAAGATATTTAAAGTCTGCCAGGATAAATTTTTTTCTAAAAGCTCAAGAGCACAGAATTATTTGATAAATTATTCAGTATTATTAGAGATTTTACTTTATGTGTCTTATAAGTCATCCTGAGAGCATGTTTCAGTTTCCATACAAACACATGATCATGATCATTCCCTTCTGAACTAATTATGTCTTAATTACACAAATCATATGATTATTTCCTTGAAAACTCTGCAGATGAGAGTGGTAATGTCACCCATTTTTAATTTTGCAGTAGGTAAGCTTTTGATTGAACTTTCTAGACTCTGCTCTCATGCCACCCTGAGCAGCCACGGCCTCTGGTTTTCTGCCATATGAAATTTTTAAATTGCTCAATAAAAGAGAAGAGGCAGCATTAATTTTTCACTTTTTATCCAGTAAGCCAGAAATTATTAATTTCCCACAAATAGAAGGAAAATCCCAACTTAATGAATCCCAACCCCAAATGCTCCTTCCTGGCTGTTAAAAAATCCTGTGCTTGGGGCTGGGCACGGTGGCTCATACCTGTAATCCCAGCACTTTGGGAGGCCGAGGCGGGTGGATCACAAGGTTAAGAAATCAAGACCATCCTGGTCAAAACGGTGAAATCCCGTGTCTACTAAAAATACAAAAAATTAGCCGGGCGTGGTGGTGAGCACCTGTAGTCCCAGCTACTCCAGCGGCTGAGGCAGGAGAATGGCGTGAACCCAGGAGGCAGAGCTTGCAGTGAGCTGAGATTGCGCCACTGCACTCCAGCTTGGGCGACAGAGCAGGACTCCGTCTCAAAAACAAACAAACAAACCAAAAAAATCCTGTACTTGGGTCGATGTGTCTATCACCTGACAGTGTAAGTACTGTGTCAGCTCAGCTCTCTCCGCCTGCCTGCTTCATAAAGCTTGAAGACTAGAAAACCATTGATATTTTTTGCCCACCACTGTTCTGTTGGAGAAGACCTACTTTACACACTACTTCTGCTGCACTCACAGCCCACCATCATGTATGTTGTTAGATAATGCTTCTTTGATGTTTATTTTTTAAGTACTATAATTATCCATTTATAGGACAAATAAAAGCAGTTATTACTTACTCTGTTCTCTGTGCCAGCCCTTTCCTTTGCCAAAGCACTTGCTGTCTCTGAGTTGGTTTGGTGACGAGGGTCATACTTCACAATACTTCACTCTTTCCACAGAGAGAAATGAAGCATAACCCCAATAACAGGGTGAGGATGCAAATCAGGGACCACAGAAGTCACTACTGGGCTCCTGAAAGCCCAAGGCCACATTTGGGAAACAATTTGCACTTCTGGCAAAAGAAGAATGATTCTATTGTAACTGTCATCTGAACAACACTAGGCAGGGGGAAGGGCAGTGGTGGCCCTCCCACTTTAGAAGATCATAAGTGGTGTTAGACTCTTAGGGGAAAACAGCTGGAACGCTGTTTGTCCAACCATTTCTTTTTTTTTTTAATAAACATATTTTTATTTTATTCTTGCAACAAATGTGGATACTGAATCTAGGCCTGTTTTATCCAGAAGGAAATTGAGTTTGAGAGGCCTACAATTTATGTCAAATTATTTGGATACAAATTAATTTGTTTTTATGCTGTGCAAAATACTCCTTTGAATGGAAGCAATGATGGCAGAGTGATCCAATTAACCCATTAGGTTAAGCACGGAAATTTCAAACATTGCTGGCAAATTGGAGAGATGCATGGCTTCATTATTTTTTTTTTATTATTAAAGTTCTAGGGCACATGTGCACAACGTGCAGGTTTGTTACATATGTATACTTGTGCCATGTTGGTGTGCTGCACCCATCAACTCGTCAGCACCCATCAACTCGTCATTTACATCAGGTATAACTCCCAATGCCATCCCTCCCCCCTTCCCCCACCTCATAATAGGCCGCGGTGTGTGATGTTCCCCTTCCAGAGTCCAAGTGATCTCACTGTTCAGTTCCCACCTATGAGTGAGAACATGAGGTGTTTGGTTTTCTGTTCTTGCGATATTTTGCTGAGAATGATGGTTTCCAGCTGCATCCATGTCCCTACAAAGGACACAAACTCATCCTTTTTTATGGCTGCATAGTATTCCATGGTGTATATGTGCCATATTTTCTTAATCCAGTCTGTCACTGATGAACATTTGGGTTGATTCCAAGTCTTTGCTATTGTGGATAGTGCCGCAATAAACATACGTGTGCATGTGTCTTTATAGTAGCATGATTTATAATCCTTTGGGTATATACCCAGTAATGGGATGGCTGGGTCATATGGTATTTCTAGTTCTAGATCCTTGAGGAATCGCCATACTGTTTTCCACAGTGGTTGAACCAGTTTACAATCCCACCAACAGTGTAAAAGTGTTCCTATTTCTCCACATCCTCTCCAGCACCTGTGGTTTCCTGACTTTTTAATGATTGCCATTCTAACTGGTGTGAGATGGTATCTCATTGTGGTTTTGATTTGCATTTCTCTGATGGCCAGTGATGATGAGCATTTTTTCATGTGCCTATTGACTGTCTGCATGTCTTCTTTTGAGAAATGTCTATTCATATCCTTTGCCCACATTTCAATGGGGTTGTTTGTTTTTTTCTCGTAAATTTGTTTGAGTTCTTTGTAGGTTCTGGATATTAGCCCTTTGTCAGATGAGTAGATCGCAAAAATTTTCTCCCATTCTGTAGGTTGCCTGTTCACTCTGACGGTAGTTTCTTTTGCTGTGCAGAAGCTCTTTAGTTTAATTAGATCCCATTTGTCAATTATGGCTTTTGTTGCCATTGCTTTTGGTGTTTTGGTCATGGTAATCTATAGATTCAATGCCATCCCCATTAAGCCACCAATGACTTTCTTCACAGAATTGGAAAAAACTGCTTTAAAGTTCATATGGAACCAAAAAAGACCCTACATTGCCAAGACAATCCTAAGCCAAAAGAACAAAGCTGGAGGCATCAGGCTATCTGACTTCAAACTGTACTACAAGGCTACAGTAACCAAAACAGCATGGTACTGGTACCAAAACAGAGATATAGACCAATGGAACAGAACAGAGCCATCAGAAATAATACCACACATCTACAGCCATCTGATCTTTGACAAAGCTGACAAAAACAAGAAATAGGGAAAGGATTTCCTATTTAATAAATGGTGCTGGGAAAATTGGCTAGCCATAAGTAGAAAGCTGAAACTGGATCCTTTCCTTACACCTTATATGAAAATTAATTCAAAATGGATTAGAGACTTAAATGTTAGACCTAAAACCATAAAAACCCTAGAAGAAAACCTAGGTAATACCATTCAGGACATAGGCATGGGCAAGAACTTCATGTCCAACCATTTCTTTTGAGAGATGAGGACATTGGAGCCAAGGGAGGGTAAGTGTTTGTAGAAGGTCATATGGCACACTAGTGACTATGCCAGGACACTGAATTCTGGCTACAGTGCTCCCTTCTTTACATCACTTTTTGTTTTGTTTTGTTTTGTTTTGTTTTGTTTGAGACAGGGTCTCACTCTATCACCCAGGCTGGAGTATAGTGGCATGATCATGGCTGACTGTTGCCTTGATCTTGCTGGACTCAGGTGATCCTCCCACCTTACCCTCCCTAGTAGCTGGGACTACAGGCAAGTACCACCATGTCCAGCTAATTTTTTTTTTTTTTTTTTTTTTTTGTAGAAACAGGGTTTTACCATGTTGCCCAGGCTGGTCTCAAACTCCTGGGCTTAAGTGATATGTCCACCTTGTCTCAAAGTGCTGGGATTATAGGCATGAGCCACTGCACCTGGCCATATCACATCTTTATATACTATAGGTACCTCACATTTGAGAATTGTTTAAAAAAAAAAAAAATACTGCAGCGGTATTGTGGACTGAATGTTTGTGTCCTTTCAAAATTCATATGTTGAATCCTAATGTGAAGATATTTGGAGGTGAGCCTCAGGAGGTGATTAGGTCATGAGGGCAGGCTCTCATGAATGGGATTAGTGACCTTATAAAAGAGACCTCAGAGAGCTGGCTCCCTTGCCCCTTCTACCATGTGAGGTTAATATGAGAAGGAGTCATCTGTAAACCAGGAAGTAGGATGAATCTGCTGGTGCCTTAATCTTGGCCTTCCAAGCCTCCAGAATTGTGAGAAATAAATTTCTATTGTTTATAACCCACCAAACTAGTGGTATTTTGTTATAGCATCCCAAATAGACTAAGACAAGTGGCCATTCTTTCTTTCCCAAGGAAAAGAATTACAGATCTGAAAATGTACCATACTGAGGCATCACTGCTGTCCATTACTCACAAATTTCATTAAAAAATATATGACAACACTGTAATTAGACTATGTTCAGCCTCAGATTAGATACAAGTTGTAAATGAGGACTAAAAACTCACCTAATCATCCTCCCAATCTATCATCCTAGCTTCATCTCTAACTATACCTAATTCCTTACCCCCTTTTCCTGTTGCATTAATTTCTAATGCTTCTGCCTTTGAATTTGTTGCTTCCTCTGAAGCAAATTCTCTTTTCTTCATAAATTGACTCATGCTTCAAGTTACTAGGTTCGTCTATGCAATCTTCCTTTTTCATTTATACCCTATAGGTTTTTGCATTTGCTACCATCTAGCACTTAATAGATTTTATTATTTGAACCTAACACTTTCTCTTCAGCCAGTAGTGATCTCCCAAGCCTAACAAGGTGCTCAACAACAGTGCTTTCTGATATTGTTTACAGAATTAGATATAAAGATGAGATCAAAGCAAAAAAAAAAAAAAAGTGAACACAGGATCTACTATGACAGTTACTTCTAGTAGGGGGAGGACTTGTTTGATGTTTGTGGGTCTTTATTATACATTGTTAAATTAAATGTGGCCTAAAGTTCTCTCCATACATAGCAAACTGTAACCTATCTTAATATGTAAATAAACTACAATCTAATTTGAGTATATTCTTGTAACAAGTAGCTAGGTCTCAGCCAATCATAGCACCTGAGATTTCAGCCAATTACAGGCTGCAACTGCTCAGACCATGACAAAATAAGACAGATAAAGAGTTGTAATGAATCAGGCTATTTCTATACGTCACTTTCTTTTTCTGTCTATAAATACTGCCTATCCACTGTTGCTGAGTGAAGCTCTCTGAACTGCTACTGGTTCAAGGTGCTACCCAATTCATGAACTGTTTCTTTGCTCAAATAAACTCTACTAAATTTAATTTGTCTAAAGCATTTATTCTAGTAGATTGGTGTCAGAAGTGGGACCCAAAGCAGACCTCCAGGGACACAAAGGAGTACCATATGGCCAAGTGAAGGTACTCACCAGGGATCATTTGCCCACTCATCTCTCACACCAACTGGGATCATGGCAGGGTTCTCTCTTAAATTCAAGCTCTATGAATTTTTGTTTTGACCTTTCTGACTTTATTTGAGCAATTTTACTGGACTGGGTCTGGGATCTGATTGGATCTAAGTAACTGGATTGGATCCAGTCAGAGGCTTGAGGTCAGTATCTTTTGAAAATGGGTTTCTCCAAATTTAAAAAACGTCAGGGATTCCAGCCAGGCACTCATGCCTATAATCCCAGCACTTTGGGAGGCTGAGGCGTGTGGATCACCTGAGGTTAGGAGTTCGAGACCAGCATGGCCAATATGGCGAAACCATACCTCTACTAAAAATATAAAAATTATCCAGGCGTGTTGGTAGGTGCCTGTAATCCCAGCTACTTGGGAGGCTGAGGCGGGAGAATCACTTGAACCCAGAAGGCAGGGGTTGCAGTGAGCCTAGATTGTGCCACTGCACTCCAGCCTGGGTGAGTGTGAAACTCCCTCTCAAAAAAAAAAAAAAAAAAACAACTCTGGACTTCCAAGAATCTGGGACTTCACTTTTTGGTACACCAGCTAACTTTATACACAAAAATTATGGGCTGGGCCCAGAACCTGTGTGTTTTTGAAAAAATGTCCCTTACTAGAACAACTTAGAATTATAGTTGTTACAATGGGGAAATTTTAACATATATAAAATTGTTCATTTGCAGGAGCATAAAAAACAAAAGAATCCAAAATGTCATAAAGCAATGGGATACATTTTTAAATTGGTATATACAGGCATCTAAAGTATTAAATAAAGCAAAGATTGCCTCTTTATCAGGTTCCTTACAGAAAACAAATGAAAAAAATGTTAAGTATCTTTTTCACAAATATTATTTAAAAGCTTTACCCACGGGGGCAGGAAATCTTATGCTATTGGCCAGGAAAACAATTTTGGTTCAGATATTTTTTAATAAATTATTGAGTTTTATCTTATTGTGCTTGGCAAATGGCTAAAAATTTTAAACAAAAGCTATTTAAGATCTGTGTCTGTTTATATGTTTATGGACAGATCTGTATGTATGACACATATGTGTGATATTTTTGTATCTCCTTATGATATTGCCAAATTAAATTGAAACGAGCTCTATTTATTTGGCTCTTTCAAAAATAAGCACTAATATAAATGAAGTATTCTCTCAGAAAATTAACAACTAACTCAAATGCTCACTTGGGTGAGCTTGGTAAATAAGAATATTATTAATTCCATTAAAACAGTCATGTCTTCAGAATTTTCAGCATTAAATATAATACCGGCACATAACTTTTCCTACCTAGGTTCACTGGTAAAATAAACTTATGCTACCTCAATATTACAAAATATGTCAGCAAGAGAAATAACTTAGATGATATAATGACTAGCTGCTTACTATCTCATCTTTATAAAGCAATCTATGCATAATTGTGAAAAATAAGTGAGTTAAATAGATATAAGATAAAGTTCCCATGTAAAGGAGTCCTTCCTATACTAGAAGGTCTTAACATTCTTATCAAGATGGAAAACTGAAGTTGAGGGAAATCTGTACAAATCACAATTTAATTCTCAGGCCTAGCCATGAAAAAAGAAAAACTAAGAGGCTAGAGTTGAAATTTTGTCTCCTCTAGTTTCTTATTACTGATACACTAAAGATATTTGTAATGTTACAAACATGTTCTGGGCAACACTGACAAATTGTACTATAAGAAAGTATATGCTTCTAGAGGTAATGATTGATAAATTTGCCAAGGTACAGATGAGTGATGAGGCAGTTCCATAGGTGATGTGACAGTTCACAATTGCTTGCTTTGTAGTGTTCAGTGGCAATTAAGGTCACTAAGGATTAAGAATTCTAATTGGCCAGGCACAGTGGCTCATGCCTGTAATCCCAGAACTTTGGGAGGCCAAGGCAGGAGGATCACAAGGTCAGGAGTTCGAGACCAGCCTAGTCAATATGGTGAAACCCCATCGTCCCAGCTACTCGGGAGCCTGAGGCAGGAGAATCACTTGAACCTGGGAGGCGGAGGTTGCAATGAGCCACGATTGTGCCACTGCACTTAAGCCTGGGTGACAGAGCGAGACTCCATCTCAAAAAAAAAGTAATTAATATATTTTATTTAATATATAAAATTATTAGAAATAGAGAAAAACTCTATATGCAAGTATATCAGGAAGTTAAGATGTACGTTGGGTAAGAAAAAGTTATAAGGTATGAGAATTTTTTCATTAAGGCAAAAAATGAGTAACTTTTGTCTTCAAATAGAATGACTGGTTGTTTCAAATGTGAAAAGGAAAAGCGTAGGAAAAAAACTGAACAGATAAGGAAGTTGTAGAAGTTTTCTGGAAGATGAATCTTATGAATGGAATTTCATGTGTGATTAAGCTGGCTAATATTAGAAGAAAATTATTTATGAGTTTCTCCAAAAGTTGAGCATCAATATCAAAAGTATACTGATGCAAAACTAGAATGTAGTCCTCTCTGTTAAAACAATAAGGTTTTCTTGAACTGTTGGCCTGCTCTTGATAGGAAATTATGAAAAGTTTTTCTTTACTTTTTATATAATTTGCCTAGGAAGCAAAGATTCTGTATTTTACCAAGATAATTTCCTGTGCATTATGTTGCCTTAATTAGGTTTTTGATCACTTATGAAAACTGAGTCCCCTTTATTAAAAAATGTAAGTTACAACTATGTAACTTTCTGTATTTGCCTTTGAAGTCTTTAAATTATCACTTTGATTAAATGAATGACTATTGTTCACAGTGACCTGTGATCCTCTTTTGATCAAATGTTTTAAACCTTTGATATTTTTACTAAACTTTCCAAAGTAAAATTCTAAATTAAGTCTTTTCTTGAAATTGAATTAACTTTGAGATTTTCCATATGGGCCTTCAGAATATCTCAAACGGACATCTCTCATTATAGAAAGAGACATATTAAACTAATTGGTCTGATCTGATATGTTAAATTATATGGGAAGGATTATAAAATAATAAATACTAAATTTTTTGAACTATATTTGTATGAATGTGCTATTAATATGTATTTAGAAATTGAGTAAAATTCATAGAAATCTAATAGTCCTGCTATAAAGCTATCAGTCATAATTCTAGTTATTGTCTTAAAGTGTTGAATACAACAGAAGTAACTGAGTTTCCTTGTCAATTGTGTCATTATTGTAATAAACCCTTACCAGATCTTTAAAGTCGTGGCCATTTTAAGTCTTCACAGATAGTTAATTGTTTACTCTGATACTTTCCTGAGAAACCATAAGCCTAAAATGTTCATCTTCAAGGAGATTTATAGAAAGAACTCTGAGAAGTGCAGGTTTCTTATAACTTTAAAATCATACCATTGGATTGGGTAAGAATTCCCGGGACTCTAATGAAGAAATGGACTGATTCATAAAACTGCTAACCTAATGTCACACAGAATAAAAGATAATACAAAGGAAATGACTTGGGCAGAATTTCATGCTAATTAAGTCAGTACTGAAATAATTAAGATATACAACTTGAATGAACTCTATAATATTGATCCAAGTCAAATTACATTTGATAAAACCTATTCAATAAACAGTGCTATAAGCACCTGAAT
Organism: Chlorocebus sabaeus; assembly: GCF_047675955.1. Lineage (NCBI taxonomy): Eukaryota > Metazoa > Chordata > Mammalia > Primates > Cercopithecidae > Chlorocebus > Chlorocebus sabaeus. The sequence continues at coordinate 59,495,832 of NC_132910.1, forward strand.
TGGAGAAACAAAGTTGGTACTTAGGAAAATGTAAATCCAGTGTTAAGCCTGGACACATGAAGAACCTGGATGGCTGCCTGGTTCTCCTGGAGTCTTAAATCTTCCAATATTAAAAGCTCTGCACTCCATGATTATTATGGAGGAGATAAAATGATTTACATTATGAAAAAAGATTGGTGGGGTGACTTACCAAATTGCTAAAATAGTTTATAACCAATGTTTGGTTTGTCAAACCCATAATTGTGGTAAGACAATAAAAACTTTAGGTGATACATTTCCTGAACACTTACAAATGGCTTTCATTCAATTTCCACTTTAAATGCATGTTTTCTGGTTGTACAGAAGATTTCCAATGCAGGGAGGCCAATGATATAACAATAGCTAAAAGGTTATCGGAAAATGTGTTTCCCTTATGGGGCATTGCTGGAGAAATTTCCAGCAACAGAGGTATGCAATTCACCAGAAAAGTTGTAAAACAGTTAAACAGGTATTATAAACACAATAGCATAGGAAAAGCTAACTGAATTGATTGGATTCCCTTGGTCAAAGGTATTACTGATTGATGGCAATAAGATCCATTCCCACTGGAAAACATAAATTGACCCCTCATAAAATAGTTACTGGAAGGCTTATGCTCCTAATAATAAAGTCTCATGTATCTTCCACTCTTACAAACCCTGACATGACTTAATAGTGCAAGGCTTGAATGCATTCTGAAAAGGATATTTTTACTAAGTGAAAGAAGTCCTTCGTGACTCACCAACTGATGACAACCAACTGTTTCATAATATAAAACCTGGAGGTGGGAGTCTTTTGGAAATAACCCCAGAGAAAGACAGTACTTGAACTCAGTTGAAAGGGACCATACCAAGTTCTTCTCTGCAGCAAACTCCAAGGCCTTGAATCTTGGATCTGCATTTCTCAACACAAAAGAGCTCCTGTAGACTTCTGGAACTGTATACCTGTTGGAGACCTTGAAATAAAGCTGACTGGGGAAGTTTTTCCCTAGAAGCACATGGTATCCTACATATAGACAGCTTTCCTAATATTGCAGATCAAGAGTTCTTTGCTATCATGAAAGGCTTATCTTTTTTTCCCTTTTTTTTCTATTTCCTGCAATACAAATTCCTTCCCTTTCTTTAGGAAAACCCTAAATAATGCTAGACCTTTTTAGAATTATATATGTATGGATATGTTATTAATATGTATTTCAGAACTTGTAAGAAATTAATAGAAATCTAATAGTCCTGGTATAAGGCTATTAATCATAATTCCAGTTGTTATCTCAAAATGTTGTATGCAACAGAAATAACTGAATTTCCTTGTCAACTTGGGACCACGCTCTGTGGATGACTTTGGCAAAGTCTTATGGTCTCTAAGAAACCAAAGTAACTGTTGGGTTTATGAGCTAATGCCCAAAAATCTGGAAACAATTTCATTAACACTAATGGCTCTTTGTGTTCCTAAAGAGAGTCACCCTGCAACCCCAAGGAAAGAGAGGAAAGTCATCCTTGATATGCTACACATCACTGCTACTTGCCTTCCTACACTTGCTGAAAATAGTATCTTGATCTTTCCAGTTAATAACTGAACTGTCACCAAATGTAGAACATCTGGATGGAGGGGATTGGTCAATGGGTACAAAGTTACAGTTAGGAAGAATAAAAGCTGCTATTCCACTACACAGTAGAATGACTACAGCTAATAATAATGTATTGTATATTTCAAGATAGCTAGAAGAGATAATTTTGAATGTTATCCCCAAAAAGAAATGATAAATGTTTAAAGTGATAGGTATATTATTTAATAATTACCCCAATTTGATCATTGTTCAATATATACATGCATTGAGTCATCTCCATAAATACGTACAATTACTATGTGCCGATTGTCAATAAAAGTAAAAAAAAAAAAAAAAAAAAAAAAAAAAGATCAGAGTGATGCCTGCAAAAGTTATCTGGTGCTTCCAGGCATTGCATACTCAAGATGCCGGGGACTACCTACGTGGGTATGAATAATTGCTTGTATGATGTCACTGGTTTAAATCTAGGAAAGTCTTTTTACTAGATCTAGTGGTTTGCACTCTTACAACATGCTATACAGGGACCACAGAAGAGTAAGTTTACCACTGGACTTTGTTCAGGAGCTATGCCAACTTACGGGTGGACAAACTTAACTGACCTCTGCTCAAACACCACTAAATGGCCCTCTTTTCAAGCTTCCAAGGGCCTATATTGGGTTGGTGGATAATCTGCTTACTCTGTTGTTTCCCCACTGGTTCAGATCTTGCTATTTGGCCTGGCTCGCTCCTACATCCAAAGAGCTTTCCATGAAAGTTCCCATAATACCTTCCATAATCAGAGGTTAAAGCAGTCAATAACCAAAGTTACCACCAACCTAAAAATAGATGAAGATAAGTTAGTTTCTACTGAGGAGAGGTTCCAATGGAGTTGCTGAAACTTACTCTTGGCATTAGCAGAGTGCCTGTTGTATGGAATTTGAAACTAATCTGTCAATTGGCAAAAATCTTGAATTTGCAGCCAGTCAGATTTCCCAGGGGTTCAGAGGGTAGAAGTTACTTAAATGTTTTCAGTGGATGAAAACATTTGTGTTCAACAAACAAACTTCATGGAACATTACACAGCTTTGGATCCCCTCTTTGCTTGTGCTGGGGGCTTTTGTATGGTGCTGAATAAAACTGAATGTTGCACTTATTTCTCCTTTAGTTTTACTGCTACAGAAACCTTAATTTAAAAGGTGGCAGATACTGCTGTTTCTCTAGACACTGCCGCTGAATATATTAAGGAAACTTCTCAGGGGAAAGGAACACATGATACATTTATGGGAGCAGCTTATAGTTGGTTTGCAGGCATCCTGGGTAGTGAAAGACAAGCTAGGCTATTTCAAACTTTTCTTTTTTTTTTTTTTTTTTTGAGACGGAGTCTCGCTCTGTCGCCCAGGCTGGAGTGCAGTGGCGCAATCTCGGCTCACTGCAAGCTCCGCCTCCCGGGTTCACGCCATTCTCCTACCTCAGCCTCCCGAGTAGCTGGGACTACAGGCGCCCGCCACTGCGCCTGGCTAATTTTTTTCTATTTTTTAGTAGAGACGGGGTTTCACCATGGTCTCGATCTCCTGACCTTGTGATCCGCCCGCCTCGGCCTCCCAAAGTGCTGGGATTACAAGCGTGAGCCACCGCGCCCGGCCTATTTCAAACTTTTCTAATCTTTATGTTTCTTTAGCGGGTCTCCAGATTATTATAACTCGTGTTGCCAGGTTAACGACAAAAATGGATACCTCTTTATATCAGGTCATCAGGCTGAATCAGGTCATTCAGTGAACTATGGTCCTTGTAAAAAGTAAAGTAGAGGGTCCTCTTCAAAGACTTTCCTCTCCATCTCATTAGAAATAAACAGTAACCTCTCTTAGAAGCAAAATTTATTCAAAGACCTGCGCTAACATTCTTAAGTATCTGTTAGCTGTAATAAAGAAATCAATGTACTTTTATGTTTTTAGCTCCCACAATTTAGCCTAAATATTTGCCCTGGCATGCTTATACTGGTCCAAGTGAGCATTAGGTCGTAGCCTGATCCTCCTTATTTGAAAGTGTTTTTACCTTTCTCAGCATTCCACAAGTTAATTCCTCCTTCCTTTGTTCTCCTCTGCCTTTGCCTCTTTTAAAAAGTTGTAAGTTACTAGCCAATCGGGACAAATACAGAATGTGAGGTCCCGTTCCAGCCACTGGAAATCAGACACAGCAGTAAGGTGGACGTGCCAGGTTATAGATGACCCTGTCTCCTTTGTTTCGTGTACTCTCATGGCAAAACTGCTGGTGAGTGTATCCTTTCTGCAGAAAGTAAAAATGGCCTTTCTAAAGAAATTGAACTTATGTTCAAGTGCTATTTCTTTAAGGAACCGAGAAACAAGCATTTCTAACAGTCCTTAATTGCCATAATGCCCTAAATTAGGTTATGACCAACTGGACTGAAATACTTTGAACTATCTTTATTGCCTGAACTTTGAATTGTTTGATTTCGATCAGTTTGCAGACACTCCTGTTAAGGTGTGTACCTCAGTTTATTGCTATTCTCCTTCTCGTGGCCATAACAGTCTCCCTAATGTGTTGTTTCCCCTCAAGAGTCTTAAATGTCTCTATGCAGCCACCCTTTGTACACCAAATGGTGTTATTAGTTAGAATAACAACATGAAGAAAGTATAATCACTCAACTAATTTGACATTGTGACTTCCATACTGAGACAAAACAAGGTTCTGGTCAATCTCTTAAAAATGAGAGGCTGAACCAAAGCAGGAAACTGTTATTAAATTAAATTTGGCCTGAAGTTGCCTCCCTACCTAGCAAAGTATAATCATACTTAATACGTAAATACACTGCAATGTAACTTGAGAGTCTGTTCTTCTAACAAGTGGCCAAGTCTTGGCCAATCACAGCAGCGGAGCTTTTAACCCGTTACAGGCTGCAAAAAAATCTGTCTATAAACGCTGCTTGCCCACTGTTACCGGCTGGAGCTCTCTGAACCTTTACTGATTCAGGGTACTACCTGATTCATGGTTTCTTCGCTCAGATAAACTCTGCTAAACTTAATTTGCTTAAAGTTTTTCTTGTTAACAATATTTAAACATAAAGCAAATAAATTAATAAAAATCCCATATTACTAAGTTACAGTAATTAAAAAGTATTCACCTGAGTGAGAAGACTGGCCAAGTTGCTATCAAGTCTTCCATTATTTGACAAGACATTTCTTTCCTATGCTTTCTAAAAGTATTGGTTATTCCACAAAGGTTGCTCTATGACCTTAAACCGTCCACATGTTCACTACACTGATAGACGTCCAATGTCAAGATGGGTAACGAAAAGTCAACTCTCCCTTTACCTTCCCTGAGCCTGATTTTTGCATTGGAACTCATGGGTCACTAGACATTTGTTTTGGGTGTTCGCAGTTTAAATTTCTTTCCTTTTTAGGGGAAACAATCACTGTTCACGGGATTAAAATAATCCCGAGTTGATTATTTGGTGACATCAACCAAAGGTGCACATTTTGGGTCCGTTACCAACACAGCCAAGCAGCACATATTTCTTCAGAGTCTAAATATGCACACGTCATCAAAGGATAGCATTTACAAAGTCAGCACGACTCACTTCATTGAACAAAGGGCCAGTGGCTTTTCAGAAGAAGGATCTGTTCTCGGCCCCACACCAGAACGCCAGGCGCCAGGTCCCGCTGCTCAGCAGGTCTCAAGCCCGGACTCACTCGGGCCTGCGGCTGCTGACATGAGGAGCCCGCGCACGTATACCCGCTCAGCGCTGGGACTTTACGGCCCAGGCCAATGGGAGGAGCGGGCCTCAAGGCCCCGCCCCGCCGCCTGGTGACGTCACGGTGACGCCAGGGGAGTTCGGGAGGCAGGGCCGCGTAGGTCCCCACCCCCAAAGGCTAGCTTTCCGCCGCTACCCGCCACGCGCATCTTGTCCGCCCGCGTCTCGTTGCTGTCGCCCCCGCTGCCACACCATGGCCTTCGTCACCAGGCAGTTCATGCGTTCCATGTCCTCCTCGTCCACCGCCTCGGCCTCGGCCAAGAAGATAATCGTCAAGCACGTGACGGTCATCGGCGGCGGGCTGATGGGCGCCGGCATCGCCCAGGTGAGCGGCCCTCTCTGCAGCGTGCCCACGCGCATGGCCGCCCACCCTGAGGTGGAAGCGCTGGCGCGACCGGCCGCGAGGGGCCTGCGCCAGCCCGACACCCGGGAGTTTTCACCCCGCCCCTCCCCGGTGTAGTTGAAATACCTCGCTTCTGGGCCTGTGAGGGCCCAAGTCTCACTCCCCTCAAAATTCAGGGTTCTGGGCCGATCCTTAGTTTCCTCGTTTGGAAAATTCTGGCCGCTCCCAGAGCCCGCTGAAGGTTCCGCGGAGAGTGGCGGTGAATGCATTTTGGAACCGGGCCGTGCGAGAGAAGAATTATATGTGCACAAGGTTCAGGCATAACGCGTTTGCTCCTGCTCGGCTCAAACGGGAGTTTGCTGCCAAAGACGTGAACTGCGATCGATCAGTTTTAATTTTATTTTATCAGTTATTTTTTATTTTTATTCTGTAATTGTGCAGTCTTTGTCAAAGTAGTTTTCTCTCCTAAACGGCCTCCCGGTTCTCCTCGGTCTTTCCTTCGCTTCCTGGGTTGTAAAGACTAGTAATAGTCATGACTTTTGTAACACTTGGTAAAGTCATCTAATGGAAGATTGCTGAGGTCCTGGTTTTGACCTTTGAAACAGTGCCGGCTGTGCAGAGTTCTGAGCTTGCGATTTTGGCTCTGCAGCAGAATAAGTCTCTCTCTCTCTCTGTTTTTTTGTTTTTTGTTTTTGTTTTTTTTTTTTGAGAGTCGGAGTCTCACTCTTTAACCCAGGCTGGAGTGCAATGGCGCGATCTCGGCTCACTGCCACCTCCGCCTCCCGGGTTCAAGCGATTCTCCTGCCTCAGCCTCCCTAGTAGCTGGGATTACAGGCGCCCCGCTCGGCTAATTTTATATTTTTAGTAGAGACAGGGTTTCACCTGGTGGGTCAGGCTGATCTCGAAGTCCTGACCTCAGGTGATTTGCCCGCCTGGCCTCCCGAAGTGCTGGGATCACAGGCGTTAGCCTCTGAGCCCAGCCGGAACAAGTCTCTTATGCATTGTACATCTTCAGGACTTTTCCGTTGTTCTGCTGAGCTGTGGTTCAGGCTTAGTTGTGCGAGTAATTGATTACCTGGTTACTGTAATGCTTGTACTTTTTTCTTTTTTAATTATTCCATTTCAGCTCACATTGGAGAACCATGGTTTTCGTATCCTAGCTGATTATATTCTTAGCATTTCAGTCCTTTGCAACTTGGTTTGTTGGGCAAGGCGGTTATAGTCATCTAGTTTTTCTTGGGGACAGTACTACAGTGGCTACAGTCATGAGAGAGTTTACTTTTTCAATGTCTTGTTTCCAGCCAAGTCCACGCTTTCGTGCTTGCTTTTTAAAAACAAAAACAAAAAAAAACCTTTTACTATTAGGTATTGTATATCTCAATTTTCTTCTCCTTGGCAAGTTTTTTGCAACATTTTTATTTGATTGCATTTTCTTCTAAAATCGATATCCCTGTTATGTTTTATTTATATGAATTCTTACAGTCTCCCATTTCCTCTGAGACCATAATTTTGGACATACATTGCCGTTTTTATTGTGTGGATCCCCTGACTGCTAGGTTATAGTATCCCCATAATCTATGTTGTACATGGGCTGGGAGGAGTAACTCCCTTTAACCTAAAAGTGCCACACATTTATACTCGAAAGTTTAGTTTGAGTGTGTGTGTGTCCCCAGGCTCCACCAAAATCTCCCAAGGCTGTGAGAGTGAGATTTGTTGTGAGCAGGAATAGAACATTGTGTTTTTTAAAAACATTTTGACAACATCTTAGTAACAAAATATTAGGGCCTTAAGCAGCCTGCAGGAACATTGTGGGAAATGGGTCCAGAAACTTGTGGCTGGTGTCCTTGAAGACAGCAGTGGAAAGGATGAGAAACTAATTAGAAAGCGTCACTTCAACTTTTGTAGAAAATCAGGGTGCTTAGTTCTTTGAATGCTGCATCCACCATTGACCAAAAAAGGATGTTGTGTTGCATTAAAAGGCAGAGGGGCAACACCTAAAATTACGGGTATGGTGTTGGAACTTTCACCTGACAAAGGAGTTAGGAGAAATGATTGACATTAATGGAGAACACAGGCTTGTGCTTGTCAGTCAAACTCTTAAATAGTTGGACCAGGGAGTGCCTTTTGAAACTTAAAGGAAAAAAAGCTGTTTATGCCATAGGCTGGACACATAATGGAATTGTCATTCTGAAAGGTTATAAAGACCAGAAATCTATAAAGTGGAAGACCATGAGAAACAGTAGTTGCATCCTTATGTAACACAGTTTCGAAAAGTCTCAGTTACTTTAGTTGACAGCTCCAATCCTGTAAAACATTTGTGAGCAGTGCTTTCCAGTGGTTTAGCTGATCTGGTTTTGCACTCTACCCTATAGCATGCAGTTCTAGGCAGTATTGCTTCATTTTTTATGCTCCTTGACCAACAGCTTTTGGCATAGAGTAAATCTGTTTTGCTTATTGAGTGCCAGAGACGAATTAATTGATGTGTTTTGAGTACAGATGGGCTGCAGTTCAATATAGGAAGTTGGATGGTCCGCATGCTAGCTCTGCCTCACGCTGTATTAACATGAGAAAGTTACTTTACCTCTGTGTCTCGGTTTTCTCATCTCTAAAGTAGTACTAATACTAGTACTGGCCCCATAGGGAGAGAATTGAATGAATTAGCATATGTCAAGCACTTACACAGTGGTCTGGCACATAATAAGAGTTCACAGAAAGTTAGCGGCCTTTATAATAATTATCTTCGGCCAGGCATGGTGGCTCAAGCCTGCTATCCCAGCACTTTGGGCGGCTGAGACAGGCAGATCACCTGAGGTCAGGAGTTCAAGACCAGCCTGGCCAGTATGGTGAAACCCCGTCTCTACTAAAAATACAGAAAAACCAGGCATGGTGGCATGCGCCTGTGGTCCCAGCTACTTGGGAGGCTGAGGCGGAAGAGTCACCTGAACCTGAGAGGCAGAGGTTGCAGTGAGCCGGGGTCGTACCACTGCACTCCAGCGTGGGTAACAGAGCGAGACTCTGTCTCAAAAATAAATAAATAAATAAATAAAATCATCATCTTCATTGCAGTTGTCCTTGTCCTTTTGCCCTTTTCCCGTCATATCCACTTCCGTCCTGATCATAGCTGCTGAGGTAGGCCTGTAATGTTTAGATGGAGAATATTGGTCATGATTCCCTGTTCCATCTTGCTTAATCTTGAATGCACATACCCACTGATGCAGCAGCGGGTATGTTTTTTCAGGGACCTCTGAAAGGAGGGAGAGCACTTTTTACTTACCCCCCATTTTATTGTTAAACTGTAGTAAAGCCATAAAAGTACAATCACAAACCAGTATCAAGGTTATATTACTAATTTTCATTAGCTTAATTTTCTTGAACTTTCTGACCTAGTTTTAATGTTAGTCAAAGTGCAGTTCTTATAATTAATAGTTTTATTTGTCATTTTAAACACATGTTCCAGTTTGTGCTCAGCAGGATGGAAAAATAAATAGATTTTGTGGGAGCCTAATGCATTTCTCAAGCAATTAAGCAATGTAAGACACGTTCAGTGCTTAATTACATTTGATCAGAGCACAGGCCATTTGTACATGTGTGTTTTCCGAGAGTATCTACTTTGCCTGTCATTTCTTTTGTTAGTTTTAAATTTAAAAAAAAAAAATCCCTTAGACTGCAGGTTAATATTTAAAGTTAACTTGTTTCATGTGTTTGGTTATTATACACTTCTGACTTGGTTTTGATTGCTAATTTATCTTCACTGGATACTTAGGCCAGCAAAGAAGCTTGTAGGATTAAATGAGCCTTGAGTGAGGGACAAGTTGTTTTTTTGCTTTATAAGAGGAAAAAAGAAAGGAAGAAAGCTAATAGCTGTGTGCATTTCTCCAGTAATGAATCCTTTCTAAACTTTGCTTCATATATTGTATTTTTTCATATGAGGAGCCCAGAGAGGATGCATAGCTTTCATTAGATTACTTGTGAGGAGCTGGTGGGCTCCCTGGGAATGGGGCACTGGAGATGTCCCCCTTCAGACACTTACATGCTCTCCGGTGCAACCTTCTTTTTAGTGCACTACACTTCTTTGAGGAAGTGAGAAAGTTTGCATCTTAAAGGGAGGTGGGGGTAGGTTCTTCTCTCCCAAAGCTTGCTTTTTTTTTTGTTTTTCCTCCTTTTTAAAAAGCAAAAAGTGCATATTTTTTTTCTAGAGAGAGCTTCTTTGTCTGTTAAAAACAAAGTAAGGGCAGGGAGAGCCTGCTCCGTAGCAGGCATTTTGTGTTCCTCTACCATGCTCGATAAGGATTCAAATAGACCTGAAAGCTTCTCCCCAGCCACTGGATTTGTTCTCTCATCTCTTTTCCTTGCCCCCAACTCTGCATTTTCTGATGCTGAAAAGGAGAGTGATCAGAGTTGTTTCATATTTTTTTTAGCTTTATTCTCTTCTGTGAGTACAGCTCTGTTGAGGTTTGCTTGCAAAGCAGTGCAGACGCCTAGGAGAAGTTTCAGGATCACAGGAGACCGGCACAGTTACCTGGCTGTAAGCTCTCCTTTTGACTGTTCCTTATGGAAAGAATATTTGTACTCCCAGTTGTTACCTTCCTACTGAAGGGCATGAGATGTGTCTGTTTCTTATGAAGTTTTCCCCCCACTTCCTGAGTTGTTTAATTCTTTGTTGGGCTGTTCTCTGCTCTTGGTTGAGGTACTGGGATGTAGAACCACCCTCTATTAGCATATTAGTTATTGGACTTGGGGTGAGGTTGAAGATACTGTCATTCCTAAAGGGTAGAAGAGGTAGAGCTGACAGGCAACAGAAAATAATGCTATGGGATATGTTTGGACAATTTGTAGAGCAGAAATGGCACTTCAGTCAGTCAGGTTTTGGCGTTTTCCTGCCTTGTCCTGCCTCGAGCTTTAGTCATTACCCCTTGAGTTTCTTCTTTCTTTCCCTCTCCCTTCTTTCTTCCTTATCTGTGGTAGGCACACACACCTCACTCGCTAGTTCTACTGGGACCACAGGAAGATAATGTGGCTGTTCTCTGTGGCTCTCCCTGTTATATCCATGATGTTGTTATTTCTGGTAGTGGTATTTTAAGCTCAAAAGTAGAGGCTATGAGGTCCCTGCCAGGGTTTAGATGCTAGCCTTCCTATCCTGCCTTTAGGAACCTTAGACGAATCACTTAACTCCTCTCTGCCTCTTTACTTACCTGGGAATAATGAGACTCACCTCACAGTTGTGAAAGTTAAATGAACTAATATACAAGTTCCTAGAATAGCATTAGTGTATTTGATAGTAACTGTCCAATAAATATTAGCTGCTTTCACGTAGACCCTCAGACCTGATCTAGTGAGGATTTCTCTTAGATTGTCTTCACTGTCTGAAGAGATTTGGTATAGGGAGTTCCAACAATTCTAAAGATGTTAAGACTTATTTATGTGGATTGTTGAGAAAGATAATCTTAGTGTACTATTTACTGGTTTCTGTAGAGCTAAAACCACTCTACAAAATGTGACACTTTATTCTGTTCAAAGAATTTTGATTTCTTTAATTTCATGTGACCGTTACAGTAATCACCCCTGCAGAGATGGTTCCTGGGGTCAATGGTTACAGGCAGAGCCGGGGCCTGAACTTGAGTTTCTCTTTTGTTCTGCTGCCTGTAAATCCCCAAGGCTGAATTCAGTTCTGCCTGCACCTCTGGCATGTGCTATATTGTGGGGAGAAGTGGGGCATCCATGGCAGAGGATCCTCTGTGGCTCTCTGGAATCAGTACATCCCAGGTTGACGTCTCCTTGGCTCTGGACTCAGTCACCTGGTGGTCGTCTCCCATCAGGGTGCTGTGCTGCCATCCTTCTACCCATCGTAGACTCAAACTCCCCTGCTAAGACCTAGTTCATTATGTTCCCTCTCTTTTACCCCTCCAGCTTTTTCCAGAGAGCTTGCTCCTCCTGTTGCTGCAGTTGTTCTTCCAGCCACATGTACTCTGAAGATGGGATCACAATCAATGTCTTCATACCAGAAAAGGCTCTGTAACTTTTCTGTCCAGGGAGGGCTCTTTCCTCTGCCTTCTCCTTTACAGTTCCTAGACCAGGTGTGTTAACCTAAATTGTCATGGGAGCCTCTTAATTGGTCCTTTCAGCAAAAACTAAAATAAAAAACCCACTCATCATGACAAACATTGTCATATTAGTCTTCCTAGAGAGACATTTGGATTTATAACTCTCCTCTACCCAGAAAGTGTCCAGCATAGCAACATCTTGCAGGGATTCTTAAATATAACGATGCTGTTGACATGACTGGTTATCCCTTTACCTTTTCAGAATTTGTAGGAGGTGAGAAGTCTGGGAGAGGTTATCTGGGTTATTATGAAACCTACACACTTAATGAATTTTTTTAAAAAACTGTAACAGAATTCTAGTCTAAAAATGGGGGCATACTTTCTGTGCTTTTTAGAAATACTTTTTGAAATGTAAAATTTTAAGTCTAATAAAGGAGGCTGGCCAATTAATTTAACCGTTTCAAGAACAACCCAGGCCAGGCGTGGTGGCTCACGCCTGTAATCCCATCACTTTGAGAGGCTGAGGGGAGCAGATCACTTGAAGTCAGGCGTTCGAGACTAGCCTGGCCAACATAGTGAAACCCAGTCTGTACTACAAATACAAAAATTAGTCAAGCATGGTGGCACATGCCTGTAGTCCCAGCTACTCAGGAGGCTGTGGTGGGAGAATTGCTTGAACCCGGGAGGCAGAGGATGCAGTGAGCCAAGATCACACCACTACACACCAGCCTGGCCAACAGAGCAAGACTCCTTCTCAAAAAAGGGCGGGGAGGCATCCTCATCAGAACACCTTTTGCTAGTTGTTGAAGTCAGGGAAGACAACTTGTGCTGATGGCAGAGTTCAAGACATTACACAACCAGAAACAAGCATAAACCCAAAAATGCCAGCCCTGAGAGATGCAACTGACCTATGACTTTTTTCTTCTCTGGATCAAATCATGAGAACCGTAAAAGGCAGGCCTTGCTGTCAAGGCGCGGCAGCCTCTGAAGCACAGTTGGCCTCAGGGAGCTCTGACTCAGTCTACTTATTCTGGGGATCTGGAGAAAGTCGGAAATCAGATATGGTAGGGTTTGCATAACTTTGGGATTTTCCGGAGAGAGGATGAAAACGGTGGCCCTCCTTGTAATGTCTGGGCACATGGGACATCCAGTGGAACTGTTGAGGAAGGAGATAGGAGGGAGACCAGTCACCACGCCAGCTGATGTAAGTCTCATAGACTCACCACTCAAGTTGTGCTTCAGAGAAAGCTGCTTCAAGTCTTGATACATTTACAAAGATAAATAAATCCAGTGTGCTTCTGCTTGGCATGTTTACTTGGTCCTGTGGTCAGAGTACTCTGGGGCTTTGACAAGTGTGCTAAACACTTAGCCTATTTTTACAACTCTGAAGCACCCGTGTCTAAAAATACTTCCTCTCTGGCTGAGCCTGCCTTCCACCAGGCCTAGAAAAGTCGTGGAGCTGAGGACATAGCCTTCATATAATTTTATTTTTCCATTGCGGACTGCTTGTCCTCAAGGTCTTACCAGCGTGTAGGTCCCTGTAACATAAAACATGAGTTCTCAGTGGGTTGATTTAAATTATGATCACTCAGGTTAAACTGTCAGGAAGAGTCCTCCTCGTTTGTTGTAAAGATAACAGATGTCTATGAGAGGAGAAAAATAAGGCCTTTGTTTTTTTTGTGGTTCACTCCTCCACTGCCTTCTCCATCCCAGAAAGTTGGCGGTAACTTGAGTGTTACTACACAACTCAGGAGAACAAATTTTACTTGTTTCTTTGCAGTTCTTTTCTAAATAAGAGCTTACGTTATCAGGAGAGGCCATCAGCTACAGCAGTGGAAAGAACCACCAGGTCTCATCTTGACTTTACCAACAAATGTGTTTATTCAGTCAACATTCCCTAAGGGCCAGCCACAGCCAGGCAGGGTCTAGGTTCTCTGTACAAAGATGAATGACATTTGGTCAAGAGCCTACAGTAGAGGAGTTCAGATTACTATAACACAGTTTGGTAGGTGCTGTGGTACATAGATGCAGAGATGTTACAGGGCACATGGGGGACATCTAGCTTGGGGCTGAGAGGATCTTGGGGAGTAGGCTTTCTATCTGGAAATGATTCTTTGTTTTCTTTTGTTTTGTTTTGAGATGGAGTCTCACTCTGTCACCCAGGCTAGAGTGCAGAGGCATGATCTTGGCTCACCGCAGTGTCCACCTCCCAGGTTCAAGCGATTCTTCTGCCTCAGCCTCCCGAGGAGCTGGGATTACAGGCGCACATCACCATGCTTGGCTAATTTTTGTATTTTTAATAGAGACAGGGTTTCACCATGTTGGTCAGGCTGGTCTCTAACTCCTGACCTCATAATCTGCCCGCCTTAGCCTCCAAAGTGCTGGGATTACAGATGTGAGCCACCGCGCCTGGCTGATGCTTAGGCTTGGTTAATAGGTGAAGTTGGGGAGAAGGTGAGGCCAAGAGAAGGGCTGGAGTTGAGGGGCAGATGTAGGGAGCTGCCAGCCTTGTGGTAGTGTTAAGACTGTCATGCATGAGGCAACAATGAGTGGTGTGTCTGGAGAGGAGGTGAATCCCAGTCCTTTAAGGGCCTTGCATGCCATTTGTAGAATTTAAGCTTTATTTGGTCATGGGGAGCCATGGAAATTTGGTGGAGTAAGTGACACAGACAACACAGACAGAAGTACCTCACACAGAATTGCATTTCAGGTGGAACACTATTGCCTATATGTATGACACATCTTTTTTTTTTTTTTTTTTTTTTTTGAGACAGAGTCTCACTCTGTCACCCAGGCTGGAGTGCAGTGGCACAATCTCGGCTCACTGCAACCTCCGGGTTCAACCCTCCTGAGTTCAAGTGATTCTCCTGCTCCAGCCTCCCAAGTAGCTGCGATTACAGGCATGTGCCACCACGCCTGGATAATTTTAGATTTGTTTTTGTTTCAGTTGTGGTAAAATACACATAACATAAACTTTACCCTCTTAACCTTTTTTTTTTGTTTGTTTTTTGAGACGGAGTCTCATTCTGTCATCAGGTTGGAGTGCAGTGGCATGATTTTTGGCCCACTGCAACCTCTGCCTCCCGGGTTCAAGCAATTCTCATGCATCAGCCTCCTGAGTAGCTGGGATTACACGTGCCTGCCATCACACCCAGCTAATTTTACTGGTTTTTAGTAGAGACAAGATTCTGCCACGTTGGACAGGCTGGTCTCCAACTCCTGACCTCAGGTGATCCACCTGCCTTGGCCTCCCAAAGTACTGGGATTACAGGTCTGAGCTACCATGCCCAGCCCCTCTTAACCATTTTTAAGGGTACAGTTCAGTGGCCTTATATATTCACATTGTTGTGTAATCATCAGCACTATCCATCTCCAGAATTCCTTTTCATCTTGCAAAATTGAAACTCTGTACCCATTAAACAGCAACTCCCCATTCTCCCTGCTCCCATCCCTTGGCAGCCACTATTCTGCTTTTTTTCTGTGAATTTAACTATTCTAGTTACTTCATATATGTGGAATCATATAATGTTTGTCCTTTTGTGACAGGCCTATTTCACTTAGCATAGTATCTTCATGGTTCATCCATGTTGTAGCATGTGCCAGAATCCCCTTCCTTTTTCAGCTCAGTAATATTCCACTGTATGCATAGACCACATTTTGTTTATCCATTCATCTATCAATGGACACTTGAGCTGCTTTCATTTTTTGGTTATTGTGAATAATGCTGCTTGAACATGATTGTACAAATATCTGTTCAAGTGGCTGTTTTCAATATTTTGGGGTATATGATTTTTGATGAATTGCTGTACTGTTTTCCCAGCAGCTGCACCATTTTACAGTGCATCAGCAATATACAAGGGGTTGCTGTTTCTCCATGTTCTTGCCAACACTTGTTTTGTCCTTTTTTTCTTTTTTTTCTTTTTCTTTTTTTTTTTAGTAATAGTCATCCCGATGGATGTGAATAGATCAGAGGTTTTTAACATTATACTGTGATGGACATTAGAGATTTCATTAATCTCCTTAATGGCTCCCAGAAGGTTGGCAAAGATTCCTTCTCTGACCTTTGTTTTACATATTGGCCTTCAATATGCATTCTTAAGGAGAAAGGTGTTCATGGCTAAAATGTTTGAGAGTCCCACACTGAATGATCTCTGGGTTGCTTTCTCTCAAAACTGATGATCCTGATTAAACAATAAATGCTTTTGCCAGTCTCTTAAAGTAGTTGAGAAACTAGGTGTCTTAGTTTCCCTTCTGTGATAGAGAAGAAACCTGTACTGGAGAGCAGTGAGCTTGTGTGTCTGTGGCCATCTCTGACCTGATTCACACATGTGCCCCTCACAGACAGGCGCAGACACAGGGTTGGCATGCCTCTGGCCTTACGTACAGCCTCTTTGGTGAAAGGTATAAGACACATTCACATGTTGGAGTGAATTAAGCTCACATCCATTGTGAAATCACAGGGCTGGGTACCGCTTAAAGAATATTGATCTTGCACTGGGCAACACATAGCAACTGCCCTCCATTTCCCCTTTTACCTAGCATCACAACCACCAGTACTAGAAAGCAGTTAATCTGCTCACCAAAATAACAGAGAGAGACTTTTGTAGCATTTTTTCCACTCGGGAATTGACTAAAGACTCTGGCTATTAGCTCCTTTTTTTTCTTACTATCCTTTTCAAACTAATAATGTGATTTCTCATAATTTTAAAGTAACTTGAAGCTTACACAAAGTTTGTCATAAAGGTTTCTAGCAACAAAACCAGTCATGACTTCTTGAGAACTTATTTCTAAAATAATTTACAAATTGAGGCTTATGAAAAAATAGCTCTGTCATTCAAGTGTTCATTTCATGAGTATGAAATATCTCCCTTGCGCTAGACATCTGGGCAGGTAAAAAGTAAGATGCGATTGCTGCTCTTGAGAAACCCACTGTCTAGTGGAAGAAGTACAGGTATGAACAACTAATTGTAATGAAGGCACAGACAGCCTACCTGTCATATCTGGGATTTGATCTGAAACAGATGAAAGTTTTAATAGTTTACATACCTTGCCTTAAAGTATGGTTTCTAAATACTTAAGATGTGATATGACATATAGTGTGTATATATATCTTATGCTAAGGAAAAAGGGACATTAAAAAAGCTTATGTTAAAAAAAGATATATGTATACATTGTACTGCCTTTATGTTTATGAAATTTGTATTTACTAGAAATACTAGTTGGCCTGCAGATAGGAGTGTGCCTAACCGCCCTATATTGGGATTTGTGGTAACAGCAGCTTGAGAATCTGAAGTGGATGATGCAACAGCACTTTTGAAAAGGTCTCTCCATGCTATCTTGATTTCATCATCTAAAGTTGGTATTGGCAAAGAGAAGATAAGTGTTCAGATAAGATAACTGGATATCCCAGTTACCCTGATTTGATCATTACACATTTTAGGTAAGTATCAAAATGTCACATGTACCCCAAAAATATGTACAGCTATTACATATCAGTTTTTTAAAGAAAAAAAGGTTGGTATGGTTAGCTTTTCTATTTCAAGTGTATCATTCATCTTTCACTTCTGGGATTTCTCCTATGCTCTGGTTGGTTAATAACTTTTATTCTGAAATCAGTGAGATTCTTATGATATGAAATAGTCTATAACCAGTTAAGTTTTTATTTCTCTGTTCTGTTCACATCCTGGGGACTGGGCTGCCATTACGTAACTGAGCACCCATTGGTGGTTCACACCAGCTGCACACCCAGTTATTTTCTTTCAGTATTCCTGTGCAAAAGATCTGCTATATCTGTAAATCACTAGAGGCACAAAGAAGAAGTGATTACCTCTACTAAGGGTTGGGAGAAGTTTCACTAAAGGAGATGCGTTGTCCATATGAGATTATGAAGAGTTGAAGTCCATGAATTAGCAGTGAGGCAGCAGGACATGTCTGGCAGAGGAGACCACATGAGCAAGGGCACAGAGCCATGAAATAGCACAGAGGAGGGAGACGTGTGGTGTGGCTGGGGAAGACTACAAATCAGGTTACTACTGTCCTAAGTATTTGTTATTTAGCAGTTATTTATTGAACAGCTATCATGTTCAAGGCATGTGATAAGTACTAAGGGATACAAAGACCAAATCAATTTCAGCCATTAAGGGATTTTAAATCTAGGAAACAAAAAACCCCAAGCTATTGTGATGTGCCAGGCACCACTGCAGGTTTTTGACTTGTATTAACTCATTTAACCCTCCCAGCAACCCTATTGCCCCTGTTTTATAGATGAGGAGACAGCCTGCTGAGGTTAAGGAATGTTTTCCATCCCCCCACTTGGCACACAGGCTCTGGAGTCTGGCCCTTGCCTGTCTCGGTGCTGTTTCAGGCTATTGCCCTCAGACCCTCCATGTCTTCCAGGGTCAAGAAAGGTGTGTGCGCAGGCAGCTTGAGCTCCCTGTCACGTGTAGACAGAATAATGTGCCTTCCCCAAAGGCAGTTATGAGAATCAGAGGGGATAATTTATGAGAAGTGCAAGCTCTCTGAGAGTAGGGGATTTTGTTATGTTCACCTTACAGGGTAGGTGTTGAGTCAATAGACTGTAGTCAGTGAAGGAATGAATGCAGTAGCATGCCTAGTGTGGTGCTCTAAGTGGTAGTTTTGGTCCATCCCTAGGGGAGCACAAGTCTTGGGCAGAGGATCAAAAGCACATACCTCTGAGAAGCCAAGTGTTTTTGTCTGTAACCTTTGATCATTCAACGGGAAGCATTTTCTAACCTCTGCATTTTTTTACCCTACAAAGGCTTCCTTGCTGTCCAAGTTGTGGTATACTCCAGTATATCTACCTGGCTTTCAAGAGAAACATAGCACTTCTTGTTCTGTTTGTAGCCTCAAACCAACATGTAACCAAAAGCTGTGAATGAATAATCACTTGAAGGACTCCAGATTTTATTCAGGAGGAATAACTGGAAACCGTAATCATGAGCTTCCATATCTGTCATAGGAAAAAGGTTGACCTCAGCAGCAATGAGGGATAATTCTTTCAAGAAAGGAATGAAGAAAGAAAGATAGAAAAGAGATTTTTAAGGTCAAAAAGAAGCAGCTGAAGAATGTGTGTAGGACAGCCTTAGGAGTTACTACACTTCAAGACCTGGGTGTCTGCTAGAGGAAGGAACATGACCCTGCGGGGATGATGTTTGAGTTTTACTTTAAGAAGATGAAACAAATATCTGTTAAGGGTTGGGAGAGCTGAGCTTGGAGGCTGAAAGCCCAGCTGGGAGGCTATTGTTAAAGAGGTAAGATGCCCCTAAACTAGTGTTCAGGGTGTTATGTGGTACTAAAAGGAATGTTAAACCAAGTGATAACACTGTATTCAGTTTAAATGTTTATTTGATACTGTAACTTATCATATACACCTTTCTTTCTTTCTTTCTTGTCTGTATTGGATATTCCTAATCAAGATACTTCTTTCTTAATATTTGATCTTATGGTTGCCAAAAAGATTAGATGAAGCCATTGTTTTTCAAACTAGGGTCTTTGGGGATCTAAAACTTACATTTAAAAAAGTCTTAAAATTTGCCTCTTTTTGGATGATCCTAGAATTAATATAAATGTATTCTGGATGATTTGAATGTACCAGGCATAATGAGATCTGAGATACCCATGCCCTTATGTGCATTTGTGTTCATATTATTTGTGCCAAGTGAAGCCACAGTGTCTCCTCCAAGGACATTTTGCCATGAGTTGAAGAAAGAAAAGTGGTGGGAGAATGGAGCAATTACAGGCACTTGATAATGTTGTTGTTAGGACTTTGAATGCTAAAGAATGGAGCCTCACAATGGTCAGTACGGTATTTATGTTGTAAATGTGTGTTGTCCGGATTCTTTCTTTGGAAGAATAATTAGTTATAGACATAATGGTAACTGTGATGAATTTTCCTCTTCCAAATATCAAAAACAGTCATATGCTCATTTAATCCAGATTTTAATATCATAATTGTCTGTTTCGAAAGAACAAACTACATAACTGTGAAGTGACACTTCAATAAAATTGACATTTGACCTTGGAGAACTGGTTAAATAAAATTAAATGAGATAGGATAGGCCTGGTGTCTGGCATTTGGAATGCACTCTCTATGGGAGCTGGTACTAGGGCTGGCAAACCTCAGTGGGCTCTGGTTTCAGTTGGTTGTGGAGTCTTTCAAGGAATTTCTTCTCTAGGAGATTCAGGATTTTCTCTCAGCATTGTGGCCTGGGGAAAAGAAAGGGGGATCAAAGCTCAAAGGTGGTGGTTAGTCAGCCAGGAGCAGGCAGGTGACCATCAAGGATCTGTACAGGGGATGGTAGATGCAAGTGTGGCCAGAGGTCAAGGCTAGAAGAGCACTATTGTAGAGAAAGGGGCTGGAACAAACATAATCAGGGAAGCAAGTGCAGGGCTTGACCTTCAAGAAAGGAATTAAGAAGCAAGCTTTATGTAGGAGTGATGGAGCAAGACCCCGATGTGAAGAGTCCCAGGCAGGAGGCCTAGTGGGGCTTGACCTTTCTTTGGGGAATGTGTGGGGGAGGAGTCTTCCCAATAGTATCTTCAGGATAGCGTCTGGAACTTTCAGAGAGCAACAGGAAGACTTTGGAACTCAATTGGTTTAGAGCTTCTCAGTGGTTTGAGGAGATAGATGGCAACCCAGGAGTGGCTGGTGTAGGCAGGGATAGGGATCAGGGCCAACAGGTTATTTTAGGGCGGTGCTCAGCACCTGGGGGTGTTTTTAAAAGTAGGAATGACTAGGCACCACCCCAGGCTAGAGGAATTCAAATATCTGTAGGTGGGGCCTGGGTTTTGGGCTTTTAAAATATTCCCAGTTGTTTCTAATCTGTGCCAGATTGGAGCACAGATCTTAGAGCAGTGGTTCTGAAACCTTGGTGAGCATCAGAATCACTTGGAAGGCTTGCTAAACCGCAGCTCACTGGGCCCTACTCAGAGTTTGATGCATTGGGTCTGGAGTGGAGTCTGAGAATTTGCATTTCTAACAAGTCCCCGGGTGATTGTTGCTGCTGGTCCATGACCCACACTTTGAGAACCCCTGTCCTAAAACCACAAAAGGGTGAGGGTGTTCTGTGTTGTTTTTGAATCTAATACTGACATGGAAACTGTCGTTTGTCTGGGTAGGTGCTCTTGTTTATCGAGTAATGTTTGCTATTACTGTGACTTTGATTGAAGCTGAAGGATTCTTGTTGAGGGTGTGTATTAGTTTCACTTAGTAGCCCTGCGGCCTTAGACACGTTATTTAACCTCTCTAAGCATCAGTTTTCCTCATCTATAAAATGGATTAGGATTGTTGGATTAATCAGAAATAGTTTTGGAAAATGCAGATTATGAACCTGGCACATAGTAGATGCTCAGTACGTGGCACCTCTTATTTTTGCTGCATTTGGCTTCTTTTCAAACGCTTCTTTCTGAGGGTAGGTAGAGATTGACTTCTGTTGGCTGTCTCAGCTCTTAGAGATCTCATAGAAGAAATAAGACAAGTGCACTCATAATTTAGAAATAAATGATGTGGCCTTCAGGTGGCCTATGGCTGCTCACCCATGCTTAAAAGTGTCTTAGCCTTTCGAACCAGTCTGGGATAAAAGTTGTGCAGTTTTTATGGTCCAAATGAGAGAAAGGAATAGACTATCTAATATCTTGAGTCCATCTCTGTGATGGCCCATTTAAACTAACGCACCAGCAGGAGATGAACACGAACTCCATGTGGATAGATTAATCAAAGAACATTGGACCTATAATCCTGTGGATATTTTATTAAGCATCTAATATGTACCAGGCATCAGGTTTGTATGTTGTTCGTGCATTGATTGCTCACTGTGGGTCAAGGGTCGGGCACTGGGGTTTGTAAAGATGATTAAGACTTGAGGTTGCCCTTAGAAGTTGCTGACCTTGTGTCTCTAGGGTATGACTGTAAGAAATGATGGCAAGGAACCTTGCACTTTTAGATTGGGTTGATCTCTGCACGTGGGTAAAATGAAAATGCTACTATAACTTGAAATCACTTGAAGTTATGCTATAGTGGTAGTTTATTGCAACACAATAAATTGTGACCTGCATCACAGAGATTTACCATAAAATGGAAAAATGTAAGGAAAATTAAAATTTCTCTTGTTTACCTGTATTTTCTCCTTTCAGACCTAACCATATGCACTTTACATTCAAGCAGGAGCGTCCTTTCTACCTATGTCTGTGAAATGTCTACACTATAAGATTTTTGTATTTTCCTGAAGCTTTGTGAGATAATCAAGGAAAGAAAAGCTAAAGTAAAAAGAATTTTTTTTAAAAAAGTCTGCCAGGAATAACCATTTACAGCATACAATTGTTGCCTTCTCACTAGACCAGGTGTGCAAGTGTAGGCATTTTGGAGAGTCCGAAATTATAGAAAATGCTCCAGCCTTTAAACTGAAGTAGGGAGAAAAATTGAGCTTTCCAACCATGATGGGAAGGGAGGTCAGAGGCACCTCGTTCTAACTCTCGTTTGGAGTTTAGGCACAACTGATCAGCATTAACAGTGAAATAGAGACCAAAAGACTGACAGAACAGACTCTTTGTAGAAACAAGACCTAAGGCCATGCCAGGCAAGCATTAAGTCATGCCCTGCAAACCATACTCTTGTTAAACAGATTTTTAAAATTAACCTACTATAATGTGGCTTACTTTCCAACTTCTTGTATACCATCATGTGACAGCAGACTCCCTTTTCTTAATTTGAGCATTCTTTTGTACTGACTTCAGGTCTTGAGACAAAGCTTAATTCTTTCAGCCAATTGCTAATCTGAAAATCTTTGAATCCACCTATGACTTGTAAGCTCCAGCTTAAAGCTATCCCACCTGTTTAGGCTGAACCAATGTTTACTTTCTATGCATTGATTTCTGATGTTACCTGCAATTCCTGTCTCCCTAAAATGGACAAAACCAAACCAAACCAACCCTGACTGCCCACCAGCTCACCTCCGGCACTCTCTCTCAGGACGTCTTGAGACTGTTCTCTGGACCATCGTCACTCACTGGCTCAGAATAAATCTCTTTAAAATATTTTACAGAGTTTGTTTTTTCTGTTAACACAGGAGAGCTCATTAGAGTGTCCAGGTTTTTTGTTGGGATTGGTCATGTAACACCCCTACCTGGCAAGTTTGAAAATTCCATACTCAGAAGGAAAGCAGGTATGCATCATAAACTGCATTGTTTGCACACACAGTCTAGCACAGCAAGGCATACTTATCAGGGAATGCTGAGAACCCTCCTGAAAGATCTAAGTTCCAGATGGCAGCCAAGGGCCAACCTTGCTAACAGGCCTTTTACTAAGGATAACAGTTTCAGGCCTGCCATGTTAAGTCTTTTCTGCACAAAATTTGCTCTTGCTTTTTTACATTGAATTTATTGAATTACAGGTTCAAATTTGCATCACATGATTTGAATCGTTGACTAGATGGGCCTTGGTCCATTGCCACTTAGAGGAAAACCTTGGTTTGGATTGATGAGGGTTTTGCTTTGGGAACGTTGTTTTACTTTACTGCCTGCCTGCAGCCTGTGGAATTGTTTCTGCTGATGGGCTGGTTTCCTGCTTGCCTCTGTCCTTGTATCAAGATAACTCATCCCCTGTTGTTTCCGGTTGCCCAGTCCTGGTTGTCAGACTTTTCGGTCCTGGGAGCGTTTTCATGCCTTGGTTCCCAGACTGTGCTGATGCAGCCTATGGGTCCACAGGCTCAGACATGAGCCCACCGTGTGCTGCATTCTCAGGGAGCCATGAGTGCAGTTGAAATAACCTTGCATTTAAAACCTGTCTTACCAAACTGTTCTTTGGAAATCTTGCCTTGGGATTTGAACGTCTTTGCCTTTAGGTTTTGCTCTTTTGTTTCTGTTTCTTTTACTCTTTGGTTTTCTGCTTTTGAGTTTTGGTTGCCTGGCTTCAAAAATCTTATATCACAACCATGGTTTGGGACTATTTCTGTCATCTCCTTGTTCTTCTCTGGGCAGGTTCATTCCAGATAACTTGCCCCTCTCCTGCACACTGTTGGTATCATCGAGGTCCCAAAGCAATGGTTTTGCAGGGGGCTTCTCGGATCCTGAGGGGCATCTCAGTTCTACTGTCCTCTTGCATCATTTATGATTGTATTAGGTCATGCCTGTCCTCTTGCTTCTGTCCTGAACTGATTGACATACACATGCCTGTAAGGTGATCAAGGTGACCCAATGGTTTGCTTTTAGCCACAATACCTATTCCATGATCCTTGCTGAAGCTATTGCCAGACAGTGATGAAATAGGGATTGATTTGTCACTCACTGTGACTGCACTTAGCTGGCTGTGTGTGAGCTTGGGCAGCTTCACTAAACATACCCTGTACCCTAGGATTCCTCCCTCAGCCAGGGTGGCATGGTGAAGGCAGGGAATTGCCCATCCTAAATTAGCTGATCCCAAAGACTTCATTTTCATGGGAGTCTTGTCACCAAATAGCCCTTGGGGACAGGAGTCTTTTTGCCACCATTATTAGAGTTTGAAGTCCTAGTCTTGTCACCAAATAGCCCTTGGGGACAGGAGTCTTTTTGCCACCATTATTAGAGTTTGAAGTCCTACCTATTGCTGATTTAAGGGCTGCAGAAGAGAAGGGCCAAGAGGCCAAGCTGCACAAGGGGCTCCAGCTCCAAGGAGAAAAGGATGGTGGCTGGGGAGTGGATGCTCTGGGAACAGGCTACTGAGCACTTTGAAATATGGCTAGTGCCACTGAGGAACTGAATATTTAATTTTACTTAATTCCAATTAATTTAAATAGCCACATGTAGCTAGTAGCCCCTGAATGGAACAGTTGCAGAGTTAGAATCAGTACAGAGAAGTATCTAGAGCGTGGCCTTCAGGACTTTGATTCAGATTCCGGCTCTGCTGTCTACCCATTGAGTAACCATAGGGACGCTTCGTAATCTTTGACAGTTGTTTTGAGAATTTGTTGTATTCAATATAAAGGGTTTAGAACAGTGCCTCGCAAGAAGTGTGCATTTAGTTAATGTTGACTTCTTATATGTTCACTCAGTAGTTTGAATGGAATGATAGTAGAATTCATGTGGAATATGAAATGCCACTGCTTTTTGGGGTGGGGTGGGGGGTGTGTGTGTGTGTGTGTGTGTGTGTGTATGTGTATGTGTGTGTTATGTTTTCTTTCTTTTAAAAAGAAACTGTTCTTTTGTTGCTCTAGGTTGCTGCAGCAACTGGTCACACAGTAGTGTTGGTAGACCAGACAGAGGACATTCTGGCAAAATCCAAAAAGGGAATTGAGGAAAGCCTTAGGAAAGTGGCAAAGAAGAAGTTTGCAGAAAACCCTAAGGTAATTTCTTATTATTGATGTCTTTAAGGCAAGTCCTCTGACTGCTTTACATTTGCAGGGCAATGGGGGATTTCTGGCTTGCTTTCTCTTTCTTTTTTTCAGTTTGTTCGTGTAAAACTCATTTTTCCATAACTTTAAACCAATATAATAACGTAATTATTAAACATTCAGGGGGTACTGATTACAAAACAGGAGAAGTAAATAATCATTTTGTTGGGTGGGATTTAAGGTTGAGAAGAAAGCTTGTACAGGTAGTGAACTCATTCTAGAAGAACACTGAGAATTTGGAATTGAAGAACACTTGTTTTGCTAAAAGGATGGAAGAAGAAACGGGAAGATAATTTTTATACTACAAGTTAAGAGAATGATATAATAAATATGGTATTTATAGAAACTAAGAGTGAATAATTCTGCTTTCCAGGAGCAGAAGAGATAGAAGAATTTGAGGAACTCCGTAGAGGTTGGGAAAAAACAGCATGGTGGGATGAAAAGGAGTCAGTGACTGAGGGCCATGCTGCTTTTTCAGTGCACTTTCACGTAGGAGTTTGCATTTAATTAGAAATACAGCACAAATCACCCAAACAAATTTTAATTTACCTTTGTCATCTTGTTGAAGTTGCTTAAGATTGATTTCCTTGGGGCTTGGATAGAATTTCTCGCTGTATGCAGACAGAGAAAAGTACGCATAGGGCATTTGTTGTTTCTCACTTCAGTTATCTAAGGTGGTATATCTAGATGCTTTAAAAAAAAATTTTATTATGGTAGAATACATATAACATAAAATTTGCCATTTTAAACTATACAATTCAGTAGCATTAATTACACCTGCACATTCATACTTCATGTAAGTGGAATCATACAATATTTGTCCTGTGTCTGGCTTATTTCACTTAGCATAAAGTTTTCAAGGTTCATCCATGTTGTAACATGTGTCACAACTTCATTCTTTTTTTTTTTTTTATTTCTGAGGCAGAGTCTCACTCTGTTGCCAGGCTGGAGTACAATGGTACAATCTCGGCTCACTGCAGCCTCCAACTCCTGGGTTCAAGCAGTTCTCCTGCTTCAGCCTCCCGAGTAGCTGGGATTACAGGCGTGCACCACCATGCCCAGCTAATTTTTGTATTTTTAGTAGAGACGAGGTTTCACCATGTTGGCCAGGATGTTTTCAATCTCTTGACCTTGTGATCCACCCACCTGGGCCTCCCAAAGTGCTGGGATTACAGGTGTGAGCCACCACGCGCCAGCCAACTTCATTCCTGTTTATGGTTTAATATTCTACTGGATTATTATCATATTCCAATTTAATATTCCATTGGATTTATACCACTTTTTTTTAAACCCATTGTATTAATATGTTCTGACATTGCTAATAAAGACATGTCTGAGACTGGATAATTTATACAGGGAAGAGGTTTAATTGACTGATAGTTCCACATGACTGGGAAGGCCTCACAATCATGGTGGAAGGTGAAGGAAGAACAAAATCATGTCTTACATGGCAGCAGGCAAGAGAGAGAGCATGTGCAGGGGAACTGTCCTTTATAAATCACCCCCCCACGGAGCCTGTCCCATGACATGTGGGGATTATTACAATTCAGGGTGAGATCTGGGTAGGGACACAGAACCAAACCATATCACCCATTTATCTGTTAATGGAATTGGGTTGTTTTTACCTTTTGGCTATTTTGTATAATGCTGCAGTGAACATTGATATACTATTGGTTTGGAGTCTCTGTTTTCAATTCTTTGGGTTATATACCTATAAATAGAATTGCTGGGTTGTATGGTAATCCTATATTTAGCTCTCTGAGGAACCACTAAATTGTTTTCTGTAGTGACTGTACTATTTTACATTCCCACCAGCAGTGTACGAAGGTTCCAGTTTCCCCGCATCCTGGCCAACACTTGCTATTCTCCATGTTTGTTTTGTTTTGTTTCTTACTGTAGTCATCTTAGGTGTGAAA
The DNA here is from genome assembly GCF_047675955.1 of Chlorocebus sabaeus. NCBI lineage: Eukaryota > Metazoa > Chordata > Mammalia > Primates > Cercopithecidae > Chlorocebus > Chlorocebus sabaeus. The sequence continues at coordinate 59,522,844 of NC_132910.1, forward strand.
TAGTATCTCATTGTGGTTTTTTTTTTTTTCTTTGGAAATGTGGTCTTGCTCTGCTGCCCAGGCTGGAGAGCAGTGGTGTGATCATAGTTCACTGTAGCCTTGAATTCCTAGGCTCAAGCCATTCTGTCACCTGTCCCTTATATTCTTTTTTTTTGAGACAGAGCCTCGCTCTGTAGCCCAGGCTGGAGTGCAGTTGTACAATCTCGGCTCACTGCAAGCTCCCCTCCCAGGTTCACGCCATTCTCCTGCCTCACCCTTTTGAGTAACTGGGACTACAGGTGCCCGCTACCATGCCCGGCTAATTTTTTGTATTTTTAGTGGATACGGGGTTTCACCATGTTATCCAGAATGGTCTGGATCTCCTCCCGAGTAGCTAGGACTATAGATGTGAGCCACCACACCCAGCTAATTAAAAAAAAAATTTTTTTTTTAGAGACGGAGTTGTACTCTGTTGCCAGGGCAAATGTTTAGGCTGCTCTCAAACTCCTGGCCTCAAGTGATCCTCCCACCTTGGCCTCTCAAAGTGCTAGGATTACAAGCATAAGCCACCAAGTCCTGCAATCATTGTGGTTTTGATATGCATTTTTTTTTTCCCAAAGTCTAGTGGCCTTTAAAAGCCAGAGAGGTGACGGTGGAGATAATTTTACCTTCTCTTGGATGAAATTCAAAGAATAAATATCAGAGGCAGATTAATGTTAGAAATGCTTGCTCTTTGGTGCTGTAAAGAAATAGCACTTGAACATAAATTTAATTTCCTCAGCAAGGCCACTTTTACTTTTTGCAGAAAGGGTACACTCGCCAGCAGTTTTGCCACAAGAGTACACCGAACAAAGGAGACAGGGTCATTTATCACATGACATGTCCACTTTACTGCTGTGTCAGGTTTCTGTTGGCTGGAACAGAACTTCACATTCAAATGTATTTGTCTTGATTGGCTAGCAACTTAGAACTTTTAAAAAGAGGCAAAGGCAGAGAACAAAGCAAGGAGGAAGTAACTTGTGAAATGCTGAGAAAGGTAAAAACACCTCTAAATAAGGAAGAGGAACAGGCTGTGACCTAATGCCCACTTGGACCAGTATAAGCATGCCAGGGCAAATGTTTAGGCTAAATTGTGGGAGCTAAGAACATAAAGTACATTGATTTCTTTATTACAACTAGCAGATATTTAAGAATGTTAGCACAGGTCTTAGACTGAATTTTGCTTCTAAGAAAAGTTACTATTTATTCTTAGACGGGGAGGACAGTCTTTTTGAAGAGGAACCTCTACTTTACTTTTTACGTTGAGATCTTCTTCACCTGTCCCTTATATTCTTTTTTTTTGAGACGGAGCCTCGCTCTGTAGCCCAGGCTGGAGTGCAGTTGCACAATCTTGGCTCACTGCAAGCTCTGCCTCCCAGGTTCACGCCATTCTCCTGCCTCACCCTTTCGAGTAACTGGGACTACAGGTGCCTGCTACCACACCTGGCTAATTTTTTGTATTTTTAGTGGAGACGGGGTTTCACCATGTTATCCAGGATGGTCTGGATCTCCTGACCTCGTGATCCGCCCGCCGCGGCCTCCCAAGGTGCTGGGATTACAGGAGTGAGCCACCGCGCCTGGCCCACCTGTCCCTGATATTCTTAATCGTAGTGGGACCCCACACAGGGGATGTGTTATGAGGAGGGTCCAGACAGATGAGATTATAAGAGCCTTGGCCTGAGGATTGGAGTCTAGGACAGAGTGAGCTTGACCCAGATAGCCTGCATTTTCCCCTTGTTTACAAACTTTCAACTAATTATCTCCTTGGGCTGAGTTTTTGAGCGACACCCTAAAGATAAAAGGATAGCCCCTGTACTCAAGTTGCTCAGCTCTGGCTAGCTACTCCTCAGAAGTCTATACTCCTGAGATTTCTCTCCTCTGCCAGGGACACCACTGAGGAGGGAGGTGTCAGTTTCACTTTGCCTAGTTGACATACTATGCTTATCTAGCTCTATACTGACCACCAGTATAAGAGCTACTCACAAGTGGCTACTGAGTGCTTGAAATGTGGCTAGTCTAGATGGAGATGTGCCCTCAGTGTAAAATATACACTAGATTTTAAAGCTGTATTGGGGGAAAAAATACATAAAACATCTCAATGTTTTTAAATATTGATTACCTGTTGAAATGATGGCATCTTAGATATATTGGGTTAAATAACATTAATTTTACCTGTGAATGTCTTTTCCCTTTTTTTTTTTTTTTTTTTGAGACGAAGTCTCGCTCTGTTGCCCAGGCTGGAGTGCAGTGGCGCAATCTCAGCTCACTGCAAGCTCCGCCTCCCAGGTTCACGCCATTCTCTTGCCTCAGCCTCCCGAGTAGCTAGGCAGGTAGATCTCACCTGTTCTACAGAAATATTCTACTAGCCACCTTAAAAAAAGGGAAAAGAGGCCAGGCGCGGCGGCTCATGCCTGTAATCCCAGCACTTTGGGAGGCCGAGGCGGGTGGATCGAGACCAACCTGGCTAACATGGTGAAACCCCGTTGCTACTAAAAATACAAAAAAATTAGCTGACCTTGTGATCTGCCTGCGCCCGGCCTCTTTTCCGTTTTTTTAATGTGGCTAGTAGAATATTTCTGTAGAACAGCTGAGATCTAACTGCTTATTCCATGATAATTTTGGATGCCTTTGCTGATTATGACTATTTTGATGCCCTGGGGACAAATTATACCATGAAATAAAATGGCGGCTTATAGAGGCACCATCTACGATTCTGTCCTTATTGAGGTCTGTGGAAACCTGGAGTCACAGGAGGAAAATGAGGAAACAGTGAAAACTGCGAGCTCTTTGGCAGCGGAGGCTATGTCTAGCTTGTTTTCGGAAACAAGAGTTTCAGGCACACGACTGGCAATAATTATTTGATAAATGCTAAGTCGGCTTTGTTACCCCGGCTCCTGCCCTTGCTCTAATAGGAGCTAGTCTCTGCTTTTATTAGAGATGGATAGTCAGCACCACCTCAAGACTAGTGGATGGTGCGGAGCTGTGGAAGGATAAATTACAGGCTTCGTGGACACTTTGAGAACAGATAGGGTGGGCCAGTACAGGTGCTCTGAACACCCAGTTTACTAACGGGAGCAGAGCTAAGAACTTGATTTCCAGTGAGCCGGGTGAATGTTCTCTTCTTCCTCCCACTGCATTAGGCTGGCGGTGAATTTGTGGAGAAGACCTTGAGCAGCATAGCGACCAGCACGGATGCAGCCTCTGTTGTCCACAGCACAGACTTGGTGGTGGAAGCCATCGTGGAGAATCTGAAGGTGAAAAACGAGCTCTTCAAAAGGCTGGACAAGTTTGCTGCTGAGTATGTAACCTCTGGACAATTTTTTTTTTTTACTTTGTTTTTCATTTTTATTTTTATTTTTTATAGATTAGTGGGTACAAGTGCAGTTTTGTTCCATGCATATGTTATGTAATGATGAAGTCTGGGCTTTTAGTATACTCATCACCCACATAGTGAATACTGTACCCAAATAGGTAATTTTTCAGCCCTCACCACCCTTCTACCTTTTGGAGTCTCCAGTGTCTGTTATTTCCCTCTGTATGTCCATGGGTACCTGTTACGTAGCTATCACTTATATGTGAGAACATATGGTATTTGACTGAGTTGTTTCACTTAAAATAATGGCCTTCATTCCTGTTCATGTTGCTTCAAAAAACATGATATTCTTTTTTATAGCTGAGTAGTATTCCATGGTGTATATATGCCCCATTTTCTTTAATCAGCCATTGATGGACACTTAGGTTGATTTCATGTCTTTGCTGTTGTGAATAGTGCTGCAGTAAACATATGAGTGTAGGGATCTTTTTGATAGAATAAGTTATTTTCCTTTGCATATATACCCAATAGTAGGGCTGCTGGATCGCATGGTAGTTCTATGTTTAGTTTTTGAGAAATCTCCATACTGTTTTCCTTAAAGGTTGTACTAATTTATATTGCCTTAGCAGCATGCATGGGTTCCCTTTTCTCCAGATCCTCACCAACATCTGTTGTTTTTGACTTTTTAATAAAAGCCATTCTGACTGGTATCAGGTGCTAAACTCATTGTGTTTTTAATTTCCATTTCTCTGTTGATTAGTGATGCTGAACATTTTCTCATATGTGTATTGACCACTTGTGTGTCTTTTTTTGAAAAATACCTGTTTATGACCCCTGGACATTCTTGATAGGGGTTGAGGGGTCCCTCCCTGGGCCTTGAACTTTCCTCGTTGTTTATTGCCTTCTCCCAGGAAGGGATCCTCTAACCAAGTTCATCCACCTCCCTCTCTCCTACCCCTCAGCTATTTCAAGAAGAGCCAGTATGGTTTCCTTTGTTCTTCATCCTCCCACTCCCAGTTTGCTTCGGAGGCTTGGGCTGCCCTGATCTGATCCTTGTCCTAAATGAGGGTAGAATTACCCATAGTAACCTGGAGGGGTCCATCCAGGGACAGGCCTATATGTTTCTTGAAGTGTGTGGGTCTTGAGTACTCCTATGCTGGAGAATGGAAGAGGCTTGGGTCCTCAAAACACGAAACTGCTCTTATGTTCCTTGGTTCATTTCACACTGGCATCTAGAGGCTGCAGAGACGTCTGACAGCAGACAGTTAAGGACATGTAAGGTACTCCTGTACTCTGTTCTCGGGCGTAGGAGTACCCTACGTGTCCTTAACTGTCTGCCAAGGACTCTCAGAGCAGTTCTGTGTTTCCTCCTTTTTTGGATGGAGCAAACAGAATGGTGTAATTGAAGGGATTGCCTGTAGGCAGAGAGGAGTTTCCTGTTTTGAGCTTTATCTGGGTTCCATCGAAGTACTCTTGGGAGCGTTAAAGGAGCATTGACTTCTTAGCTGCCTGGCTTCCTGGGTGGAATTCTTCCTGGCAGAATGTACCTCGGGATCCAGAGCCTTCGAGTGTGTGACACTTGACCCACTGATCAGTGCTCTTCTAGTGACTTGCTTGACTATACTTCATGCTTCTTGGTTGGAATTGAATGGCAGAATAAGATTATATGACAAAAACAATTCTCAGGGCACTTCCAGTGGGCAGTGGCTAAAGAGAGACACTTGCATACCAGCTCGCCAGATTGTCAACCTTCAGAGATGGGTGGCCTTGTGGCCAGAGAGGCCCTGCCCCTGACAAAGAGACTTGCCTTTCTGTCATCTGTACATCACTGCCAGTCAGTGTCCTTGTGCGTTTCACACTGGCATCTAGAGGCTGCAGAGACATCTGACAAAAATAGAAGAACTTGTGGTACCAGGGCTGGCTCCCAGGCCAACAGGGAGCCCTTTAGAATAATAAACACCCACCCCAAAAAAGGGAGTCTTGTCAAGCAGTTTGATCTTTATTGAAAAGATTGGTCACTCTTGGTGACAGTGAAAGGCCTGACTGCCCTCCGTTGTCTGTGTCTGCTACAGAAGGATCATTGGGGAAAGTCAGGAGGCCTGGGCCTGGTGCCGACCCCCCCCCCACCTCCGACCTTGGAAAGGTCCTCAGTTTCATCATCTGTAATGTGAGTTGAAGGGTTTGGGGTAAATAATTTCCTAGACCTTTCTGACTCTAACTCTCCAACACTAGCTTCCCCCATGGGTAAAATAGGAGCAGCAGCACTGGTACCTGTTGTATAGAGTTGTTTAGGAAATTCCCTTAATTTAGCTCACATTTCCTGAGTGCCTGTGTGTATCAGGCACTCACTATACTAGGCTCTTTCACCTGAAGTGATGCAAAACAGATATGACATGTGAAAGGAAGATATGACCCATAGTCACACCGAAGATGTGGCTTTGCTTCTGACCTTCTCCAGCTTTCTTGGCACTGTTTGTTTTTGTTTTAGATCACCACCATTACTGAAAACTTGCTACGTTTTTTAAACAGCTGTATTGAGAGGTACTTTACTGGCAAGTTTTACAGTTCTATCCTATAATAGGAGAAGAAAATACAGTCAAGTGATACATTTCCGGTTGGAAGCCCTGATGAAACAGTTGCATCCTGGAGAGGAACATGACTTCTCTAGCAGCAGCCTAAGACACACTAATGAAAAGTATGACCAGGCCCACAGGCAGCCTGAGCGAAGTCCTGACTTTACCGTTTAGACAAAGTACAGACTGTTGGATCCTTTGCCGTCCCCACCACCCCTCCTGTCTTCTTGATGCTAGGGTCTAGGGGCATTGCTAATCATCATTGTGCTTGTGTTGTCGATTTTCTTTTAGAACATTTAAGAGAAAAGTAGTTTTTTTGGTACCTGAGTGTCAGAATGGGAAAAACAAAAGATGGTTCAAGACAGGTGTGTCCAGGAAAATATAAGATACTTTATTTATTATTATTATTATTTTTTTGAAACGGAATCTCGCTCTGTCACCCAGGCTGGAGTGGAGTGACGTGATCTCAGCTCACTGAAACCTCTGCCCCCGGGTTCAAGCGATTCTCCTGCCTCAGTCTCCCTAGTAGCTGGGATTACAGGCATGCACTACCATGCCCAGCTAATTTTTGTATTTTTAGTAGAGATGGGGTTTTGCCATGTTGGCCAGGCTCATCTTGAACTCCTGACTTAAAGTGATCCGCCCACCTCAGCCTCCCAAAGTGCTGGAATTACAAGTGTGAGCCACCATGTCCAGCCCAGAGTACACTTTTTTTGTAGACGGAAAGACAGTCCTGTGTTTAATATGTAAACACAATGTCTTGAGAGAAGACAGTGTGAGACCTTTAGGAACAGAGTCATCCTGACCCTGTTGGGAGAGGCAGAAACAGAGGTCTGCTGATCATTTCCTCCTTCTGATAAAATGCGCCGGAGTGCCTTGGACTGGTGAGACCTGGAACCGGGCTCTGATGTCACTTTGTTTTACCAAATGTGCCCGAGTTTCCCATTTTTGCAGGTGAATGGCCCTTCAAACGTTCTATGAAAAGGGGTATTACGATTGTAATACTAATCTTTAAAATAACCCTTTCTTTTCTTAAGGGGAGTATGGAGCCACAGCTGGCTCAGCATTGGGCCCAGGCTGTCTCTGCTCTGCTGTTGTGGTTCCAGGTGCTTGTGGTGCAGGTTGTGTGGTTGAAGAGCGCTTGTGTTGACCACACACATTGTTATTGGAAGAGGATCTTTATTTCATTACCTTCTGTAATGGGGAATAGTTTTTATTTTTTTCCCCAATGACCAAAGCAAGAAACTTTGAAAACTGAAATATTAAGACCTTAAAAAATGTCATTTTTGTTTTAAAAAAAGGAAAACCTGGCCTTTAAATGGCCTACTTTGGAAGCTGTTGGAGAAGGCAGATGTGCTCCTACCTGGAAAGAGAAGTCTCTCCACTGCCTACCCACGCTGGCCTCACCTTTTACGTCTCTTCCCTCCTTTCCAAATAACTGGTTTCTTCTCCCTTCTCTTCCTCCTCTCCTCCAACCGGACTTAAGCAGATTATAGTATTGCCTTTTAGGTAAGCAGGAACCCCCAAGTCTGGTCAGTAAGGGATCCTTGCCTTTCCTGCCCTGTCACAGGCCATCTTGGTTGCAGTCAGCACCAGACCGGTTTGTATGTTTTTATCCACAAGGTGGCGCTGCAGGAAAGCCTGGAAGTTGGCCTTTTTAAAGCTTTTCCTCTCATGCCTTTGGCACCCCACTTTACTGTGACCTTAAAAAACTAAATTTGGTTTAAGTCAGTATGGATTTTTTTAAATTAATAAGTTAATGTTTTATATATGCATATGCCTATATCCTCTTTTCCCCAGATCTACCTGTGTAACCTTTAAATTTTTTTGAACCATGTTGGTTTCCTTGTTTTAATTTTTATTTCCATCCAATGGAAAAATAAAGCTTTTCACTTGAGGGAAAGTATCTTAATTCATGTTTATTATCAGATGTTTCTGATTGAGGATTTATGTGTTCATTTAGAATTTTGTCTTTTAGGTCTCTTTCTTTCATTATTCTTTGATCACTGAGAGTTTCATTTGTGACTGGAATTGGTTAAATAGCTTAATTAGCCACCTCCTGTTATCTCATATACCTTGGAAGTTAACTGATACAAGTAGGTAGGGGAAATTTTGTTCCGGAAAATCAAGGAAGGATTGGTGAAAGTTAAATATCCCTTTGGAACAGGAAATTCCAATTTTATTTACCTTCAAATTTCAAAATTTAAAAACTGAAGCATCACTTGATTTCAGCCTCTTGTATGAAGATGTGTCTTTTCCCTGATTCCTCCAATGGGTCAGGACAACAGATGGGGCAGTAACTAGTCACCTTGCGCATTGCACCCAAGAGTCATGCTATTTCGAAAGATGAGATTCACTCTGATACGCCACCATATTTTCTCTTCACAGACATACAATCTTTGCCAGCAACACTTCCTCCTTGCAGATTACAAGCATAGCTAATGCCACCACCAGACAAGACCGATTCGCTGGCCTCCATTTCTTCAACCCAGTGCCCCTGATGAAACTTGTGGAGGTCAGTGGGTATCAGCTTGTGTGTGTCTGCCAGCTCTCTCAGTCCTGCTTTTCTGTGTTACATCAGCCCTGCCACCAGTTGCCTAGGATGGGTTTTAACCTGAGGGTAGAAGGTTGTCCCTGAGGCTCATATCTAGGAAAGACCCTATGCTTTGTTTCTTCGCAGCCCTGTGTTTTGCTTAGTGATGTCCAGAAGGGCTGTTAACTTTGTGGAATGTCATTTACTTATTTGTGCCAGAGCTGATGGTCAGTGCTGAGAGGCATCAGAATGGGAAGGCACCACTAGAAACCACAGGCTTGATGGGACCATGGAGAGGGCAGCTACACATGTTCATATTATCTCTTTGAGGTCAGCTTGCCCATGCTGTAAATGCAGTTCTCATTAGATCCATTCTACTAGCTTGTCCACAGTTCCTGGGGTTAATTCTGACCCCATGTAATGGTGCCTTAGCGTTGTCCCCAGATGAGGTACGTCTCCTGTGTGTTGTGATCAGAGCTATTAAAACCAGCTCCCACTGAGTGCGGTGGCTCATGCCTGTAATCCCAGAATTTTGGACGTGGAAGTAAGTGGATTGCTTGAGACCCAGGGGTTCAAGAACAGCCTCGCAACATGGCAAGACCCCATCTCTACAAAAAATAAAAAATCAGCCAGGTGTTTTGGTACACGCATGTAGTCTCAGGTACTTGGAAGGCTGAAGTGGGAGGACTGATTGAGCCGGGAGGTTGAGGCTGCAGTGAGCTGTGGTTGCACCACTGCACTCCAGCCTGGATGACATAGCAAGATCCTATATCAAATTTAAAAACCCCACAAGTAAAAATATAAAACCAGCTTCTGATAGCCTTGAGCCTCCTGACCACAAACCTGGAAGGTGGAGGCAGGAGGCAGGGAGGGTTTCCCCAGCATCCTATTTGGAATGCTTGGAGACTCCAATATGTTGGAGTTGGAGTCACAGTAGGCAATTTGCAGCTGAAATGGGGCAACTTGCCTTTTACAGGGCCCTAATTACAGGGTCTGAGAAGCAGCCACTATTAAAGTATCATTTGTTCTGAGGTTGAGGAGTTATTGCCGTGCGAAGTGTGGGGGACGCTTATGCTGCCATGCGGGTGATGTAGGGCCAGATAAACCTCCAGAGACTGACTGTGGCCTCTCTGGGATTGTGTATCATCTGTTTTCTTCCTTATTGCCTTTTCCAACTCCTTTTCCTTCCTTTATCCTCGTCATTCCCCCGCCACTAAGCATAAGCATTTTTAATAAATCATAACAATGGCCATTTTTTTAGTTTTCTCTCAAGTGACAACTTCGACCATCTTGCAATAGGACTTTTCTGTCTTGCTAACATTGTTTCTCAGCTTCTTCCTATTTTCTCCTATCCCCTAAGTCTGATTTTTTGAGGAAGTTGAAGAATGAGGGGAGGGGTTTGGGGAACAGAAGAAATAGTGTTTATCCTCATGCAGATAAGAGCACAGAAGTGGCGTGCATTTCCAACATTTCAGTACTTAGGGACTAATTTCTTTAGTTATTATATTGTATATATAAGTGTTTTAGAGATAGACACATTCTGTAGATTTACTTTAATAATGTTTTCAACTGCATTTATCTGGTAACGTATGCTTTTGTCTTTGGAAGTGTAGTGTGTTGGCTGTTAATAGCTGGTGTTTAGCAAATGCTGCTATTTTCTAGAAAGTATTTTGTAAAAGTATTCTTCTCTATTCAGCTTTTATTGTTTAACTTTAACTCTTCCTTGTGTTACTGGTGGTGTACACCAAAATGACTTGTATAATAAGCTGAGTGGCTCCTTTACTTAGGACTGGGTTCATTTAAATGTATATGTATGTATTTTTTTTCAGACTCAGTTGTAACTATGAGCAGCATATCTATACAAATTACTGTTTGTTGAATGAATGAATGAGTGACTAAACATGCGTCTCTCCTGTTTAAAAAAAAACAACAAACCTTCACTATTGTTAACTCCTTTAAACCAAAAACTTATTTTGAAAACTCCATAGTCAGCAACATTTGTCCCAGCTCAGTCTGTGGTTTTGATGCAGACTTTTTAGACCTCCTTTCAAACAGCTGTGGGATTCTGTTTGATTTGTGGTACCCACAGGGTAGCTTCTGGTCTTTCTCGTCCTCCTCATCTCCATCTTCACTGTGTCTTTTTCTGTTTCCATCCATTCACTTCTCTTGGTGTCACGACATGACACCATAGCCCAGGCTGTGATCACATGAAACAGGAGTGAGAACTCTTCTTCATTTATGTAGCACCTTTCATCCCTGCACAGACACTAGCTCATTAGTTCGCCAAGTCAGACGGCCCTCTTGCACCGTGAAGACATGCCCCAGAGGGTCAAAGTAGACTCTTCGACTCTGATTGAAGTTCTTTACTGGCCTTTACGTTTTACATATATATATATATAAACTTCATCTGGTTCTTTCCATTTACCAAAATCTAATTCCCGACACATGAGTTCTGTAAATGCTTACTGAGGGCTGACTGTGTGAGGCATTGTGCTTGATGCTGTCCCCTACAGAAGCCAGTAGGACAGCCCTTGTATCCTTGCCTGCACCTCACAGAGGTCAGGAGGGCTGCTGCAGCAGGTAGCAGGCCCCGCTTGCTGTAATAAAAGCCTTCCCCAGCAGGATGAATATGTTCTAAAGCCAAGGGGCCGCTGGCCTCTAGAGCATCTGTGTGGCAGAGGGTGGAGTCATGGGAGGAATACTCAGGTAGGAATCCAGGAGACCTGTCACTTTGGCAAATTACTCCACTTTCCTGGGGCTCCTCATCGTCTATAATAGAAGGTCAGGTCCCATGCAGAGGACTTTAAGGGCAACCATCATATACTTCCAGACTTCAAATAATTAAATAACAGAAGTCAGCATTTATTGAGCATTTGTGCTTAGGCTTTGTGCTTTACTCCCAATCTAACTTCATTCTCCTTGAGGTGAACAGAGAGATTTCAGTGTCATTTCAGTTTCAAGAAACATACTCAGGGTCACACAGCCAGTAAGTGATGCAACTGAACCCAGGCTTGTCTCAACAACAAAGCCTGTAAAACTGTCCTATACACACACATACACACACACACGTACACACACATACTTACATTTTAAGCCTTGATTTTGTACATTCTACAGTACTCTGTTGTCTTTTTTTTGTCTTTTTTTTTTGAGACAGTGTCTTGCTCTGTCACCCAGGCTGGAGTGCAGTGGCATGATCTCGGCTCACTGCAACCTCCATCTCCCGGGTTCAAGCTATTCTCCTGCCTCAGCCTCCCAAGTAGCTGGGACTACAGGCACATGCCACCACACCCTACTAATTTTTGTATTTTTAGTAGAGACGGTGTTTCATCATGTTGGCCAGGATGGTCTTGATCTCTTGACTTCGTGATCTGCCCGCTTCAGCCTCCCAAGGTGCTGGGATTATAGGCATAAGCCAACACACCCAGCCTCTGTTGTCTTAAAATAGTCATTTTGGGAAATACATTGTTTCTGGCTTGACATTCCTACTTCTATGCTGAAACTCAAACTATTTTTGTTGCCTATATGGAACCTTTTGATCAATCATTCCTTGAACCATTCTACTGAAGTTGCTTGCTGACTCTGGTCATAATTCTCTGCTTTGCATTTCCAGGTCATTAAAACACCAATGACCAGCCAGAAGACATTTGAATCTTTGGTAGACTTTAGCAAAGCCCTGGGAAAGCATCCTGTTGCTTGCAAGGTAAGAGTATGGGTAGCTTGGGAAGGAGGTGGTTCTTTTCTTCTTGGACCCTGACTTATTCCTGGTAGAATTCTTCTCATAGAATTATGTGAGAGGGAGCATTGTATACTGCAAGCTTGTCCACGTGCTGTAATGAGCAGTCCGCGCCTCCTGTTCTAGTTTGTAGACAGGGAAACTGGACTCCTAAGCCATGCCTAAGGCCATCAGGTGGATAGTCTGAGACCTGAATGGAGCTGAGGACTCCAGCTGAGTAGAAGACACAGTACTGCTCTCTAGGTCCTGGCTTTTGTCTCCTAATGAATGGCTGCATTTTCATAAATGGTTTTGGTTGCCCTATCAGCTTTAACTTCTACTGGGCCGCTGGGAGTCCGAACCCTGTGTGTCAGGTACAGCCTGGTAAATACATACATCCCTCACAGAAAATGAGGGCTTTACTTTTGCAAAAAATACTACAGATGGTGAAATAAATGATAAGACAGTAAGTGACCAACCTGCCAAAGTAGCAGTAAGGAACCTGTTTCTCACCGGAAAGTTGCATTATGTGTTTGTTGTTTGTTGTTTTGTTTTTCAAGAAGCAGCATGGTTTAGTAAAAAGCCTGCTTGACTTCCGTCTTTTTTCCCCCTTTCTTAAGCTACCCAGTTATTGTATATAAAATAATCCCAGTTGCTGAAATGATAACCTACCTGAAGGTAATTATTTTGATTACCTTAAGTTTCTCCATTTGCTTTAGTTCTTCTTTAGTTCCCCCAAAACTCAGGGACTATACTTATGCATGACTTGGCAGTTTTTGTTAAGGGGTAGTTTTGTCACAAAATGCTACACCATTACAAAGATTTACATATGAGTCATCTACTTTTTTTTTTTAAAACCATAATCCTTTATATCATTATAGTTCTCATAGCAAACGTTTGCTTTCTAAAATATTCTCGAGTTTGAACTCACAGTACTGTACTAACTCATGAAAAATCATGTTGTTCATGAATCATCTGAAGAAGCCATCTGTTGAGGTGGACTCCAGCAGCCGAAGAAAGCAGGCTTGTGTGTTCTGCTCTTCCCTGTCCATGGGTAAAGTGTTGTTAGGGAGTCTCATGTTTTAACGCCCATTTTTTGTTTGTTTAGTTCCGTAGTCTTAAGTCATCTAGATTTCTAAAATCATGTTAATAATTGGATGTTATGATTGTACTTTCTTACCCAGTTATGCTTTGTTAGTGGAAGAAAGTAGTAATAGTATTGAAAAGAACATCTGTGCAAGACAAAAAGATATGGAAACAGAAGTATAGGGAAAAGTTAATGATTATCTTCAGCAGCATAATCATTAATTTACAAACTAATGATTCAGTCTTCCATCAGAGTGGCCACGGCAGCTGCAGAGATGGGAACTCTTTATTCTCATTAAGTTGTTCTCGTTAGGTCATTCCAGAACTCTTTCTGTGTGGTATTCTAAGGGCTTTCAGAGGGTCTTTCTGGGTCAGTTATTGAAGCTCTTGATGAGGCATCTGGACAGCATATGGCAACCACATAGGACAAGGGTCAGCAAACTTCTGTAAAGGACCAAATAGTGAATATTTTCAGCGATACAGTCTCTGTTGCAAGTACTTAGTTCTATTGTTGTAGCATGAAAACAGCCATAGACAGTATATGCAGTATGAGTGTGGCTGTGCTCCAGTAAAACTTGACTTACAAAAACAGACTGTGGGTTGGATTTGGCCTACAGTATTGTACTTTACCAATACCTGACATAGAAGAGGGACATTAATATGCCTGGAATGTGCTTTCCTAGTGAGATTTCATGAGGGGAGTGTGGTATAAAGGTTAAGGGTATGAACTAGCCCGACTGGGTTCAAATCCTGGCGCCGGCACTTATTAGCTGTGTAACCTTAGGCAAGCTACTTAACCTCGCTGTGCCTCAGTGTCCTCATGCCTCACATAGGGATAATTATAGTACCTGTCTCACAGGGTTATTATGAGGAATGAATAAATAAATTTTTTAAAGTATTTAGAACAGTACCTGGCACACAGTAAGTATAGTAAATAAAATGTGTTTAATAAATAAGAATCTGAAAAATATGAATTTGATTACATAAAATAAAATTACTTTATTTAAAGACTATGTCTTCTGCCAGGGACGGTGCCTCACGCCTATAATTCCAGCACTTTGGGAGGCCAAGGCACGTGGATCACTTGAGCCCAGGAGTTTGAGACCAGCCTGGGCAACATGGCAAAACCCCTCTCTACAAAAAAATAGCTGGGCATGGTGGTATGCACCTGTGGTCCCAGCTACTTGGGAGACTGAGGTGGGAGGGTCGCTTGAGCCCAGAAGGTGGAGGCTGCGGTGAGCTGAGATCACGCCACTGCACTCTAGCCTGGGCAACAGAGCAAGACCCTCCCTTCCCCCCCAAAAAAAGACTATATCTCTTTACATTGCACCAGTATACTGAGAGCTTCTGTCTCTCTGCGTTCTCAATAGCATCAAATGTTATTACCATGGGGGAAAAAACCTTTGATAATCTTATTGGCAGAAATGCATATTTTTTTTAATTACTGGTGAGTTTTTTGTTTGTTTGTTATTTTCTTTATTTTTTATTTTTTTTGAGATGGGCTCTCACACTGTCGCCCAGGTTGGAGTTCAGTGGCACAATCTCAGCTCACTACAACCTCCACCTACCGGGTTCAAGCGATTCTGCTGCCTCAGCTTTCAGAGTATCTGGGACTACAGGTGCGCGCCACCACACCCAGCTAATTTTTGTATTTTTAGTAGAGACGGGGTTTCACCATGTTGGCCAGGCTGGTCTTGAACTCCTGACTTCGTGATCCTCCCGCCTTGGCCTCTGAAAGTGCTGGCATTATAGGCGTGAGCCACTGCGTCTGGCCAGTGAGTCTAAATATTTAATGAGTCTTGGCACTTTTTCCTTATTGAGCTCTATGAGCTTTTTCTCAAGAAGATATTAACTATTCTAATTGAAGCAAATGTTTTTCTCAGGCTGCTTTCTGACTTGTGACCTTACATATAGTGTGCTTCATGTTCTCAGATACCCTATCTTGAGTTTCTATAGTGAACCTTTTGAAGTTGAAAAGAGTATTTTTGCCTCAATTATAAAATCTGTATTGTTTCATAATATTAATTAAGCTGATAAAACTTGTTGGTGCATCTTTGTGCTCATGTGGCAGTAGATGGGATTAGGACTTGGTTTCAGTTTGCTCAGGGTTAAAGGAAGTTCATATCCTTTGTGTTACTGTCCAGTTTCCCAGCATGCAGTCAGGTTAGCTCTGTGAGGAGTGCCTGGTCATCTGTAATTTAGACATTAAGGAAGTACCTAGTGTGTGCTAGAAATGGAATGCAGAGTTTGGGCCAGGGTGAGGAGTTCTGCCCTCAGGAGGATCACAGCCTTTTGACCAAAGAGGAGGCACCATTTGTCTAGTGGAAATCAGCTTCAACAAAAAATCACCTGTTTTTCTCTACAAATCCCCAGAAGAGAACAGTAGATAAAATCCAGATCCCACACCTGTCCTCCGGAGAGATGATGAATGTTAGTTACTGAGAAGGGAAACAGATGAAAGGCGTGTGTGGCACAGGGTCCACCCCAGGATGCAGAGGTCTTAGGGGGTGTGCCGTGAAAGGCCAGCTCTCTGTAGGGGCTCTGCTCCTTTGTCGGAGCACCTGCCGCCAAGTCAGCTCCACTGCACTGTGCGCTGGAACCTGAGAAGATGCTGAGTAGCCTAGGATTGGCTCCAAGGAGCCTGGAAAGCAGTCCTCCTTTGAGGACTGTTCAAGGTGGAGTGTGACGTTTTGTCGATTCTTGAAAGGGAAGTGGGAGGAAAGAGGAGGAGTAAAGGGATGAGTGTAGGGCTGTGTGTACAGCATTTTATGTGTTTTCTGATTTATCTTCACAACTTTGAGACAAACTGTCACTCCCAATTCAAAGATGATGAAACTGAGATTCAGAATGACAGAAGGACCATTACATTCAAAATTGAACCCAAATCTGCCTGTCCCAAAGCCATGCTCTTCCAGGTCACCCATGTGCCTTGATCTGCCTTTATGTCAGGATCTGTGCGGTGGGGCATCTGGGTTTGAATTTTTTTAAGTACTATGATTGTTGGATAAATTGTCATATGAGATAGATATAAAGCCATGCTGCAAATTTTGAAAATGTACAGCTTGATAAATGGGGGCAAACATGATCCAGGGTAAGAAGGGGCGATTTGGTGACTTCACAAAAGATGCCATTTAATGAAAGTTTACTAGTTTTTTGTTTTTCTCTCTCCCAAAACAGGACACTCCTGGGTTTATTGTGAACCGCCTCCTGGTTCCATACCTCATGGAAGCAATCAGGCTGTATGAACGAGGTATCCTTCCTGACCCAGGCCAGGAGCTGCAGGCCTCAGCTCCTGGCGCCACTGTCTGGAATTCTCAGTGTCTCTAGCAGGGGTCGGGCCATGCACAATGGAGGAAGCAGTGTCTGTTTTCTAGCTGTGTGAGCTCAGCTGCATCATGGGCCCTGGTACCTTTTTCACTGTTTTCCCACGGCCTCCTGGCTTCCCTGTGAGGCCTCTGAGAAAGGGTTCTGGAACTCCCACCACCCCAACTACAGTCCCAGCCAGAGCAATTGCACGGCCAGCCCAGATTGATATCCTGGATCTCTGCTTTTGATTAAAAGGTTTACTGCTTTTAAAAATTATCATAATGTAAAAATCACTAGGCTAGGGGATCTTGAAAGTTCCTTAAGGTTCTAAAACTTGTGACTGATAGGTGATGAGAAATATGTGACAAGGCCAATATGTGGTAAGGACAGTTTTTAGTAGTCTTGTGTCTGTCCTTACTGAATGATGTCATGATGTACTTTTTGTAACCTTAAGAATGGTCTAAACAGTTTTCCTCAATACTTGATTGACAAAGAGTGCTTTTCTCTGCTGTAGAAATATCACTTGGGAAGGGTCCAGGCTTCTGAATTGATCTGCATCCTCCTGCTTGCTTCCCCTTCCTGGTTTCTGGAAAGGTAGCTATCATATCTGCTTCAAAGGCAAACAAGCCTTAATAGGACTGGATAAAAAGCAAGTGTAATTGTTTTCAATTACTTCATTCATAAATGCTCACTCCTGAGAGTGTCATTTTTGAAACAAAACATTTACACCAGCTCTTCCAGAGAGATGAAAGCACATTTGCTTCCTCAAAATCTGCTTTAAATATTAAAACTTTTCTCTGTGGTTTATGGAAGCAATTGCCTCACTTTTGCTCCAAGATCAAACCAACACTTCTATGTTTATCTATCAACAAATATGCCTAATTACACCTCAAAGAAAGCACGGAGCATTTTGCCCTACCTTGAAAGGCAGTTGTATGTCCTTTTTTTTTTTTTTAAAACAAAATATAATGTTTTAGAATGTAGCATGTGAGAGATCCACCTCTTGATGGTGTTTTCCTCACTGTCCCTTTGATACATTCTCCAGTGCACCAAGTATCAGATGGTAAGTTGAAAGCCCTCTTCTTGTCTGTGGTCCCTTTCTGCACAAGTGCGTGCCCTTGGGCCCTCACCATCCCTGGCCACCTGTGGGCTGAAGCTGGAGAAGCAGGACCTGGCTTCAGGACATGCTCTTAGCTTTCTGTAGGCATGGGCTTCAACAGCCTATCATTGCTGGTCCCCCTGCTTCTCTTTCCACCACCTTCTCAGAATCTGCTTCTGAAGGAGCTGGGTGCCCTGCCTGGGGTGGGTGCTGGTTCCCCACTGCACACTATAGTCACACCCCAGGCCTCTTACCATGTCCCCCCACCCACCGCCTGCTCCCTCCTCTTAGCCAACACAGAGGAGTGCTCAGAGCACGCCCACCATGCCATCTCCGTCCCACAGTTCCACCTTGAAGCCTCAAGCATCTGGAGACTCCCTTTCTTGTCTGCCACATCTGTTCATCACTTTTGATTCCTTCCTGTCATGCCTGTTCCGCCTCTTCATCCCAGCTTTTCCCCATCCCAGTCTGGCTGCCTTCATGAGGTTCCTCAGGTAGCAGAGAAATTCACGCTACTCATGTCTTTTCCTGACTGGTCCCCACTACCGCGCTTACTGAGAAAGTATCATGTTGTCCAGGAAGTTGAGACACCGCCTACTGCATCTGCCCACACACCCCCTGCACAGCCTCGGCAGATGCTCTGTGACTGTTTCTGAACTCATGCAAGGAGAACTTCCTGTCCCCCACTGTTGATGCACCTGGGGCTGCATGCCGTGGTGTCGCCAGTGCTGCCGTGAGTGGCGCAGGCTCCCTGGAAGGACGTGTGGGCTGTTATGGGTCGGGCCTCCTGGATGACTGGGCCCTCGCCACGAGCACTTCTCGCCAGTCCCCATAGGATCTCATGGAGGCTCATGCCCTCTTGCTCTGATTTCTGTCCACTCATTGTGGCTTCCATGTTGGGCCTTCTTTCCCAGTGTCCCAGCTCTGTCCTCACTCTTCTGTTGCTCTTGTTCCTTCACACTATGACTGAGGCCTGATGCATGCCCCAGTCAACTGTCACCCCTGTGGGTCAGAGGGACAGAGGCTGGATAGGCTGTGTCTGACAGTGGATCGCTGCCTTTGCCAGGCACCCACTCCTAATTGCCAGCGTGGGCAGGGCGGTGGGGCCGAATGGTCAGCTCTTCTCAGGAGGGCTCTGCTGGCAGCAGGCCTGGGAGGAACATGAGCCTGCCCCCCAGTCACCATGTGACATCTTGCTCACATTGTCGCCCCTGCTCAAGACAGGCTTAGTGGTTCTCTAGTGACCTGCCATCTACAGGCTCTGCCAGAGAGCCTTCCTTCTGGCCACTCTCTGCCCCTGCTGTCATAACCGCAGATTCTACTCCCGCCATTCCCACATGGCCCCACCTGAGTGTCTGCAGAGCTCCCAGCTGGATGTCATCTCTGTCATCACAACTCTTCATGCTTTGGCTCTCCCTTGGGTCACTTGTTGCTGTCTTCCCTGTGGCATGGCAGGTGTTTTCTTTCCCTTACTGTACTCTCTTTCTGGGGCACTCTGGCTCCTCTTCATCTTTATTTGCCCCAAAGTACCTGTGTAGGGCGGGCACATAGGCAGCTGCTGATGAGTAAAAATACTGTTTCTGAGTTGTTGCTGGGTGCCTCTGTTCATGCTAAGAATGGTTGGCAGGTGGTGCTGCTGAGCCAGCCAAAGAAACAGAAGTCGGGCAAGTCCCAGGCCCTCAGCTGTGCTGATCTGGAGTTTACTGAGGAAGCTTTCCTTTGCTGTCTTGTCTGGAGTTAGGGGCTCTTAACTGGAGGGAGGAGGAAGAGGGTGTCCAATGAACCTCCTAAGGTTGATGCAGAATTTGGGGTATATGTGCACTTTTTATGGAGAGGGTGTCTGATTGTCAGACGTACTTGATTCTAAAGAAGTTTAGGAATTACTCGTTTAAAACATGATTCCACGTCTAACTCTCACTTGGCACAACAATTTCAATTTTATTTCTCTGTTTCTGAAAGTTTGCCTCTTTTGCTCTGCATTATTGAGAACAGGATTTTTAGAGTTGTGCTGACTTCGTAGGGTTATTTAGATATTTTTCTATCATGTGCTGTATCTTCATATTATTTGTTGAAATAAAACAGTCCTCAAGTGAGTCTCTGAATCTACAATTACAGCCTTGCTTCTAGGGTTCATTGTCCTGTCCTTGAATATAGATTTCATTAAATGACTTTAGCTGAGTTGCAACCATTATGCTGTCACATTTCTGTCCCAGGGAGACTGCCCATGATAAATGTACCAGTACGTAAGCATGTTAGGTTGTGATGAGTAATTGTAGAGAAGAAGATAGTAAGAGATGGCAAGAGTCTTGTCCTGGCCTTTTCTTTAGTTCAGGGAGTTGCTTATTTTATATATGCAGGGAGGAGAAGAGGCTCTCTGAAAGATGACACCTGAGCAGAGGTCTGGAGGAAGTAAGAGACTGAGCCCCAAAGATGTCCGAGGGCAGCACCCTAAGAACAGGGAGCTTATCCCAAGCCTGAGGAGCCTGTGAAGCCAGCACTTCCAGCATTCCGGGGCTCTATCAGCACAGAAGCCGCGAGGCTTCCTAATGAAATCCTCTGAGTAGAGCACACTTTTAAGCTTCAGAGCCACACCCCAAATATGCTGTGTTCCTTCCCATTCCTCCTGCTGCATGTGCTGTTCTCTCTACCTAGAATGCCCTTCCTGGTCTGCTCATCTCAGGATTACCTTCATCTTCCAGGACCCAGGCATGGGGGTGGTTTTGGTGAAGCCCTGGCAGTGTGAGTAAATCTGTCCATCTTTTCTCACACAGAGCTGTGTGCGTCATGAATCTTCAGGTCTTACTGTGTTGAAGCTTTTGGCTTACACATCTGAGTTCTCCCATTATATCATGAGTACCTTGAATGCTTGTCTTGTTTATCTTTGTCTCATTCTACATCTCTGGTGCCTGCTACATAATAAATAGAAGTTGAATGAATGAATGAGGCTGCCTATATGATTATTTTTGTTTCTTTGCTTTCTTATGGCCTAACACTCAAATCATGATTTCTCAGGCATCTCTAATCCTAATTAGTGTAGTTATTAGTAATGTCAAGCATAATAAATAATTGAGGTGTATTTTAATCACCTTATAATGCCTTGAAATCCTTTGGCATTACTTTAGTACTTTATATGCTTTTAAAAAATATCGTCTGTATCGATGTTTAAGTAGTTTCTCTGAGTGTCTTAACATTTTTCCCTCTTTTCTTTAGCTTTGATCTGATTGACTTCTTTATGCTTTGGAACAAAATTCTAGATAGCCACTTGTTGCAGACTATTCTACTTTTCTGATTTCAAAGAAAGGGAACAGGTTGTTCTCTATAAAGGCCTCTTGGGGCCAAAGGACATAGTAAGAGTAAATTTCCAAGGGAAAAGCACATTGATCCTTGTCTTAGTCTACTCAACAGACTTCCAAACATGTGTGGCAATTCTAACTCAGGTTTGGGCTTTTAAAAGGTATCTTGACTAAAAGATTTGTGTGAATGTGATGCCAGAGGAGTACTCCTTACTTGTAAAACCCAAAAAACTAGGGGAAAAAAATACATACAACAACTATACATACAAAAGCAGAAAGCTTAGTTTTCTTTTTAAAGAAAGTTTATTTATAAATCAAAAATATGCTGTAGCATTAAATGATATTTTAATAAATGATTCCAGAGTTGGAAAATCCCAATTTATTTGAAAGTAGCTGAAGTTTCCAGGCATGAAGGCTTCTGTCTCAGTGAACAGGGTATTAGTACTCCAGAATTCACCTCAGTGGTGCAGTAGCTTTGAAAATCTTGGGCCACACACTGTGGCTTACACCTGTAATCTCAGCACTTTGGGAAGCTGAGGTGGGAGGATCACTTGAGGTTGGGAGTTTGAGACCAGCCTGGCCAAATGGTGAAACCCTGTCTCTACTAAAAATATAAATATTAGCTCTGTATGGGGGTGCACACCTGTAGTCTCAGCCACTTGGGAGGCTGAGGCAGGAGAATCATTTGAACCCAGGAGGCAGAGGTTGCAGCAAGCCAAGATTGTGCCATTGCACTCCAGTTTGGGTAACAGAGCAAGACTCTGTCTCAAAAAAACAAATAAAAATCTTATGACCTCTTTGGCATGTACTTTAGAGAGGAAATCTTACCTAAGCCAGAAAGTCTCACTCTTAAGACATTTTTTTTTATTGTGCAAGCATATAAAATTCTAGTAATTCTAGGGCTAATCCTGTGATAGGGAGAATTCAAGGAAAGGTGGTGGTGACCCAGTGCTGCCCTTTTCTCCTTAGGTGATGCATCCAAAGAAGACATTGACACTGCTATGAAATTAGGAGCCGGTTACCCCATGGGCCCATTTGAGCTTCTAGATTATGTCGGACTAGATACTACAAAGTTCATCGTGGATGGTAGGAATTGGAATTTTTTGTTGTCTTTATTGAGTTGAGGTAGTTTTTCTGAACTGTAAATTATAATGCCTTTTAAAAACAAGTTAGCAGGGGTCTTAATTAAGACCTTCCAAAATCCTGCCTTACCAGGTTGAGGATTCATGAACAGATGGCAGGAGAAGGAAGAATGTGACTGTCTAGTATCTCTTTAACAGGATAACCTTGAAGACAAAATATAGCACAAAAAGGTCTTGTGTGACCTTCACCCAGTTTCCCCCAGTGGTTATATAGCCATAGTACAATATTAAATCCCAGGAAATTGACATTGGTACAATGTATTATTTTATCACATAAATTGATTTGTATAACCTCTATTGCAAGCAAGATACACATCCATTTAAAAAAATATATATCCATTGTAATGTAATAGCTCTGAAGACAGGGTAAAAATAATAATTAAAACTGGACTACTGAAGTTGAATGTAGCTATCTGTTCCCAAGTTTCACAGAATACTAGTTGAAGAATTAAATTTTGAATTTTATGTAGATGCAAAATACCAATGGCAGGAATGCAGACTTTTTAACGTGTATTCTGAAAGTTAACTGTGCCAGTGATAGTTAACTAACAGAAGCAAATTAATGGCTTCTGTCAGTGTACTTGGGCCTTTGGCCTTAGTGATTTCTGAGAAGACACTGGATAAGCAGGAGGGCCATAGCAGGGCCAGGCTTCAGGCAGCACAGGTGGGTGGCAGTGCAGCAGCTTTGGGGCTGATGTGACTGCACCAGCACAGCCTTCCTTGGTGCCTCTACAGTGGTGGCCAGAGGGGCGCCATGCCTAGGGGGCTCTCCCACAGCAGAGGCAGGCCTCCAGACTTGCCCTTGGGAATGCCAAGGTGTAAAAATAAACCCAGCACTTCATCCTGAGTTCTTTTCCCTCCTCTCAATAGGGTGGCATGAAATAGATGTGAAGAACCCATTACATCAGCCCAGCCCATTCTTGAATAAGCTGGTAGCAGAGAACAAGTTCGGCAAGAAGACTGGAGAAGGATTTTACAAATACAAATGATGTGCAGCTTCTCCAGCTCTGAGAAGAACCCCTGAGAGCACTTTCCAGCCAGTGCCCCGAGTGCCTGTGGGAATGCTCTTTGTTCTGACATTCTCTCACACAGCACAGTCTAATCAATGTGCATTTTGATTGTAATCTATCTGAAGTGATTATTACACCAGTTACAGCAGTAATAGATTCTCCATTAAGAACTAATTCCCTTTTTTAGTCTGTTCACTTCTGTGTATTTTCTAAACAGCTTTATACCCTTGGTGCCTTGGAGCAAACTTTTTTTTTTGAACCTTGTCATTTTTATGAAGAATTGCCTGGATTCGTTCTCTCATCAAGGGAAAAGTACTTCCTCCGAGAGTGCGAGTGCACCATGCCCACTGTTGCTGCATGCGAGAGTGACAAGCCAATGGCACGATGTGGTATGTCTGTGAAGCACTGCAGCGAGCAGCACCTGGATCTTGCCTTTATAAGAACATTTTACTGCCTGCAGCTTTGAGTCTTGCCCTACATTCTGGGCACGACATAAGATGTGTCTTTATTCAGTTCATCATGAAGATGCTGCTGCTGGATGGGTCGGCATATCTCTGTGTGCATGGTTTGCAGGAGGTCAGTTTTCATGTCGGTCAGTTCCACAGATCTGAATGATTACTGTCTGTCTGTGTCTTTTTTCCATGAGAAATCGCTGTTGCAAATTGCCTATAAATTGACTCTACTAAAATACAATGTTTTCGTCTGAAAATTTGAATTGAAAAAGAAATGTATAATATAAAATTGTAATACACTCAAACGTCTATAAAAGTAAAAAGTTGATAATTTAGCAGAAGCTATTTCCCCTCTTCTTTGGCCTGCTGTTAATTTTTAAAGTGGGAGAGATGGGAAGGAGGAGTGGCAGGAGAAGGCGTTTGTGTGAAACCTACCTGTGGCCATCGCTGCCAGGTTTCTTACCAGGAAAGCAGTAATAAGGGCACAGAGAACAATTTTTAAGGAACATCTGTTTCTTCTTTGCCAACAAAGTGAAATAGTGTAATGTAAGCTGCTTTTAATCATTGGCTTGAGAAAATGTCTTCCAAGATAGAATTTTGGAGTTGGAAAGACATCAGAAATCCTGAGGTCCAGTAGCCTCATTAGCAGAAAGCTTAAGGGATGTGTCCAAAGTCACTAGATATTTTGTCACAGAGCCTAGATTAGGACTAGGTTTTGATAAAATTAAGTACAAAATAGCCCATTTGAAAATCTCAGATCCAAACTTTCAGACAGGACTTTCCGTAAAATGGACATCCTGGTTTGGTATCCTGGGTCATATAGGTCTAATAGTCGAGAGATTTTTTTTCTTCATTTTATGACTGATAAAAGGGAGCTTATTAATTTTTAAAAATTTGAATCTAAGCATAGTGGGAAAAAAAAATACATCGGTGCATTTTTACCGCACATAGAACCTGGGTAGGACACTTTTAGGTTATTCTTATAAAACGCTCCCTAACGAACAAAAGGAAGCACCTGTGAGGCCACCCGCATTTCCATCGCTAAAGGTTACCCTTGTGGTCTGACAGCTCCCTGCTTTCTCTCAGGCTGGCTTTTGACCTTTGACATGAGCGCTGGACCTAAGTGGGGGCTTCACTTCCTTACCATCTCACCAGAGTCCCCATAGGATGCAGGCCCTTGTCCTGGAAATGGCAGCATTCATTCTTGACCACTGAATTCCAGGAAAGATGTAACTCAGCAATGCGACTGTCAGCCTGCCAGGATGAGAAGGTAGGGGCTGCAGCAGTCTTTCTGGCTGGCGTTTTAAAATACTTTAAGTCTACCAAATAGTCAAAAGGCCTAGTCTCTCAGTATCCTTTTATTGTTTTCAAAAAATATTTTCCATGCACCATGTTTGGAACCAGGAAGGGATTTTGAACATCCTTCCCTTAGACATAGGAGGTGAGGGAGTAGCTTTTTCTTTCCCAACTCCACATCTCTGCGTTCTCAGGTAAATGAAGCTGCTTGCCATGGAGAGATCTTGGGGCCAGCGGGAGGGAAGGTCATATCAGTCAGGTTCTCTGCTTCCAAATACAGGCCCGCTGCTGCTGTTTGCTCAGTCTGTGGTGAAGAACTGAGCCTCAGTGAGAGCCCCAAGTGCCTTGCATCATCCTCCACTGTGTTTTGGCAGCATTTGTTCAAGAGGGAGGGTGGGTCCTGGCAGTGCTACTGGGCCTAGTGTCACTGCTTTTGGTTCTCCTCATCTCCCCAAACTTGCCTCCTAAATGTCATGAATCTTTTTTGACACTTGAAAGTAAAGACCAAGTTTTAGGTCAAGAGGATCCTTTTTTTTTTTTTTTTTTTTTTGAGATGGAGTCTCGCTCTGTCACCCAGGCTGGAGTGCAATGGTACAATCTTGGCTCACTGCAAACTCCACCTGCCAGGTTCAAGCAATTCTCCTGCCTCAGCCTCCCAAGTAGCTGGGACTACAGGTGTGTGCCACCATGCCTGGCTAATTTTTTGTAGTTTTAGTAGAGACGCGGTTTCACCATGCTGGCCAGGTTGGTCTCGAACTCCTGACCTCGTGATTTGCCCGCCTCAGCCTCCGAAAGTGCTGGGATTACAGGCGTGAGCCACCGTACCTGGCCACTTTTTTCCCTCTCTCCTATGCTTCCTCTTAGTGATATTTTTATTTATTTGTTTTTTGAGATGGAGTCTCACTGTTGCCTAGGTTGAAGTGCAGTGGCGCAATCTCAGCTCACTGCAACCTCCGCCTCACAGGTTCAAGTGATTCTCCTGCCTCAGCCTCCTGAGTAGCTGGGATTACAGGCACACATCACCACACCCGGCTAATTTTTGCATTTTTAGTAGAGATGGGGTTTCACCATGTTGGTCAGGCTGATCTCGAACTCCTGACCTCGTGACCCACCCACCTCAGCCTCCTAAAGTGCTGGGATTACAGGCGTGCGCCGCCGCACCTGGCCAGTGATATTTTTATTTACCTATAATACAAATGAAAGTTTGAGATTACAAAGAACCAGGCAACT
This sequence comes from Chlorocebus sabaeus, assembly GCF_047675955.1. Taxonomy (NCBI): domain Eukaryota; kingdom Metazoa; phylum Chordata; class Mammalia; order Primates; family Cercopithecidae; genus Chlorocebus; species Chlorocebus sabaeus. Next base: position 59,548,910 of record NC_132910.1, read on the forward strand.
TATGAGATGACTTGCTGAAAAAGATGGTGAGCCTCTGATAGCCATCACCTAGACTTCAGTTCTGTTTAGTAAAATGGAGAGAAGGATCGTTTTAATGCTTACTAAGATACCTTTCTAAAATAAAAATCATGGCCCTCTCATGTTCTTAAGAGTCACTGTTAATAGTAGTTTTTCTGGGGGAAATGGTTAACTTTTTCTGACATCAATTGTAAAATGTGTTTCCTCTTTGGGAACTGTTGAATGACGCAGCGTGGGGGTAAGGTGGAACCACATCTTGGAACTGGGAAACTACCATGTACAAATCCAGTGTTAGAAAATGACTCTCGGCCGGGTGCGGTGGCTCATGCCTGTAATCCCAGCACTTTGGGAGGCCGAGGCAGGCAGATCATGAGGTCAGGAGTTTGAGACCAGCCTGGCCAACATAGTGAAACCCCGTCTCTACTAAAAATACAAAAAATTAGCCGGGCGTCGTGGCGGGCACCTGTAATCCCAGCTACTTGGAAGGCTGAGGCAGGAGAATCGCTTGAACCCAGGAGGCAGGGGTTGCAGTAAGCCGAGATGGTGCCATGGCACTCCAGCCTGGATGACAGAGCAAGACTCTGTCTCAAAAAGAAAAAAAAAAGAAAATGACTCTCCACTGGGTTCTGTTAATGGTAGGTGTTTTGACTAACACATCAGCTTTCAGAAACTTATTTAAATGAGATTCAGCCAGTCATCATTGGAGAGGGTACAGCCACTGTTAGTCACTATGTTATACAACAACATACACTAATTATGCTTTCTCTTGGTGAGTTGTACGGCTCACATATTTAAAACAAGCTTTTGTGTTGTCCCACCTTTATTTTAATCCCTTTAACATTTCAACCTAAGTAACTCATTAAGTCTACCAAAAGTATAAGGTGTGGCTATAATTTTATGAGACTTATTTTCTTGTAAACAGGCATTGATGCAACATAAATAGTAATCTGAAAAAATGCTTTGAACAATGAAATCATGGCTGTGCTTTCAGTACTATACTTTGAAAGAATCCATTTGGCTGTGTAAATTCTATTTTTTAAAGTGGTCTCACTGTTTCATCATCACAGTTTTAATGTCTATTTTAGCATTTTTTTTTTTTTGCTCCTATTTGACATGGCATAACACACTTTAACTCCTGAAAGACAGAGAACCCTGTCATTGATACTGATGTTATTCAATGTTTTAGTGAAAATCACCAACTGTAGCTGCTGCAGGATTAACCAACACAACTAATTGACAGCATGGGCTTTGCAATTAAACCAACTTGAGTTCTAGTTCTCAGTTCCACTGTCTTTCCCTGTGTAACCTAGAGAAGCTATTTGTTTTCTGGATATATCGGAAGAATGGGCATAAGGATGGAGCCTATGCCATAGGGTTGCTGGGGACTGAGCGAAGTAGGTTTCAGGTGTTGACCACACTGCCTGTCATCTATAGGCCAATTGTGAAGGAAGCCCCCAGTAACCTGTGTTCATCGGGTTACAGATGACAGCCCTGAACATGTGACAGCAGCAGGGAATAGGCTGAAGATTCAGAACAGGACTGAGTGTTGGAAAAGTGAGTCTCAGAAATTAAGCGGTTGGGCTACCTGGCAAAAAGACCAGTGCTGGGTCTCTGCACTCCACCGCACAGCTCCTCTGGAAGGTCTTCCCGCGCTTTCAGAGAGGTGCTGGTTGGTGCTAGTCAGAAAGGGGTTGCTGTCACTCAGGTAGGCTACAAGTTATGTGTGAGCAGTAGACTAGATGATTTAAGACCCCAGACAAACAAGTGTGTAGGAGAGAAGTTCCCAAGATTCTCCTAACACATGGTAATTAGAGAAGTGGTGGCATATGAACAAGAGCAGAATGATGCTTCATTCTATCGTTATGTAGTTTTATGTATTTATTTTTATTTATTTTGTTGAGACAGAGTCTTGTTCTGTCACCCAGGCTGGAGTACAGTGGCGTGATCTTGGCTCACTGCAACCTCTGCCTCCCAGCTTCAAGCCATTCTCCTGCCTCAGCCTCCCTAGTAGCTGGGATTACAGGAACCCACCACCACACCTAGCTAATTTTTAAATTTTTAGTAGAGACAGGGTTTCATCATGTTGGCCAGACTGGTCTCGAACTCCTGACCTCAAGTGATCTACCTGCCTCGGCCTCCCAAAGTGCTAGGATTGTAGTGGCCAGTAGTTTTAAATGACATTAGGTGACTCCTAAAGATTTCTTCAGAACACAATTGTGGGAGTCCCTACTAGGTCTATTATTTAGCCAAGGGAGCAATAGGATGGCCCCTAGGGTTGAAAAATTCATCATCAAGGAGGGGAGAGGATACCATAGCTAACTTAAACATCAGTTTGTCAAGCTGGGTGGGGTGCGGCACACCCGTAATACCAACTTCTTGGGAGACTGAGGTGGAGGATTGTGTGAGCCCAGGAGATTGAGTCCAGCCTGGGCAACATAGCAAGACCCCATCTCTTAAAATAAATTAGTCTGTTGAGGTAGAATCCCTTTGGATGACAGAGTGGCAGTGGAGCCCTTCATGATGTCAGTAAACCACCGAGACATCTCAGCCTCACTTCTATAGATGCAGTTACTGGAATATTCTACCAGAAAATGTAGTCTGTTCTCAGGCAAGCAGGTATTAGAAGAGAAAACCTCCTGGAATAAGAACTCTGCCCTTGCTACCTGCTCTTGAACAGCCACTTCACCATTTCACTCAGACTGTAGGTATAGAAGACAGGAAATTGGGATGCCTCCAAAACTAGTAGGGAGGGAGCATGGCATTTTTGAAACTGAATTTCCTACTTGAGGCAGTTTGAATGGTTCCCAACTGCCTCATTCTGTGTGGAGGTTTTGGTATATGCTGCTGGGAAGGTAGTTTTCTGGAGCCCTTTAGCCTCAATATTCAAGTTGTAGGGAAGGGTGGGAGTGGAGAGCAATCTATCCTTCTACCACACCAATTTGTAGTAGGACCAAGGGGGCTGAAATGGAAAAAGCTCTATCCAGCCTCAAAGTCTACATAGCTAGGCAGAGACTTTAGCTTGCACACACTCAGAGCAGTCAGAGTGAACAGTGCACACAGATTGCTTAGAACCAAATACCCTTTCTGCACTCAGTCTCGTGGTGGCTTCTGCCGCTAGCTGGTACAATGTTATCACAAATCACAGGACTCATGTAAGGGTATTAATACTTTTATCTTGATTTTTTTTCTGTTGTCCTCCCCTTCTTAAGTCCTGTGTGTGCATGTATGTGCATGTGTGCGCACACACACACCCTTTATTAAATGCATGCCTTTATTAAAATAATTAGTTAATCCCAAATGCCGGGAGAGAACAGCACCTCTCATCTCATTCACATGATTTGCAGTTTACAGTGCCTGCCCCTTCCCAATTAACCATGGCCTCCTTGAGACGCTGCACCTCCTTGACATCCTCATCCCTGCCAGCGAAAGATCTCATCACCCAGCCTGAGAGATGCTGTTCTAAGGAGCAAAGGCCTGGGGAAGAACAGAGACAATCTAAACAAATCTGAGTATAAAAGTTGCAGTGGCCACGATATTGTCTTTCGTTCAGATTGAAAGCACTTGAAAGCCGGGTGGTTTTCGTAAGGGCTGCCTGGATGGGTTTGCACTCTCTAGGACCAGGCACTGAGGAAAGATCAGCCCCAGCTAATTGGAACATGAGAAGCAAAGCAGGCACAGCCTATACCAGATGCCAGCATGTGGCGAGCAGATGAGATTGCTCACAAAGCACCTCTGAGCTTTGGTGAGCCCTGCAGTGAGCATTGCACAGTCCTGGCTTTGTGCAGCGCTGAGGGCTGTCTCCAGAGCTGAGCCTGGAGGGCAGGCGAGACTCTAAAGCCATTGTTGCTGTCCTCCAGTTAAGCAGTGGGAGTCTGAACTAACTTTGAAAGGACCTGTAATGACAACCAGGCCAACTTGTGGGCTCTGTTTTACTGTGGTTGCCTCATACATCTTCCTGTTGGGGAAAAAAAAAAAAAATCACTATGGTGTAGAATATAATTCAGTGATTCTACTGATTTCAGATTCCAAGGCAAGTTATAGATGGAGAAGAGAAAATGACTAGTATACAAATTCCACTGTGACTACAGAGAAAACCATTAAGATGATGTATGATGACCTCTATTTGTATGCAGTATTCTCATTCCATCTGGCAAATACATTTTCTACCAATTTCTCCCACTTATTTAGTGGGGATCAAAAATTTAGCTGGTAACATCCCAAGCTATTATATATTAAGAAAAATATTTATATGAACTCATCAGTGTAGATGACACAATAAAATCCAAACTCTGCCCCTTTTGTACAAGTACTTCCATGATCCTGACTCCAAAACAGAGTGCTTAGTCCTGTTACCAACTGCTTCCCTAGGCAGAAATATGCTCACATGTTCTGTGGCTACAAGGCAGTACATAAACAAGATACTTTTTGCACTGGACAAAACATGTTTTCTAACACATTATAAAACAATTCAAGGGGAAATTAATTTACTAGTCACTTCCTGTCAGGCTTCTCTCCTTTACCTCTCACATACCCTGGCAGAGGTCTGTGACACCTTAGCCCATGAGGAAGTGTGCCCAGAGGGGTTTAGTGTGCTGTTCCCAACAGTGGGATGAGTAGATTTTGTCCAGCTCTGTGGACTCTAAACCAGGGCTTTCTCCGCTGGGCCGCCTCCTTCCTAATATAACCTGTTTTAAGTCCAAATTACCATCCAGGGTAAAGGACCCTTGCACATTGTAACAAATACAGACAGTAGGCATTTCTTATATGCCTACAGTAGACAGACAATACAAAACATTTTTCTGGCGTCCAGTTATTTGAGCATAGCCCATTAGAAAGTGCTCAGTAAAAATGTACTGAATGAAGGCAACTGTTATTTAACACCAGTTTACTGTGGATGAACAATGTTATAAACAAACATTAGCACTGCTTCTTCAATAAAGGCAAATAGACAGTTTTCACTTGTCTCGTTTTACTCTAAATTATTAATTTTAACATGTATGTAGTTTACTTTGATTCATGCTAATAATTTTTATTTTAAATAGCTGCTGTTGGTACAGCCTGCTTAGAGGTGAGTCACCTCGGTACACTCTGCCTGAGTCACGCCTGGCTACAGAGTAAAGATAAAAGTTTTCCCAGAAAAGAGTTGAAGAAATTTAGAAAAGCCACTTCCAGAATGATATCTGCCGAATAATTGCCAAGAAAACCAATCTTATTTTTTCCCACAATACGTAAGTATAAATGGTGTACAGAATGACATCCTTCTATTAGTATTAAGATACTTAATTGCCATCAATTTTTACAGTTTCTATTAAAAAGCAGTCCACATTTTCTTGTGTATCTTTAGAGGTTAGGTTTCACAGGGCAGCTCTTAAAGTTCTCATCTTCCACATCTGGAAGATCACATTCTGTGGCAACTACTACATCATGTGGATGTTAGGTGCCTCTTTTCTGTCAGAACTGTGTATTACTCGCTCGTGACTCTTCTACTTTAAAAGCACAGCCACACAAACATCTTGTTACTGTTCATAGGCCCTTTATTACAGTTTCCATATTGTTGTAGCCGTAGACCAAACTAGAGGAAAAATTTATTGTATAATACTTAAGACAACTGTAGTCATGAAACAGTTCAAAGTCACCTTCCAGCTAAACAGGTAGTTGCCAGCAGCCCTAGCAACCAAACTAGAACCAGAAGGAAAACACCCCTTCATACAGACCCGCATGCCAGCTGTGACCTCAGAGAAGGCTAAGCTCCCAGAAAGAAGGCTGACCTAGCCTCTTCTTGGCACACAGTTCAGCTCTGAGTTCGCTGCAGGGAAGGAGGCCAAATCCCTTCAAGATCAAACAGAAGAAGTGGCCAGAGGAGTGTCCCTCTCCCCGCAGACACCCGCTTTGATCCCTATCTCTAGGGGGACTATTGACTCTCCCCCAGAACTGCTGCCTACAGAAAGCAGGATTTGGGCAGAATGATCCCAGAATGAGCTCTGTGCAGTGACATCAAAGTTATTTGGGAAAAATTATTCTGGAAGAAATACAGGAAACTAGGAGGGGACCAAGTTTGTGGAAAGAACTGGCTGAGGGTCCAAGCAACCCATTTCTTTCAACTTCACTAATTTTTTGTTAAGTTGAAAGACATGGATTATTAGATTCCATAGCAGGATATACACACCTGAGACTCGGGGCTTGGCCTCTGCATTTTTGAGAGGAGGAGGAACCAAGGGAGAGAAGAGTTGAGTGGGCTTTGCCCAAGCCTCAAGTCTCAGGTATAGATCCAGCTATGCCTGTTGCCTTGATGAACAGACTTTTATTATTAATTGCTTTCTTTCTACATCCAGAAGAGCCCATCAATGTGTTGGCATAATGCTCCACTGTTACCTCCCTTACCATTTTGTTGGATGTTACCTCCCTTACCGTTTTGTTGGATTTTCTAGTTAACTCTCAAAAAGATCATGGTGGCAGCTTTAGACTGTTTTTAACTAGTTGGTTCATGCATGCTAAAAAAAACTCAAGAGAGAGATAATTTTCAAATGAAGTTCTGGCCAGGGCTGAATATGAAACCTTTATAACAAGTAGGCCCCCTAAACATAACTTTTTTTTTTTTTTTTCCTGGTTCAAGTTTAGGACTAAATGAAGAGGAATTGGAAAGGTTCCAGAGGATAGTAATGAAAATGATTAAAGGACTGATGATGAAAGGTTCAAGGAATTGGGATTACTTAGCCTGGAGAAGAGAAATTTGAGGGGTGATTTAATGGCAATCTTCAAGTACAGTATGAGGAGGGTTATTTTAAGTATGGTAGCCAGCTGTTCCCCAGCTGCACTGAAGGTTACAAAGGGGAAATCGAGCTAAAATTTCAGCAGAGAGGTTTAAGTTGGACCAGTGATAGTGGTTCTCAAAGTAGCTCAAGGGATAGAAAACCATTGTGGAAGAACATGACATACTCCCTTTTAAACTGAAAATACAGTTTTTCCTAATCAGATACCAACTTGCAACATGTACTAGTAAGGTAAAAATTACAAAATACAACTCAGGACTTAGAAAATGTTGACTGGGAAGACGGGTGGGGGTGTTGAAATACCTTCACCACTGGGACCCCACGATGTGGAAGCCCAGTTTGAACACCAATGAGCTCTGAAGAGAGGCAGTACCTGTGGACTTCCAATGAGCACCACGACCAGATGGTGGGAGCCCATGATCTGTGCTCAGGAAAGGACTCACTCCCATCTGACAACCCTCTTTTTTTGCTGTGACCCTGTTTCATACCTACACCTGGAAAAGGAGGGAGGCCCAAGCCATACAAGTACTTTTGAGGACTGCATGTCTAGGAGACAGGGCAAGGTGCCCCTATACAGCCAGTGCTGGCCTATCCCTGGAGAAGGCTGCACCAGCAGCACCCCTCTCACACAAACTGCTCCTCTCTACAAACCAGCTCTGCCCTGGCCTGTGGATTTAGTTCATTACCAATTTTAGGTTATCAGGAACTTCACTCTTAATAAAATGACACTTTTTAAAAATGTTTTATTACAAAGCTTCTTTTAAAAAATGCTCAGCACGTTAACTCAAACTGGAATGACAAACATTAGGATGACAGTTTTGGGCAAAGGCTGTGCCTTGCTATTTAAAAAAAATGGGTACATCAATGCTCATTTTAACAACTGGCATAAAATCCCACTAATTGGCTAATAAAAACAGATACAAATACAGAACATTTAAAGTAATAACAATTCAAGTGCTGGGCTTTTTACAACAAGGGGGTGATAAGGAAAGAAATGAAAATTCACTGCAAACCAGTCTGCTGAATGCATCTGTTAAGGTTTACTGTTTAAAAAAGAAGAAAACCAAAGAAAAAATAAACTGAAATAGGGCTGCCAATTGCTACCAACAGAGTGGATTTGGCTATTACATTTATTTAGCTCTACTGAACACCTTACAAGGGCAGAGAAGCCACTATGTGTTACAGGCAATTCACAGAGAAGCCACTTACCAGAGAAGCTGTCTCAGAAAAAGAAGGCTTCTTTTTATTTCATTATTTCAAACTTTTCCAGAACTTTGAATTTTATTTAAAAGCTCATAGCTAGCAAAATATACAAGAAAATTAAAACTAAAAAGTGTAAATTAAAAAAATTCAAGTTTAAAAAAGCAAACAAAAAAAACTGATCCTTTTGCACTGTTAAATAAAAGCTTTAGGAGAAAAGAAGAGAAAGAAAAATGAAGACAGAAACAAAGAGGGAACTCTTCCACGAACTCCTCCACTGGGGTGCTGATGGATGTGCTGGCTGCTGGCTCCAGTTGCGCATGGCAGGCAAATGCAGCCAAGTTACTGTCCTTGCCGAAAGGTTACAGGTTTGGATGCAAGATGCTCTGGGAAGTGCACACAGAGATGAGGGGAGAAAAGCTGCTCAGCTGCCCCACAGCCTGCTAGCATTCTCACGTGCTTTAACATTTCCTTTTAAAAAACCTTTTTATGCTTTATTTTGGAACTTGGCCCTTGCAGTAGACGAAAGAGGAGTTGGCAGTGATTGTCTTTATGGATCAGGGTCTCTAGCAGTGACCTCAGGGTAAAATTGATGTCAGTGTTCCTTTGGGGTCGACTGGGCAGGCCGTGGAGACAGTCTGGATTTTCAACAAGCTTCCATCTCCAGAAGAGGTCCTGGGGTCGCTGCCTTGGCTTTGCACGTTGGGAATGAGCTTCGTTTTCCACCTCAAGAAGGAACAAATGAAATGCTATTAATATGAATTTGCCGTAGGCCTTAAGATTATAACCTCTATTCTATACCATATATGTCTTATAACCTCTGCATTTAATTAATCCATTTTGCTGATCTGGGGATGGCTAAAACAAATTGCCCTATGCAGTCAAAAATCCTGAGAGTACACTACAGAGTTAATATAGTGACATTTTTACTTTGGTTCCATGTATATGTATGCACAGAGTTATGATGTGAGATGTAGCTAATACTCTGGGTCATAGTAAAAAGAACAGAAAAAAGTTTGAAAAACACAAGTAGGAAACAGCCAAACAAGAATAGGGAAGACAGGCAACAGCCAGATCAGGGAAAGACGTGTCATGCCGCAATGTTTGGTGTTTTTAGTCCACTGTGGGAAGCCATTCTATGATTCTACATAGGACAGACATATTCACATTACCCAACGCACTGCCAGCTCCTGTGACGCTGTGTGCTCTGTCCGCTCATATTCACAGTCCAGAGGATACAAACCTCTCCCTTTTTCCTTAAGATCTTACAATTTTCAAGATTTTTTTTTCCTTCCTAACATCTAGGATCTTTAATGTTAACCTCGGAAAGGACACTCAGCAAATATGTTCAAGTAATGTTGCCAGATATTGGTGATAATGATTTTCAAAAAAGAGAACTCCCACATCCCCAAAACTTTAATGATCTGAGATTTTTTAAAAAGTGATTAATAGTAAAATGTAACAGTGTAACAAGATGAGACAAAGACAAAAGGAAAGTAAAAGCATGGCAAAGTTCCGTTCCTTCACTCCAGAGAGCACGTGCTTCCGCTGCTTTGAACTTGGGGAGGCTGCTTTCCCTTAGTGGCAGCGATGCTGGAAGCACCTTCTCAACCTGGGTCCCTCAACAGCCTCAGATGAATCCCAACACTTTGTGCTTGTGATTGTGCTATCTGTGTTACAAGCAGGAGTTTCCTTTTAGAAACTCGGTCTAAATAATGGTGGATTATCATACACTTTCATTTCAATGGAAACAGAAAGTAAAAGAGAAATAAAAGGAAGCTTTGACATATTTAATAATGAATACAAAAGTCTAGATGGCAAGTTACAGTCCACGAAGTACTTTCCACGGAAGGATGGTGATCTATGGAATGGGAACTGCGAGAACACCTGCCCCTCAGGCTGTTGGAAAGAGAGGTTTGGCTCCTATATTTAAAGTGCTCACAAAGTGCACAGAGCAGAGCAAGCCCTGCAAGCAGGTTAGCTAGTATTATTATTCCAATTACGCCCAATGAGGCCCCTAAAAATGATCAGGACTACAAAGAAGCTATTTGTATACCTGGGTAGCTACTGGACAAGCAAAAACCAACCAACCAACCAACAAAAAACAAAATAGGAAATCAGCCACAGAATGATTTCAACTGAGGAGGTACTTCAATGACAATTTCAATTCCTATCCTCCTGGAAAATCAACGATTCCTTGTTTAACAGGAAAACACTAGTGCGTTGTGACACTTTAACTGAGCAGAGGTATGGATCCCTCACGCAGGAGGATCAAAGAGCTGTGAAGGACCCTGCCTTTCTTGGAGAAAGAAACAGGGCTCTAGCAGAGCCCGGGGTGGGAGAGAGGGCACCCCACAGATTCCTATTTACATTATAATTTTGCATCACAGATTTTCAAAGGTTTGGTCCAGGTTGCTCTTCCTGGGAAGGTTTTCCTCTCAGTCTGACATGAAAACATTTAGTTTCCTGATGAGGCCTGGCCTTGCAGTCCTAGGCTAGCGCCTGAGACAAGCACTGGGGCTCAGAATAGACTGGCCCTTGGCAGCCAGCAACGCCTGAGGGAGACAACCTGCCCTTCTGTTGGGCCATCCCTCCACGGCCTGACATAGCGAACCCGGAGTACTGAGGTACAGACAACCTCCATGGCCCTGCTGTGGCCCCATTCTCAAGCAGGGCTAACACCTCCAACCTAGAGCACCTGCACTTCCGCTGCCCCAGTCTTCCTGTCCCTTCACTGCCTTACCTAAGGGTGACTTCTCCTTTCTTCTTAAGCTGAGTACAAGTGATAATACAGTGGTTAACACAAACATGGGTGCCCAGAGATGGCCATTAACTAAAAGATAGTATGTCACTTACCCAGAAAGAGTCTACATCTCCTAATAAAGTCATCTCTTTCCACAGTCTCACATTTTCCCACCTGTTATTTCCTTATTTCATGGGGTCACCTTGCAAATTCTCCTGGAAGGTCGGCTTCAGAGAGCCTCTGTACAGTTGCTTACCAAAAAGCAACGAATCCCTTCCAGGGACTAGTGCTTAAAAAAAAAAGCAAATAAATTCCTTCACTATGAATGAGGCAGTTTGTCCCTGGTGGCTCTTTTAAAATACAGGGATGTCAAGGGAGACCAAGTCTTATCTCCGAGTGGGAGAAACGGGGGCCTTGCAGTGTTGCTTTACAGATATAAAACAGGTCCAGTCCAGATTCTTTTCAAGAAACCACAGGCATGAGGCTCCAGAGGCTGGAGCGTCCCCACATCTAAGACTTCACTAGGGGGCTGCGGCTGAAGCTGGGCCAGGCCAGGCAAGCTCTGGCACAGCCCAACCTACCAGTGAAGTCTGCGCAATCAAAGCCAGCAATTACTGCTCTCCGGCTGCGGCTGGGCTTCAAAGGAAGTGAGGCAAGGCCCATCTTACATATGTTCAGACTTGGGCTCCCTCCACCAGAAGTCACCACGCATTTGTACTGGGGATGCAAAGGTGGCACAAGACCCCACCAACCCCATATAATAGAACCCCTTGCTCTCCTGGACCAAATTCCAATCTTGACAAAATATCCCATCAACCAAATGGAACCAGGAACCCAAATGGGCAGAGTTCCTTACTAAAAGCCCAAGCAATAAAGATGAATCTAAAGATTTCAAAAGTGGGCCTGTTCTGGGAGATCAACAGCACCGACCCTGGGCCAACAGGACTTTACAGACCCTGACTCAGGAATGAAGAAAGGGAAAGCGGGAAATTCCTTCTCTCTAAGCGCAAACAAATGTAAAATCCTACCAAAAGCAGAGCGTTTGGCCAGCTTATGTCCTGTGGGTTCCTTCCCAGGCTGTCCTCTGGAAGGGAGGGCCAAGGAGACAAGCCTATGGGTGAGCTCTGAGATGGCGGAGTGGAGGGTCAGGAGCAGGCAAGGGCCAGCCCTGTCACGATGCCACTCAGGGCTCACTGGCCAGTCAGTTCAAGCTGTCCAGGCCAAGGCAAGGGCAGCAAAGCTGGTGTCTAGGAACAAAATGCACCCCCGCCCCATCATGTAATATCACTTCCTTGTTCAGAATTGGTGAGGTTACAAAAAAAGTGAGTTGGAATAAAAGATCCTTCCTTCATCGTCCTCTTCCTTTTACGCCACTCTCAAATGCTACTAACAAGAGGCAGGAGCCTTAAGCGATGTGCAGTTTGAGGGGAGAGTATTAGAGACTGGTTTTATGAGAGGTGAACAGATTCACAGTTTTAACTGCAAAAACTGCATTCCAGCAGCACACCACACACCTCATGTCAACTGTCCCCATTTTTACGCCTTGGGAAAAACTGACAAAAGCCTGTGATTTGAGGGTGTGAACTCTTCTGCTGCACAATGTCATGTGTGTATGAAGGAAGAGAGGTACAGACTTCTAGAGCAGGAGGCAAGCATGACAGAGCTCGTCTACTCCTGTTGTTTTAGCAGAGACTGAGGAATATGATCATAAAAGGACTGGCCCATGGTGACCCCTAGAGAGTCCCAGTGCTGGGCTGTTCCCTAGGCCTCCTGGCACCACAAAAGTGACAGTCTCGTTGACTTGAAGGTGGTCTTGTCTATAAGAAGCTGGTGAGGGGGAAGGAACAAAAACACTGTCCAGTGGGCACTGATTTGCCAGGCACCGGGACACGGACTTTAGAATTTCACATAATCATCATTACAGTTTGCATCTTCCCACCCACTTACAGATAAGGATACTGAGGCTGCGTGAGGTTCAATAACTTGCCAAAGGTCACACAACTAATAGGCAGCAGGATTAGCTTCTGAACTCTCAACACGTGCTCTCTCCACCATACCTTGGAACTAAATTATCATTCACTTTCTTCTCTCCTTCCTACCTTCCATCATTCTGTCTGTCTGTCCCTAGGCAACAACCCCTGTATGCTGGTGGAGGCAGTCTACATCTGTAACAGTGCCCCCCAGGATATCACGCCCTGTTTGAAGAAGCATGATAAAGAGAATAAAACACATAAGTTAACTTTGAAATTTAAGTCCCTAAGACTGGAAATATAACCTACAAAAGCCAGCTTCAGCTTCTTGACAGTAAACATTACCCAACATTTGAAAAAAAGAAAAATGAAAATATGTGGTTAGGAAGGTTAACACTGAGTTTTGTTTCTGCAGCTGAGTGACTCCTTAGTCCCAGCATTCAAGACTAGTTAGTTAGTCCCCTAACCACAAAGTTCTAAAACAAAAAGATTCCCAGAAGCTGGAGGTGGGAGGAAAGGGGTCACTGGCCACTCCTGGATTCATGTTCTACCAAGGCAAGGTTGAGTGACCTGTGCGGCTTCCTCCCCTGCGGCTATTCAGAGTGAACTACCATCGGCTCAACCAGACTTTGGCAATGTCAAGGTGACTTTGAGACAAGCCTGTGACTGTTAATGAATTACTCCAGGGGAATTCTTCTGTAGCTACTGGTTTCTCTTCCTGATCAGCCTAGCCCTCTGTGTCTGTCTCCTCTGTGAGGACGTGTGTCCTATTTGTAGGCTGGACCTCCTGGTACAGGTCATGACCGCTAGATCCTTCCTATCATGGGAAACATGGGAGAAATGGTCTTCAGCAAGTTTTGAAGGAGAGCGCCTCAAAAGCCCCCTGCAGTTCTGTCAGCTGAAGGGCTTCCAGAGGACAATAACTAGCTAGGTAGACCTCCCTCATCTACTCACCTCCAAACGCTATCCAACCCACATTTCTCTCACACTAAAGATGCTAAGTTCACCTTCTACAAATGAGGTGACAGGATCAGGGCACACTTTTGTCCCCCACCCCCCCCCCCCCGCCCCCAAACCAAGCCCTTCCATGGTTATGACAGTGTTTGTGTGTGCACCTATGAATCTGGTTAAGCACAGGGAGGTGATAACTTGTGTGGGTTAGAGTGTGGGCTCTGAGGACAGACAGTCCTGGGTTGGGTTTGGATCCTAGGTCCATTGGTTACCACCTGGAAATCTTGGGCATGCACTCTGAATGCACCAAACATGTTTCCTCATCTGTAAAGTGAAGATAAGAAGCTGCTCCACCTCATCAGGTGCGCTGCGGGATGTGGGAAATGTATGTGCAGAGCTGGGTGGGTGCGGGGCAGGCGCCCTGAAGCAGCCCATGTAGTGAGTGCAGTAAACAGCAGAGGATGGAGAACTTGGGCTCAGAGCTGACAGTAATTCACTCTGCGGATGCAGCGCTGCTGCTCACCGGCTGTGTGGCCCGGGACAAGTGATGTTTTCTCATCCTTCAGACAGGACTGAAATCTGTCCCCTCCACAATGGGGCTGTTCCAGAATGAGAGGAGGCAACACATGCAGAGGCATCTGTTAAAGCCTCGGGAATGTGGCAGGTGGTCCATACAGGTTGGGACCATTTCTGCTGTTCCAACTTCACGCGACACATTTGGGGCAGCAAGCAAGATTCATACTATTACAGAACTTCTGGTAGAAAATTAAGACCAACAGAGTATTCTGCAAATTAATTAAAATATCTCTTATGAAACGGAATGTTTCGAAAAGCTGATGCTAGATGAGAAAAAGTAATCCCAATAGAAAAAAAAGATTCACAAAAACAATATCTAGGCATGTAGAAACATTGAGTCCAGAGACAGACGTAAACCTTAAGCCTAAAAGTGAGCAGTTTAATTTTTAATGCTTTTAATTTTTCTCTCATTCTGTCAAAAAAGAATAAAGTCACTTTGCTAAAGGTCACAGACAGCTATGAGCAGCAGGATTCCCCACTCATCGGCTCTCAGTAACATGGCAGCTTCATTTATGAAGAACACTGCTGAGGAAAAACACGTTAAAACGATCTGAAGGTACCACAGTAATGTCACGAAATTTATGTGCAAAAATAGCACATTTTAGCCTTTCTTAAAAGAGCCCTACCCTCTATACCCCAACTCAGACCCCATTTACTTTTAATTTATATATTATTCAATTAAGCTTCATTTTTCTGGTTCCTAAATCCACACAAATCATAAGAAACATATTATTGTGGGCAGAGGGTATAGTCCCAAACAGCAAAGGAAGCCACAAAGTAATTATTAAAAAGCAGTTTCTTAAAATTCCACATTATTTGGGGTCATTTAGAATAGTATTATACAAACCACCATACTCCTTGTGGCATATATAATATCCACTGTAAAATAATGGCATGGCGTATTCGTATTCAAATCAATTTCAATGTACTCTGCTGAAGAAGACAGAGTTGCATCCAAAAGTGTTTTGAAAAATTACATGTTTTGACACTTAAAGATGTAAACCATATAGGTTATCTGAGAAACTCCATTATCCAGAAGGGCTCATTTCCACACAGTTCCTCACAACTCAGTAACAAACAGTTCTATTAAACAAAATTTATCCGAAACCCTTCTTTTTCATTCTAATATTCTACTGCATTGATCTTAATTTCATTTTGTAAGTTTTCATGAACAATACTAAACATGAAGCATCTCAAGAGGGTTTTAATGAACCTCATATACTTCTCTCCCTCTGCTATTATTTTTTAATGGCACCCAATCAGTCTTGCTTACCTGAGGGTCTATTTCTCTATTTCTGATCCCCAAGGCAACTTAAACACAATTCTAGCTCCTCTGATCATTAAGGAGAGAAAAGAGAATTGATGGAAGGGATACTGCCCATTCTTAAAAGCTTTCACTGTACCTATGAACCTAACCCAATTTCTTTATTAACACAGAGCTGTCTAGATAAAACCACCCCAACTACCAGCTTACTAGTGAGCTATAGTGGACATCTCTCTGGCTGCTGCCCAGCTCTCCTCTCCATTATCCCAACTCCAACACTGTTAGAGCAGTGAGCTCCTGACAGCCATTTTGTACAATGTGACCTTCTCCTCTGACCACAGCTGATGATGGATTGGGGTGGAAGTTTGACCCAAGTTGGGCTAACCAGAGTCGCTTCTATAGAATTTGAAAGAATTATTGTCTCTTTGGGAGATGATACCGTAACAACATATAGCTTGAGTGCTCTGAACATATGGCTCAAAGAACTGAGCGAGTCAATCTGGGAAGGGAAGGAGGAAGTGATTTTCAGGGAGGGGCAGATGGAAGAAGCAGGGAAAGTCTCTGGACAGCTTTCCAATTTCCAGCTTTCTTTTTGGCCCAACTGCACTACTGTCCTTGGATTCCACAAGATGCTCCTATATCTTTAAAATACATTTCCCCTTTCTCCGTAAGTGAGCATGGTTTGTTTCCAGCACTTACCATCAAAAGGCTCCCATGAACGTGCCTAGGGATCCTGGAGCAATGGCCAGGATGTAGAAACCTGCAGTCCATGCATAATCACCTAGGGACCCTGGAGCAATGGCCAGGATGTGAAAACCTGCCTTCTACGCATAATTGAGTCCAACCACACTGTCATTATGCTGCCATTGCTATTTAAGACAATGAGACCAAGCCTGAGCTTATCTGTAGTCAAGTGTCATCACCTTGTGAATCCTGTACACATTTCCTGTTAGTCTGTGACAGATGTCACAGGGATTTGTGAACACAAGCATAAGAAGAAGGAAGACATGGGTAGGCCGTCACCTCAGACTGCAGCATTCCCAGAAACGACACATAAGGGAGCCTCTCCGGGCCACCATAACCTTCACCTCCTATGCAACGATCTGGCCATCCGCACGCCAGCAGTCGCTTCCATAGGACCTCACGACTGTGGTAAAACGGCGGCCCAAGGTTCCCCCAAGTGCGGGACAGTGCTGAGCAGGGTGCAGACATTTTCCCAGGAGGTACCAAACTGTGGCCAAGGGTAGCTGCGCTGCCACGTGTTGCCGTGGCTGCCATGCGACGCTTTGTTCTCCCCAGTTTGCCACTCCCCTTCCCCTCCCTAGATGTAGGCTGCCTTCCCAAGAGTTCTGAACCCCCAGGGGTCTTTTGCTTGTTTGGTAACAATTCTAGCTGAGGTGCTTTCTAAGTATGTTACAAAAGATAAAGAATGGAAAACAGGATGTCATTTTTTCACCTTCTAGTTGTGGAAGCCTTAATTTTTGCTCTGAGACTTAGATAAGACTTAAGAGTTCTTCAGCCACCAACTTCCTTTTAATTCTATTAATTTTTAAGAACCTGGTTTTGTTTCTAACTAGACATCACCAAGAAGCTTACTGATACTTAATGTTGGTGATGACATTGTGGAACAGAACTTGGAACAAAGATTAGGCAAAAGTGTCAAACTTACCAGAGTGAGCTTCAAAAATCATAGGAATTAAATATTTTTCTCAATGAGACCACTGAAAATATTTAGAACTCTCCCTGGCAGCTCTAAGAGGACAGGGCTAAATGTTGAACACCAGGCACAGTTCCTGGCAAACCCTCAGGGTTGCAGTCCTCTCACTGGTCCAGATGATGCTTCTGTTCCCACTCTGCAACTTGTCAGCTCTGTAGCACAGCTTCACAGGACCCAGGAGCCCCAAGTTCTCAAGACTTAACCACCTCATCAGGCTCTCAAACATCACCATCAAAGAAAAGCCAGAAGCAATATTTTATAAAATGTAATTCCAAGTACTGAACATTAACTTAGCTTAGCAACTACCTCTCATGCTCATCTCTTGGCCCTAGGGAAATAAAGGCTGAAGTTTTTATTTAGCAAAATGTGTTTAACCAGAGGATTTTTAAATCTTTTTTCTCCCCCCTGAGACGGAGTCTCACATTGTCGCCCGGGATAGAGTGCGATGGTGCTCTCTCGGCTCACTGCAACCTCCACCTCCCATGTGTAAGTGTTTCTCCCCACTCAGCCTCCCGAGCAGCTGGGATTACAGGCGCCTGCCACCACACCCGGCTAATTTTTTTGTACTTTTAGTGGAGACGGGGTTTCACTATGCTGGCCAGGGTAGTCTCGAACTCCTGACCTTGTGATCTGCCCGCCTTGGCCTCCCAAAGTGCTGGGATTACAGGCGTGAGCCACCGCACCCAGTCTTTTTTATCTTTCAAAAGTAGACTGTTCCTTCTTTTAAATTAACTCTTACGTCATATAACTAAAGGAAATACATTAAAGTATCTAAAAATATCTTTTCAATCTATATAATTTAAAGATGGTAGACTTTTTGTATTTGTTTTGATAAATATTAATAAGCCAATTTTGAAAATTGTTTAATTAGTAAACTCAGAGTCATAATTCTCTCCAGCACTTTAAAAATTATAATTCTTTACTTCTTTAATTTCATATAAATCTTGATTAAGTCAGGAAGAAAGCAAAGTTCAGTATTTGATAATAATCTCTAACTTCTGACAAATTTAAAGGTGGTATTCCAAATCAAACATATACCCAAATACCGGAAATTCACATCAATTCTATTACTATGCTATCAAACCCCCAAATTCTGCAACCAACCTGACAGCTTGAGTGCTGTCTACTACAGGAAGCCTTCCTTGATTTCACTCCGATTTACATATTTCTTATTCTCTTTCTTATTCTATTTTTGTATCAGGCACAGCATGTCACTTCTTCACAGCATAAAACATACTCTTTTATAACTACCCATTTAATATATCTGTATCTTCTTAAACTTGAAGCTCCTCCAAGAAGGGATAGGGTCTCATTTGCAAGCACCGCCACTGCCTAACAGGATTCGTGACTTACAGCAGTCCTCACTAAATGTTTGCGTGGTGAGGAAACAAGTAATTAGACGTCATGACACTGGTCTTCCAGCTGGACCCAGGACAGTGTGTGCAGCCTTACCCCTGAGGTCCTGGGCTCCCAGCATTCCCACAAATGAATAGTCCGAAAAGCTAGTCCAAAAGATCCTGCAGCTTGGGGACCACCATCTCCAACCTGGAGGAATGGCTTTTACGGATCTCATTTCCAATTATCCTAAAAGTTTCTCCGCAGTGTTGAGACCACATTAATGGCAATTTATTTGTTTCAATCTGATTTCACCAGAGTGAAAATTTTTTTAATGCTCAAAAGTAGAAACACACGGGGAGACAGGAACACAACCAGGTGAATAAAGCACCGCTTCAGGAGCCAGCCTCTCTGCTGGGCTGCATACGGCCACAGCGCTGGCACTGCCTATCAAAAAACGGGAAGTATTCCATGCAACCCATAGGATCTTTAAAGAAATGAAAACACAAGTTTTTTGTTTTTTAACTTTTCTTTGAGAGATGGGGTCTTACTTCATCGCCTAGGTTGGAGTGCAGTGGTGCAATCATAGCTCACTACAGCCTTGAACTCCTAGGTCCCAAGCTATTCTCAATCTCAGCCTCCTGAGTAGCTGGGACTACAGGTGTGTGTCATCACGTCCAGTTAGTGGTTTTTATTTTTCGTACAGACATAGTTTTGCCATGTTGCCCAGGCTGGTCTCAAACTCCTAGCCTCAAGTGATCCTCCCATCTCTGCCTCCAAAAGTGCTGGGATTACCAGCATGAGCCACTGCATCTGTTCTAGCTTTACCTTAACTCATCAACTTCCCTTCAGAATTGAAAACCAGCTGTGTGAGATTCCACATCACACTCTTTGACAGACTGGTTTGCTTTTTGTTTTTGACAGTCCTATTCTGTTGCTCAGGCTGTAGTGCGGTGGTGTGATCTTGGCTCACTGCAGGCTTGACATCCTGGGCTCAACAGATCCAACCACTTCAGCCTCCCTAGCAGCTGGAACTATAGGCACACGCCACTACACCCAGCTAATTTCTGTAGAGAAGGGATCTTGCCATGTTGCTCAGACTGGTCTCAAATTCCTGGGCTCAAGCAATTTACCCACCTCAACTTCCCAAAGTACTGGAATTACAGGAATGAGCCACCATGCCGGGCCTGTAGGATTGGTTCTAATCAAGTATTTGATTATTTCTAAGCTGAGGTCAGCACTAGTATCTGGCAAACAAGGAACCATATTATTACATTAGTGGAAAATCAAATTCTCAAACTAGAGGCAATGCTTCTAATATCCCAGGACACAAGGTAGCCATCCTGGGGAGGAAAGAGGGACACAGGGGGTGATCTGTACAGGAACTGAAGAACAACCCCATCATGTATAAGCCATTTTCAAGGTCATGCAGAGGCTTTATAGTTATATAGAGCCACTCAGACATAAAATGATGACTACAAATTAGAAAATGAAAAAAGAGATCTGAGTCCCTATAATAACACTGGGAGGCAGTGCAGACCACATAAAAGCAAAGCAGACCAGAAAGTTGGACTTGAGGGAGAGACAGACAGGGATCTCAGAGGACACTGGACACAATCCTTCACTTATACCGAGAAACCAGAGGCTTTAGGTGACCTGCCCCAGGCCACACAAATTTACACAAGAGCTAACCTGGGAGACTGGGTGGCCTCATTCCTGTGCTCTGCTGTTTCCATAACATGACGCTCTGTTCCCTTTGTCTTTCATTTCTTTGCCAGGGCTCTGTTCCAGAACAGAAGACCCCCTCTATTTTTCTGTGACAACAGGAGTTATTTCTGAGTGCCACCTCCTTGGAGGTGCCTTTCTTGACCATCCAACCTAAAAGCAGACCCTAATTTACTCCCTAATTTATTTTTATTATAGTACTTATACCTTCCTGTTTGTTTTTTTTTTTTAATCAACTACCCTCACAGCAACATAGCAAGCACTGTGAGAATAAGGACCTTCTTTGCTCCATCCAGCACCCTATTTCCAGGTCATACAAGTCTCCACAAGGCCTATCTTAGGTGCTCAATAAATGCTGAATCATGACTGAATAAGTCAGCTCTACACAAACAGAATGTCTCTGAATTCCTACAACAAAGGAAGGGGTGGGGATACAACAGAAGTATTATCATGGCTAATTTATGGAAATCTTTATGAAGGTGGATCTGAGCTCCTCTCTACTCTACAATTCTTATCCAATAACTGCCAGTTCTGGTCTCCAAACTCAGGTGCTGTGCAGGGCAGTGACTTCAAAGGCTGCATGACTGGTCCGGGAATGAGAGGGAGGGCAGCACCAGAGACTGATTACAGGAAGCTCAACCAACTGGAGCCTCACCAGCGGCGGGACGGCCTGAGAATGTTTTTGGGGGGTAGGGTGGAGAGAGAGGGTTCTTTTTGTTTTTCTTGTGCAGGATAGAGAGAACATCTTAACCTTAAGAAAATATAAATAAGTGACAAGAAAGCACAATGACAGCTGTGACTTACTAGAAAAAGATGTTTGGGATACACTTTAGGACCAAAATAGCCATCTTTTACATCTAAAATACCACAGGATGCTAATCGTGAAGAACACCAAATCGAGTACCAAACTCTGAAATACAGAAATACATTTTTGCATGCTTTTTAATAAAAACAGCTTCACAGATTTTGGTGCAAACAGAAGTGAAGTAAATCGAGTACCAGCCCTTAGCACACTGCCACTCTGAGGGCTTTCTTTTTACAGGTAGAACATGAAAAAACTTCTGGCCATTCCTAAGTGTTCAGTAATTAAAACAATTTTTTTTCCAAAAAAAAAAAAAAATACAAGGCTTATGATTTTGACTAGATTTACTTCTACTATGAAGCCATGAGCTACAGGGGTTGGTGTCATCGGCCATGCTTACATCCTATCTGTGCTTCTTTTTTTTTTTTTTTTTTTTTTGAGACGGAGTCTCGCTCTGTCACCCAGGCTGGAGTGCAGTGGCCCGCTCTCTGCTCACTGCAAGCTCCGCCTCCCGGGTTCGCGCAATTCTCCTGCCTCAGCCTCCCGAGCAGCTGGGACCACAGGCGCCCGCCACCTCGCCCGGCTTATTTTTTTGTATTTTTAGTAGAGACGGGGTTTCACCATGTTAGCCAGGATGGTCTCGATCTCCTGACCTCGTGATCCGCCCGTCTCGGCCTCCCAAAGTGCTGGGATTACAGGCTTGAGCCACCGCGCCCGGCCCTATCTGTGCTTCTAATAACCAAGCCAGGTGACTGGTTCAGAAGAGGTTCTTGATTAATAGCCACTAAGTTAAAACAATTATATTATTTTTTATCGTATATGAAGGGATGGTCCTCCTTCCACTTGGAGGAAAGTTTGCCACTCAGTATTAGTTTAGAAGAGTTTTGATATCATAAAACTACAGTGATGGGATTTGGAAAAACCTGGGGAATCTGAATAAAGATGAAGAAAGTTTCACAGAGGAGAGGGCAATTGACTTAGGTCTCAGTAGGAGGAAGGAACGCGTCTGAGCTCCAGCTGTGTGCTGGCCGCGGGGCAGATCCTGCACATCAACCACAGCAGGGGGTAGGCATCAATATTCCTTTTCCAGGTAAGGAAAATGAAGAGTAAAAAGCTAAAGTAGATTGCTCAGGCAGTCACCTGATTTAAAATTCAGATCTATTTGGTACCAAAATCTCTGCTGGTCCCTTTGGGCAAGTTGTTTGAAACCTCAGCACCAAAATTAAGTTCTAACAGTTTAGGTAAGGGCCACCAGGCTTAGTCAAGAGCCAGATGAGCTGCAGGATAACACTCTTTTCCTATGAAACACGGCAGAGATCTGTCCATTCCTCTGTAGAGGAAATGGGCTTTTGAAGCCCAGGGACAGCATGTGCGGTGCCCTCCCGCCATGTGGGGAACTACTAATAATTTTGTCTGGACTGAGCACAGGACTCAGAAGGGCTATGCTGAAAGTGAGGGGAGGCAGACAGCAAGAATGACTGGGGGCAAAGCTACAAGGGCAGGGCTGGGCAGACCCACACACTAAGTGGCGGGTGCTTTATGTTTCAGCCAATGGGAAGCACCGGCTGTTTCCATGTCGGGAAGTGACATACAATCTGAGTTGTGGGAAATCTCTCTGGGAGCAATGTGAAGGATGAACTTGTAAAAATAAAGCCTGGAGGCAGAAAAATTATTAACATGTATTACAGTACTCCAGATGGAAAGTCTGAGCACCTGAACTAGGGCTGTGGCAGTGGTAAGTGTGAGAGAAAAGGCTCCAGACAGACCCCAAAGACAGGGATGGGAAGACTTGGTGATTGACTGGACGTGTGTTCCTAGAGAGAGAAAGGATAACCAAAGGCAGCTCCTTTGAGAACTGTTACCAGGAGAAGATGTACACATACTGCTAATTCAAAGCTTAATAAAGACCAAGACTTAATTTACAATGTCAAGTTCCTTGGGCTAGTGGTCATGTGGAAATAAATTTTAAAAATTATAGTAAAAAGAAATAAAATATTACTTATAAATACTAGAGTAAAATCTAGCAAGTTATCAATAAAGAGAAATACTTGATAGAAGAAACACAGTTAAATAAGTGCCCATGCCATATTAAATAACAGAAAAAAAATAAAGCATATATAGCTTTCTGACTAGAAACAAATATATTACTTTTGAGTGACTACATGTGATTTCAATTGAGAAAAAATCTCTACTGAGCAAAAGGTTGGGAGTCCTGGGCTAAAATGGTGCTCCTCAGACCCACCCTGGATTTGCTGAGTAAGATGGCATTTTGCTTACTGTTTGTTGTCATTTGTTCTTTTTTTAAGCAGGCCAATTTGCCACTGATCAGTAAGAAATGGTTTAGAAGAAAGAGTTAGGGGAAAGGAAATGGAGGAAGAATAAATGGGCCAAAAGGGAGAGAAAAGATAAAAGCATACTATATTGCAAATACATAGCCGGTATAAAAACCATCAGATTTTTTAAAGTACTAATTTGATTTTGCTGAGTTCTCCTCTTTAAGGAGCAATGTCGAATGATCTCGTTATGAGCAAGAAGATTCACAAGCAAGTGCCTCTTTTTATAACAACTAACGTCAGCAGTAGGACCAGAGAGTCGTTCTTACCATGTTTCAGATGTAGGCAGCTGTCATTCTTGGACCTGTACCTGCAGAAAATTGTGTCTTTAACAAATTTTTATTGAAGAGGTTTTTGTACATTCCAAATACGTAGTAGCTACAATATCATGTGAACTTGTTTGCTTTACTTTTCATGGTTCTTATACCAGCCATTTTTATTTGTGCAGTACAAGTAGTGGCCTTATTTTTAATGAAAGAAAAAAGGAAAATAAATGGGACCTCACTGATGTCTTGAATTAATGTACAAGAAAGACAAACCCTATTATGATGTTTTACATTTTTAAAAAACCCAAATCACAAAAGAGATTCTCAAGGGAATACCAGGTAACACATCATTTAATCATCATAAAATATTGTATCTTTAAGGAGTTATATAAAATAGTGAAAAGGCAAGAGTGTTAAAGCAAAGTAAACACAAACAGAAGCAAAAATAAAACAAATAAACAAAAATCCCACAGTTCACAACCAGGATTCCAGCTGACAGGGTTTGGGAAACAGTTTTTATAGGTACCTTCCCACAGTCACATTTAAAACAGGTCTTTTAAATTTTTTAAAAGAATTTCAGGAAGAAAAAGCAGAGTTAAAGAATCATGAGTTATAGTGACAGAAGAAAGAATGTGTAGAGAGATGCAGACTGCTTTAAAAGGTGTTTGTCAGAAGCCTGAGGACTGACTGGAAAGTCTCATGGTGCCTACCTGATGTAGATTCCTGTAGTTTCTCTCTCTTCCTCTTCTTTTTCTTACCCTGGAAGAAGAGAGGTATACTGTCATGTCACAGATTGTACCATGAACACACAGATGAATGTGATGTGGAAGTACAGGCAGGCGGACAACAAAGAGGTAAAGATGACTCATTCTCTCTCCCTCTTCACCATCTCTATCTAGAAACAAAGTCAGAGAGCAAGAGAATGGGAGAAAATAGTGACCTGCTGACCTTCGTCTCTATAGCTTCATATTTAACATCATCAATATTGACACCGTGGGTAGACTCTTTGTCTCTCTCTCTCTCTCTCTCACACACACACACACACACACACACGGATAATGATGTCCTAGAGCTGTGGCCATAGGACCTCTCTCTCCCTCTCTCTCTCTCTCTCACACACACACACACACACACACACGGATAATAATGTCCTAGAGCTGTGGCCATAGGACCTCTCTCTCCCTCTCTCTCTCACACACACACACACACATACGCACACGGATAATAATGTCCTAGAGCTGTGGCCATAGGACCTCTCTCTCCCTCTCTCTCTCACACACACACACACGGATAATGATGTCCTAGAGCTGTGGCCATAGGACCCTCTTCTTCAAGGAAAGCCAGCTTAATGAGCCATTCCTTTTCTTAGTAACCAGCACACTTAGAACCCACTCCTGGTAGTGCTTAAGATAAACCTTACTGTGAATTCCATTGTCTAACTGAAAGTTCCCCGGTGTTAATCGAGTACCCACAGGCCCTGTGGCACAGGCACGACAAAACCAAGGAGAAAGGGAGAAGAGATTGAGAGAACCTGAGAAAACTGGAGCTATCTCAAAGACTTATTTCTGGCAATTAAGGACCTTGCTTCCTAAAACAGACAAAATAACATGGATATGCACACCATTTTATTTTTTTTATTTTTTATTTTTTTAAATTTATTTATTATTATTAAACTTCAAGTTGTAGGGTACATGTGCACAACGTGCAGGTTTGCTACATATGTATACTTGTGCCATGTTGGTGTGCTGCAATGCACACCATTTTAAATACATTTCAAAACACCTCAATGCCAGATTTAAAAATTTAGATCCCACTTATAGTGATCTAATTCTCCCTTTTCCTTCATAACTACTTTGCCCTCAAAAATAATTTTATGCCGGGTGTGGTGGCTCACACCTGTAATCCCAGCACTTTGGGAAGCTGAGGCGGGTGGACTACTTGAGGTCAGGAGTTTAAGGCCAGCCTGGCCAACATGGTGAAACTCCGTATTTACTAAAAATACAAAAATTAGCCAGGCGTGGTGGCGTGCGCCTATAATCCCAGCTACTTGGGAGGCTGAGGCAGGAACATCGCTTGAACCTGGGAGGCAGAGTTTGCAGTGAGCCAAGATCATGCCACTGCACTCCGCCTGGGCAACAGAGACTCCGTCTCAAATTATAAGAGCAAGACCCTGTCTCAAAATAATTATTGTTTTAATAGTGTATAGCCATAGTCCGCTTATAGTAAATGACCAACCTGTATCAGGTATTTTCAAATAACTAAAATGTAACACATATCACATCCAATGTCTCTAGCTTACATCTGCTATAATACTCTAACAATTTTTTAAAAGCTGTAAGATTGTACCATATATATTTTGTGGCTCTACAAAAGTGCATATTTCTGCACCTCAAGATAGTTCTTCATGTCACATGGCCATTGAGGTTTTACAGCATCAGAAGGGTGACTGAAATCATCCTCCCTAACACTGAGGCGAAGAACAGGTATTAGTGACCCTGAGAAATGGCACATCAAAAAAAAAAAAGGAGTCCTCTTTCAAGATTTTTATTATTTTTTGAGACTCCTCTCACTGTTGCCCAGGCTGGAGTACAGTGGTGCAATCCTGGCTCACTGCAACCTCCACCTCCAGGGTTCAAGTGATTCTCCTGCCTCAGCCTCCCCAGTAGCTGGGATTACAGGTGCATGACACCACGCCTGGCTAATTTTTGTATCTTTAGTAGAGACAGGGGTTTCACCATGTTGATCAGGCTAGTCTTGAACTCCTGACCTCGTGATCTGCCCACCGTGGCTTCCTGAAGTGCTGGGATTCCAGGTGTGAGCCACCGCGCCCAGCTTCTTCCAAGATTATTAAAGGTGCTCTGGGGACAGAGAGTAGAGAGGGAGGGCACGCTTCTTTCGGGTATCCACAGCGGTCCTTTCAATGTAATTACTGCAAGGTTCGGAAGTTGCTACAAGGTTGTTTCATGTGTCTGGAACCTTATTTCACACTTTCTTCTTTCTCAGCTCCATTTACCCTTCCACCTGTGTCTCAAGTGTTATCTATTCCATGAACCTTCTCTACTCCACACCTTGTTCGTCCATCCCTCACCTCAGGCGGAGCTGGGGCTCCTCTTCTGCGCTCCCCATGACCCTGAGCTCACTGCATGACTGAATGCCTCACAGGTGCTATAACTGGCTCTGTCCCCAGAGCACCACCTGGGTCTCTTAGCACCATGCTCCCCCACTTACACATGCCTAGAACATAGCCGGCACACAGCGACCATCTGAGGCCTGCACCGTTACACTTCTACTGCTAAATCAAATAACCTGTTACCTTCTAGGTATCAATCAGTTCTTCAAGAGAATCTACACTTATGATATGCAAAAAGAACTAAGTAGTTTGGATGTATTAATGTCAAGTTATACAAAAACCCAAATTCATGTATGGTAAAAACAAAAAAAATTTTTGTTAAAATTATATGGACTATATAATATTGGGAAGCATTAAAAACTAAATTGAAAAGTTCTAACATTATAAATATTTGGCTAATCTCACCCAAGAAAATTTGTGCACTATTAATTAGCCTGTTATTAGCCAAAGTTATAAAAACAAATTGAAATTATAAATCTATGTCATGTAATAGGGTATTTTAATATTGAATAATTGAGACATATATTTCACACGATCTCACTGAGGATCAGGGTACCATTCTGGTGACACTAAATGCCTTAATTTTACCTTTATTCTATCCCTGTACAGTACTGTTATTTAAAGAACAGTATCTTTAGATAAAGTACTATCACTGATCAGCTTCTGTTTGCCTCAGTAATTGAATGACTTATTCTGATTATGATGAAAACACTACGAATGAAGCTGGGCTTTCCCTTCATTCAAGGAATATGCAAAACAATTTCCTTTAAAAGTTGTGCAGAGGGAAATCTTTAAAGATAAATTCACATTACAGTAGCTTTCTTTAGAACTACTTTCTTCCCACCCATCGACATGGAGGAAAGGAGAGAGCAGAGAAACAGACAGAATATGTAGGTGTTTCTTTTGCGTCTTTTTAAAAGTTAAAACTCATTACTTAAAGAATTAGAAAAATAAATTTAAAGGCATTCAACAAGCAACGCTGAATAAAATTCACAGCACAATGAAGTTTACAAAGGTCAAATGGGGAAGATTAGCTCTCCTCCTTTAGACAAACTACATCCAAAAGCCACCCAGAGCAGGATTAGAAGAAGACACTTTATTTATTTATTTTTTTATCTTATTTATTTATTTTTTTCTTGAGACAGAGTTTCACTCTTGTCACCCAGACTGGAGTGCAATGGCGCAATGTGGGCTCATTGCAACCTCTGCCTCTTGGGTTCAAGAGATTCTCCTGCCTCAGCCTCCTGAGTAGCTAGGATTACAGGCGCACACCACCATGCCCAGCTAATTTTTATACTTTTAGTAGATACAGGGTTTCACCATGTTGATCAGGCTGGTCTCGAATGCCTGACCTAAAGTTATCTGCCTCCCTCAGCTTTCCAAAGTGCTAGGATTACGGGCGTGAGCCACCATGGCCAGCCAGAAGACGACACTTTTGAAATCCTCTGGGTGAACACCGATCTTCCTACTTACAGGGTGTGCCAAGGGCTCTATACAGAGATGGTAATTACTGCTCAGAAAACAAGAGCCTGGTTCAGGGGTGAAAATTCTTCAACTACAGCAGTCTTACGAAGGCACTGGGCCGGGAACGGTGGCTCACGCTTGTAATCCTAGCACTTTGAGAGGCTGAGGCTGGCAGATCACCTGAGGTCAGGAGTTCGAGACCAGCTTGACCAACATGGAGAAACCCCGTCTCTACCAAAAATACAAAATTAGCTGGGTGTGGTGGTGCATGTCTGTAATCCCAGTTACTCAGAAGGCTGAGGCTGGAGAATCGTTTGAACCCGGGAGACAGAGGTTGTGGTGAGCCGAGATCGTGCCATTGCATTCCAGCCTAGGCAACAAGAGTGCATCTCTGTCTCAAAAAAAAAAAAAAAAAAAGAAGGTACTGGAAGACTGAGCTAATCCACTCAGGAGGAGGAAAACCATGTAGATTTTGAAGTCAGAATGACCTGGGTAAAAACTTCAGCTTAGCCACCTACTACAAGGCCTTGCATAAATTACCTAAACTCTTCAGCCCCTCAATTTCCTCACCTGAAAAATGGGGTGATAATATTCATGTAATAATATTCATTCCACCACTGGGTTGCTGTCAAGAATTTAAGACAGCTCCTAACCATCAGCATATGGTAGTTATTAAGGCAACCAAAATAACTCAGAAGAGCTGACTATGCTGTTTCCCATAAGTAACAGACTCTTACTTCCTGTGTCAAACTTGTATCCAATGTCTGAGCTCCAAATCTTGACCAGTAAAGTGACTTTTTGTATGGAACACATTATAGGAAATAAATTGTGCAACCCATTTCCAGAAATAAGTTCTCATGTGTGTATGACCTCAGATATGCATCCTTGTCATCATCTCTGAGAACGTGAGCCCCACAGGAGCACCTAAAGCAATGGCTACGTATTAAATTGTATATTAATTAATGGCTTCGCTCTTGCTTTTTTAAAAAGAAATAATTCCACTTTTATTAAGACTGACCTTGCTGGCATTTCTAATGTTCGTCTCACACAGACCTTGAGAATTACTATAGACTGAATGTTGTGTTCTCCCAAATACATATGCTGAAATTCTAACCCCTAATTTGATGGTATAATGAGGCAGAGCCTTTGGGAGGTGATCATGTCCTGAGCAAGGAGCTCTCATGAAGGGGATTAATGTCCTTATAGAAAAGATCCTGGAGCACTCTCTTCCCCCTTCTTCTACCTTGTAAAGATACAGCCAGAAGACGAGGACCAGGCCCTCACCAGACACCAAACCTGCCTACACCTGGATCCTGGACTTCACAGGCTCCAGAAGTGTGCGAAATAAACCTGTTGTTTATAACCCACCACGTCTATGGTATTTTATTATAGCACGCTGCATGAACTCAGACATAATAACTGCAAAATATTAAATTATTTTAAGAGCTTAAATAGTGAAAATTATTCCCCTCTATAAAATAAAAGTCTTTGCCCTATCAAGACTACAATAAGTAAGATGCTCAAATTCTACAGTAATAAAACAATTGGCACTATAAATGAGGTATTTCCTGCAGATAAAATTAGTATGACTTAAACATGATATACCTACACTGAATAGAATACATGATAGATGCTGGGGTACAGTAACATGAAAAAAGAATTTTTTACCCAGATCTAAGTAGCTTGTGGCAAAACAGTCACCTGAATACATTGTTTATAAGAAGTGTAAAATAATACAGTCCTTTGGAAAGCAATATGACAATATGTATCAAGAAATTTAAAATAGCAGGGGCACTGGCTCATGCCTGTAATCCCAGCACTTTGGGAGGCAGCAGCAGGCAGATCAACTGAGGTCAAGACCAGCCCGGCCAACATGGTGAAACCCTGTCTCTACTAAAAATACAAAAAATTAGCCGGGCATGGTGGCACATGCCTGTAATCCCAGCTACTTGGAAGGCTGAGGCAGAAGAATCACTTGAACCCAGGAGGTGGAGGTTTCAGTGAGCCGAGATCGCGCCACTGCACTCCAGTCTGGGCGACAGAGTGAGATTCCATCTCAAAAAAAAAAAAAACAAAAAATAACTTTAAAATATTTATATCATTTACCTCCACAATGAATCTCTTCAACATAAGTAATAGTCCTAAATACAGAAAAGAACTGTTATGTATAGACATGTTCACTGAAGGAATATTTACATTTGTAAGAAAAACAAAGGGGAGCAACTTAAACGTCTAAAAGCAGGAAAAAATAAGATTAAATACATTGTGAAATTCACTTAATGGAATATTGATATACATAAACACTGTGCCATGAGAAATGCTTTTTATATATAAGATTGAGAAGTATGCAACAAACATGTATATATATGCACACAAATATACAAGTAAAACAATGCATAGAAAAAATATTAGAAAGTAATGTAAGTAGTTATTACTAACGTTGCCTTTACACAGTAAGATTATGGTCTTCTTTTTTTTTAATCTTTCTCATACCAAATTTTAATAATAAGGTATTAGTTTATTTAAAAATTTTTATTTAAAAGTATTCATTAGCACCCATAGCAAAAAAAAAAAAAAAAAAAAAGATAGCTCAAGGCTTTCGTAATGCAATATATCCATGAAATCCTTATTACAAAGTTCATTAACTTCCAAAAAATAAGTAGCACCAGCATTATATACACCCTAAAACACATTTCCTTCTTGAAAGCAAAAGAGCGAATGAGAGTGGAGAGCCACGGGTATGGAGGAGGGGCTTACATAATTGTCTCTTGCAGACCAGCCTGGATAAAGTTGCATATGTAGCTGTCTTTCTTTCCGTGCTAATTCATAATATTTAGCCTGCTCTTCACGGGAGAGGGCATGCCACTAAAACAGAGAGAAAGGAAGAAAAATACAAAAATAAGCAAAATAGCAATAGTATATTTTATGCTTCAAAAATCAAAAAATGAAAATATTAAGCATTTAAACTTTGATTTATTTTTAAATTGCAGAAGACCAAGTGCCAAGTGCTATAGAAATCTACTTAGAGTCTAGTGGCTACAGTGAAACTCAAACTTTGTTTTCTCTATCCTGTTCTCCAATATCACATGAAACACATCAAAGTCAATCAAAGTATTCAAAGTAAAATGATCTCTGTCACCCACCCTTTCTCTTTTCCAATATAAATTAAAAAGAACTTTCAATGGTGAACCTCAACACCCAACTTAACTGTTTTTCACAGTTAGTAGCATATTCTGATATCTGAGCCCAAGTACTTTTTATTTATGCAAAATGTGATAATTTCCAGATGTCTTTTAAAACAGATACACCCTCTCCTCATATGAACACTTTCCCGTTTTGTCATAGGAAGAGTCTGAAACCTTAATCATATGCTTGTCTATAGAGAAGGACATGAAAAGTCAGCTTGTCTGTCTCCGTCTCTTCACTGTCTCCTCAAACTCATATAGCCGCTATCTATAGGGACAACACTGATGACACTGTCCAGTCACACAAGCACATTTTATGGCTATGGCTTTTAGCTTCCTTTTGATGGACAGCAAGAGGCATTATTTAAGTTTATTTTGCCATCTAGAATTTGAGACTATAGTTTCTAATATGAAGAATGTAGCTGCTAATATCCTACAAACTTTTTATCTCCTTTTTACATAACTGATTATATAGCATATATAACAAAGTAGTTTATATAGAAAAGGTATCTGGGATTTTAAGGGGTTTACATTTGCACACTGCTTTGCATATATCTGCACATGACTCACCCCAGTCCCCAGCAGACAGTGTTCATGTATTTTCCCAACTTCCCCAATGCCAGGACCTGCCAGCAGAACTTTCCAAGGGAGAACCATCTGGGATTTGGGGGAACCACTGTCCATGACAGTATGACACAGAGGCGATGGTAGCTACCCAAGGAGACCAACCAGAGCCCACACTACGCACACATACATGCTCACCTAAGCACATACACACACAACTCACATGCTCACCTGAGCACATATACCCACACCCACATGCATAACACACATGCTCCTTTGTGCACATAAACTACATGCACGCCACACATGCTCACTTTTGCACCTGCAATGCTCACCCGTGCACACACACCATCTGTCAGCTGGGAGCCTCCCTGCTCCTGTTCTTCCCCAGCTCTCAGGTGTGGAGCTTCCCAGTTTGCTTCCTTCCCATTCCAGGCTATGAGATCCTTTCCCATTCACGGCTCCCCTGCATATTAATTTTTATCTCCCTGTTCATGTCTTTTAAAATGATTTTTAAATAAGAAGGATGTGGGTGGGTTGGAGGAAGGACCAAGTGAGAGAGGTTGATGAGAGAGAAAATCTCCTAGAGGAGGCTATATGTCTAAGTCTTAATCAACTTGGACTCAGCCCCTAAAGTGTAGCTAAGAAAACAAACACCTGCTGCTCTTGTTTGACAACAGAACATGAAGCTGATTTCAGGACACGACAGCACCTTCTGACCACACCCCACCTCCAGTTTCAGCCTCCAGTGTGAGAAGCAGCAGTTCCCACTAGCAGGGCAAGAGTCCATTTCCTTTGAAAGCCCCTTAAAAGTCAGGCTGTGCTGAAGAGAATAGGTGATTTATTGTTTAATTGCTTTAGAAGTGCAGAGTATGAGGTTAAAAAGCATGACACACAGCAGGGCTTGCCCCGAGCCTAAAGGCAAATCAGGTGATGTGCTTTTGTTTAAAAAAAAAAATTACAGGGAGGTGCCCGAAAAACAAAACAAAACAAAACAACCCTGGAAACAGTTACCTGAAGCACAGTTCTTTTTACTAGTAGAATAAACCTTAGACAAATTGAGCCTAAGAAGAAGCTATTTCTGGGGCAGCAGCGGTGGTTTAAATTGGGATGGAAAAGTCACACTGCTTCTAGCAACTGACAGCTTTTTAAACCTGGAACACTGGCCTGGCATTACAGACCTTCACAGGGAGAAAAACCAAATTGGACACAAAAGGAAACATCATCGGTTTTTTGATGTTTTGTTCTTTTTGTTTTTGTTTTTTTCGAGACAGGGTTTTGCTGTGTTGCTGGAGTGCAGTGGTGTGATCATAGCTCACTGCAACCTCGAACTCCTGGGCTCCAGCAATCTTCCCACCGCAGCCCTGAGCTAGGATTACAGGAATACATTACCATGCCTGGCTAATCTTTGATTTTTTTAAAGAAAAGTGATATTTATGGTAGAGTGCAGTGACTCATGCCTGTAATCCCAGCACTTTGGGAGGCTGAGGCACACAGATCACTGGAGGCCAGTGGTTCAGGACCAGCCTGGCAAACGTGACGAAATCCTGTTTCTATTAAAATACAAAAATTAGCCAGGTGTGGCAGTGCATGCCTGTAATCCCAGTTACTCAGGAGGCTGAGGCATGACAATTGCTTGAACCCAGGAGGTAGAGGTTGCAGTGAGCCAAGATTGCACCACTGCACTCCAGCCTGGGTGATAGAGCAAGATTCTATCTCAAAAAGAAAAAAGAAAACTGATATTTACACAGTGAGCTTTAGTGCTAAATAAAGATGACTGGCAAGAGGCAAAGCTTTACCAGTAAGGAAAAAAACAAGGGACAAAAAAAAAAAAGAAAAGAAGACAAGAAGTCTTCCATTTTAAATTTATTATTTGACAAGTATCATTCCCTTGTATACAACACCTTTTGTCAGTATAATTTTACATAACTTACAGCAGCTGAGAAAACCTGGATTCATAAATACAAATTAACTCCCAAAATAGATATCAAGGTTGGGTCTTCTACCCAAACAACCAGGGATTTTTCAGTTAAAACAAGAAACAGGCTGACAAAAAGATCCAAGCTAACGAAACTGAATAAAAGGCAAGGAGGCAAAGTAGGCATAAGCTAAACTATTTACTTATTCAATTGCTTTAAGTTTTCTGATCCCTCCCTTTTTTTTTTTGAGACAGAGTCTCGCTCTGTTGCCCAGGCTGGAGCGCAGTGGTGCGATCTCAGCTCACTGCAACCTCTGCCTCCCAGGTTCAAGTGATTCTCCTGCCTCAGCCTCCCGAGTAGCTGGGACAACAGGTGCCCGCCACCATGCCCGGCTAATTTTTTGTATTTTTAGTAGAGATGGGGTTTCACCGTGTTAGCCAGGATGTTATCTGATATTTCTAATGTACAAAAATGACTCACAAATAGAAGATCACTTACCAAAATGAACAGTAGATAAAATGATGGAATTAAAGTTTTGCATTGAAAACAAAACCAAAGTCTAGTACAGACCTGAAAGATGGTCTTTCTTTACGGGAATTTCTGAAACACAATTGACTAAAAATGCTTCTCTATCTCTGTTTACTGCAAAATAAAGAGTCAAATCTTTTAAAAATCAAATCTCATTGTCAAGATTTCACCAAGTTGTGGGGAAAATACCCATTTAATTTGAATAAACTGGTACAGTTCCAAGACAAAACATTCTCATGACAAATTTGTGATAAATGGATTTCCTTTAATAGCCAGGAAGGTCTGAAGAGAAGAGCCTTATTTTACATTAAAATTTGTCCTATTATTATTTATAATGTGGATTAAAATTAAACTTTGATTAATTCACATGAACACTTCTATTTTAGAGATATAGTAAAGATGAATAAAAAATCAAAAGATAAAATGTTCTGGGATGGATTTAAGATCCATTTTTAAGAACTCAAATTGTCCCAGTGTAAAACGTCATGATTTTGATGCCAGAGACTTTAAAGAACTAGCAAGGGCTGCCCTGCCAGAGGGGAGTTATGAAAGGACAGAAAACCTGATCTTAATCAAAGATTCAGAGGCCTATAAATAGAAACAGGTGTCTAAATCAGAGACAGACAGAGACCCCAAATAAGAACCATCCTTTAGGACACATGCTCAGATCTGGGGATTGTTAAGGGAGCTGGGAAAGTAGCAATTGTTGAAAATGTGCATTAAGAATAGGAAGCATACCTTCATATCATATCCTCACTTACTCTCTTGAGCAGGAAAGTATTTCCCACTGGAAGGCCAGGGGGCCCTTAACTCAAAAAAGAAAAAACTAAGAGTTGTATACAAGCTGAAATAAAAACATCGGCCCTTCTTTTCCTCTGATTTCTTCTTTTAAAGAGTCAGGGAAAATGATCATCAGCTTTTAAGGCAGAGTTCTTCCAAGATGATGGGAATCACTCATCTGCCATGATCTGGCTTGGGAAAGCATTGTAATTATTGTTATTAAGTGTCTAAGAATCCACAGGGAGATAGGGCATTGTACACAGGACACCAAAAAAAGCTATAATCTACCACCACATCCTCCCCTGGAAACCCTGGTGACTTGCAGATTGGAAATAGCTGCATTTTGAGGCTATCTGATGGGAATCAATAATGTAAGAGGGCCTGCTTCCCTCCTGTTCACAAGGACTGGAAATCTCCTGAATGCTTTCTGTTATAAATGTTCAAATTTATTAGGTTCGGAACAGACCTGGTAAAATTATCATCAACAATAGCTAACACATGATCCTCTATGTTTCACAAGGGTTGTTAGATCCTACACAACTGAATGTTCATTTGCCAATCATGAATTTCTTGAGAGGTTGCAAAAACAAACGCAGGGTCACAAATTAAGAGGCTACCACACAGATATGAAGAGCATCAACAAATTAAAATGAAACATTTCTAAAATTATAATGATACTGTGATTATGGTGAAAATGTAATTTAAATTAGAGAAATTCAAACTCTCTCTACCACTCTTCAGCCATCTAACTAAAATCACTTCAATCCCATGCAAAGTACTTGTAAGGACTGACTATGTATGTCTTTTGGCTGACAGCTGGATAAACAATCTTAGAGTGTCTATCCTAGTTGTAGCCTGCTGCCTGGTACATAATAGGTGCTCAAAAAAACATCATAGCATTGGTCAATGAATGAATGAAAAGAAAAGGGCAACCCAGAAACAGCAGGTGTACACTTTGAGATTTGGAGAACAGTCTTTCTAGAATCAAGACTCCTCAGGATCATATACATTCTTCCATATAAAACCTCATGGTAGAAGAGCTCTGCTTCTGTCCTGGAAGGAGTGGCCACCTCTGTTTGCCAGGCTGGTCCCCCAAAGACCTTGCTGTAGGCTCTCTGAAAGGGCTAAGTGCTTTCCTGTTTCAGAGGAGGCACACACATGCTACTCCATCTGCATGTGGGGGAATCTACTTCTCCCCATTCATCTCTACTTAGCTCTCACATCTCAGCTTAAATAGTTTCCTCAGTGGGGCCTGCCCAAGCCCCTACTGTTCTTTCTCACTGAATCTGATTCCCTACATTCACAGTATTTATCATAATTTTTATTATAATATTTATTGGCAATTATTTATCTAATGTCTGTATTCTGTCACAAAACTTGAAGCTCCAGAAAGGGCTGTATCTATTTTGGCTAATACAGGCCCTAACAGTGATTTATATATCTGTAAATTCTAGTTGAATATTTATTTATTTAATTTTTTGAGACAGAGTCTCTGTCTGTTGCCCAGGTTAGAGAGCAAGTGGCACAATCTCGGCTCACAGCAAACTCCGCCTCCCAGATTTAAGTGATTCTCCTGCCTCAGCCTCCTGAGTAGCTGAGATTACAGGCATCCACCACCACACACTCAGCTAATTTTTTTATTTTTGGTAGAGACGGGGTTTCACTATGTCAGCCAGGCTGGTCTCGAACTCCCGACCTCAGGTGATCTGCCTGCCTTGGCCTCCCAAAGTGCTGAGATTACAGGTGTGAGCCACCGTGCCCAGTGGCTGCATCTGTTTTATTCAGCAATTATTACCTAATCTCCAGGCATCATGCCTGGCCCAAAAGTATAATCAATATTTGTTTAAAGAATGATAATGGGGCTTTAGGAGGTCGAGGCAGGTGGACGACTTGAGGTCTGGAGTTCAAGATCAACCTGGCCAACACAGTGAAACCCTGTCTCTACTAAAAAAAATACAAAAATTAGCCAGGTGTGGTGGTAGGCAACTGTAATTCCAGCTACCAGGGAAGCGGAGGCAGGAGAATCACCAGAAGCTAGGAGGTAGAGGCTGCAGTAAGCCAGGATCATGCCACTGTACTCCAACCTGGGTGACAGAGCGAGACTCATCTCAAAAAAAAAAAAAAAAAAGAATGATAACAAGGCCAGGAACAGTGGCTCACACTTATTCACCCAGCACTTTGGGAGGCCAAAAGTGGGAAGTTTGCTTGAGCCCAGGAGTTTGAGACCAGCCTGGGAACATAGCAATACCATATCTCTACAAAAATTATTTTTTTAATTAGCCAGGCATTGGCCACTGCCCCGTCTGACAAGGGAGGAGCCCCTCTGCCTGGCCACCCCGTCTGGGAAATGAGGGGCACCTCTGCCCGGCCGCCCTGTCCGGGAAGTGAGGAGTGCCTCTGCCCAGCCACCCAAATTGACTGGTAAGAGAGGAGTACCTCTGCCCCACCATCCAACCGACTGGGAAGAGAGGAGCGCCTCTGCCCGGCCGCCGCCCTGTCTGGGAACTGAGGAGCGCCTCTGTCCGGCCGGCCGCCACCCTGTCTGGGAACTGAGGGGTGCCTCTGCCCGGCCGCCGCCCTGTCTGGGAAGTGAGGGGCGCCTCTGTCCAGCCGGCCACTGCCCTGTCTGGGAATTGAGGGGTGCCTCTGCCCGGCCACCTCCCTGTCTGGGAAGTGAGGGGCGCCTCTGCCCGGTCGCCGCCCTGTCTGGGAAGTGAGGGGCGCCTCTGCACAGCTGCAGCCCCATCTGGGAAGTGAGGAGCGCCTCTGCCCGACCACTGTGCAACCCTCCAAGTGTGAAGTTGACAGCCTTGTGTGTGATCTTCCTGCCCTCCCCAAGTTGCATTTTCAACATTAAAGTTTACTTTTTAATGAAAAGTTTTAAATTGGGAAAAAAAAAAAAAATTTAGCCAGGCATGGTGGCACAACGACTATAGTCCTAGCTATTCTGGAGGCTGAGGTGGAAGGATCACTTGAGCCCAGGAGGTCAAGGCTGCAGTGAACCATGATCATACCACTGTTTTAAAAAACAGTAACAGTAAAAACAGTTATCAAAATTGTTTAAAATGCATCATATCATATCTTGAAGTGCAAACACATTCTATGACCACCTGACATGTGATTAAATTGGGGCAGATTTTCATGAAGCAGTTCCATGGCTACCATAAACATTTATACATGACTCCACTACTTACCCTTCTGCCGAGAATCTGGTTGATAGCTGCACTTTCTTTTAGAGTACACTCAGCGACGACATTCGCTCTCATTTCTTTCATGTATAACATAAAAGCATTCAGAGGCTTCTTAATGTGAGGTCTTTTTGGCTCCTGCTCCTTTCTCTGTTCATGCTGAGGCTTCCTAAAAGGTGGTGGTGGTTAGGGGAAGGGGTGGAAGGAATGAGGAAGGGATGGAGGAGGAGAGAAGCAGAGCACCTGCTCACATGGCTGCACTCAGGATGGGGACAACCCTCTCGCCTCAGACCACCACCAAGTTGGAAGAGCAGCTCTTGACTCATCTGATGAAACAATGAGAGGCAAACAACCCATCCAATAGGGCTTCCTATCTACTCAGTGACTGAGAATAAAACCCTTTGGTTTGAGAAAGTGGACCTGTCATTAGAGAACTATGAACACCAAGTAGAAATGGACTTGGCACTGTGAAGATGCTCCAGGCGGGCTCTGAGGCTGAGTTCTCTGGTCCCTTCAGAAGAAGCTGAACACACAGCACAGGTGATCATTTCTCTTTCAGAATAGAGGCTCTTAACTTTTGCAGGGGGTTAAGGACCACTTCAAGAAGCTACTAAATCTTTAGACCTTTTCCCCCAAACAAATACATGTTGCCTTTGCATACATTTGCAAGGGCTTTATGGACAATCACATGCTGCCTCCCAACCCCACCCTCCCATTCACAAAACCTAGATTAAGAAGCTCAATTACTAATCTCTTCAGAGTAAATTAATTTAGCCCTGCACTCACAGTCTGAGACAACCCTGGCCCAACAGGGAATCTTGGGCTTTATTTGTTCCTTTCCCTTGAATTCTGTGCTATTGAAGCTTGGAGCCACTTTCTTCTTCCAGAAGAAAGTGCATTAAACCCTCCAATCTACTTCACTCAGGTAGGAACAGGTTCTCCCCAATAATCTGAACCAAATGAAAATTCAGTGGTAAGTGGCTAAACAGCTCAAGAGTCTTGAATGCCTGTGTTCTGAAGATTTTTCCATTTTGTTGAGGTTCCCATGATCTTTTAAGGTCCGCACTCCTTTGCAACCTCAGAATCAAAATCAGCACAGTAGGAATGAGGCTGCTTAATGTCCTCAGGGACAGAGCTTTCAAGGCAGAGGTGCACTGAGTTTCACAGTAACAGAAAGGGGTGAAGGATCACTGTTGCAAAGGAGCAACAGTGTAGAAATCTTCAGCATCCTCAGGCAATCACAGCAGAGCCCGGGTGGATACTTACACGTGCATTAGGTCACTGTCAGTGTGGGGATGTTCCTGTTTGACCTGAGGTGTTACAATAGCTGGATGAGGGATGCCAGTTGTGTGGGGACCAGGAGGACCGGGAATCATATGATGAGAAAACCTAAAAGAAGGAAAGAGAAGAAAACAATGTACTACTGGCTGCTGCAGTAAAAGCTAGATGGAATTTCAAAGCAATCCACTAACTGCTACTGGCTAAGAATAAAAACACATCTTTATGCACAGACACATTAACTATAGAGTGGGCTGATAATTAATTTTTTTTCTTTCTATATTCGGGTGGAAGTATTTATAATTATTTCCTGTAGTTTTTTCAAACTAATAGTAGAATCTGACATTTTTCCTAGGAGGGCTGTAGGCCATGAGATTAAAAAAAAAAGTGAATCATTTTTCTTGCAAAGCAATTTTGAAATAGGAATTTCACTAAAAGTAATTATTGGAAATATAACACTTTATTTAAGACTTAGCTTTTTAAATGCTTTTTAAATGAAAGCAAAAGACATCATGTTTTAAAATCTCTGCCTATATTCCTGAGCAAACCATCGCAATGAGAATTTTCTCATATTATTGGCTTTCTCATCCATATTAGAAGGGAACAACTGAGAAAACGGATAGGAATCAATCTCCCATTTAATAAGGTTTCCATTAACATCATCCAAAATGATTTTCTGTGCAGAAATACACTAATGTTTCAGAGATCTCATCTTATGGAAAACTGGTAAGAGAAATAAGGAGTAGAATTTAAAGGGAGGATAAAGTTTTGCATCAAGGTTAAAAACTACACTTGCCAAAGGCTTTTTCCCCAAGTACGCTTGGACAGCATTAAAAAAAATCTTAAAATATCCACCACCAGCCAACACAAAGGAGGGAAACTGCCATGCAAGAAAAATAAAATATAGACAGTACTTTCAATAAGCTCTCTAGATAAATTTGGATATGTTTTAGAAATTTTTGCTTTTCAAACTGTTTTAAAGTAAACATTTAATTCAGCAAGAACAACATTCTGGGGTCTTTCATCACAGCCTATACAATTAATTTCTTCTTCTTGAAAGGAACTCTGCTAGAATATATATTTTTCAAAAACAAATTTTAAAATATGAAGAAAGCATGGTAAAAATACAAATATTTGACCAAATAATGAGGCTTTGCTAAATGTATTACTTGCAAAAATACATGATGCTAGTTATTTGCCTGTGAGAATTCTATCATCAGATAGTTCTTACGATGTTAAAAAGTATAAAAATATGTTTTAAGGGGAAGGATATTAATTCCACCTCCTCCCACAATCAGCTACATTTACAACTCACTGAAAAAAAAATTTTTTTAAAGCTGTAATTCACCACAGAAACTTTGAAAACTATACCCATATAAAAAAGACATATTCACAACCAGTTAATAACCCACCAGTTTGACTTCCGGCACAATAATGCTAGCTCCCTTGACAAAGCCACATCGAACACACAGATGATGCACCCCAAATGTGTGTGTACATCAAGCACAGGGCACAGAGCCATCCTCTCCAGAAGCAAAAGCATCATACACAGCAGCTTCTCGGTGAAGCGCAGCAGGCCTCCCGAGCTCCGCTGGCACGACCATGTCCACACAGGGCCTGATTCACACACTAGGACACACACCCTGTATGGCCTGCCAGCCTGTCCGCACTGTTCTGTCTCCTCTGACAGCCTCCGTCCAGGAAGACTCTAGACTATCTGGGCATTTTCAAACACTGCCGCATCAAACTGATACAACTTTCCACAAAGGAAGCAAATTATAGAGCTGAGACCAAACCAGTTTTATCCTCCTCCCTTACCCCACCCCTGGCATATTTTGAATCAAACAAACTCTTCCTTCTAATGTCCGCTTTCCGGACAGTTTCCATCCCACAGTCAGGCGGCCATGAATTCATTTGGAGGCAACGCTTTCCAGGGAGGCTGAGTCCATCCCCCGATGGTGTGGCTGATCCAGCCGGGGCATAGCACAGAGCTCCTACCCGGGACTCTCTCTGACACCTAGTGTGGGAGCCAGGCACACTGCACAGACAGACACATGGCTGAGGTATGCACCCTCCTAGCCAACCAAAAGGCAAGCAGAGGCGCACAGGATGCAAGCACGAGAAGAGCAACTTGTCCTCGAGCGCCCCGGTTTCCACCTCCACCTACCTGGACATGGAAGTGTCGACTGACAGTGAGGATGGGTAGGGTTGCCTGAATCCACCCGTGATGGGATATACAGGCTGACCTTGCCTGAGGTCACAGAAGAAAGGAACCCATCAATGACAAAACACGAGTTACCAACCAGTAGTAAGAGTTGGATGAGGGGAGAAGAGGGAGATATTCAAACAGAATCTTGTGGAAGTATTACAGACCCCAGCATTGTTTCAGATATGTAACCGTTCCCCTTCCTCACCCTCCACCCAATCAAAGCATCATTTGCCTTCAAAGAAATCTCCCACCCTCAATTTTGAAACAAACCGTCCACGAATTATGTCTCTTTTATCCCATCCCCTCTCCCAATCCCATTAATGCTTTGAACAAAGTAAGCACTTAAATGTTTACTGAATATAACAGAACCCTGAGAACAGTGAAATATTCCCTTCAGAGAAGGAGCTGAGTGACTTCTTTATCTGAATATTTGAGAATTTCAGGCAAGGGAAGAAAGAAAATAAAATTGTATATTTATATAAAAATAAACAGTTTAAAAACACTGTACC
This sequence comes from Chlorocebus sabaeus, assembly GCF_047675955.1. Classification (NCBI taxonomy): domain Eukaryota; kingdom Metazoa; phylum Chordata; class Mammalia; order Primates; family Cercopithecidae; genus Chlorocebus; species Chlorocebus sabaeus. The sequence goes on from NC_132910.1 coordinate 59,591,334, forward strand.
TTTTCCCCCATATACATGTTAAAGTCAAGAAATAAAAGACTAATTCACTGGAATTATTTTCTCTCCACCCTGAGAAGTCCATTTTTCCCTGTGTTCTTTCTACATCTCTCATTTTTCATTTACATAGACTTTATTTCCAGCTGCCAGTGGTACGATTCAGCACAGGACTATTGCCCCTAAGTCGCTAAGTTCAGAAAGAATAATTGATCTAGGTTTGAAAGTGTATGCATAATCAATTAAATTCAAGCAGTTACTGACTAAGAGATGTAATGCTAGGGAGACAGAGAGAGAGAAAGAGAGAAAGCTGGACTGTCCATGGCAGGATGACCCTTCCTAGCTGAAGAAGGCTAATGCAAGGATGTCCAGGTAGGGAGATGGGGGACAATGACATGGGGGCTGTGACATAGAGAGTCAAGTGGAAAAAAGAGAGAAACAATTGCTAGAGTTGAGCATTATTTCTATGGAGTGAGAATTGGGGAGGGAAGAGTGGAGAGAGTATGGGAGTGGGAGGAGGAAACGTTGTGGGCTAATCATAAAATAATAAAAATTGGCTATACTATGTTATTCTTCCTTCCCAAAATATATTTCCTTCACCTTCATAATTGAAAAGATTTTGGAGGCAGCAGTAAGCATATTTTTAGAAACAAACAACAAAATAAAGAGCATTAGCATTTATATTCAGAAGAAAAGAAGGCCCCCAAATAAGTTTTTTACTACTCTGAACTCAAATTGGACGCTTACTTCATTAACATCCCAAAAATGCTCTTATATTGTTGAATTTCTCTCTAGTTATTTTTGTCATTTACCTTACTTGCCCACTTACAAGCAAAGGTAGATATTAAATGTGTCTAAATTCATTTTTGAAAAATATAAGTTGTTCATTAAAAAAACCTAGAAAAGAAAAACCACACTGAGTACTAACTTTGTACAGGCATAGCAAATGCCCAAAGCCACAAATGGAATCCATAAAACTATAAGCTTCAAAGCAAATGCTACAGTCATTTTCTACCCATATTAGCAATCAGATCAATCCATTTCAAAGTCTGTATGTTTTTTAATCTTTTAAATTGAAATGAAAAATGAATAAAGTTAGCACCTTGCTTGTTGATGTGAAATTTTCTCAACTCCTCAAGTGTTACCATTCATAAATCTAATTTCCATGAATGCAAAGTGGAGGAACATGTGTTCAAATGCCTGGCTGAAGGGGACAGCAAGGTTCTTACCAGCCAAGAGGTGGGGTGATCTGTCCAACACCACCCGGAGACAGGGGATAAAAAGTAGGGATATCAGGAGCTGGAGGATGTCTGGACATGCCTGTTAAACAGAACAGAGAGGTATTATTTGCACATTCACAGGATATTTAACCAGAAACGCAACTACATGTTTTATACCATTCAAACTTAAGGTTCAGAATGAAACAATATTTATTCACCACGGCCAAAGAACAGGAGTCAATTTGTTAGCTTTTCTCAAGATTTCAACATCTGGGAAAACTGGGCCTTCAGACAGTATCATCCTAAGGAACTCAAAAGGAGTAAAGATGCTGCTAGTAATACAATCATCAAAATAGACTTTTAAATTATTTATTTTGCCCTCAATATTTCACATTATTTAAGAAAATGGTAGACAATTGTTTTGTATAGAATGAGAATGATTTTTTTTGTAGAATGGAAAACGACAGCCCTTCATAAGTAGATGGCTTGCCATGGTGTCCAAGGATTAGGTAAATTGCCATTTTTGTATTTTTATTGGTTCCCTTATGGACACACAGACTTGGGAAATGTGACACCTCAGAGGATCAAAGATTAATTAGGAATCATCTTCAGCCCCATAATGGTCACACTTGATATGATTCATTTGGTCTCTGTCTAAGCTCTTCATCGAGTTGAGTCCTCTGGGCTGCAAGGTCAAGCTGTTCTGGATTAGCTGAATTCCACAGAAAATGAGAGTGCCACCAAATTGGTTCTTGAGCTCACACTCCCTGGAGTACACTGCCCTGAAACTGTGAAAACCACCTAAAGATTATATGTAATCCCAGTCCCAAGTGACATCCCTTTATACCTTACCCTACATACAGAAGAAAAAAAATGACAAGACAAATGCATAAAATGTAAAATATAAAAACTTAGATTCAATGTTTTTGGGGGAAAGTGATTCAGAGCAGAAAAAAAAGCCACAGATGTGTCTTCACGTAGCTAATGATGGCTTTAAAAGACCACTTCCATATACAAGCACAAATTCCAAGGTTTAACACTCAGATTATATGTTTAGTGACTGTAAATATCACATACTGGCTAATCTGTGGAATTAGACGAGTACGTGGAAGATGTTTCTTAAATATTCTGTTTTTTACTATTTAAAGTGCCAAGGAATTTCATTTGTATCTTAAAGATATTAAAAGCCTTCAAATTGGGAATGACAAGAAGTGCTGTCTTGAAAGTTGGTGTTAATTCAACTTTGAAGTTAGAATGAACTATTTCTCAATTCTTACAGAAAGTAGGTGGGAAGGAAAAAAAGTTCTTTAATCTCTCGAGAGGGCTTACCTTAAATCATCTCATGTTTTGCTGTTTTTAAAATAATGGTCTCAAATCTCTTTTATTTAAAAAAATTGTTTTTGTTAGAAATACTGACTCTTTTGGTTACAGCGGAACATAAATTTTTTACCCTAGGATTTTTTGGGGGTGGGGGAGTTTGCAGTGGTGATTCTTGACATACCAGAATCACTGAGGTGGCTTTTCAATTTGCTGTCCCCTTAACTCTGAGATCCAGATACCACCCCAGATCTCAGGGTCTGTAAGGGGATTGCTCAGTCGCGGGGGAAACAAAATCAAAGCAATACGACTTGACCAACCCTGAAAAACATTAGAAACTTAGTGAAAATTTCAATGTTCTATACTTGAAAATTGTAGCTAGCGGTCACAGACCACCTGAATTATTCACTTTATTTTATTTTATTTTATTTTATTTTATTTTATTTTATTTTATTTTTGAGACAGTCTCGCTCTGTCACCCAGGCTAGAGTACAGTGGCACAATTTCAGCTCACCACAACCTTCATCTCCCAGGTTCAAGCAATTCTCCTGCCTCAGTCTCCCGAGTAGCCAGCACTATAGGTGTGTGCCATCACGCCTGACTAATTTTTATATTTTTAGTAGAGATGGGGCTTCGCCATGTTGGCCAGGCTGATCTTGAACTCCTGACCTCAGGTGATCCGTCTGCCTCGTCCTCCCAGTGCTGGGATTACAGGCATGAACCACTGTGCCCGGCCCTGAATTATCTACTTTAATTTCTCTATTTCACAGGCATGGAAATTGAGGTCTAGAGAGGCTAAGTGACTGTTAAGGAATCTGTTTTCTGTCCTGAACTTTTGTCACTGGGACAGAGAGTGGTAACTTGCTTGCAGTCATGTGTCTTTAAGCTTAAACTCTTACTCTCCATGCTACTCCATGTTCTAAACACGCTTAGAACACAGCAGAAGTGATACTGTTCAGAAGTGATTCAACAGAACAAAAAATGCCAACTAGTTGGGTTTCACTCTTCTGCTAGAAGGAAGAAGGAAGGAGCTAGAGGGCAGGTCCTATGCTAGGCGTTTGACTGTTATCTATAGAAATTCTACTCTTCTTTCAAATGTTCTTCTCATAGGCAATTTTCTCTAACTTACAGCTCTGAGAAATCTTTTCCTTTGAATCTACAAGTTTTTTATTTGTACTTTTAATGTGGTACTTGGGATGCTCTTCATTTTGTTTTATTAGTCTGTGTAAATGATTTCCTATATGAGCTTATATCCTGCTTGGAGAAAAAGATCACATTTTACCAATTTATGTATCAAACCATGGTTTTCTGCAGAGAAGCCTCTCAGTTAATATTTCTGACCAACTGAACAAACAAACAAGTGAAGTCAGAAGTGTTAAAACAGACCCATTCCATATGCTGGGTCAATATCCTCAATCATTTGGCAGGTGCATGCAAATACATGATGTAGCTTACGTCATGTGAGGAGAAAGTGGATCTGGGTTTTCTAAATAGGTCACCGTCCTTTCAAAATCCTATTTCCAAAGAGTCTCAAAAGTGTGTGTCTCTCCACCAACTACTATGCCACTGAAGACACATTTCACATCATTTTTTTAAAGTTTGTTTTTTATTTATTTAATTTTTTTAGAGCTGAGGGGGGTCTCACTCTGTTGCCCAGGCTGGCCTCAAACTCCTGGCCTCAAGCGATCCTTGCTTCAGCCTCCTGAGTAGCCGGGATTACAAGCATGAACCACATTGTGCCCAGCCCATTTCACATCATTTATTCAACTAGTATTTATTGAACACTTACTATGTGCTGGAGGATATACTCAGCATAGCCTTTAAGATTTTTAAACTTGTATAGGTAACTTCTATAGACATAGGTGAAATAATACTGAAGTCAGACTATATGGATATACTGCTCACTAGCTATGTATTTTTGAGGAAGTTATTTAATTGCTACTGTTTTATAAAATCAGAATAGGACTGTTGTGAAGAATAAATGCATTAATATATGTACTACGGAAAAGTGCCTGGTGCAAAAGTATAAGTATTTGTTGTCATTTGTAAGGATAAAATGGGTAACACATAGATAAAAACAGACATATAAACCTAGGATTTCCTAAAAGTGCTTTACTTTTGATATTTTTACCAAACTCGTAATAAGAAAATTGGCATTAACGTACTTTCCCTTACACACACACACACACACACACACACACACACACACACACACACACATGAAAACTAATGTGCTCCCTAATAGGAAATTAACCTGGAGTTGTTTTTCCACCAGTGAGAACGAGTTCTGCTGGCAAACATTTTATATTTACGTGATAGTTCTACCTAGGGTTAAAATGTGAATATGATACTCTTTGGTTGCTTTTTTCTGGCTGAGGTGGAGGGGTTGGGGAAAGATACAGCTAACTAGTAGTCTATTATGATCTTTGAAACCAGCAGCTCTGGCCTCAGTACCATCATGCACTAACCAGCTGAGCTCATGATATATCCCAAAAGGCAGGAGAGAAAAAGAATTAAAAGCAAGAGATCTAGAAAGCTTATTTTCTTCACAACAAAAGTACCCAACTGGAATGATACAAACTCAGTATCATGAAAGTGAGTGCTTTTTTCAAAGTGGAGTTTATATATCTCCAGAAGTACATGATAATAAGGAACACAAAGCCCGGGATAAAACAGGATCTTTACATTAAAACAAGCATAAATAGTGCACAGACCAGAATACAAAAATCACACCAATCTTTAGAACAAAATAAAGACCGAAGAAACTGCAAGCAGACAACTTCTGGTGATGACCAGTAGTCCCTTCTCTGTAGTTTTGGAGAGTTTGTTTAAAAAAAGTTTGAGAAGCAATGATATAACTTACAATTACTCAAAACAAGGTAGGGTGGCAGTAAGAGATGGAAACAGAAGAGAAACTATAACTGCAATTGAGAGCCAGTTATAAACTTAACTTTTTTTAAAAAAATTGAACTGTCCTATTATTCTTGAAAGAAAAACTACTGAACTATGATTGATTTATTATTCTTTTTAAAAAGTTAATGTTTCAAAGAGTTTCAAACAGGACCTAGGACAGGGTAAGCACTATTTAATTGTTAAATAAAGAAATAATTAACAACTAAATAGGTTCCCAGACGTACACACCCTGCTCGGACGCTGGTCGGAGACCCACACGTTTCAGTGGCCTACTTCCTGTCTCCCCTTGGGTATCTCACAGACACTTCGAATTCACCATGACCACGACCAAGACGGGTCCTCCCTCTCAAACTCAGCCTGCTTCCTGAGACCCCATCTTAATTCCCTTTCTCACTATACAGCCATAGACCTGACTCTTGGACATTCCTAATTTTTTGGAGGCTCTTGATTAAAGGAAGCAGGGTGGAGGAAGGACTGAGGATAAAAAATAAAACAGAGGCAAACCTGGAAATGTATGTATAAGTGATTCTCACCTTTTCAAAGTACTCAGACTACTCAAGTCTAGTGCACTAGTAACTAAGTCCTCAAATAAGCATTCTGTTTTAACAATGAAGGGAAATGAAAGCATTAAGTATTTAATCTAGAAGTGTTCACCAGTAGTGGAAAGAACACCCAGCCTCTATGCCACTCTTTTTCACACAGTCATTAAATTTTATTATCCATTGTAAGTCCCAGAAAGGGATGGACAAACGGGTAAAATGTAGGCAGGGACAAATTTTACCCCTTTACATTCTCTGCCTTCACTTTTTTTAAAATCTTTTATTTTGAACTTTCAAAGACCCTGATGAAGTCCAAGTGTGCATGTGCATGCAAAGAGGAACGAGCTACCCTGAGAGCAAATCCACCCTTGAGGTTTGCCCTGAGTGATGGGACCAGAAGGCTTGGTGGACCAGAGCTCTCCGTCCTATTCCCAACTCGTACTCGCACACATCAGGCAGAAACAGGATGTTTTAATTTTTCAGACCTCTTGTACTATATATTTTTTCTATAAACAAAGTAGAAGCAAATATTAATACAGAGGCATAAAATAAGATTCATGATTCTTGGACTTTAAACAGAGATTTTATACATCAATGATTATTTAGAATATGTAACCTAGTGCTGGTAAATAACAAAAGATGAAACACCATAGGGATATAATGGAATAACCAAAAGAGATTCAAAAGAATAACATCTGAAGTAAAAATCTCCTACTTTCTCCATTCCTATTTTAAAATTACCAGCATCAACATGTTGTACATGCTGAAATAAATGAATATTGTAGAGTACTGAATTTTTAGTATATTTGCACAATCTATTGGTTTACATAGTGAGTGAAAGATTTTCAAAGCTGTCACCTGTGGCCCTGCTATGCTTTTCTTCTGCTTTTTAATAATGAATAATACATGTAACAAATTCTTGTGTGTTTCTAAAGAATTGCTATCAAATGAATTACTCTTGTCTTGTAAAAACATATTCTGATCCACCCAGTGATATGGAGCACCGGCGTCTGGAGGGTCACTCAGGCTGATGAGACTTGGCTCTTCATTTAGCAAAAAAGGCTGAGAAAGACAGGGACTCTCACCTTGTTTGGAGTTGACATCTGATGGGATGTGTGACGGGTGTGATCCTGGAGAAAAGTGCTCGTCACTGTAAGTGATGAGGGGGGTGAGAGGATGGACTGCATGGGATGGCTGCACCACGGGCACTTTATTTGACTGCAAAGTAACCACAAGGTCAACAGTTAATATGGATGCTCAGCTCCAGTCTTTTCTCCCAAAGAAAAAAAATCACATAGCAGCCATAACCAGTCATCGACATAACCCAAGAATCACCTTCAGACCTGGACAAGTGGAATTGTCTCTTTTAGAATTTTTCTCAATTTTTCCATGGTAAATACTTCTCAAATATATGAATATGTCACTGATATTCATGAGTTATCAGTTAACCAGTGCCTCTTCAGAGATTTAGGTTGATCACTACTCTTCCACATGGCATGAATTTCGGTACACATCTATTTACCCTCTCTTTTAGATTATTTTCTCAAGTTAAGTCAATAAAGAGCGAATTAGAGCAAAATTTACAAATGTTTTACAACATTTGTATTCATTACATATGTCTAGCACAAAAAGTAAAAAACTGTTCAATGAGCAAATAAATGAATAAATATTGCTAATTTGAAGGACAAATTTTTAAACCCAATAAATATAAATTTCCTAAACTGATATCCCCTCAGCTAATAGAATTCATAATTCTATCATTGTACATCTTTAAGAACCATGTTACACCATTCTTTCAAGTTTTACAGCTTTGTCAATCAAACACGACTAGCCATTATGCTTTAGCCCTCCTCAGTTCATCTTCTGCTTCTCTAGTTTCCATAAATATTAATTGATAAAAAGGAATTTCCAATCTTGAGTTGAACTGCATAACATGAAATACTGCCTTTTTTTTTTTTTTTTTTTGAGATAGAGTTTCACTGTGTCGCCCAGGCTGGAGTGCAGTGGCGCAATCTCAGCTCACTGCAACCTCTGCCTTCCGGGTTCAAGTGATTCTCCTGCCTCAGCCTCCGAAGTAGCTGGGACTACAGGCATCCGCCACCACACTCAGCTAATTTCTTTTTGTATTTTTAGTAGAGACAGGGTTTCACTATGTTAGCCAGGCTGGTTTTGAACTCCTGACTTCGTGATCCATCCACTTTGGCCTCCCAAAGTGCTAGGATTACAGGCATGAGACACCATGTCTAACCGAAATATTGCTTTAATAATATTTTTAATTGTTAAAATTGTATATTTTAACACATTTTATATGTCTTATACTTGTTTGCAAACATTTTATTATTTAATTTGGAAGTCAACAGTCACACTTTTTAATTCAAGGTATCTAATTGGACTTCATCAATTTGAAATCTGTGATCACTTTGGTTACAAAGTTACGGTTGTTCCTCCCCAACCCAAAAGTGCTTACTAAGTAATTAAAAAATATAAAGAAGACTTAAGTAGGTTTAACCTAATTAGTAAAATCACTTATTTATTTATTATTTATTTTTATTGATATGGTATAGCTATAGAAATTCTGTGGTATATGTAACATTCTGATATCCGTATAAAAGGTAGAATGATCAAATTAGGATAACTGGGATATCCATCACCTCAAACATTATCTTTTCTTTGTTCTGTGAACATTAAAATTCTTCCCTTCTAGCTATTAATAATCTATTTTTAGCTACAATTTCTCTACTGTACATACTACAACTTATTCTTTCTATCTAACTGTATTTTTATACCCATTAACAACTTCTCTAGGGGGATCATTTTAAAGAGACCCAATAACCCTTCCACCAAATAAAAAGGGACTCCAAGCAATTATATACCTGTTAAAGGTGTTTGTTTCTGATTTTAAACTAATCTAATAATTAAAGCAGTTGCAGGAAAATCTCTACTTGAAAACACTGTAGTAACGGGTAACATGAATTTAAGAGAAACTGGGCAGATCATTATGCTCAATTCACTAGTTCAGACATGTCTTCATCATAATTAGTTTGAATTAGTTAGATCTTACAATATTATTGACTAAAATGCATGTGAAATCAGTTTTCTCCTGAAGCAAATATTCATATTTTTTAAAAATTTGAGGAAGTGCCTAAAACTGCACAATGTGAACTGCTTAAAATGTAAGTCCATATCTGAATGGTTAAGAGGGCCCCCACAAAACACTTGTGTATGGCGGGTCTACCCATGATGTACACTAATTTTGAACTTAATATTCTTTACAAATTAGGCATAAAAAATATGTGGCTCCAATGGGAAGGACTCCCCTCAGGAAAATTAGAAATAATTACCCTAGTAATTCTCCTTATACCCTATCATTACAACCTCCATCCAAAAAAAACTTACAGGGGGGAATAAAAAAGCAAAGGAAAAAAAAAATCACACTTTTTTTGGAAAATGATACAATTTCCATACTAGATTTTCCCTATTTTATAATTATCAGCTCTTCATTAATGGCAAAACTTGCATAGCTCATATAGCTCTTGGCATATATTAAATAGAGTGCCATTATCAAAGCCACACAATTTTTCTCTACACACCTCAGCACAAACATCTATGCATATAAATGTGTAAAAGGTTAAACAAATCTTTTAATGCTTTTCAAGTGTTAATGATGCAGTTTTCCAAATAACAGAATAAGCTTCTTAAATACATGGAATTTAGAATGCTAGAAGTGGGGGTAGGTAGACACAGGGATAGGAGGAGGTTATTATAAACTCTTTTTAAAATGGAAACATAAATCTCAACACCCAAATGTTAAAATGAATAGATTTCAAATATACTTTAGAATAACAGCTTTTAGTTTCATTTTGAAATTCTCATAAATAAGCATAATTGCCGAACAATCTATAAAGGTATTTTCTTAGGGTACTTATAAAGAGTAAACACTGCAGAAATCTTCTGGATGTATTCTTTTTTCCAGAGCACCACCTTAAGGAACTTGCATTAGCAGGCAGCATCTTCTTAATGTCTGACCTATCCCTCCAGTCATACAGCTCAGAATCTGGTGCCATGAATTTTTGCTAAATTATGCTATCCTTGCTCTCCTCTTAATTTTACGGTTTTCAACACAGATTTGCTTTCCTGTGGGAAGGAGATAAGAAGCCGAGGATTTTAATTTAAGCCTGGCCTTGTCTTATATTTTGCAAGATGGATAGTGAAAGCAGTACTAGTAGGTGTGTTAAAGCCAACAAGGATTATGTCCATTTTTGTGGCCAAATAATGAAAGTAATATGAAATTTCAATAGCATGTGTGAGCAGAATTCCAAGGGTTATGGTTTGCTTCCCACCATCCATCTCCACTACATATATAAACAGAACAAAGTGGATTCCAACTTACACTGCAGATATGTGGCACATTGTCATCAAAGTCAAGAGTCCTCAGCCCACAAATCTGCGGGTTTCCTCTGATTTCAGGAGTTACTGCCCCTTGACACTATGTGCACACACAAAGTGAGAACCCTGGCACTGCTGCTTTGGTTAAGTTTTGAGACAGCCAGTATAACCATTCTTAATTCCATTCATTTAATCTCCTAATAAAATGTGGTATGTATTTTCCTGTGGGGAGTAGGTAAGGGGAAGAATAATCAACCAACTATCTAAGTGTTTGTAGACAAATTAAGTGGCTACATTATATGCAGAGTTATACATGCCCGTGTGCATTTGTATTTATTAAGCACCTAAAATGTTCCAAGCACTATTCTAGCACCAATGACCAACACACAGATAAGGTTTCTAACTCATGCAGTTTACTTTCTGGGGCTCTGGAAGTGGGATCAAGCAGCAGAGGGTGGGTATTGGAAACAATGAATATGTAAAGGACAAAAAAAGACAAGCAAAATCTGAAAAGGCAGCATCAAGTATTATGAAGAAAATGAACCTGGTGATAGGAGAAAGTATGTATCTAAGAATATGACTTTGTATTATGTTTAAGCTCTAAGAAACCTAAAGTACATTTAGTAGCTTATTTTAGCTCCATATTTTAATTTTACAGACTGGAAGCTGAGAAACAGGGGTCATCAGGGAATGGATGGGTCAAGTCAGGACTACTGTACAAAATAGTACAGCCCTGCTCACTACACAACTCCAGTAACACAGGGACGCTTTGAGTACAATGGGAATGAACCCCCTGGGTTGCCCAATACAGTGGAGAAATCCAATCCTTTTGGCTCTTACTCTGTGCTGGGTACTGTACACATAGTAAGTACCTCACTTAATAGAACCCAAGTCTCCCGATTCCTACTCAGGTGCTTTCCCTACTACACATCTTGCTGTAAGGGAGGAAAGGAGGGAAAAAGGATAAAAATCACCTTGTTTTTTCATTCACAGATACAATCAGGTAAGTCTTAGCTTCCAGCTAAGAATCACCAGGTAGTCCTAATGTGTGCTCTGTTTCATTATCCCAGGGTAACAGGATGCATGGGTACTCCAGCTTTACAAGATACCTGGCAGCCCTAAGTCACCCCACATTCTCCACTTCTGCTCAGAGGTTCAGTGACTTGTTTAAGCTCACAAGGCAGTAGGAGGCCAAAACCCTTTGGTTTCTGATTCCAACTGCACATTCTTTAATCTCAGGCAGGTGATTGGTGGGTGAGCCAAAGAAAAGATGAAAACAGTAGATACTTTAAAAAAAAAAAAAGAAAAGAAAAAGAAAACGGAGAAAATATCAAGGATGGCTGTTCAGGGAGAAGCTTGAAACCCTTTCTTAAATTTGCAAATCACCATCAGGCCAACCTACCCACATAATACATAGTAATTATAGCAATTAATACTTATCAACTGCTTACTGTGTGCTAAGCACTTTATCCTCACAACAGCTTTGAGGCAGGTACTATTATTATCCCCTTTTAAAGATGAGGAAACAGGCACAGAGAAGAAAATATTCTTGAAGGGTATGTGCCTTAGCAAACAGCCAAGCCAGGATTCAAATGCAGAAGTCTGGCTCTAGAGGTCAAGCTCATTACCCGTACATCATGTGGCCTTCCTGAAAGCCAAGTTCATAAAATCTTGGACACTGAGGTGACCATCTGGGCCACACCTGACAGCATGTGACATCTATGAAATGGGTGTGTGGTCTCTGTCCCAGGCACAGGAATCACTTCAGACAAAGAAGCACCTCAGCAGAAGTGGTTAGAGCTATGGAGACTCAACTGCAGCCTTTCTCTCCAGGACTGGAAAACATTCCAAGGAAGCTTGGTTGGCTGCCACCCAGGCTGGTCCCTGCAGGTAAGGACCTCTTTGGCATCACAGCCAATAAAACCCACACCTCCTGTGGACACGAAGTGGGTGCCACTTAGGGATCCTGAGAGCCACCCCCAAAGCAGCATTCCCAGAAATGACCCACTCACCGCTGGCAGGAATTGAAGGTGTCATGAAAGCTGTTAGCCTCAGAGGATGTGGTTCTGGGAAGAACTAAAAAGTGGTTCAACTCCCTACTGGCTAAGGCCTGGGGCCTCCTGGTAAGAGGAGTAACTGGGGGAGAAACCTGTTGGCCGGGTAGCTAGTCCTCATTTTCCACATCTCCAGGTTCTAACTAAACTAAACCCAAAGTGCAGGATCTGGCTGTGCATAAAGGTCTTGAGTTTCAACTGGCTGTGCATTTAATCAATAATCCTCTGGTAATAACTGAATCCAGGGGAATTTTAACACTTCAGGAATTTTCATCTGGCCTTGATTGTCATAAGGTGGCATTTTTGCTTTTCATAAACACTTCAGAAGTCTGGTACTCGTGAGATAAAGCCATGTAACTTCATGTTGCGCCTTTCCCTCCTTTTCTGAGAATCTGAGCTTCTCAAGCCTTCTCAGAAAGACAGGCAGATTTACTCCAAAAGGATACATTGATTCTCGCATCTAGACCTCAGAAATAAGGTACTGGAAATATTTTCTAAGATTCACCAAAGCCAAACACTTGCTTCAGGTCTGATGTGGCTTTCAAATCTAAGACCCCCTACTGGTGGTGATGCAGCTGCATTTTTCAGGTAAGAATGAGGCTCCAGGCTCTTAAGATTCAAATGGTCCATGAGTCCAACTCTGGAGGGAAAGGGACGGTCTAGAGACCTGCACCATCATCAGACAACTGAAATGTTTTCTTAAGAGGGGAAGGAACATATCACAGGGAAAGGAATTAACACATGGGTTGCACAGTTAGTAAGTGCCAGTCATTACAGTAGTGCTTTTATATACTCTGGCACTCATCCACGTAAGTGGGTATTATTACCCCCATACTTACAGATGAGAAGGCTGAGTCTTTTTGAACATAGAGCTAAGTAATAATTAGTGGAGAGAGGATTTGTGCCGGCATTTGTTTGATATCGAAGTCCTTGCTCTTCCTGCCCCATACTGTTTGGTGCTCAGCTCCTCTCTCCATCTCTGTTCCAAACTACCCCCCAACCAAGTGAATGTGGCTAGCTGTGGGCTCAACTGTAACGAAGCATCTAGACAGGAACAGTGGACCACCGGGAGAAGACTGATGTCCCCAGAGTCAATGAGACTACAAACAATGCTGGAAGGGCTCCCTTTTAAAAAACATGGAAAACCCACTATTCTCCACATTCTCTGTAAGGCGATGAATTCCAAACACTACGTCATTTAATCCTAAAGCCACTCCTAAGTTAGGTGTTGAGATTTCTGTTTTATTGAGAAGGAAACAAGGCTCTGAAAATAATTCATTCTGGGAACCAAAAGGAGACCCACTGTTTTCAGTAACTGGAGCCTGTAAATAGAGGGAGTGGGGTTAAGGTCAGACGCTGAGAAAAGATCAGGGTAAAGGGAAAATGACATCTAATTATGTAAAGTTGCAACATCCTATTATTTGATTGATTTCACAACACCCTCACCACACCCCTAATCATCTAAGTACTCCATTAATTTTTCATGTTGAAGAAAATACTTTGAAAATTAAGAGAAGGAACTGGAGTCATTCAAGATAAATGAGCCAAAAAACAAACTAAAACTACAATTTGCAATTTACTTACTTGTGCTATTTAGTGGTAAAATAATACAAGTACGGCATTACAGTGGTTAATTCAGAGGTCAAATAAAGGGATGGGGCATAAGTAAAAGAAAGGACCATCAGATTCTCACCAGATTCTAAGGAGGCAAGAGGAAGACGAGGAGAAAGAGAAACAGGATGAGGAGGAGGAGGAAGAGGAAGAGGAGGAGCACGAGGAGGAGGAGGAGGAGGAGGAGCAGCAGCAGCAGCTGCCTGCCTGGACCACTAGCTGTAGTGGTGCAGGGATTCTATGGGGTATGGAAAACTTCGCAGTGGAAGGACATGGGCAGAGCAAGAGTCCAATGGTTCATCTTTTCTGGATCACAGACATGAAAAATAAGATGAAAGTTGTGTATAAATGTTTTTATACACAAATACAATCACATATCAATGGGTTGGGGCAGAGGAGTTACAGTATGCACAGGGGAGGACAGGGAAAGAAATGGCCCATGGTCCCTAGATTTAGAGCTGCTGCCTTACCAAAGCAAATGGACAAACGGGATGGAGAGCAAAGGAAATAGTCAACAATGTGAAGAGACAATCAACAGCATGGGCAAAATTTCTGCAAACTACCCATCTGACAAGGGATTAATAACTAGAATATATAAAGAGATCAAACAACTCAATAGGAAAAAGTGAAATAATCCCATTATAAAATGGGCAAATGGTCTGAATAGACATTTCTCAAAAGAAGACACATGAATGGCAAACAGGTATATGAAAAGGTGCTCAACATCAATAATCATCAGAGAAATGCAAATCAAAACTACCACGTGACATCATCTCACTCCAGTTAAAATGGTTTTTATCCAAAAGACAGGTAAAACTAATGGTGGCATGGGTGTAAAGAAAAGGGAACCCTTGTACACTGCTGGTGGAAATGTAATATGATGACTATGGAGAACAATGTGGAGTTGCCTCAAAAAACCAAAAATAGTACCACCTTATTATCCAGCAATCCCACTGCCAGGTACACTCAAAAGAAAGGAAATCAGTATATCAAAGAGCTATCTGCATTCCCATATTTGCTGAGCACTATTCACAATAGCTAAGATTTGGAATCAACCTTAGTGTCCATTAATGGATGAATGGATAGAGAAAATGTGGTATATACCCAATGAAATAATATTCAGCCACAAAACAGAATGACATCTTTGCATATGCAACAACATGGATGGAACTGGATGACATTATGTTATGTGAAATAAGCCAGGCACAGAAAAACAAATATCACATTCTCGCTCATTTGTGGGAGCTAAAAATTAAAACAATTGAACTCATGGAGATAGAGTAGAATGATGATTACCAGCAGCTTGGGATGGGGGGTGGGGGAGTGGGAATGGTTAATAAGTGCAAAAATACAGTTAGGATAAGATCTAGTTTTGATAGCTAGCACGACAGGGTGACTATAGTCAACAACAATATATCGTAAGTTTTAAAATAAGTAAAAGAGTGGAATCGGAATGTTCCTCACAATGAAATGATAGATGCTGGAGGCGACGGATACCACAATGACCCCAATGTGATTACTACACCTTGTATGCCTACATCAAAACATCACATGTACCCCATAAATATACACACCGATTTATGTAACCATAATAATTAAAATCTAGAGATTTTTAAATATCTGCTGCCTTATTCTGAGAGAAGTATTTTACCAATCCAATCACTGCATAATAACTTATTATGATTAATAAGCTGAAGTGTAGTCAGCTTGATGAAAGTAGTATTTGTGCAAGTCACTGGAAAATAATGCAAGGTAAACAAGTCAATTAAGGCGAATGAGAAGTCAAGAGCAAAAGCTTTCTCTGTCTACCATGCAGAGAGCTCAGACCAGAGGCAGCATGAGGCAACCCCAGGGACTCCAGAACCAGAGAGGGAGGGCACTTTTGGGGCGGGTTGGTTCAGCGGGGGACAAATTCCAGAAAGATTTCCTCAGAACCTCATCAGTCACCAATCCTGAATAGACTCAACAAGGTTTTCTGGTGCTGGTCTGGGGACATGTTGGTTGAAAAGGCTCTTTGCCTCCACTGCCCATGGATGGCATATTAAGAGGGAGGGACTTCCCACAGCCACCACAGCCACACCTCTCTACTACCCAGTTTAGAGGGTGGAAGAGCTCTCCTTGGCATGCAGAATGTCCAGCAGGAAATGACGAATGGTCGCGCCTGAGATACGGACTCTAGATCTCCTGTGGCGGGGTTGCGGGGGTCGGCAAGCTACAGCCTGCCCAAGGTCAAGGTCAGAGAAGTCCCACAGCTACCCAGACGCGAAGTGCAGATGATCTCTTTATATGTTCAGACTGCAAATGGAGGGTGTAAAATTCCATAGGCGAAGCCAACAGACTTAAATCTAATTATTTCATATTCAAAGGGGGTGCCTTTCACGCTTAAGTTTCTATGAAAAGCATTTGCCTGATTTTAGTTTAAGTAAAACTGATTCTTATTTTAAGATCAGGTGTGAAGGATTTACAGAACAGTAACAGAAATGCTTATGTGTACGATTTTGTCCCACCGAGCCTTCTCTGATTTTAATAAGTGCCATATGTATACAGTATTCTCTGCTTAAAATTGGGTGTTTTAATAAGTGCAAAGATAACATTTATGTCTACAGGGGTCCCCATTTTTCGACAGAACTTCTGAAGAGCCTTTCAGAAATCAAATGGGGAAAATACAACAAATTAATTGGGTTCAGCTACTATCAGTAAGATTGGGACTAAAAGTATGAATAATTGAGAGCTAAAGTTATTGGAAAACTCAAATCATTTTCTGCGAACATGTAAATTTGATATTTACACTGTAAGATCAGCATTAAAGCTATTCTATAGTGTTGTAGAGTTGTGCTGTCCAATATGGTAGCCATTAGGCATTAGGTCGAGCCCTTGAAAGGTGGCTAGTCCAAGTCGAGACATGCCATAAGTGTAGAATACATACTAGAATTCAAATATTTTGTGTGAAAAGAATGTAAATGATCTCAGTATGTTTATATTGATTACATGCTCAAATAACATTTTCGACATATTATGTTCAATAAATGTATTACTAAAATTAATTTTACCTGTCTTTACCTTTGGATGTAGCTTAAGAAAACATAATACTACAAATATTACTTGCAGTCGTGATCTGCATTATATTTCCATCAGGCAGTTCTGTTTATAGTTTAAAAATTTGTAGGTGGGATTGCCCCCTTTTCATCTTGTACTCCAATTTGACTTAAACAAAAAAAAATTGGCGTTTTAAAAACAAAGTTTCCTTTTATGGAAAAGAAAACTTATAGGTAAAAAAACTGAAAATCAGAGAAGGTAAGTGGTAGAGCTGGTAATTTAACATTGCATTTCAATATCCCATACTGAGAGTCAAGTCTATATATATGTGTGTGTATATATATGTGTATATGTGTGTGTATATATGTATGTTTATATATGTGTACATATATATAATATTTTAAATTCTGGAGTACATATGCAGAACGTGCAGGTTTGTTACACAGGTATACACGTGCCGTGGTGGTTTGCTGCACCCATCAACCCATCATCTACATTAGATATTTCTCCTAATGCTAAAGTCAATATATTTAAAACCAAAAAATATTTATATGACAACTAGTACAGAACTACAACCTTTCATTTTATGGTGTAAAAAAAATTACTAAAAGCAGGGTAGAATGATCCTTATGATTAAATGGTGTGTCTTGAAGCAGTTATATGTAACTTCTTCAACTTGTCAGTCAGCTCAGATAACTTTTACAAATACCTAATACACATTTTCAGATTCATTACAAGTTACTGATGAACTCATTTCTTGACAGGTAACTATCTTTTCCATTTCACATCATAGCACATTATCTAGAAAGAAAAAACAGGGCTTATCTTGAGTGAAAAATGATGCTGCAGACAACACTATTCACAGGATATATTTATATGAGTCAAGACAAAAAAATAACCTTTTGTTGTAGACTTAAAAACAAAAGCTGAAATGAGTTGGAAATTGAGTCTGAAAACTTAAATGAGAAAGAAAGCAGATTACATAAACTGGGTTCTATGTAACTTTGCATCATCTTAAAGCTCTCAGATAAGTCAAGCCAGAAGAGAACATTTTCCCTGAAAACATTTGTTTCAAAGAAGAGGAAGCAAAATTTAAAGACCTTTTAAAAGACATTCAATTCTATTAATAAATTATAAAAAGGAAATATTCTATAGACCATGGAAAACTGTAGTAGCAAAGACAACAACAGCTATTCTCTGCTAGTGAAAAAGGGCACTTCTGTGGATATGAAATCAAAGATAAACTCCATTTTGTTCCATGTATTAAAAATAGAAAATTTTCCTCCTGAAGTTTATTTTTATTTCCATCTCTTTTAGGGGAACATGCTGAAGAACTCAAGACAGATACTGAATGCCTAATCTATATACCTTTCCCAAGAGCAATCTACATTATCCTGAATTTACAGTAGTGTCCAGGAGCGGCTTGTTCTAGCTCAGAGAGCTGATGGCTAAATTTTCAGGAATTTTGAGAGCCTGTTATCATCATGTTGGTAGCCTGAAATTGGTCATGGTAGGATTATTTATACCATGGAAATTGGCACATGTGAAAAGTACCCTCTCCCTTGAGCTAATTGTTTCACATGTAACAGCACCCCACTGGCAAACGTTGAATCCCTTACTAAATTACTAGGTGAAAAATTCTTTTCTTTATTTCTCTTTGAAAAACAACAGGATCATAATCTTGATCTTTGTCTGAAACTATTTCAGATGAAAAATTTCAAAGATCATCATTTAACATTGCCTGGGGTGACCTGCTTCACGACCCACTTCCTGCTAACACTGGAGGGATGTGCAGGCATTCGTCCCTAATTACTCTGCCTGGTTCCTTGCCTCGGGCCTAGACAGCATTGGGTTTGAGTCACTGGATACAAGGAGGAGCTTTACCGCACAGCAGTGAGAAGAGATCTGTAGAAGATTCACAGGTGTTTTCTTCCTTTTACTTCTCAAGGAAATAGTTAATGTAAGGCATAATGTAAAACGCTTGAAATGATTATTTTAGAAAGTTATCCATAAGACACAAATTTTACACAAAAAAAGCAAATAATTGAGACTATTTCACAAGTGCATTAAATAATAATTAATGCAGCTTTTGACATAAGGCAGTATATCAGAGAGCAGCTGTCCAGGCCAAATGCACACAAGCTGACATTGGGCTAAATACAGCATTAAAATAGAGAAAGATGAGACACTTTTGTCTTTGCAGCAGATTCACTCAAGAAACAAATTCTTTCTAGACAATATGAAAATCAGTTTAGGGATTTCTGAAAACCACTGTGAATCTCAGGAAGAGGGGTAAAGAAGTAAAAATAATTTAACGGCTTACTGAAGAATGTTCTCAAGACAGTCTACTCTTGTATGTAGCAAGAATGGTAAACACAAGTGAGAGGAGTGGGTAGGCAAGATCCTGTGTATGACAATTTGGAGTTTGTGACCCATGAGACTTGGATTCCTGCTATCAAGAAATGATAAAGTGTGAGCACTGGATTCCTGCTATCAACAAATGATAAAGTATGGAAATGATTATCTCCAATGCCCTTTCCAGCTCCAGTGATCCCGCGATCCCATGGGTTCTAAAGCTTTGAATTTCAACACTCTAATATTTTGTAGTTCTGACACTGTGGCTAAAAGCAGCTATGGAAAAAAGTCAGGAAAGCAAAAGAAAGAACTGCATATGGAAGCTGAGGTAGGCGGATCACCTGAGGTCAGGAGTTTGAGACCAGCCTGATAAACATGGAGAAACCCCATCTCTGCTAAAAACACAAAATTAGCCGGGCGTGGTGGAGTGCGCCTATAGTCCCAGCTACTTGGAGGAATGAGGCAGGAGAATCACTTAAACCCGTGAGGCAGAGGTTGCAAGTGAGCCACGATAGCACACCATTACATTCCAGCCTGGGCAACAAGAGTGAAACCCTGTCTCAGGAAAAAAAAAAAAAAAAAAAAAAAAAAGAAAGGACTTATTTACATTTTAAGAATCAGTTTTAAGATGGATCAGTGCCACACTGCTGATGGTGGGCACTGGTTTAATGGCAACGTGCATTGGGAATCTGAAAGAACATAAATGGTAATTTGAAGGAACATCAATAAAGCTTACAGAACAGATTTAAGACACAGAGCAGGAGCATTCTGTCATTACATTACTTCAATTATCATTAAAATTATTACTAACCTGATTTCTTCCAGCGTAGGGACCTGTAAGGTTGTGCTAATCACTACAACCTACGGATGAGATGTGGTCATCCCGCCAAAATTCCACAAAGGGCTATGCCCTTTCTTCAGCAAAGGCACCACTCTGTACTCCTGTGCCTTCGACCTGCCTCGAATCTCTACCACTAAATTAACCTTCACAGAAAAACTCAGTTGGACAAGTCTGTGATGAGAAAAGTGGCATTCCTCAGTCTCAGAAGAAGGGAAGGAGATGGCAGGCACCTAGAGTCAGTTGCATAGACATAAAGTCAGTCCAAAGACTCCAGCAGATAAAGGGATATGATGTTCAGTGGTTCTAAGTTCTATGCCTTGTATGATTACAGAGCTAGGGTCTTACATACAGCAAACATGGAATAAGAGTCCTGTCTTATTCCAGTGGTCTGGATTCTGGGTCTCCAGTAAGTACTTTATTTCAAAGCAGACACATCTTTGGCAGTGTGGTATAGCTATGAATGAGCTCCTCCAACGAAAGGGTGATGTCTTGAGGGAGACAGCTAGAATTAAACAATAATGAAAACCATCAAATTTACAATAGTTTACAAAGTGCTTCCATGACCCTTATCTCATTTGGATCTCACTATCACCCTGCAAGTCTGCAAGAAAGGTATTAATAAATATTCCATGTTTCAGAGAAGGACAAGAAAGCTCAGCAAAGTCCAAAAGCACTCAGTAAGTAACAAAGTAGAACTCAATCCTATTTTATTTCGCCAAACCATGATGCAGTCCATTTTCTGGTTCTCTAAGAGCACGCAGCTCCTGTCACTACATGGGTCTCAAAAGGTGACCTAGAGTGGGCCACTATAGGCCTCAGAGGCAAGAGTGAGAATTGTCAAGCTGTAAACATGCAGCCAAACAACAAAGAATCACCATGTAACCTTCACCTTCCTCCTAAAATGCTGTCATCATCTGTGTTTATGTTTTAGAAATGGTTATGCAGTATCATGTGAATGTGCTAACAAACAGTACAATCAATCAATATATTATTCACAAGCCTTGTGAGTCCCAGGACAAGCTGATAAATGGGATGTCAAGAAAGAATGTAAGCTATTCTTGCATATTCAGAAAAATCCATCCATAGAACAAAGAAGCATCCATTTTAAGGAATGAATTTATGTGCCTATGTTTTTCACCTTCCCCTTAATTTTCCAGTTTACGCTAATAATGGTAATTTCTTCATGCTCTCAATTCTTCCAGCTAACTAGAAATGCTCAGGATATCTTCTCCACCTTGTTACATCTAATTCTTGACAATAATTACAACTTATTTCACCAGAATTTGGATATGTCTATTAAAAGATCTGTGGGAATTCGTTTTCTCCACCCACCCTATTTAATCATTTCTATGTGTAAACAGGGAGATACTGTAAGTCAATGTAAATAATGTTTCCTTCTGCTTAACATAACCTGAATTTTTCCTTCTCCTCTACTAATCCAGTTGTTTTCTCTAACCAAATGTGTTAATTTAACTCCCTCTCCCTCTTAAAAAATTCTAAGTAGTTGATATTTCGAGGTTTAAAGATATTCAAAAGAAATAGAAAACAGTTTTGCAGTTCCTAAAAAGGTAAACACAGAACTACCACATGACCCAGTGATTCCACTCCTTCTGAGAGAATTGAAATCATATATTCACACAAATACATATATGCAAAATGTTTTTAACAATGTTAAAAACTGAAAACAATTCAAAATGTCCATCAACTGATGAATGCATAAACAAACTGTGGTATATAAAATGCAATGGAATATTATTCGTCTATGAAAAAGAACAAAGTACTGACATTCAATGGATGAACTTTGAAAACATTCTGTTAAGTGAACAAACCATAAACAGAAAGGCCACATATTATATGATATGTATATGTATATGAAATGTCCAGACCAGGCAAAGCCATAGTAACAAAGTAGATGAGGGGTTGCCAGGGGCTAAGTGGAGGAAGTAATTGAGAATGACTGCTAACAGATACTGGGTTTCTATTTGGAGTGATGGAATTAGACAGTGCTGATAGTTGTACAACATAGTGAATATACTAAAAACCACAGAACTGTACACATTTCATGATGAATTATAAGTTATGTGAATTATATCCAATTAAACAACAAACCAAAGGCACAAAAACTGATTCGGACTAATTGAAGGCTAATTTTACTTTATACAGAAGGCAAATCCAAGTGAAATTTTACCGTGTATACATATTATATGTCTGAATATTGTAATTTCACATGTAGTCATGACAGGGGAATCCTAGCAAGCTAAAATTGGAATGCTATATAACCAGTGTCCAACCCACAGCAAAAGTATGACATATTGTGTATGTTTAGGCAGACAGATGACACCCAAACTATCGTATGAAGGACATACCTAGGAATGCTCCTCCCCACTCCCCGCCCCCAATTCCTGGGCCTATCTCCCCATGATGGCAAAAGGGCTGTTATTAGTCTTCCTTGCCCCTCCCCTTCCGGGGCTCTCTCTGGAGTTCCGTAAATGGCATCAATCTGACTCTCTGTGGGCATGCTGGTGAACTGACAGCTGGGAGTTGGAGGTGTGCCTTTTCAGGTCTCCTCCAAACTGCCAGAGGACAATTAGGGAATGTGCAAGCCTCCTGGGAATCCATGCTGTCTTCTAGGCTTGTTCTCAGCTGCCAGGTGAGAGAGAGGCATGTGACATGGGAGCTGAAGAGAACGTTCAGACTCTAAAATCACAGGCATGAGCAAAGGTCTCTATTACCATGCTACCAGTTAGTCTTCATCAATAACCTGGAAGCTATACATATTTAACCCTCAGAGCTTAAGACTATGGGTTTATGTTTTTCCTACATTTAAAAACACTGTTTTTTAAACTTAGAATTGCATGAAGAATCCACTTTTTTTTTTTTTTTTTTTTTTTTGAGACGGGGTCTTGTTCTATTGCCTAGGCTGCAGTGCAGTGGCGCAATCTTGGCTCACCACAACCTCTGCCTCCCAGGTTTAAGCAACTCTCCTGCCTCAGCCTCCTGAGTAGCTGGGACTACAAGTGTGTGCCACCACACCTGGCTAATTTTTGTATTTTTAGTAGAGACGGGGTTTCCCTATGTTGGCCGGGCTGGTCTCGAACTCCTGACTGCAGGTGATCTGCCCGCTTCAGCCTCTCAAAGTGATGGGATTACAGGTGTGAGCCTCCGCGCCCAGCCTGAATCCACTTAAAATATACACTCCTTAAGAAGACTACTAGGGTTCTAATGAAAAAGTTAAAAGCCACTCTTGGAATTTCAAAAATTGTTTTTATCTCAAACATCTCCATTTTCCCAAGTGTTTTCAAAATTAATTTTGATAATGTTTCAAATCATGATTTGTACAGCTATGAATGAAATTTTTAAGTCTTCTATCTCTCGTTTCTCTATAGATATGGCAAAATTCTTATGACAGAGCAATGGATATGATCCCATCTCTCCCAATTTAAGGTCTCTATCAAAGCTTTCATTAGCCTCCCATCATAGGATATGTGCAAAGTGACTCCTGGGCCAAATGAAAAATTCATTTACCTTATAAAGAAAGGGGGGAAACTTCCACTTCAAAGTAATTAAGTGCAAAGCAGTTTATGAATGTAGAATTCCAGAGCTGAAGGAGCCTGAGGGTTTAATAAATTCTAACTACCCTCAGTCAGTCAATGACAAAAGTGATATTCAGAGAAGTCAGGCAGCTGGGTCTGCAGTCGGGCTCCAAATTTTGCCACTCCGAATCCAGTGCCCCACCTGGGATACAAAGCTACTACCAGACTCAGTCACAAATGCTCAAGAGGTGAGCCCAGATATGGCTCAGGGAGATCAACGGTTCCATCAATTAAGTTAATCTATCCAACTCAAAAAGCACTTAAGTGAACGCCTACCATGTTAAGGTGCCATCCCAAGGAAGCATGACAAGGAGACAACGATAAGTAAAATCTCATCACTATTCCCAAGGAGCTTAGTATCTACTCAAGGAGGTAAGATATATATGCAAACACCTATAATATGGAATGTTAAGAACAAAGCCAGTTATTAGGAGATGAAAGTCCAGGCAGGAGGTAATAAGGATGGGAAGAAGACAGTGACAGCCTGGGTGTGCTGGGTGAAGGGGAAAGGCCAGGAGAAAGAGGCTTCTAGGTTTTCAAGATTGAGGCTGTCTTTATGGACTAGGATGGGGCAGGCAGGCAGGATAAGGAGAGATGATGGGCTTCGTTTTCAGTGTCCAGTGGAAGCAAGTCAGTGACGATATGGTACACTGATGTACACATTAGGGTACTTTTGTTGTTGTCATTTCATGCAACAAAAGTTACAAAGTGACTTCTATGAGGTCATCGGGCTGCAAAGTAGTAGAGCCAGCACTAGACTCTAAGGCTCAACTTCTGGTTCCAAGCCATCCCATAGCTCCAGAAGACTACCTATCATGGATGAGTTGCAAAGATCAGTGGAAGAAATACAAATTATTTTTCCAAAAGTGAGTCAAGTTGGTCAAAAATATGCAAGAAAACTTGACATGACATGGTCATCCAAAAACACTCACCAATGAAGGGGAGTTTACACATATTTACATTCCTTTTCTATTTCTGTGAGTGCATAGAGGAAACCCATCTGCATGGAGGCGGTACACAGGCTGAAAAATGGGTAGTGACAGAAGAATGAGAAGAAATCAGATGGCAGGTCAGACACAAGCATTGTCACCCAGAGTCCAACAGCTGGCTGGTCACTTGTGCATGATTGGAAAACACAAAAAAAAACCCACACCTCACATGCCTCTTAAAAGATTCATTAAGCTGGCTCGAAAGGACTGAGCCTTTAAACAGTCCACTCTCTCTGCCCCTCATTATGACTCTTACTGGTTTTATTCTGCACAAATGTATGGCCTCATGCCTCGGAAGAAGAGCTGAGGTCAATGACCTTTGCAGGCAAACATGATAGAATTTATAAGCACAGAGAGAGAAAGGTGTTTTTTTGTTTTGTGTTTTGTTTTGGTTTTTGGTTTTTTGTTTTTTTTTTGGTAAAGATCACACAGATCTAGTAGCCTGACTTCTGGGAAAAATATGAAATTTCGTAGAAAGTCTACAAAGAGAAAAAAAGACCAGAAGTATATGCACTGAAATGTAAACCACAATGTTAACTTATGAGACTATAGGTAATTTTTGTCTCTCACGCTTTCCAAAATTTGTATCTAGAATATTGTGTGTTATCCTTACAATCAGAGAAAATGCTTATTTTATTTTTTTTAAAAAAAGGGAAATGATAGTGCTACTTGAGCTGTCTTGTAATAAAAAAAAACAGTTGTATACTTTGAAATTTATTTTGGATAGTCACTGAAGTCAGACGCATATAAATTTTTTGACTTTTCAGAAAGTTTCATCCTATGTTGATGTCAAGGAAGTAAATACCATCTTTTTGTCACTCTCTGAGAACACTTTAGCTCTTCTGAAGGACAGTAAAATAGGATGTTATGTCCTTTGACTATCATGGAGTCTAACAGTCCAATTTCACTCTTCACCCCCTCCCAACATGCTGCTTTTCACTGCCATTTTCCCTGTTATTAATAAGAGAAAGAACAATAGACAGAAAACCTACTACAGGCACATAATTCAAAAGGACAATTACCACATGAAGATTCTTATACTGATCTTCTAGACGCTTACACCTAGGAGATCCCCAGAAAGCACAGCTCCCACAATTCAATTCAGAGTCAGACATCCACAGTGCAAAAGCAGGGTAGAAAGGGACAGGTCTCCTGGGCAGGGATAGGGAAAAGCAAAGCAAGCTATAAAGTGAGGCTGGTCTTCACTTTAATTCAAGAGAGAGATGCAAGTTTCGAAGAGACCCAACCATCTATTCAATCACTCTGGAAAGTGTATAGTTGCAAAGGACCTCAACCTTGATACACAGCTTTTAATAGTGTGCTTCGACTTTGAGGTTTCCTTTCCAGTTGCTCAGATTTTCCACATCAACCTTCAGGTGCTTTGCAAGAGATGACTGTTTTGTAACAAGTCCTAATATTGTGCTGGTAATAAAAAAAAAGGTCTTAGATTATCATCATCTTATCTGCAATCAGTTTGTCACAGCGCCTCTTTCTTACTTTCAGCTTCTTCTAGATTTGACTCACTCGTAGTATATACCCTTTCTCCTTGCAAGCTGACCTGGTTAAGAGGTGCAGCACCAATAATATTTTTCTGGACTTGATTTTTCCTATCCAAATTAAAGTATGTCATGGATAAAGATTGCTGTTCTCCTTCTGTCTGTGTAAAATAAATTATATTAAAATGTAGGAGATGTCCAGTGGTCTTGGAACCGGGGATACTTCTATCAAAATAAGAGCAGCCACACTGTAAGGAGAAACACTCAAGTAGCTGGAGTCCCACTTGTTGATCTTACCAGAATTTTCCATGTGGTAAACAGGATCACTCATGAAATTGACACAAATCACTAACTTCTCAGTTTCTTTATTTATAAGACACACAGGCTCTGAGTTAGGATTAGCAGTTAAATATTAGGTTAAAAAATAAACAGAAAACAAGCAAACAAGCTCTTCCTGTTGAGCTGCAAGTTTCTCTCTCCTCCTTCATACTCTTACCCTCTTAATTACATTAAAAAGATCTGGAGTGAAGATCGTACAAATAATTAGAGTTGACTTATGTGTGTATTTCATTTTGTATCTGTAACCGGGAACGCAGGACTGAATCAAATTCAATAGGTCTCTCCAGTGTCCCCAGCTTAGCCTGCAAACTTTGATGTGTAAAAACTTAACATTTCTACCTAGGGATGTAGTTTTGATAAAAAAGGAGCTTGGCAGACAAAGGGTAATTTGTTAAATCTGCTAGAAGCTACTTATCTGCTGTGGGCATGCAATCTTTAGGCATATTTCAGTTAGCCCCTGTGCAGAACTAATTAAATTGGAGGAAAGAAGAGAAATCCACTCCTTGTAGGGCCATCAACTATTACGTCTCAGCGTTTTAGCCTGAGCACTTCCTCGGCGCTCAATTTGTTTCAACTATTAACAGACAGAAGCTAAACGCTGTTGACTTGCTGGAGGCTGTAATCATCTAGAAAGGCCTCTAAAAATGAAAAAGGACAAGTTGTTTTCCAGTGTGGAAGGTGATTAAGCAGGAACTCCAGAGACAGGCTGCCTGGGTTTGAATATCACTTCTGTCACTTACCAACTGGGTGACCTTTGGCAAGTCTCTCCATCTCCATGTGCCTAGTTTCCTCATTTGTAAAACGGTATTAAGAACAGAACAGCCAGGCGTGGTGGCTCATGCCTGTAATCCCAGCACTTTGGGAGGCCAAGAAGGGTGGATTACGAGCTCAGGAGATCGAGACCATCCTGGCTAACATGGTGAAACCCCGTCTCTACTAAAAATACAAAAAAAAAAAAAAAATTAGCCGGGCATGGTGGCGACGCCTGTAGTCCCAGCTACTCGGGAGGCTGAGGCAGGAGAATGGCAGGAACCCGGGAGGCCGAGCTTGCAGTGAGCCGAGATCACACCACTGCACTCCAGCCTGGGCGACAGAGCGAGACTCCGTTTCAAAAACAAAAAAAACAAAAAAAACAAAAAAAAAAAAAAAAAAAAACAAAAAAAAAAAACAGAATAACCCTTGAAGGACTGTATGAGCGGGACATGCATTATTTGCAAACCACTTAGAACAGCATCTGGCACATAGCAAGTACTATGTAAGTGTTAAAACATGTGAAGTGTTTAGAATGATGACCAACAGGCACTAGATATTACCACTCCTGTCTAATGTAAGTTTTAATCTAGAAAACAGAAGGCAAAATATTCAGGGTCCTGAATACTAAGACATTCCGTCAAGTTCTAAGCTACGGCCTCTTACTGTATACATACAGTTTTTTTTAATCCAGAGAAGTTATTTTCCATCATCAAGTGTCCCAGGCTGAGATGGGAGGCTCTTGGGGTAGGAGGGCAGATGCAGCAGGTCCACAAAATACACACCTGCCCAGCCCCATAATTAAAAAGAAGTCACCATTAGAGAACACAGATGTGTTTGAAGTTCACGGGAGCTTTACCAATACAAATTACTTTCTCCCAGTATTTCAAGCAATTATCACTTCTAAAGTCTAGTGGGGGAAAGGTGTGAAAGGGAAAGTAATGAGGATTTGTATTAGAACTGTTCTCTTCAGCAACAGCACACAGCCTCCACTAGGAGGGGAGATGCGGAAGAAAGGCAGGTGGCATTGTTGGCTAAACAGTTGTCCGGGTAGAAAGCTAACATTCTCCAAACAATACTTAATTGTTAAATGTTTCTGTCTCTCCTATTTTGAGTAGAGCAGCAGGGGTCACTAAGTATTATAAATCATTTCCTTATGGAGCATGTTTTCACTTTCTAAAATTAACAAATTTCACTATTCTTGTTTCTCTGAAGTCAGAATTTTTCTCAAACATCCAACATTGCAGGCATTTACTATCTCTACAACTTAGTAGCCTTAATATGCCCCTAGTGAAACTACTGTTTGTCTCTTGCCTAGAAGGTTGCTAATAAGATGATTACAATTTTCTTTGAGATTGAATTTGTATGGATATTTTAAAGCAAAAACAAACAAACAAACAAACAAACAAACAAAAAAACCACACACACACAATGGAGTTTTTTTCCCCACTAAAGAGACAGACATATCAATGTTCTTTACCTCTTTACTATCCTAAAAATTCTATCACCGCTTCTCTCAGGAAATCACTGCAGCTGATCTGTGCCCCACCCGCTGCATGGGCACATCATGTGGGTCTCCTAGGGTATACGACAAGACCGACAGACCTGGGCTCAAACCTTGACCCTGCTCCCTTCCGTCATCCTCGTTGAGTGACTTAACCTCCGCTTCCTCCACTGTAAAATGAAGATAATATCCACCTTACAGTGTTGTAGTAAGAATTACAGAAAATATGCAGAATTC
Source organism: Chlorocebus sabaeus (assembly GCF_047675955.1). Classification (NCBI taxonomy): domain Eukaryota; kingdom Metazoa; phylum Chordata; class Mammalia; order Primates; family Cercopithecidae; genus Chlorocebus; species Chlorocebus sabaeus. The sequence continues at coordinate 59,620,508 of NC_132910.1, forward strand.
ACAGCCCTTCATAAGCTGCTTAGTAAGCACACTGCAATCTTTCATATTATTTCAAACTTTGAGTAGGTCCTAGAACCACAGTACCTCTGAAATCTGTCCAGACTCTAGGTTACAATTCATTTTATGGCATTTCAATGAAAATGAGCACTTACTAAATTGGATGAAAGATAGGTAATCTAGCATATAGAAAGATGACCTAACAATTGGGTAAAACTGGATCAATAATTTTCTCTAAGTTCTTCCAACGCAAAATATAGTGCTAATCAATAACTACCCCCAATATTTCCATAGGATACACCAAATGAAAGAACACATAATGAAAAAGAAGACAGAATTATTCGTGTTAATGATGCAAACAGAACCTCTGTAAGAACAAATGAAGAAATGTAAGATGTGCCCAGGTGCTTGTGACAGTCTCTGCCTTCGTTCCATCCCCACTGGCTTTTTTCCTGAATGTATCTAAAGCTGTGATGACTGCACAAGAGCTGTATTATTATCCTGACTCTCAGCACATTGGCCTGTAGCTAATCTTTGAAAGCACCACCTGCTGAGTGCACCTGGGGACCCAGCCAATGCACTGCATTATTGGCTAAGTCACCTTCCAGCAACCAGGCCATCTTGCAGGCCACACAACTCCTGAAGGGAGAAAGGAGGGGAAAACAGGAGCGGCCTGCAAAAAGTGATTCTTTACCTTTTGTAGCCACCATATATATTTCTAGCCCTAACTGTCATGTATCCCTATTTACCTTATTTAATCAGAGGAGGAAGAGTGAACAATGAGGTAGAGGGAGGCAAGAAAGGTATTGGCATACAGGCCAGGTGTGATGGCTCATGCCTGTAATCCCAGCACTTTGGGAGGCCAAGGCAGGTGAATTGCTTGAGGTCAGGAGTTCTAAACCAGCCTGGGCAACATGGCAAAACTCCGTCTCTACAAAAAAATACAAAAAAATTAGCTGGGCATGGTGGTGCACCCTTCTATTCCAGCTACCCGGAAGGTTGAGGTGGGAGGATCATCTAAGCTTGGGAGCGCAAGTGAGCTGTGAATGCGCCACTGTACTCTAGTCTGGGTGACAGAGTGAGACCCTGTCTCAGGTTATAAAGTAAAAGTACTGACATACAAAAAAAGTGGCAGCAGGATTTAGGTCCTAGTCTTAAGGTGGACTACTGACACTGTATCTTCTCATCTGTGAAATCAACCCTGCCCTAATTCCCCTCCAAGGCTCAGTAGCTAGTGATCTGAGTATGCAAAGACCTGGGCTGTTGGAGACAGGCAAAAAACAGTGGTAATGACCTGTCAGGAGTTCAGTGGTGCTAGGATGTTGGGAGGTCAGGCATTGATACACACTGTGTGGGTGCTGGGGCTTTAGAAGCTTCCATCTCTAGAACTCTGTCCTATGAGCTTATGATGGCTTTCGTGTGGTCAGACGAGGGCTGTGAGGTACCTGCTTCTGTAAGCAGAGGTCCAAGAAGGGCCAAAGTCAGTACAAATAGCTTCTAGGCTTGAGAGTCAGTTCTTCGCTGTGTGCCCCCATCCCTGGGATAGAGTGTTCTGATCCTGGTTTCTCCAGGCAACGAGAAAATGTCCCTTGCAATGCCATTCAGGACTGTGTGATGGCCACCTCCACCCACCCATGGGCACGCAGCCATGGGGCAGTAAGAGGATGACGCCTGAAGTCAGACTGCCGGGGGCTGAATCTCAACTCTGCCACTTGTTGCACAACCTTGGGCAAGTTACTTATTCTTTCCGTGCCTTGATTTTTCCTCATTGGAAAATAAGGATCATGATGACAGTACCTATTTCATAGGGTTGTTAAGGATTAAGTGAGCTGGTATTAGTTAAGTTTTTAGAATGATTCCTGGCTCATAATGATATATAAGTATGTTTGTTAACTAGATAACATGTAAAGATAAATCAACATCAGCTGCACAGTAAACAAATGTCATTGCCTGCAAGTGGGACTAATACAAATAGTTTCACATAAACATAATTAGTATATGCTCCTGATTTTAATCCTACACCCTTGTACAGAAACAGCCTTCTCAGAAAAGGCAGAGTCAAACCAGAGTCTAACTCTACAAAGTAAAATATTATCTGTCTCTATGACGTCCCCCAGCTACCCATAAGGTACACCATTAGACAACGTCATCAAAGCACTGTCAGAAACCAACCGTTGGAGGAAAAACAACATTAGAACAGCAGAAGCCCAGGCATGGAAGCCTGATGCTGCCACATCTCTGAGCTGTGGAATGCTATCCGAGGTGAGACATTCTTAAAGTGAAATGGACATGGTGCGTTTTTAAATTAATACAATGATGGAAACCATTCTCTTTGTTTACTGCCATACTGTTCACTAAAGAGGAAGAAACACATTTTGCCAGTAAACCTATTCAGATTTTTCAATCTGGAAATCAGAAAGAAAGCTACATGGAACCAGACAGCATTTTGAGGATGGCAGAAAAAAGGTAGAAGAGCCCCAGAGCACTAGTTGCCGCCAGGGGCATGTGTCAGGGAGGAGAGCCAGCTGAGTTTGGGTGGGGGAAGTGAAGATCTCCGCAGCTGCGTTACAGGGGAGAAGGGAACACCTACTGAACGACTGTCTTTTGACAAGTCCTGAAACAAACCCACACACAAAGAAATTGTTGTGGGGGTGGGAGGGAAACGGGGACCAAAGTTAGGGAGTACCCACCCTGCCACAAGCCCACTGCATGTACAGTCAGGCTCACCTAAAACATCCTGTTTTTGCCACAGATCACAGCACCCTAAACCCAAGTCTGCATCTAGTGCTGTCAAAATACCAAAACATACAACACCTACAAATCTGTTCTTCGAAGAATTCAACAGGACTTCCCTGGCACTCTTTCAAATGGGAGGATGGGCAAATGCAAAACAGCAGTAATGTGTTGGGAGGGTGGGACCATGGATAAACTGCAGGTATGCATGTTAAGAGAAAAGTAAGAGAGGCAGGGAGGATGAAGCACTATGTGGCTATTTCTACTACTCAGCCACCCACTGTCACAACTGCTTAGAATAATCATTTTGAATAAGAGAAAAGATGGATCCAATTGAAAGTTGCTTTGTTCTGCTTTTAGCTGTAAAAGATTTAGTTCTAGACCCTAAACTCATTTAAAAAACCACTATATGAAGACAAAGAATAAAAAATAAACACACATAAGTTTAAAGCAATATAGAGTTTTTTTAAGGCAAGTATGTTAGTGAAAAATCAGGAAGTTACAATTACTCAAAAATTTTCAGCTATTTATTAGCATTTACCAAAAGCTATTCTTTTCATTGCAGAAAATCAGCATATTTAAGTCAGTAGTTACAGTCATACTCTGTGACTCTGTAATAGGCCAGTTATTTAGCATTTAGGCAAACAAACACAAAGGAAAAGTGTCCTTCAGAGATTTCTCTCTTATTTATTATTAACCCACTTGGTAAGCCAACTAATTTAAAAAGTATTATCAGAGTCAAGTAAAGGAATCTGTAACAATAAGCCAGAGAGGAGGACCAAGCTTGGCCTAAACGATAAAGAGTTTGTAAAAGCACTTTGTATGCAAAGAATCACATATATGATGATGATCATCATCATCATCATAGTCAAAACAGCAGGATGATAAGAAATGTCAACTAGGCCCTTCCAGAAAGTGGTTATTGCAGAAACAACACAGAAGCATCTTCTGTTAACAAGAAAAGGTCAAAATGAGGAAAACAGCAAAGCCTCAGTGGTGAAAAGGTAAGTAGTTTGGGGAAACAGCCCAAAGTGATGTGAAAACAAGAGTGTTTTCTAGATGTGGACATAAGTATGGTGCATATGAGCAGACAAACTCCGCGAGCTAAAGATACGGGACTTAATGTCCGAGGAGATAACATGAAATACGGTGAGCAGCAGCCAAAGAGGAAGGAAAACACCTTGCCTTTTGGAAAAGGGTTTAAAGAGAGCGCCTTCGGACTTCCGTCAGGGGCTGTCAGGTTACATCACATTGAAGCACACGAGCAATGTCTGAGAGAACTACCCTTCCTTGTTCTAAATGGAACAGCCAGCTTCCTCTGTGAACAGAAACTCCAGAGACCACTGCCCTGCATTTGCCCAGGACGGAATTATCCCAAGCAGCACTTGTGGGGGTCGGGGAGGGCAGGGAGCTGCTGCCTAAAAGGAAGGGAATTGGACAGGACGGGATGGAACAGGAGGAGACGAGCATCTGAATTGTGCTACCACTGGCCTGCTGTGGACAACCTAAATCCAGGAGGCTAAATTTAAAGAAGCAATTTATAATCCATTTTAGGTTGTAAGGCTTCAAATACAGATCTATGTCCACATATAATTCCATATGCACACCTATACTATCTCTTGGAGAAAGTATCTACTGACAATGCAAGTATCCAAATTTATATATTGGAAATGAGCTATCCAAATAGATCAGATCAATAGACACAACTGAATGAATCTGAGGGCAAGAACAGTAGTAGTAAGTAGGAACAGTGGTGAGACTTGATCAAGGAAAGTTACTCAGATATAATTCAGTTTAATACTGGGAAGCTACCCCCTCTCTCGGTGGCTATGGTGAATCCATGTCATTATTCTGCTATGTAACCTTGAGAAAATTTCTATTTAAGTGTTAATTTTAAGATGGTTCACATTATTGGTCTTTCTAAATATAAGTGTGCTAATAACTCAAGAAGTGGTAACTCTGAGCTCTACCTCAAAAATAAATAGTAGCTGATGCCACAGAACAGATAATTGCTATCAAAACAGTAGGATGAAGCTGAGTCCTAATCAGACTGGAAGAGGTTAAAGAGAGAAAGAATAAGATAGTTGTGTAGCTGCTGCTGTAGAAATAGATAAGACTAACCTCTCTCTGCTTCTGGCATTTACAGTATGAGAAAAAAGAATCTGTAATGGAAAATGTTGAAAGATACACTGAAGCTTTTCAAAACATCAGAGCAGTGAGACCTTGAAATTCATTTACTTCAATCCTTGCATTTTACCAATAAGGAAACTGAGGCCAGGGAGGTTAAGAGGTCTGCCTATAATGTAACATACACACACGCACACACACACACACACACACACACGGCTGTAAGACAGGCCTGCAGTCTGAAGGCTGCAGTGCCCCTTCCTCTTTACTGCTTTCTTACCTCTACTGAGGAGCAGTTATGGAAAACTATTTTTGTACAGACAATTGAGGTCCCTGACAATGACAGAAGGAAAATAAATGGTGGTTTCAATTCCAAGTTAAGCTATAGGCTCACTGCTGTGCTCCTGCCCAGGCAAGATTTTGACTGCCAAATCTGGTCAAGGTAGCTGTGTAGGAGTTGGTTTGGAACTCAAACAGTGAAAAGGGCAGGGGGACATGAGCTGGATTCAGCTGACAGGAAAGAGAAACAGTAAGCAAGAAAAAAGGGTCCAGGCCAGGCACAGTAGCTCACACCTGTAATCCCAGTACTTTGGGAGGCCAAAGTGAGAGGACTGCTTAAACCCAGGAGTTCAAGACCAGCCTGGGCAACATGGTGAAACTCCATCTCTACAAAAAAAACCATGAAAGTTAGCTGGGCATGGTGGCACATGCCTGTGGACCCAGCTACTTGAGAGGCTGGGGTGGGACAACTGCTTGAGCCCAGGAGGTAGAAGCTGCAGCAAGCTGTGATTGCGCCACTGCACTCCAGCCTAAGTGACAGAGCAAGACTGTCTCAAAAAAAGAGAAGGGTCCAAAGAGCCCTCTGAGTCCACTTCTGAACCACACTAGAGTACAGTACACCCCAGTTAACCCTCATCATGGCCACACACATAAAATCCAACTTGAGAGTTGTGTGCCCTGAGGGCTGTCAGGACAAAGTGGAACAGTATGTGGTGGGAGCCTGGATTCTGGGGCCCAATGAACCTGGGTGTGAATCTTGGCTTTGCTTCTCACTGGCTGTATGCCCTGTGTGTTTTCACATCCCTGTGTCTCAATTTCCTGTAAGGTAAGGATAACAGGATCTGCTTCAGGAAGTTGTGGAAAGGATTCAATAAGTTAGTATTAGAGTGCCAAGAACAGTGCTGGGCACATCATAAGCACTGTGTAAGTGCTCACAAGTAAAGGGACTGGTCACATTCTATAGCTTCAAGCCCACAAGACGCCAAAGGTGGCAACATGTGACACAGGGTGCCCTCACTCTGAGACATCACTGTGCACAATTCACATTCACACATCCTCTTTTCTGTGAAAAGGTTAGCCTTTTCAACTGAAATGCAATTAGGGTTATTTCTTTGATTTTATTTCTTTTGTTTCTTCTCATTAGAATCAACCCATGTAAAACATTTAGAAAACATCTAAACAAAAACAAAACAAAAATTACCTAATACTGCCACCCAGAAAAAAACTTAGAGATAAATTTCTTTCTAACCTTTTTTCTCCATTATACCTTCACGTATAAACATTTTTTTAAAACCTTGATATTATTTTATAATCTAATTTACTCAACATGTTGTAAATATTTTCCCTTGATTAAATATTTTAACAGAATTTTTAATGGTTGCACAGTTTAACTACAGTGTAATTTACCACTTGTTAGCATCTTTATGACAAGATTTAACCTCCACCTTTCTATTCACACCGCTTGCACATCCCAAAAGAAAATGAAAGCATAACAAAGCTTTTGATAGCCACCCCCAAATAGGTGTTCTTCAATAACTTTCTTCCCAGCTGGGCTAAGCCACAGTGTTCAGAAAATGGCTCCTAGAAAACGCCTCTCCATTTGAGCTAGAGCTTCTGCAGTACAAGGTTCTGTAAGGGCAGCTCTTGCAGTCGGCTGAGTGTCACCACTCCAGGAATGTCTGACCTTTCCCAGGACTTTGATCAAGCGACCTCCTGCTGAGCAGAACTGGCCAGAGAGAAGCTTTGAGGGAAGGGGGAGGAAGAGCAGGGAGGGGATCAGGGTGGGCGTGAAGGATCCCAGCAATGGGCAGTTCGCCAACCTCCGCAGGGTGACTGGAAAGGTCTGACTGGAAGAATCTTAGAGATCACCTCCCAAGTCCCCATTTTAGAGATAAGAAAACCAAGGTTCAGGAAGATAACAGGACTTAATTAGCACTTGTGAAATACAACTTAGTATTAGCAGTGATAACAGCCACAATTACTATTACTAGCATTTGGGGCAGTCATTATGAGCCAAATATTATGCTAAATAAATGTTCCGTCCCAGTGACAACCCTGTGAGATTGCTATCATTATTTCCATTTTAGGGAGTGGGGAGTGATGAAGCTTCGACTAAATGCGTTGCATAAGATCCCACAGCTAACAAGTAGTAGAGGTAGGAGTCAAATCCAGATCTTTCACCAAAGTCCATGATACTTTCAAGCATACCACAAGAACGAATAATTATTTTTCTTTCCATTGCATTGTTTTCTAAAAGATGAGCTTATTAATACTGCTAACTTGGAAGGTGGCAAAGAATTCATGCTTTCATCCCCAGTCATCTTTTTACAAATCTGCATCACTGCATTTGCTAAACAGTGACATAAAAATACTCAACAGATCTATTTGTCAATAGTCAAGTTCCATACGTTTTATAGAAAAATGATTTTGAGTGCAAAACTTAGGCTTAATGTGAACTGTCAATTGTCATGCTATAGTTAAACTAACATGGAGGTAAAAGACTGCATAAAACACTACACATCCAATGAATGACATGTGAAAAGACATTACTTCTAAATATCTATGTAAGGCCATCTTAGGTTTAGAAAGGCCTTAGGCCAGGGACTCTTCCAAGTACATAATTACAATGCTTCTCTTAGATGATTATCAGGTAGAAGACAGAGATTTCAAATAGTTTGTTTACTTATTTTTTTTTAAAGGCTCTTTCTCAGTATGACTCATGTGAACAATTTAAACAAACAGCTGTGGCAGGAGATGGCCACTGCAGCCTGCTCCAGTAGGTAAAATGTACTGAACCTGTGTGGTTAATTAGATCAATCTTGACTCATTTTCTTTAATGAGACAGTATAACACACAAACTCCATCAGACCTGTTTTCTGGGTTTTGTTTTACATAATTTGTTGTTATGGTCTAATCTATTCTTGAGCTTCTTTTTGGTTAAAGCAAAAACTTTCTGAGTATTTTTTTTAAACAAAGTTTTTTTGTGTATATTCAATAGCATGCAGCCTTGTGAGGGAACTACACTGCACAGCACATGGTTTGTGATCAAATACAGTCAAGCAACTTACACCAAAGAAAAACACATAAAAATAAGAATTTTTTTAAAAACTTTTTTTTTTCAATTTCCCTGCCTTTCAAGCAGGTCAGCTATACAGATTATAACTGTAGAACTGAAAGCTAACTCCCACATACACGATAAAAGTTCAACATCAGGTGATGGAAAATCACATATTGAGGAGAAAAGCAAGTCCTTGCCTTCTAAATCATTTGTCTTTGTTTTCTGTTAAAACGGGGAAATTTTCTATCTTTTTTTCCTTTCATTTAGAATAGATAATTTCTATTCCTGATCATCTTTGAAAGCACACACTGAGGTTTTGTTTTCACTGACTAAACCCTAGGGACACGACTAATTCTCATCATAAATTTTCATTCAAGAAATTTCTGAGTCCATATTATACATTGAACCTAATAACAGAGTTCAGATTTATGATGCTCAAAATATCATGTAAAAGTATTATGGTAATGTACAAAATGAAATACTGAGAATCACCACACTTTTCAAGAAGTCCCACTGTAATGCAAAAAATTAAAATAAAAAACCCTCAATAAAAGGTGTGAAGGTCTTTGCCGATTTCAGGATGTGCCCTGTTTGGGAATATGTTGAATGATCTGGCCCATCACGATAGCCTTCATTACAAAAAGAAACACACACGTATCTGTGCATTTGGTAGCCTCAAGTCTTTCCTAAAAGGCAGCCTAAAAGTTTGACTTAATTTTGAGTGTTTCTCAAACTTTTGGTTTCAGCATCTATTCATAATTACTTAAAAATTACTGAGGACACCCAAGGAGTTTTTGTTTATGTGGACTGTATCTATCAATGTTTACCATATTGGAAACTGAGAAAATTAAAAAATATTTATTAATTTGTTTTAAAAAATCTGTTTAAATTGTTACATGTGAACATAAATATTTTTATAGGAAGTTGTACCATTATATGTATATATTTTATATATACGTGTGTGTGTATATGTATATATGTATGTATATGTTTAAAGGAAGGGTCTCACTCTGACACCCAGGCTGGTGTGCAGTGGTGTGATCACAGCTCACTGCAGCCTTGAACTCCTGGGCTCAAGGAATCCTCCTGCTTTAACCTCCCAAGAAGCTGAGACTACAGGCATGTGCCACCGGGCCCAGATAATTCTTTGTATTTTGTAGAGATGTGGTCTCGCTTCGTTGCCCAGGCTAGTCTCAAACTCCTGGGCTCAAGCAGTCCTCCTGCCTCAGCCTCCCAAAGTACTAGGATTACAGGCATGAGCTACTGTGTCCAGCCACCATTTTATATTTTTGAAAACCTCTTTAACATCTGGCTTAATAGAAGACAACTAACTTTTCATATCTGCTTCTGCATAAAATCTGCTGTGAAGTACATGTAGAAATTCTAGCCTCACACAGATAGATAACTGGAAGGGAAAGAATTATTTTAATAGCTTTTTAAGACAATTATGAATATTCTTCTTTGATACTACAATGGACAAAGCAGTAACTTTTTAAAGGTCAGCTGCAATGTGGAATCTGAAACTATCAGTGAACTTTTCCTACTCTGTTATATTGAAATCCATTAATCTATCAAAGTCCTACACTTTGAATGAATCTCTCATCCATGTATGATTTTGCAACAAACACTGATCATTTGAAAAATGTTGGTTTACTGAGTCATGCAGATTTTCCCACTGTTTGTTTACCTGTTTCATTATATAATATCACTATCACATTTGTCAATATCACCACTGAACTCATCAGAAGAGACATTAAAGGATAAGAAAGCTGTCAATCTTATGTTGCGGAATACAAGATTTCCAAAATTCTAATTTCTATTTGAAAGCTTGAATTTTATACTTGACAATTGTTTTCCTTAAAACAATAGGCTAATTTCACTTTTCTACCAAATAACCAAGTCTGAAGAGCCATAGCTGACCTGTCAATCATTCTGCAAAGTAAAAACTCAATCACACTGGTATTTGAGACAACCATAGCACTTTGCCACATTGTAAAAGTGCTTTATATGTACTTCCCATCTCATCACTAGAATATTAAAAAGACACATGTGCTTAAGGGCCTATGTTTAAGAAATTAATAACTTCTATTGCTTTATTAAGTGTCACTAGTATTTTTTTAACTGAGAGTCCACGGTGATGAATATAGTAACTAAAGAACTTCTACTACAGTTGGTGCCACTGTTATGATTTGTGCCAAGTGACCAGCAGCTTTCCCACTATTGTTTTCATACAAGTGCAGATGTCTACACAGTGAAAATGGCAAAAAGTGATAGTATTATTGTGAAAAGAGTTTTGATCTCATGGATCCCCTAAAAAGGTCTCAGGGACCCCAGAGGTACAGAGACTACACTCTGAGAATCTACCTGCTAAACCAAAGCTGCTGCTACTGATATACTGAACAAAAGGAGCTGAATTTTTTTAACTCTTGAGGAAAAATATAGATACCAATGCACAAGCCAATTACACTCCACTATTTCGGGCATTACAGAGCTGTCACTTTAATATTCTTACTTGCTAGACCAGGTATTGCCAATAACTTGGATAACATTTTCTGGCCAAGATTATAAAAAACTCACACCTAACATTATCATGAGCACTCCCAAAAATACAGGGGCAAAAGGACTGCCAGCAGCAAAGGCCACTAGTCCCTGCCTGCACTATGCTACAATCATTCTTCATGCCCCATTCATTCTCTTTGATCCACCACATTTTTACTGCACCTTTTAGTCTTTATTTGCTGGTATAACTACTTAATGCCGTAACTTTCCTCTAAGTACCTGTTGGCTGTACATCACTGGTTTTGATATGTAAACTTTTTATTACCATTCAGTTCTGAAATCTTTGACCTTTGAAGAGTTTTCCTTATTGAAAAAAGAGGGTTTTTCTAGTTGTTTCCTTCTACATGGTTTTCTGAGCAGAGAATATGGTCTGTGTCACAACTAATCCTTTGAAGTTTTTTAACACTCTACTCGTGGCCCAATATTTTATATTCTAGAGTTGTTGGATATGGCAGCTCATATAACCCATTTGATCAAGCTTAACGGTTGTTCAAATCTTTTATAGCCTATTTACTTTTTGAAGGTGGTAGGGGGCTCCTGTTTTACTAACTACTGATAGAGATAAGTTGAAATCTCTTACTGGAAGGTAGATTTATCTTTGTGGTTCTGGTCCATTTTTCCTTTATAGATCTTAAAGTTACATTATTATATGCATAATGATTCAGAATTATATCTTCCTTTATCTGTTGTTACCATAGTTCCATCAGCTTATTCTGGGATGATCATAGCATATTTTTTTCATACCTTTCATAATTTTCCTTTTGGTCTCTACAATTCTGCATCACTTCTTCAGATCTCTCATTTCATTAATCTAGTCAGATCTAATCTGCTGTTACCACCCATTCATTTTTGTTTTTGAGACAGAGTCTCATTTTGTCACCCAGGCTAGAATGCAGTGATTCACTGCAGCCTCGACCTCATGGGCTCAAGTGATCCTTCTACCTCAACCTCTTGAGTAGCTGGGAGTACAAGCGTGCACCACCATGCCCAGCTAATTTATTTTTATTTTTATTTTTTGTAGAGATAGGGTCTCACTATGTTACCCAGGCTGGTCTCAAACTCCTGGACTCAAGCAATCCTCCGACCTTGGACTCCTAAAGTGCTGAGAATAAAAGTGTGAGCCACCATGCCCAGCCAATAATTCTGTTTTCTAAAGTTGCATTGCCCAGTGGAATAGTCATCAGCTATGTAGCTATTTAACTTAAGTAAAAGTAAAAATTCAGTTTCTCAGTTACACTAATGAAGTGCTCCATAGTCACATGCATGCAGTAACTACTAGGTTGGATAATACTTATGACAACACAGATTTAAAGATTTTTGTCTGACTCAACTGCATATGTTGACTTTGGCTCATGGGGCCTTGTTTCCTGTGTGTTGTGATTTTCTATTCTTTTTTCTTTTTCTTTACTGTAAGTGTCCATTTCTTACAAGTTTAGCTGCAGAAATTATCTGAGGCCTATATAGTATCTGCTTCCAGAATGAATCTGTCTTCACTTCTACCATATTATGCAGAGCATTACCAAACCAGGTCTCTGTTGAGGAAATTCTCAGCTAGGGGTCTTTTGGTCTCCCTTGATAATATGAACTAAGACTGCAAACCTGCATCAAAACCACCCGCTGTTAGAATTCTCAGGGCAGCGTTTTTCCTCTTCTAGTCAGTGACAGTACTTGAGACAAGAAATTTTCACTGCAGTTCCCTGGGAAGGTAGGTTTATTTCTAGTTTGCCTTTACACTAAAGATATAGCGTGTGGGACCCCAGCTTTCTGCTAGTGTTGGCTTTTTTTTTTTTTTTTTTAACCTATTAGTCTACTTTTTGTCCTGTGTACCCTACAAGATAGAATCTGAAGCTTGGTTCACCACATTCTACAACAGCCAGCTTTAGTGGTCCATTTGCTGCTTTCTGAGTACCCTTAATTTTCATTCAGCTCATGGATGCATTCAAAATGTATATTTGGGGGGAAAAACTTTACAGATTGGATATGTATAAGTATGTCTGTGAGTATATATTATGTATATGTGATATTTGTGTGTGTGTGCATGCGTATGTAAGTAAAATATGTCTCCATATTTTTAGTGTACTTCAGCAGATGTTGGTCAGGGTATCACATCTACCATAATGCCAGAACATCAATTTTTAAGATGCCTAATATCAGCTTTAAATCTAAAATTAACAATCTATAATCTGATATCAAAAACTTTTCTGGGCCAGGTACAGTGGCTCATGCCTGTAAATTCCAGCAATTTGGGAGGCTGAGACAGGAGGATCACTTGAGGCCAAGAGTTCAAGACCAGCTTGGACAACATAGAGAAACCCCCATCTTTACAAAAAAATAAAAACTAAAAATAGCCATGTGTGATAGTACGACCCTGTAGCCCTTGCTACTCCAGAGGCTGATGTGGGAGGATCGCTTGAGCACGGGAGGTTGAGGCTTCAGTGAGCTATGATTGCATTCCGGCCTGTGGAACAGAGAGAGACTCTACCTTAAAAAATTAAAAACAAAAATCTTTTCTCTTAGCAAGACTGTATGGTATTATTATTCTAATTTACATGAGATAACTGATATTTTGGTTCATATGTGTTAGATGAAACTTACAAAGCCAGATATTTTTTCAGTTTCCAAAATATTCACATATACAAAAATACAGAATGCACACTGTTCATTATGTAACACCCCCAGCAAAGTGTGGTGAGTATATACTCCTTAAACAGATACATGAAGTTTTGTGTTTTTCTTTGTTTTTTTTTTTTTTTTTTGAGATGGAATCTTGCTCCGTACCCCAGGCTGGAACGCAATGGTGCAGTCTAGGCTCACTGCAACCTCAACCTCCTGGGTTCAAGTGATTCTCCTGCCTCAGCCTCCCAAGTAGCTGGAACTACAGGTGCACACCACTACACCCGGCTAATTGTTGTATTTTTAATAGAGACAGGGTTTCACCATGTTGGCCAGGCTGGTCTCAAAACCCTGACCTTGTGATCCACCCGCCTTGGCCTCCCAAAGTGCTGGGATTACACATGTGAGTCACCGCGCCCGGCACATGAACACTGCTTAGCAAAACATCCAAGTAGGAAAGACAAGGCTATAAAAAGTCTTAATATCGGTCAGTTTGGGCCACCACATAAAAGTTATGAAAACACTAAGATTTCAGAGCTTTGCGGATTTGCACATTCTTTTGTCGTCAATTTGTCCAAAGGTCAACTTGGACCTAGGACTAAAACAGATTTTCTAACACTCCTTTCTAGGTATCACTAGGTTTGTTCCACACACTTGAATGGGGCAGAGCTGGTACCAACCTGTGGGAGTCATTATTCTTGACTGGTTATATCTGAAATGACTTCTCTACTAAAAGGCTAATCATATAGAATTTAGCTCCTCTTGACTTAGAATTCTAACATACCAACATATTTTCCCATGATAGGTCAGTAATTACGTCTCTGAACCAATGCACTGTACTGGTATTCACTACATTCATCAATTCAATATAATTTAGTCATCGGTGTACCTTTATTTATTTATTTATTTATTTATCTATTTTTGAGGCAGAGTCTCACTCTATCACCCAGGCTGGAGTGCAGTGGCACAATCTCAGCTCACTGCAACCTCTGCCTCCCAGGTTCAAGCAATTTTCCTGCCTCAGCATCCTGAGTAGCTGGGATTATAGGCACCCACCACCACGCCTGGTTAATTTTGTATTTTTAGTAGAGATGGGGTTTTGCCATGTTGACCAGGTTTGTCTCGAACCCCCGACCTCAGGTGATCTGTCTACCTCAGGCTCCCAAAGAGCTGGGACTACAGGCATGAGCCACCATTCCCGGCCATATCAATATTATTTACAGTGGTATGACTCGAACTCTTTTAAATATATCCTTCCACACGCTATCATTTTCCAGTTTCCCACTATTACACGTAAAATATTTAGTGTTTGAGAATTTACTGAATAAATTAATGAAAATTTATGAAAGTTCAGCAGATATGTACATATTACTGATAGTTTTTATGATATTACAGAAATTTTTACAACTTTAAGTTCTTCCAGAAAAATCACTTGCTTGGTACATAACACACCTTGGGATTTTTTTTTTTTTTTTTCCCCAGCACATTTTTAACATCTTTGGCACATTTTTTTAAACATATTTGGAAAACAGTTTAGTAGTCAAACTTTGGAAATAATTGACCCACAACAGTTTAAGTACAGCAGTGTGACTGTGCAGTGATTCATCTATAAGGTAATCCTAGGTGTATTATGGATCCTAAAAAGGTTGTTTTACTTAAAACTCTAAGTTCAAAAAGTTACTAATCATAACAGTGTTAACACCAATCAGATTTTTCACCACCAAAATTCACAACACTAACTGTAACCTGCCAATTACAATGTTTAAGTACTTAGATGTACATGAAACAACTTTACTGGAATAGGGAATTTTTTACTGTTGTTGTTTATTTCAGGAAATAGTCCTATTCCTGAATCTAGTGGTCATAAAATGTTCTGAAACTCTCTTCCATTTTCCACTAAGGACTTAAAGTTCCAGTTATAAGTTTCTTCAATTGCAAAATACACATGAATAAGAAGCCAGTTCTAGATTTTTGACAGTCATAAAAAAACAGAGATATCATGGATATTTTTGTAAGTCTTTGGAAGTTATTTTAGTCAGTTTTACCAATCTCTCCACTGAAAATTTTTCATCTAAGTCCCCGACCAGGACTTAAACTGATTACAGAATTTGATCTTCCTGTGTCTTTGGTATGTACATTAGGGTGTGACAGGAATGAAGAAAAAGTGGTTAAAAGAACCAGGACAGGCCGGGCGCGGTGGCTCAAGCCTGTAATCCCAGCACTTTAGGAGGCCAAGACGGGTGGATCACGCGGATCACGAGGTCACAAGATCAAGACCATCCTGGCTAACACGGTGAAACCCCGTCTCTACTAAAAAATACAAAAAACTAGCCGGGCGAGGTGGCAGGCGCCTGTAGTCCCAGCTACTTGGGAGGCTGAGGCAGGAGAATGGCGTGAACCTGGGAGGCAGAACTTGCAGTGAGCTGAGATTCGGCCACTGCACTCCAGCCTGGGCAACAGAGCGAGACTCCAGCCTGGGCAACAGAGCGAGACTCCGTCTCAAAAAAAAAAAAAAAAAAAAAAAGAACCAGGACAAATGTAGTTGGAATAATCATGAATTAGGATAAATTATAACTTAGTAGTTTCTCAAAATACTCATTTCCTGATTTTTTATTCTTTTTAATAAAAATTAGGTAGAAAATGCAGCCGGGTATGGTGGCTCAGGCCTGTAATCCCAACACTTTGGGAGGCCGAGGAGGGCAAATCACTCGAGGCCAGGAGTTCAAGACCAGCCTGGCCAACATGGTGAAACCCTATCTCTACTAAAAATACAAAAATTAGCCGGGCATGATGGTGCATGCCTGTAGTTTCAGTCAGGAGGCTGAGGTGTGAGATGTTTGAATCCGGGAAGCAGAGTTTGCAGCCAGCCAAGATCATGCCACTACAGTCCACCCTGGGTGACAAAGGGAGACTTTCTCTCAGAAAAAAAAAAAAGAATAGGTGGAAAATGTCATTCATTTACTCTACTATTTACTGATACATGTGTGTGTGTGTAGCTCTATTTCAGGGGCTAGTCATACAAATATGGTCTCTGTCCCTAAGAATCTGTATGTAGTCTAATGAGGGGGATGAGATGTAAATGAACAACTTTCGATACAATGTGAAAAATGCTGTATGTGAGACATGGATAAAATACTACAGGGGTAATTATATGGCCAATGAGGGGCTAGAAGAATGCTTCTCAGGAGACATAGGACATAGGAGACACAGGAGCTAGGCTGGAAATAGGAGTTTTTCATGTGTGCTGGGGGCTCATTTTGGCAGAAAGAACAGTGTAGGTGAAGGCCCAGAGGCCAAGAACAGTATGCTAAAACTAGGGAGAGGCTCGGTGATCAGACGTGGGACTTCTCATTTGACGAGTTAATTCTTTGGGTTATTTTTCGGGAAGTCTCCTCATGTCATGTCAAAACCCTTTAATCTAGGGGACTGTTAAAGGAATAAAAATATCCACAAATTACTTATGTCATTTATAAAGTTGTGTATCTACGGAAATGTTTACCACCTGAATGCTGCTATATATATCACTGAAGCTGAATCTCATGTGACTCTCCAGGGATAGGCTAAAGAGAGAACTGGAGAAAGAAGTGGCAAGAAAGAAGCAAACTCAGGGATTCACTGCTGACAAATTATGTACAATGACTATCGTGTTGTCATAAATGTATGTTCTCTCTCCTTCTCCCCTTCTACTTGAAAACCACCTCAATGGGACTCCTGGTAGTATCCTGAACAGGTTTTACAGCTCATCTCACTTACTTTGGCAAAGTATCTAGCCATTTCTCACTTATTTAAGCAGAAAATAAATTATCGTGACTGTAGGAAACCAAAGATTTTAGGAATATAAATAGTAGGAAAATTGCAGTCAACAGAACTTAGAGATGCAATAGTGGGGTATGTAACTTGTACAAGACAAAAAGTCTGGATTATGGGAAACAGAAATTTAAGATCTGAAGTGTCTGGGACTAGGCAAAAAGAACGAGGTCACGGACTGGGTATTTGTCCTTGTGTCCCTTTTTCTGGAGTTTCCACATGGTCCTGAATCTTCTCTGTGGGGTCTGTCCTGACCATTTCAGCCCTACGGGCTCTACTTCCTTAACTCTCCAACCACTGGAGGTTTGCTTAGGTGTTATATTTTATTTGTGCTTATAAATGTGTATATATGTAATTATAATTATTGGAAAAAATTAGCAAATGAATTATGTACCATTCTCAGGAGAGAATGGCAGACTCTCAAAATAAATACACATGCAAACTCTATTACAAAACTGAGAGTATTCACCTATTTGGGAGGGAGCAGAGTTCTCACCAAGGAAATTTTACCAGTGGTAGCAGAGTCCAGCAATCAAGTCAGAACCTTCACAAGAATCTTCAGTCCTGCCCTCTAAACACCAGTTATGGATTCAAGAAAAACAACAAAAAGATGAACAAAGTGGAACAAGAACTCCCAAATGTAAATTATTACAATATAAACAAAATTATTTATCATTAGAAAAACTTCATAAAAGCTTGGCAAGGTATCAGTAAGTCATTGGCAGAAAAACAAGGTGGGATTAAAATTCTCCAGGGAAAAAAACAGACTGAGAAAGGACTTTTTTTTTTTTTTCCTATGATAAACTAGACTTTCTTTTGCCCTTTGGAAAGACATTACTTATTTTAAGGCTGATTCTAAAGGAGTTCTTTTCTAAAATGTAAAATATGTTCATTTGAGCTAGCAAATAAGTAAAGATACAGAAGCCATACTTATTGAAAAGATAATCAGCATGAACCTATTATTATAATCTTGATCGGGTAAGACTAAGAAATGTACACAATATCTATGTATATGGGCAGGACTAGAAAAAATTGTAAATCATGACAAGAGTTCTCTATCAGGGCAGTACAGTTAAATATATTTCCTTTGTTGTTGGTTTGATAGAGATTAAAAGACAAAGAAGAGAGAAGAAACCCATAAAAGTGTCCATCCCAAGTGGTTGTCAGTAGCAATCAAATAAATATTATTACAGATGAAAGAATATTTCCCAAATTATAGGCTAACATTTTTACTTTAAAAAATAAGGCCAGGAAAAATCCTGGAGAGGGTCCACTGGGCACCAGCTTCATCACTCCCTCCTTTCCCACCACTCAAAGCTGAATCAGGACATCCCTTCGGCGTCTATTCTTCCTCAAAGTCCTCACATTACTGAATCTGCTGCTTCTACGGGAATACAGAGCAGAAAGTTCCTTTGAACACCTCTGCAGGATTGGGGCCACTTCGAAGTCCTTCTGAGTATATGGAGCTCTAGTCAACTCCACATTGTTTCTACTATAAAATGTAGATTAGTCAACCAAATCACTAGAAGGAGGTCAAAAAACACAAACCCTTTCCATTCCCAAGAACCAGTGTCCAATTAGAATGCTTTCTTTACCTCTAGTATTCCAAGAGTACTGGAATTCCAAAGCAAATTATAATTTTAGGAAGAAAAAATATCACTGAATCATAGTTTCTCTAAGCCTCAGGGTCATAATTTTTCCTGTAATAGTTAGAAACTCAAACCATGTATGGATTGCATAAATTTTGAATGCTTTGTTCTATAAAAACATGGTCCTTCATGAATAATGGAGAAGCAAAGGAGAGAGGGAACCATCCAAGTAAAACAACACTTTTCTGGATTCTGAGAAAATCCCAGATAGAGAACAAAAACCTTGCCAGGATGTTCCACTTCATAAACAACAAAACTAAGGTGGTTCTACTCGTTCTCTATAAGTCTTTTCAACAACAAAATATTCCCCATTAATAACAAGGTCATACCTTGGCATTCTAATTGTTGAATAAAGTTAGAAATATGCTTAGTTTATGTTAGTAAAAGCTGGCTGTAAATCCTAGGCACAAAAAATGTGATACAAATTTGGGTACTTAGTAGGGTATAATCACATTGTGATTACACACAGAAATCACACTGTGTATGCTTTGAACAATTTTCTTAGTGTTTCTCAAGTACCAATAACAAATGGTATCTATTTAGGAAAGAAACAAGGTCCACTTAAGCTGTGTTATGAGTAAAGATACTATTTACAGGGTGAATGACAACCAAGGTATTCAATAGTGATCCCATTTTTCATTTCTTTTCTTCCATAAGATCAATTCCAATAATCACCTAGAGGAAAATACTAGTTCATATACTTCCCTTTGAGTCTTAGGGTGAGCTAAAATAGCCCTTCAAATCGCTCCCTTCATACAAGGACATTCAGAGCAGCAACTGGAATTAAGGTTAAAAAAAGAGGAGGACCGATGATAACATTAGTGACCAGAACCAGTTATTAAGACTGCTTATATGATTCTCCTTAAATGAGACCATTAAGAGTTTGACAGATAACTATCTACCTAGATAATTTTGATGAGATCCTTAAAGGCACAAGAATGCTCTCTTATGTTACTTGCCAGTCCTGTGATGCTGCATTATCAGTCTAAGATCATATTATTAACTATTTACGGCTCATCAAAAGACTTTCCAGGCCGGGTGCGGTGGCTCATGCCTGTAATCCTAGCACTTTGTGAGGCTGAGGCAGGCAAATAACTTGAGGTCAGGAGTTCAAGACCAGCCTGGTCAATATGGTGAAACCCTGTCTCTACTAAAAATCAAAAAAAAAAAAAAAAAAATTGGCAAGGTGTGGTGGTGTGCACCTGTAATCCCAGGTGCTAGGGAGGCTGAAGTGGGAGAATCCTTTGAACCCAGGAGGCAGAAGTTGCAGTGAGCAAAGATCATGCCACTGCACTCCAGCCTGGGCAACAAAGTGAGACTCCGACTCAAAAAAAAAACAAAAACACTTTCCAGTTAATTTGCTAAAATGTAAAGTAACACGTTCCCTTCCTTGCCCTTCCAAAGTTGCTTCTTAGACACTCCACTAACAAGCAAAGAAAGAAAATTAATGAGACATACAATTTTTTTTTCTTTAACAATATTAAACAACTGTATTTTGGTGGTAGTGGTAGTAAGGTGCTAAAGAGAAACGTTTTCTTTAATTTAAATCACCTAGGAAGCTTTTTGCCAAACTACTGTATCTTTCCTCCCAAGTTATTTTTTATTTATTTATTTATTTTGTTTTTTGAGAAGGAGTCTCGGTGTATTTTCCAGGCTGAATTCAAACTCCTGGACTCAAGTGATCCTCCGCCTCAGCCACCCGAGCTGCTGAGACTACAGGTGGCACCACTACATCCAGCTTATTTTAAACCACTCAAGCAGTGGCTCATGCCTGTAATCCCAGTGATCTGGAAGGCCAAGGCAGGAGGATCACTTCAGGCCAGGAGTTCAAGACCAGCCTGAGCAACACAGCAAGGACCCATCTCTATTTAAAAATGTTTTAAAAATTAGCTAGTCATTTAATGTGGAGGTCCAAGCTGCAGTGAGCTACCATGGTGCCACTGCACTCCAGCCTGGGTGAGGTGACAGAGTAAGACCCCATCTCTAAAAAAAAAAAAAGTTTTAAATAAGAATCTATTCAAGAGTATCTACATAATGCCTACACAGCTATGCAAGAGACCACCACAAAAACACACTTCCATATATCACTGGACATAATTTTGGCTGAAAGACATTTGGAAACACTGTAAACTCAAGCAACAGCATCAAAGCCAGTCTCCACAAATTGCCTACATGGTGTGAAAAACAAGGTTGTTGAATACCCACCAAATGCCTGTGTTTTGAGTAGTATACAAGCTGATATAAGGTACTAGGCATAATTATGGCTTCTATGAGACATTGGCTCTTTGGAAACAAATTTTTTTTTAGTTTTTGACATGCTAAGAGTCCTAGATAAAACCCTGCCTTTATGCAGCTTATTTTATCAAATATATCTCATAAAAAGCTTAAAATGTAAAAACTCCCAGTAAAAAACTTAGGTGCATTGCATAGTGTATGATGATATAATAGTGAGTTCAATGAAATACTGGTTGTATAAAACCACACATGAAATCAGGGTCATTTCTTTCTAGTGCAACAAAATGCAATGAAGCAGTATTAGGATTTAGGTCAATCTGGAACGAAATTTCAAATTCAAGGTAAAGGTTTTTATTGACAATTAGGATGATGATCTAATTAGGCAATAGGGCTAGAGATTCAGGAATCCAAAATGTATCACAGGACTAGACTGACGTGCCTATCCTTAATAAGGATAAAGGCAGGTACTTGGGTCCAAAAAGAATTTATTTCATATTCACATTATGTAAAAAATGTAATTAACTAGTCTGGCTGATAGGAGCTCTCCCTTGTTAGTATTGTATCCCCACTGACATTCTAGAGATGATTCTGTTCCCCAGCCAATGAAGAGGTTTTACTGTTCTCTTCCTTCAGCGAGGAATACTATCCCATTCTGTATCCCCTCAAAATCCTACCCATGTCTTAAAGCACATACTTCCCAAAAAGCTTTGTCTTGGCATCCCAATTAGAATCCCTTTTTCCTCTTCTATTCTGTTTTTGCATCTAGAGTCTCATTTAGAGTCCTTTCAGGATAGCACCTTGGCATAGGATAACCTAGATCAAGTATACTTTGAGACCTGGAGTGCAGGGTACTATGGACCCTCCAGAGATTTTCTTTATGAAAAGTAGTTGATATTGTTTACTGAACTAGCCTGCATCAGAATCATCTGGAGGGATTAATAAAATGCAGGTTTCCAGCCTTCAACTACAGCATTCTCAACAGATACGGGATGAGAGCGAAAACCTGGTTGTGGTTTTTTTTTTGAGGCAGAGTCTTGCTCTGTCACCCAGGCTAGAGTGCAGCGGCACAATCTCGGCTCACTGCAACCTCCGCTTTCCAGGCTCCAACCATCCTCCCCACTCAGCCACTCAGCCTCCTGAGTAGCTGGAACTATAGGCATGTACCACAACACCCAGCTAATTTTTTATATTTTTTAGTAGACATGGGGTTTCGCCATGTTGCCCAGGCTGGTCTCCAACCCCTGGGTTCAAGCAATCTGCCTGCCCCTACCTCCCAAAGTGTTGGGATTACAGATGTACCTAGCCGGAAATATGCTTTTTTTTTTTTTTTTTTTTTTTTTTTTTTTTTTTTTTTTGAGATGGAGTCTCACTCTGTCGCCCAGGCTGGAGTGCAGTGGCGCAATCTTGACTCACTGCAACCTCCACCTCCCAGGTTCAAGCACTTCTCCTGCCTCAGCCTCCTGAGTAGCTGGGATTACAGGCACACACCATCATGCCTAATTTTTGGATTTTTAGTAGAGACGGGGTTTCACCATGTTGGTCGGGCTGGTCTCAAACTCCTGACCTGGTGATCTGCCCACCTCGGTGTCTGCAACAAGTTCCCAGGTGATGCCAATGTGGCTGATCTGGAGACCACACTTTAAAAACCACTGGGTTAGATGAACCTTATTAAATAAGAGTTTATCATGTAACTTTTATTTAAATGTGACAATGACTATGTAATCATGGAATACAAGTAATAAATGTTAAGCAATTACAGACTCGTCCTTCATTACGTGCCTGTACTCTGTAGCACAGTGTCCCGTGTTCAGTTTATGCCCTAATTCTCAGAATGGGCCTGGGCTGTAAGCTCATTCCATCAGAGAAACCTCTGTTGGAGCTCATCCACCTAGGGCTAAACAAACTATGTCCTTTAAAAGAAAAATGTATTTAAGGAAATCGGGTCTTGCTGTGTTGCCCAAACTGAACTTGAACTCCTGGGCTCAAGCAATTCTCCTGCCTCTGAGACTACAGGCATGTGCCCACTGCACTGGCAAAATTGTGTCTTTTAAATCAATAAATGCAGGGTTAGGAAGGACTTTAGAGGTCCAGTTTCCTACTCAATAAACTCCTGCGATAATATCCTTAATAGATGGTTTCATGGCAACCCTCACCTCCACCATGAATGATCTGTGTCTGAGATGTCATTACATCAGAAAATCATCTCATTTTATTGTCGAATATGTGAGGATGTCTTCCTTAAACTTGGTTTTATTTGTCAAGACTTCTATCTACTCATTGGTTCAGGCCCCTAATCTCTTAACCGAAATCCTTGGAGCTACATGTCTTACAACTTAATTTTTCAGGTTTTAGATAGGGCACACATACTGCGTATTTTATACTCTCCACAGTGGGGTCCAGGGAAGCACTCTATCATCAAACGCATTTGTATTTTTGCAGTGAAGCATATAAATATTCACAATTAGTGGGCTAACGAGTATATAGAAATAACTCCACATTAATTAAAGTTGGGTTTTGCCACCAAATTTACCAAAATAAAAATAAAAATCAACTTTCACATATCTTTCAATTCCAAATTTACAAATAAAGAACTGTGGACATATATTATTTTGTCCTCAGTGAATACACAAGTCCACTTCTCTTCCATGCTAGCGGTCATTCCACTATTGGAAGACAGCTCTTACACTTCTCCCTTATCCACTGTGCCTTCACACGTTATACTTCTAAATTATCAACTGACAAATTAACCTAGTGTAATCGAAGACGGCGAGGGAAGGGCTCCACTGCTCATCCAGAGCAGCTTAATTTCTTTATTTAAAGTTCAAATGTGGAATAATACAGGGCACTGGAGGAGCAGGCTACAACAATGGCACTCCATCCTAGAAAAGAGGAGACTGGAGAAGCTGATGGGCCACACAGAGTTATTCCAAATATATCAAGACATACAGATGAAGGATTAAACTCTATCAATGTGATTCCAAAACAGGATAAAAAAGAACTAACATGTATTGCCCACTACAATGTGCGAGGCACATCTGATGGTTTGCATGCATACTCTCCAGTCCTTACTCTGCTCTATGAAGTAGGAGGTAACATCATTTTATATATGAGGAAATGAAAACCCTGAGAAGTTAAAGTAAATGGCTCAAGGTCATATAGCAAGCCAAAGGGATATCCAGGATTCTTATCTGATTCCCAAGTTGAAGCAGAACCCTTTCATATACTCAAAGGGTAACGATAACCCACCCAGCATCCCTGCTTCTTCATACATTTTAATCAATGACTTTAAAGGGGATACAGATGCCTGCCTTTCAAATTCCCACATGACAAGAAAATGGAAGGAATAAAAAACACTACATCACTGGATCCAAAAAGACCCCAAATGATTAAAATGACCAAGTAAATTGAGAAGGGGGGTGCTAATATAGATTACAGTAAAACACTGCAAGTTGATGGGTCCATAAACCAAACTTGTTAGAGAAGACAGGAGTTTTAGCTGCCTAAAATCTACTTTGAGCCCAGGTGTCATGAGGCTATTAAGACTCTAAAACCTGCAGCTGCATTAATGGAACTCAAACGTCCAGAATGAGGGAAGTTACAGACCACTCCTATCCTGTAGGGGCCAGCTCAATCTGAAGCACTGAGTGCACTTCAAAACCCAAACTTTTATTGGGCCAAAACAAAGAATGTAACTAGGAGGGGGGCCAGAACAGCAAATGTTCTGAAACCAGCAGGCTTGGTGACCTAAGACTGTTTAGCCTGGAAGAGTGATAAAGGGTGGCAGGAGGTAAATGAAAGCAGGCTCAAATACAGACGGAGATGCACTTCCATCTATTTCTGGTGATGGCCCTGAAATGCAAGCATCCCTTCCAGTGGAGGTTCAGGATGGCGAGAGTGAAGGTCGAGGGAGTTATTCCCACTGGGGGGCTGGCATGCCCCAGGAAAGGTACAATGCTGTGTCTGCTAGCCAGCAAGAACAGGGGCCTCTGGGCAACAACGCCCTGCTTTGTCTCTGGAGAGCCTCTAGCAGTGGGAACTGGGGGCAAGGAAGCTGGCTGAGTGACACTTCAATGGCCTGCCAGCGGGGGAGATGTTTTTAGGCAAGTGGAGACTTGTAGCCCTCCTCCAGCCATATAGTGTAGGTAATTACCCACTGTGAGTCCTTCAAGCTAACCCGCTTGGAGCCTGCAATTCCTTCTGCTCTCCTCCCACGCACCCCATGGGCTGGCTCCAAGGAACTTTTTCTTTTTGGCTTCATCCCCTTTTCCCCAGTCCTGCCCAAATGTGAACTGTACAAACAGTATGACTTCTTCCTTGCCCATCCATGAAGAAAATCAGTCACAAAATTACTACACAAACAGGCTGAATGAGCAAAATCTGGTCTTAGCTGCTCAGGGAAAGGTGATGATGTGATGTGAAAATAATGAAATCCTTCAGGGGTTAAAATTCAGGTAGAAAAAAACAAAACAAGTTATGGTAGACAAGAGAAGAAAACAGGAAATAACTCTGAACTTAAATGTAAAATAACTTTCAGAAGCATAGTTAATCTTTTCTAAAACAAATGTGCAAGCATTAGAAGTTCCATGAAGAATCTGCACCTATAAAATTTCATGTGGTATTGGTTTAGCATTTTATAAAATTCGTATCTTTCTTAACCATTTCTGCTTTGTCCTTCTACTATATGTATATTCCCCCCAAACCTTCAAAACTTAAATTCTGCTGGCTATTTGACCAATTATTCTAAAATCAAAGGATTAATCTTTATGAAAACATGTACAGTTATATAGCATATTGCCAGTTCAAATACTTCTCATTTCCTTAAACTTCCTTTTTTTAAAACTTTAGATGCTTATGCTGCATAGTATTATAACAATTCCAGGTTTGGATACCCCACCCAGATCTGGAAAGTTCAGCAATACATATGATCAAATGCCAGAAGTTTGTCTTTCAGGGATCTTATAACTGCAGACCTAGAGTTACAATTCACACATTGTATAAAACATGCTATGTAATTCCTGCAGTGACTGAATAGTTAAATCTAATAATTTAGGGTCATTTGCCCTCCAATAAGGTGTCTTTTTCTTTAAAAAACATAAATGTTTGTGATTATTTACCCTACTGTGCTCATAAGATTTTAAAAATAATGTTCTAACTCAAAATATCCAAGGGTAAAAAGGGAAATAACTCCCAATAATTTTTATGAAATTATGTAAGTATGTAGTCTCTGTAAACTAAATAGCTACCAAAAAGAGCTCTAAGTCTTCCTTTAAAATTCTGATAGGTTGTCTGGTCATTTTTGCTGAAGATAAAGCTATTTAATTAACTCAGACTAAGTTTCTTTTGGCCTATTAAAAAGTCAATTTTTTCTTTATTGTAAGTACTTTAAAATTGACTTTAATGTTAGTTAAAATATGTATTTGGTGCCTCTCCCTAAATAAGTATTGTAATTATTCTTCAAACAGTACAGAATTTTGAAGCCACGAAGAATAGTTTTTTAAATAGTTATTTTCAACATTTTTTACAAAACATCACAAATCATCAAAGCTAGCAATTTCCTATTAAAATAGAAAGTTCATTGCAAAGGCATAAGAATGACACAATGGACTCTGGGGACTCAGGGGAAAGGGTGGGAGTGGGGTGAGGGATAAAAGACTCCACACTGGGTACAGTGTACACCTCTCAGGTGATAGATACAACAAAATCTCAGAAATCACCACTAAAAAAACTGATTCATGCATCCAAAAAAAAAAAAATTAAAACAGAAAGTCCAAGTAATATTTTAAACATCATAAAGTTATCTTCATACTGCAACTTAGATTTTTCAATGTGGAGCTTGTGTGTGATAAAAATGCCCTCAAAGATAGGAAAAGAGGAAAGTGGCACTGATTTGTTGGCATGAGGATTAGAGACTGTGGGGGAAGAAGAGCAAAGTCTGAATGTAGGAAGGAACGGTATTGGTTACTTTGCTGTCCAGAGTCTGGTTTTATTCAGAAGACTATAATAATTTATTAACTTGAATCTTGCTCATCTCACCCATCATATCCATGAATATTATAAATTGTAGACACTAACTCATATTTTGTGACTCAAAATATTTGAATATGGTTTTCCTGCTACTATTCCAAATGCTAATGAATTACATACTCATAGACTCTGTAACAAAAACTTAATACTGTCTTATAGAATATATCAACCCAATATAACATGCCAAAATATAACATTCGCCTAATTTTAAAACATTTTTCCTTTGAAAGAGATATCTAATTTCCTTTAGTATGTTAACACTAAAAAGACTAGGGAAAAATGTGAACTATGATTTTGCTTTCCTAAATTCCAAATTACTGAAACCTAAGAGGTTAACAAATTATTAACCACATAACTTTCTCTCGGAATTATGCAGGCTTTAGGATAATCCCAACAAAATCTCCTATTTTTGCTTCTTCAACAGAAATACAGGTTTAGATGAGACTTGTTGGACTCAGTTCTTTCCTCCACCCCTGGCCTCTACTCTGGGAGCTGGTCAAAAGTGGAATTTCAAATATCAAATATGTATAAAATAAATAGATGAAAGAGTACATCTCAAAAGGTCAGTAATGAAATCCAAATAATGTTTTCATGATGTATGGAATGGAATTGTTCTTTTCCAACAACAGGAGGTATCAAGTATGCTCTGTATTTGCATTGCCTTTACACAAGCCCATAGGTCGCTACTATGATTACTCCCATTATACAGATAAGGAAAGTGAGCATTACAATGCTTTAGGAACTCACCTGGCAGTGAAATTCCAGCACAGGCCATCTGACTCATGAGCTTTAAACACTGCATTATATGCACAAGTGTGTACACACACACACATGAATATGCCTGACAGCTTACCTAGCATATACATTTCTACATAAAGGGGGCTTAGGAACAGCAATCTGGTTGCAAGATTGAAGTAAATGTTGTATCTGAAGAATATTTTTCCTTAGCATAGGTGTTTATTTGGGGTGGCGAAGCGTATTACTGGAGATGGTGGGGGCTCCAAACTTCTTGAAGTTGCCACTGCCTCTATGAGAATAGAAGAGTTGAGAATTTAGGGCTGAGAACATCAGGAATTCAAAGGTGCTTCCATGGAGGACAGAACGGAGCTTGCTGACGCATGATGCCTATGGGACCTACATGTGCCACCATGTCCCATTTTCCTCCTCTGCCTTCCCTTCCTTGCATGTAAACATGAAGCCACTTGTAGCAACATCCTCTAAGTAGCCTGGAAGGATAACAAGAAGGGATTAAGGATAGGAAATGGTAAAGAGAGACTGGAGTGGAAATGCTAGCTGAACCAAGCCTGAAGGAGAGTTGGAGGGCAAAGACTTAAAAATACAGACTCAGATTCCCTGCCATGGTATAACTGTAAGAAACTAGAAAGAATCTTCATTACCCTCCTCTCAGGGCCTATAGAACATACTGCTAAGCTTCAATGTTTACAGTAAAGTACATTCATTAATAGTTCCAAAAAATGTTCAGCCTTAGATGTGTGGAAGTGGCCCTGCCATTTTTCTGCTCATTAACTCTATACTGGGAAATATAAGTTGCAACCATCAGTGCGTGGTTGTTTTCCATTTGAGTTTACATAGTTTTCAAAACAGTGAGTCATCCGAACTATGCAAAGGAAAGTTATGATGGTTTTACTCAAATGATTAACTAGAGTTTATATATAGAACACGCATCTTTAAATAGCAGGGCATCTACATCTACAATGCCAAGCTAACTATCCTTTTCTCCCTGAAAACCTGGAAACTTGAAGGGCTGTTAAATGTGACTATGTCCAGCACAGATCACAGGGCAAGGTGCAGGCTGGGCTCCACAGTGGTTAGGGAGGTGGATGCAGAGCCTGGACCTCCACCCTGGCCCTGCTCGCCCCGCTGGCCCTGCTAGCATTAGCTCAAAAACATGACTCTCTCAGTAAGGAAAACAAAGAGGAAGCAAAGGGAAGGACAAGAATGAAATATGTGCTGCCATTTTGTGAGAGACCTTTAGGGACGTTAATAGAAGAACTGTATCTTGGATCATCTCACAAGCGTTTACAGCTGTAAAACAATTGAGTAAACTGGTTTATTATTTTCTAAAAATACGTAAAAATGTAAGGCTTTTTTTTTCAAACTATAACTCAGATTCATAAAAATATATACTGGCTCATATGTTAAAATACCATCGAAAATGGTTCAGACAGTTATAATTAATATCCAAAA
Source organism: Chlorocebus sabaeus (assembly GCF_047675955.1). Taxonomy (NCBI): domain Eukaryota; kingdom Metazoa; phylum Chordata; class Mammalia; order Primates; family Cercopithecidae; genus Chlorocebus; species Chlorocebus sabaeus. Next base: position 59,649,797 of record NC_132910.1, read on the forward strand.
ATATCTGACATTACCCACAAGAAACAGAGGAAGAACACAGATTTCTTACCTCAAAAAGAATTCATGGGGACTTTCCAGCTCTCCTTAGAAATTGCTCTTGAAGAAAAAACACACTATAGAGATTTGCCTTACTTTTCATGTAAATCTCAGCTTTCAATAAACATAAAAATACACACACACACTCTCTCTCCCCTCAATTTATATTCAAAATATCAAGGGATTATCAAAACCCCTAATTTGCTGTTGAAGTCTGTGGCAAGTTTTATATCTTGAGTGAAATGCAATCTAAATCCTATGTGGTTATATTTTAGAGGGAGGGGAGGAAAAGCAACTTCATTGAAGCCAACGCTCCAGGCAGCCCTAGAGCAGACTGGATCCAGTTTGAAAAGAACTGGCAACCCTAAAACTTTTTGATAAGATAAAAATTCATTGATGTTGGCTCATATGAGGCCCACTTCAACTCTGCACTTGTCCTCCGTGTTTCCTTGGCATATCTGCTCCTTTCCTCTATCTGCTTCAGCATAACTTTATTTTTCTCTTTTATCTTTCGATAACTGCACCCGGGGACCGGAGGGGATTGATTTTTTGTTTTGACTTATTGTTTGAAGATCTGTAACTCAAAGCAGCTCTCACGCCTCTGATGTCTAAGCTGGAGCAGCATAAAAGGTAAACCCAGGCCTGGGTATCAAACTGAGCAGAAGCAATACCATTTTATAATCAGCCATCTAGGTTTTCATCTTATTTTGCCTTTCCCCTCACCCGGAGTCGGGTTAGCTAGCAAAGTGTGAGGTTACTCCTACGCCTTTGTTAGGTGACAAGAAGAAAGTTAAAATAAAAATAAATACCTCGATAGCTTTGCATGCCAGGGCTTCAAGATTAAGCATACTTGTACTTAAAGCAAAAAGTTATTTCCTACCTAGAAAAATGCCTTGCTTTTCTTCTCAGTGAAAGGAAACTTCAACACATTTGAGAAAGTTGCTTTTCAAAAATTAAATCTGAAAACAAGGGAAGATGGTACAACTGACAAAAATCATTTCCCCAAAAAGCCTCAATCAAGATGAAAAAACATGCTTTTTTGAGATAAGTTTACAGATTCAAAATAAAAATGTTATTCTTGAAACAGAAGAGGTTTAAAGACAGATCCATATATATTAGGTTAGAAAGTTAGTTGTGTTTTCAGAGTTTGGTGTCAGCAGTAGTATATACTCCAAATTAGCAACTGTAATAAACCAAAGTTAAATTCACTTTCCTTCTCTCTTTCAGTATAATCCTCAAATTATTAGGATTATTTTTATCCTAATTCAGCCAATATCAAATTCATATGCTAGTCTCTGTACATACAAATATTCACAAGAGTTTTGAGGTTCTGTTCCCTGAAGTTGTTCAGCTTGCTGAAATATGGTTACATATGCAAACATTATCTCCCAATTGTAACCTCATTTTCTGCTCTGCTGGACAGCGTGACCAGTATTTGTCATCGTGCCTCCCCCGCCCGCCACATCATTCATATGTCTATAATTGTCATCGAGATGTGGCATGTCAGCGGGACTCCAGTGTTCTCTGCTCCCCGTCTTCACACAGTCACTCAGGTAACAAACCCGTAATCTCGTCCTGTTTTCATGATGGTTGAATTACACATAATTGTTTCTGCACAGTGATTGATTTCTGCCTGAATAGAGACCTCTGCCTTTTTTCAATGCAAGCGAGTGGCAGCCAAGTCTCTCCATCTAGGAGGAGGCAGCAGCCTTTGAAGAGATCAAAGCCAAGGCCGCAAGCAGTTGTGCGCCCTGGGAATATGGAAAGCCTTTATGCTCTCAACCCCATTTCCAGCATCATGTTGGATTGCAGCTGCATTACATTCTGCCAGCATTCTTAATGCTTTTAGTATTGACTCTGACATCACCGATAGCTGTTTTAAAGTAACAAAAGCTGAAAGATGACTTATTTTCACAACTCTGTAATTGGAACATGCAAAGATGGGGGTGGGAAAGCAAGAATGAAGGGGAGGGAAATACATTTGCTTTTAATTTAAAGCAGCACAAAAGGCCCAGAAAAAAAATTATATAAGTTTCCACAAATGAAAACCAGGTTTTTCATATGGAAAAACCAGCAGGGGCATTTTATAACTCAGACCACACAAAATGAACTGATAGCTAAATACACACTTTTTCAAGCCTAAAGGGTAAAATGAAAATTATGGGGTAAGTGATTCCAATTGGGAAAGGGACTCTAACATGTATTTGGTCTGAAGACTTTGCAGACACCTGATGCAAGGTGAACGGGTGCAGCTGCTCAAGCCTGTCCCCCCGCCTTACCTGCTCCTCCTTAGCCCTTTTTAATCGACTATGCAGAGCAGATACTTGGATTTGTAAGAATCACAAGTTTATTTGGGAAGTTGTAAATGCATGATTCCTTTAACAAAAGAGGAAGAACAGGAAAGTCAAAGGTGGTTTTCAATTCTGGTTCCAGATACACAGACACAGATCAGTCTGACAGGATCACGTCTTGACAACTGAATCAAAACCTAACGCCACCAAGAGGCAGAAAAATTCCTAAGAACATAATAACCAAAATACATCAACACTAGTATCCTAGTTCTTAAAATGGAAATTAAGAGTAAAGCTATTTCTAATTATTTTAAAATAATTAAGGCATTTTGGACTTATGATTAAATACATTGTCTAATCCATCCATTATTACATTTAAACTCAACATAAAAAGCAAGCAGGGCGACCATAAATCACTATACTATGTCTCTGGTGTTACATTTAGTGTTATGTATGTCCAGTAATCACTCCCTAGTAAGAAAACCTTCTGTTATTCCAATTCTAATTTTTAATTACTGCCTTTGAAAATGTCTGCCCTAATCAATACACAAAGCTCTACAGAGAAACTCTGAATTTACACTCACATTGAAAGGACAAGATTATGGACGGAGAGAGCAGGAAAGTGGAATCTTAAGAGAGTTTATAAAACAAAATGCATCTCGTTTAATAAAGTCCCCTTTTCACAAAGATTTAATATTGTTTATGTAGACAGTAGTCAATGAACCATCAGTCTTCAACTTTTCCAAGTCTACAAAGTTCTAAAACTTATTGACATAGGAGAAATGACTATGAAATAACTGCTTCCTTTCATTCTACACAAAACTTCTTAGTTCTGAAACACCAAGTAATTGGCAAACAAAAGCCACCTTTGTTTGAAAGGATTTTGAATCAACAGACCTGGCTGTAAGGTACCCAACTGTAAATTTTCTTTGAAAATTTGTCTGTAACTGTGCAGAACTGGAAAACTCTTTCTTTTAACAGCCTGCCTACTTCAGTTTACTGGGTTACAGTTTTTATGTTTGTTTCATTCAGGGTTTGTTTTGCTTTAGAGGAAAGGGTACAAACTACATGAATTCAGAACTGCAAAAGCAAGATCAGCAAGAAAACCTGAATAATAACATCTCAAAACCTGTATCTTTTTCTCTTGGAAAAGTGCTATCTTTCCTTAATTTTACCATTTTCGGAAAATGTCAGAAATAAGTTCCAGTGTTATTATTTTTCTGTAGGTTGCATTCTTAATAAGCTTATTGTGTTTTCCATATCCCAAGGCCCCCTTCTAATTTCAGATTATCAGGCAAAAAAAGAAAACATTTCTTTTATGATTCTATCATTAGCCTTCTCTTGCAAAGTAACAAGCAAAACAGTCACTGGAAGCATCCCAGGCTTCTCATTCAAACCAAAGGAAAAGTTAATATATGGCAGCCCCTCAACACCCCCACCCCCGCCTTCTTCAAGGCGCTCCTCAGAGAAACCTGTACTTAGAATTTTAGTCACCTGAACAGCATGTGAGAGAACACAGCACCACTTGCTCAGCCATCAACCTTGAGAGAGGCACTCCAGTGGCTAAGCAGAGACAAACTAAAAGCATATGGAATCTCAGTAGCCCCCGGAGCTGTGGGCTCCACACATTCCTCAGACTGCCCTCAGCAAAAATTGCCATAATTGAGAATGGAGGTGACAACACTGTAATGATACACAGGAGACTCGTTATATAGCATAATCTATGTGCTGGCCTATTTATTTTTCCCTTCAGGAAGGAATATAATCTCTTGAAGAACCTGGAGGGTCCGTATGCTCCTTACTGAAAAGAAAAGAAAACTGCCTCAGAGGTGAGAAGTGGGGGAGGCAAGCCGGGTGGGAAGCAGGAGTTAATAGGCACTGCCCAAAGTCTGGGATCCCTCCAGGTGAGGCCTTCCAATCGCTTCACACAAATACAAATTTATTCTTAAAACCTTTAAATAACCAGATTCGATGCTTTCCTTTGATAAACCATTCCAATGTTTATTAATCCCTCCCTCTGAAGTAATTCTCCCAACCTAAATTCTTCCAAAAATTTAAGTCCATTTCCTTTGGTTATTCCTTCAGTGAAGAACAAAGCTGGTCTCAGGCACATGTTGAAGAAACAGTCCTCATATTTGGAGTTGAGTTTAAACTGCTCTCCTGTCTTCCCCAAGTCAAATGAACAGCTTATCAAGCAGATCCCCCTGGGAACTGGCAGAGTTCTGCCATCAAGATCTACAATCATATGGCAAAAACTGGATGGTGCCCAAGTTTCCACATGCTCGTGAAAGACTGAGAACTGTCTCAGATAGCACAGAGCCTTCTTTTCAAGCGGTTTCATCACTTGCACACACAGTACATCTTTGGTTTAAAATAGCAAGCGCCCTAGTGCAGACATCTAATCTAGAGGGAAGGAAGGGAGCATAATTCCCACACAGCTGTTGGAGGGCAAGGCCACAGGAGAGGTGAACAGGAGATGTCACAAGGTCACCATGAAGCATGACCTCAAATGATGTCATTTAGCTGGGCCACCTGAGGGTGAAACACAGTCTCAGCCCACAGCTCAGTGTGCAGCAAACCCAGGTGATTCTGACCAATCTGCAAATAATCTGTACAGCAAAGAATTGACCCAACCAGCCAAAAAAAAAAAAAAAAAAAGTATTCTCATGAATACTGCATAATCTGCAGGTCTCATAAAAATCCTTCATATGAAACACTCAACAGCCACACTTTCCGAAGTATCTTATTGGAGCAAACAGGAATAGAGTTCCCGTTGACTTTTCCCAGCCATCAACCTAGAATAGTTGGTTATCACACATCATACAAAGAGTAGCATTATCCACTGGGGTGCAGCAGGAAGAAAATACTACAACTTCAATATATATTTTTACATGAAAAATTTTAAGTTTTACCAAAAATATTTAACATACAAATTGCCACTGGGGCCCCCATTTGCTCTGTATGCCAGATGGTCAAGAATGCCAAGTGGATTGAAGATAACAGTAATAATGTAAGCACAAGAAACATCAAGAAAATGGCAAAGCCAACACTTCTACCACTAATATCAACACTTTAAGAGCTTGCATTAAAGCTAAAATATATAATGACACTGGACAAGACTTGTCAAGAAGCTGACCAAAATAATGAGAAATTATCAATTTTATTTGAAATAACAGCCATTAGATAATTATATAGTTCAGGTATATAATTCATAATTATACAGTGGCCAAAATTTTTAATTGATGAGGGCTTGCAATAAAATAATTCTCACCACGGATTTCGATATCTGAAATATCAATTGATTTCACTTTCCTTCCTCTCAATACAGATTAAATCAACTGCTTTTCTCACTGTATTGATCTAACCTTCAGGAAGCAAGATGGAGCCATGGAAGCCAGACTGTGATACTCACTGTGACACGAATGAACCCTGAATACATTACGCTAAGTGAAAGAGGCCAGTCACAAAGGACTATACACTATATGTGCCTATGATTCTATTCTTATGAAATGTCCCAAATAGGAAAATGTGTTGAGACAAACTAGGTTAGCAGTTGCTTAGGCCTGGGGTGAGCACTGAGGGAATGAGAGATAAGGGGATAATAGCTAAAGGCTATGGGGTTACTTTCTGAGGTGATGAAAATGTCCTAAAACTGACTGTGATGATGGCTGCATTAACTATGGGAATATACTAAAAACCACTACACTGTACACTCAAAAAGGGTAAAATGTATGCTATGTGAATTATATCTCAATAAAAATGAAACTATTTTAGAAATAAGTAACCACTGAAAAAACATTTGCTGAATGAATAAGTGAATGAATTCCTCCTATCCCAATTAAACAAAAGCCAGAGGAAAAGCTCTCCTGGACATGTTCTCCATGAGTAAAAACAACTGTGTTGCTTAGTCTTTGTCCACGTAGCGACCTTGTGACTTTAAAACACCAAATGTTTGCTCATGGAAAGGAGTATCTGGATGATGACTGGGGTCAAGGAATTCCAGGATTCTATGAGAGAGTGAGTAGAGGATGAGCAGAAAATAGGTATGGGTTGGTGCTCCGAAGGCAGACCTTCGGAGCAACCCAACCTGGTGGAATTATTCCCATTAGATGTCCAGATCCGATTTGCTGTAACAGGTATGCACTTGCGGTGCCCCTAGTAAGTTATTAATGTATGAGATGCCCTCCCAGAACCAGGCAAAAAGAAGTATTGAGTCAATCTTCTACCTTTCTCATGCCATCAGACCTTGCTTCGCCTCTAGAGCAGAAAAAAACTCCTTTCTTAAAGCCCTGAGATAAATTTTGATGCTTTCGGTACAGGTTGAGTATCCTTTATCCAAAATTCTTAGGTCCAGAGGCATTTCAGATTTCATTTCAGATTTTGGAATATTTGCATTATATACCTATTAATTCAGTATCTCTGATGGGAAAATCAATATCCTAAATGCTCTGACAAGTTTTTTGTTTTTTGATCTTCATGTTAGTGTTCAAAGAGTTTCAGATTTTGAAGCACTTCAGATTTTGGATTAGGGTTACTCAACCTGTATTGATAAAACAACTCAAGAGAAATGCAAGTGTGTCTTCTTTGAGTGAGCTCTAAAGTCTGGTACCATAAGAAGTCCAGGAGCTTTTAAGCAAGGGAAGCACAGTGATACGACTATGTTTCCCTTAGTCTATACAACAGTCCTTCGTTAGAACTTCAGATAAGAAAACAGGCTCAGTGGGGTGCGGTAGCTCATACCTGAATCTTTGGGAAGTGCAGGAGAAGCACTTGAGCCCAGGGTAGCTATGATTACACCACTGCACTCCAGCCTGGATTACAGAGAGAGGTCCAGGAGGGAGGAAGAAAAGGAAACAGGCTTGAAGAAGTTAGGGACTAGTTTGTTCAGGGATACATGGCTAGTCAATGACTTGCCTAACTCCATGTCAGTATTTTTTCCTCTACCACGAGATTAGCAACAATAGAAGTCTAAAAAAAAAAAAGTCTTTAAAAGGTTTTTCTCAGGTAGCCAAAATATTTTCAAATTTGCATAGACGTTATTGAATTAACTCAATAACTATTAAAATAACAAATAAGAACAAAAACAAACATCTCCCTGAATTATGAACCATTTTTTCATTTGTAGCTTAAATGTCACATTTCTCTCACCACTACACAGAGGCCTCTGTTTTTTCCCTGATACCCAGCCATCTTAGGAGGAAATATTTCTTTTTGAAAAATGTAATCTGCATTTTCCTCTATAGATACATAAGAAGCCCTCATAAAATCTAGTACATATAATCCTGTATTACATAACTTTTTGTTGACTTCACATTATTCACTAAATGGGATCTAATATCCTCAAGCCTGCAATTCACAGTCCTATGTTGGCACCTTATTCCTAGCAGTATAGTGATTCCCTGCAATGAATTCTGACCAAGTATTTCCTATATGTGGGAACTAAGTAATATTTTTGAAACACTCATTTCCTACTCTTTCCAACTTACTTTTAGGATGCCAGAAATTTTTTCAAAGTACTTATGAGTAAAGAAACAGAAACAAAAAAGTAAAACAACTTTCCCACCTGTAGTAAGTGGCTAATCCTGGATTTGGGCTCAGGCACTTAAGACGCAGAGCATGTGTTCTCAGCCACTACATGACATACGTAACTATGAAAACTTATCTACCTTCATAATATTCTGTTTGCCCAATTCAAATTGTAGTCAAATTTAACAACAACAATTTAAAATGTGGTTAAATAGTACACAAAGCAAGTGCCTTACACAAGGTAAAGGTTTCTGGTGGTGGTACTAATGAAACAGTGACACAGTACCAACAGCATAAAACAGAAGAGGGTCTAAGTCCCGGCCTCCACTCTTACCAACCATCAGTTAACTTGGCAGCAATGTTTATAAACTTGTTCATTTCAAATGCTCTATAAATAGTTCTGAGTTTCTGAGTTCTATTCTTAGTCTTAGGTTACTTAACATGAATGCTCTTTTAATAATAATAATAAAAAAATTTATCAAGCAACTTTCCTGGCCCAGCCCAGAGTTGTCTACACAGCCCTTTTTAAACAAGTAAACCAAATATTCCCCATCATGCTTCAAATGGGCCACATGGAACTGAAAGCAGGTAAAGAATGAATAGCACATACAAAGACAGTCCTCTGGAACTGCTCTACTAGGCTGCAACACTCCAGGGTGAGCGGGCTAGGCTCTGCCCACACCTATATCCCTGGGTTGTAGTAGTGATGTCATGCCTGCCTCACTCTGTTCAGCTGTGGATGTTTGCACAAGTGTCTCTCCCTCACTAATCTGTAAGCTTCTTGAGGGTGGTGATTTTGCTTTTATCATCATGTATTCACAATGGGGCTCAGCACACTGACTGTCAAAATAAGTATCTTCAATGAATATTTATGGAACGAATGACAAATCATTCCTGAAAACATTCTTCAGTATTTATCTTCATTCTACCAGGAAACTTGTTTATCCTTAAACTTTAGGATTAGTTCAGAAACTCCTAAAACAACATATATCTTCTAATTAGTGAACTGGAATAAGATATGCTTTCTGGTTACTGCACCATCCTATGACAGTCAAAAGAGCTATATTAGCATCTTCACTCCTGAAATTAAGTATAAATTATGAACCAAACTAATGCTGCAGGGATATCAGAGATAGCACTGGGTTGCTATGAATTTTCTTATATTAAGCAGCGAGTTCTTGACATATTAACTTGCAAGCAGATCTTAATTGTGCAGGAGTAAAGAAACAGATACATGATGTTGGTGTAAAATAGTTTTGAACCATTATTTCATGAATAGTTTGTCAAAACTGTTTACATGCTTAACATGTAAAAAGTTATCTTAAATCAAGAAAGCTATGAACCTGCAAGTAACATAAACAGATTATAAATATATTTTTAACATGGTTTCATTGTAGTAGTATTTAAAATAACAACGAAAAAACTTTAACATCCATAACTAAGAATAAATCCAATAAATTAAAGTGTGTATATATATATGTATATATATAGATGCATGTGTATATATAGACATATATATACATATATATAAAATGGCTGGATACTGTCCAGCCATTACAACCGATAACACAGACCTACATTCACATAAAAAGATGAGCACGCGTAATACATTTTTAATGACAAAAGATTACAATAGAATAATAATCTTATAAGTTCATTTATAAAAACATTTGTATTACAGGTATAGATATAAAAAGAATGTCTGAAATGAAACAATTCATCAAAATGAAACCATTATATCAGAATGACAGAAATATAGGTACTTTTTGTTTATTTTTTCTGTTCTTTCATGGGTTTTCCCCCGTTTTTATATATTACTGTTAAACAAACAACCAAAAAAAAGACATTTCCTTTTGAGAAAAAGAAAAGACTGTTCCTAATGTCTCCTTAGTAAGAAAAGTTTCTTCACTTTTTAAAGGAAACTCACTGTTGCAACTTCTCAGGAATGATCACAGTTCCAGTTAATCCTAAACTAATTTCTCTTATTTAAACTAACATCTTGATACCACAAAAATCACCACTAACTGCTCCTAAAAATGAAGCACATACCACATTTTAATTGCTTGTTGTGCAAAGAATGCTCTTTGGCAGATTTTTGCCTGTAAATGCTCAGTTCTTATGTAATAAGGAGGCAACATCATTTGCCAAAAAGATTATAAGAATCATGAAACCTCTGGTCATACAGCTATTTGATTAATCTATTTAGTCCTTAAGACTTGGGGACACTGGGCCTCTAGAAGTGAGCAATAGAGATTCCCATAAAAATCAGACACTTACCAAAATATGTCTGATATACCCCAGGAAGCAATATTTTTCTGGGAATTTTCAAGAATACATTAAGCAATCACATGGTTACATGTTGAATGAACCAGAAGACAATTTCCAAGTATTCTTAGAACCTTTTATTTAAGCCATTTACATTACTTAATAAAAGTATAACAGATACCTTTAATCCTCAAAGTAGTTTATTGACTAAGGATTACTCTCAACTCTTCAAGAGATGAACTAATTTATGAATTGGGCCCCAGCTCCTGAATCAAAATACCTGACTTTGAATCCAAATTCTCTACCACTTATTAAACTCTGGTTGGGACTATGGACATTCAAGTAACTTCTCTGTGCCTCAGTTTCTTCACTGGAAACATAGACATATTAGTAGCGTTTACTTCATAGTGATATAGTAAAATTTAATAAGAAAAATGCATGTAAAGTACATCATTAAATATTACATGCTAGTATATTATTAATACAAGTACTCTCTTTACCCTTGGACAAAATACCTATTTCTCATAATCACATGGAGGTTTCTGGTCAAGGTCCAGGAAGCTTCATAGGTAAGTGAAGTGATTTTGTGAGGCATTGTTGACTTACATTAAATAAAGTATGGACCAAAAAGATGCCCATAATGTAAAATGGTTTGGTTCCAGATCTTGGTCAATTTTGTTTTCTTAGCATAAAACCGAAAAAATGCTTCCTAAGCTAAACTCATGAATGCCTGTCTGCAAACTGGCTTCTCTTTCCAAATTCATTATTTCCATTAATACTGTCCTCTCACCATCAGGCTAGAACACTCATCACCTTTTACACAACTCCTTCCCTCCTCCACATCTAACTGGTCACCTTTGAACTCTTGTGTTCTCCACTAGCACCATAATAGCTATTACTACCCAAACTATGTTAAAGAAATGTACAATTTCTAATTTTATTCTCACAAAACCCAACTAAGAATCATTTCCATTACCTATGGGAAACTCACTGATTCAATAATCATCTAGCATCTTCTGCACGCTAGTGGCAGAAATGGTAATAAGAAACTGAAGTTACAGAAAGTGCCCTAATGTGAGAGTAAAGACTTGAGCCTCAATCTGGTACCACTACTTACCAGTCGTGCAATCAGAGTAAATTATCTGATCTTCTACTTCTTGACCTGTTTACAGTCGTCCTTACCCTTCTCTATGCCCTGCATGCCATTTCTCAACCTTCTCTATACTTCAGTTCCCTCAAATATAACACAGGGATATTAGAGATAGCACTGAGTTACTACGAGGATTAAATGGGCTAATGCATAGAAGGGGTTTAGAACAGTTCCTGGCAGGTACTAAGTACTCAAAACTAATAACTAACGTCTAGTCCATGGATTCTATACGAAATGCTCAAGTAATTTCTAAGCTCCATTTTGGCTTTGCAATTCCATACAAATGTATATATGTTTAAGAGATTCCATTGAAATATGGATTGATATCTGGTGTTGCTGCCTTACATTCTTGAAGTTTTAAAATTTCTGTTCTGTTTGTTCCACAAACATCTGGTGAGTAACCTGCTCTGTGGCAAGTAACATAACAGGTTCTGGGCAACAAAGATGAATAAGACATGCTCCCTATCCTAAAGAAACTAATATCAATGAGAAATACAAACACAAAGACAAAAAGCTATTGGAAAACATAGCTACAGAGCTCTGAGGGAGGACTTATGAGGACCTCAAAGAGATAGTAGTCAGTCTTGACTGATGGTGGGATCTGGAAGAACTTCACTGAGGAGGCAGCACTTACCCCAGACCTTTAAGGATTGACAAGACCCTGCTGGCAGGGAATAGAGAACAGGGCATTTCAGTGAGAGCAAGCTATAAGAATCCAAAGACAGCGTTTTGGAAAAGGGTTTAGGACGCAGGTCTGGGAGTGTAGCTGAATCGTAAGCTGCAAGGTAGAGTGGGGAGGAGGTAAGACTTGAAAGGGAGATGGTTCCACGGTGTGGAAAGCTTTCAAAAATAATGCCCCAGAATGTGGTTTAGCCAGTGGGGCAAAGCACTCAGGGAGAAAACCTCACGAGGTCTGACTAGAAGTGAAGAGTACCAGTGGTCTCAATTAGGGCCTGATATGGTTGAGTGAAGAGAAAGTGAGCTTGGGGCCAAAGGGCCACACTTAAGAGTCCCAGCTCCACTGCTGTCTGGGTGTGAGACCTCTGGAAAGTAATTTACATTATCTGAACCTCGGTTAAATTACTGAGCATCTACTGTGCCAGTGTTTTTCCAAAACATATTTTATGGAAGAATCAATGGAATTTGTTAAAAGTGCATCTACATGACCTGCCTGTAGTGTGTGATTCAGGACATTTGCAGAGGGGGCCAGTAATCTGCCTTTCTAACAGGAACACCTGTAATTCAGAGGCCACTGGCCACCTTCCAGCCATACCACCACCAATGCCAGATGAGGAGACCAAGGGTCAAAGCGTGTGAACACACATCTAGTCAGTAGCAGAGTGGTGGCATCTAGGTATATGGACTCCAACAGCAGTGCTTTGCTGCTGCTCTCATTTATTTACTCATTTATTTTACCATTATCTTGGTTGGACCCTAGTCTCACTGACTGCAAGTCATGACTATAGAGACCATCACCTCACCCTTTTCCCTTCCTCCCTAGCTTGGCCACTAAAGTAGGAACTGCTGCCCTCTCAGCAGTGGCTGTAGCCCTTTTCCCTCCCCAGCACCTCCTGCACTCTCTACAAGGAAGGACACTCATCTCTTTGGCAGCCTAGAAGAAGGAACTGAGCAAGGACAGACTGACCCTTTGTTCTCTCTGTCGGGCCAGCTTGCCCAAACATGGGTTTGGTCTGGTCTCCAGTTCTACAGGATGTGAGCACCCTGTCTCTGCAGAAGAGGCATGTGGCTTGGTGTTGGGTTCAATTTAGGAAAACCAAAGGAAGTCCACGGTTTGTATCACAGTTCAAGTCACATTCTCCAATCTAGCCTTATTGATAATAGAGTTGGTATTATACCGCCTGATATTGTCTGGCCTTATTAATAATAAAGCTGATATTATACTTTCCCTCTGTCTGATTTTGCTGGACTAATTCTTGACTTGAAGAGGAATGAAAATTAGCCTCAAAACACCACAACCAAAGTTGAATGTAAACAAGTACATATTTTTATATATTGACTTAAAAAACATGTTTTTAAGGTTAAATTGCAATGCAGGTAACTCCTACCTAAAAAGGTGCATTGCCTTTGACTGCAATTCTGGCAATTTGTTCCAGAGAAACAATTCAGAATTTGTGCAAAGTTTTAGTTAGAATATATGCATTTCATCACAGTATTGCATAAGGTGGGGAAAAAGGTGATACAATCTGAATGCCTACCAATAAAATACTGGTTAAATAAATTAGGCAATCTATTAAAAATGATGTTACAGAAGAGTATTTATTAATAGAAAAAGATATACATAATATGTTGGTGGGGAAAAAGTTGCAAAATGATATATTATGTTCCTTTCACCATGAATATATAACAAGTATTTGCGTTTGTTTACCTACATTTATATGTGTGCATAGAAAGAAGTCTAAAAGGCCACACAGAAAAAGTGATCATCTTTAACAATGGGATCCTAGGAATTTAATATTTGGTATTATTTTTGCTTATTTGAGTTTTCTAATTTTTCTAGTGAACATGTATTGCTTTTTAAATTTCTTTTTATTTTAATAAAAATGGTTAAGCATTTTTGAAATTTCCAAGAAAATTATTAACAATTGCTCCTCTTTCAATTTCAATCAATATCATGATGAATTTAATAAGTACTTTGTATTCTTAAAGGTAAATATGGCTATTTTTAATGAAAACAAACAAGTCTTTAGACCTTAAGGAAGTGTATTAAATTGGGGCAGGTTACTGCTGTCCCTGAGGATGGATTCCTTGTCTTTAACACCAGAAGTATAACACTTACCCCAGTTTTCACATTAGGATTAAACTAAATATGACAACCCTGTAAGGTGCCTCGGATAGTATGTAGCAAAAGGTAGTAGCAAAAAAAAAAAAGGAAAAAAAATCAGTTGCTTTTCCTTCTCTCTTTCAAGAAAGAAAAAAAAAAAAAAAACTTGAGTTAACTTAAAATTCTAATGTATGAATATAAATAAGAAAAAAAAAATTCAAGCAATGATTATTTTCCTAACACTGCCAGACAGCTGACTGGTCAGCCCAACTGTAATAAACAGTAAATATTATTTACTTCAGTACTTTTGGTTTTGTTACAGACTTTAAGATGCCAAAATAAAGTCTAATATATTTGAGATAAGACTTCAGCACCTTTTTCCCTTGATCCAGGTCATTTTAACTAGTATACCAAGATGATATGACCATAATTATTTTAAGGTACCATTTATAGTGTTCAAAATGGAGGAATCCTATACAAAGAAAGCTGCATCTAATATATAAATATTTAACATTCATGGGATTTTACTGAAAGAAAAAGAAAAGTCCTGAAAGGAAAGAAGCTGGAATTTCCCAGGAGGCTAGAAAAACACTGATTTCTCCTTGCTGGCCAGCCAACATATCCCATTGGACCTGATCCTTTTTAGTGACAAGAAAGCTAGAAAACTTTAAGCCAGAAGGAAATTCGAAGGGCGAAAAAAAAAAAAAAAAAAAAAATTACTTGCCCGTTGTCCTTCATATGGCTCCTGGATATCCTCTCTCTATAATTTTTGCAGTGGAGAGAAAAAACCCAGCTCCTACAGGATTAAGGGGAAAAAAATCTCCTAACCAAAAACATATTCTTACCTCAATTCAACTCCATTCAAGTAGTTAAGAGTTATCTGGCAATTTCATATCAAATATTAGAAGGATATGAGACTTTCGGCTAACCTGAAATTTAGAAATCTGTTCCCTCATACGTCTCATTCCCTTTCATGGTGGATTACGGTGCTAAAGAGGAAATTCTGCTGCTCTCCTAACAATCACAAGGAAAGCGAGCCCAAGACAGGAAAACCAGATCTGGAAAAATACAATGACATTCCCCTGAATTTTCATTTATGCAAACATTTTCTAAAGGTTTGTCACCCAGTATCCAAACTCTGAGTCAGCATGATGGCACAAGAAGAACTGAAAGTTTCTTCCTTTTCTCTGGAGTTTCCCGGGTAGAGTCAAGCACTTCTTATGGCTGCAGAAATCCCACCAGGTGGGGCCCAAGGCACTGACTTACACCATCTTAGACTCCTGCTCTGTGGCCACAGCTAGAAAACAGTGCTTTTGCAGGCTTTGTGCCATCTGAACTTCTTGTCAACCAGATCAGGTAGACAAGCCAGATATTAATATGCCATTTTACCTTCCCAAAGTTTTCAGATGATGGAGACCTGACATTAGATCTCAGGTCTTTTAACATCTAGCCTAGTCCTTCCCTCCTCTATGATTAGCCTTCATAGGGCACTGCCTACCTATCTCTCTCTAATTAAGGCTCAAAACTTTTGTTCACCACATAGCAAAAGGATAGAATCAATTTACAACACACAATGGCCTAGAATAGTCAGCACTGAGGTTGCCATGTGTATTTGAAAAGGACAGAACTTTTTAATACCTGAAAATACCTCGCGTTACTGAAAAAAAAGTCCCTTCTATCAATAAAAATGAATTGAAATGCATTAACCACATGATTCTGAAACATACTTGAAGATGGTTTTCCTTTTACTAGTACTGTGTTTCCATCTCAAGAATCCTTCTGAAAAAAGCATATCTATCATCTCCATTTCTTCAATTAGGTTTCTATGATCTAACTAAGAGATAAGTACTTCCTAAGATAAATCCTCATATGACGGTCTAGTCCCTTCTTTCTTTATTCCAGTAGTGCACTCACCCGGCTGTTTTCAGGAGTTACCTGGAAACTCAATATTCCATATGGATCAGTTTTGACTTCCTCATTAAAAACACTGGTCTAATGCTATTTTATTCACCGATGCAAAAAATAAGAGAAAAAGTAAAATAATCAAATTCTAAGGATTACTTAGTAAACACTTTCAAGTTTTACTTTTCACATAGCATTTGGTTTCATAAAGACAGATCATTTGGAAATATCCAGAAAACACACATGCAAAATTTCTTCTACATTCTTCATTAAGTCAGCAAATTTACTGAGGTTTCTACTCTGTGCTAGGCTGACTGTAACTGTCATAATTCATCAGCAGTCCCTGAGTTTAAACTGGAGGACTGCTGATGATCGGCCCCCAGTTACTTTATGATGGCAACTGATCACTAGGTCATTAACTATCATCAATATTTTTTACAATTTTTATTGTAAGGTTTTCCAGGATTCAAAAAAATTATAAAAATATCTTAGTAAAAAGGCAAATATCACGTTATTGCATATAAGTGTGAGCTAAATAATATGGACATAGAGTATCAAACGATAGATAGTAGAGATTCGGAAGGCTGAGGGCGTAGGAGGGGGTGGATGATGAGAAATTTCTTAATGGATACAATGTATGCTATTTGGATGATGGATACTATAAAAGCTCTGACTTCACCACTATGTAATCTATGTATGTAACAAAATTACACTTGTACTCCATAAACTTATACAAATAAAAGAAATATATCTTAGTAGGTCAAATTTTAAAATTTTGCTTTGGTTACTGTTTCATTCAGAAGCTGACATTAATAATGAAAGAAAATTAAAGATACCCTAGAACCACTCTCATTTTTAGAGAGCCTACCTTCTATCTACCTCTTCATTCTCTCTCTCTTGGCCTCCTGGGTTCAAGAGATTCTCCTGCCTCAGTCTCCTGAGTAGCTTGGCACCCGCCACCAAGTTCAGCTAATTTTTGTATTTTTTAGTAGAACTGAGGTTTCACCATGTTGGTCAGGCTGGTCTCAAACTCCTGACCTCAGGTGGATCCACCTGCCTCCAGCAATAGGCAACTTTTTACAAGTGAACATAACAATGACTATAAATTACTATGATGAAGATCAAAATTTCACCCACAAAACTGTCATCAAGTTCCACATAGGATTACATGTGGGCATAGGTAGATACAACAGTCAAGAAATCCAGCTTTTTAAAGATTCTACTTGTCCCTAGTTAGCTGCAAAAATAAACCATATTTCTAGACATTCTGTGATGCAACCTGTCTGCTAGTCCTATTTCTCCTATAAATGGAAAAATGGGGTTGGCAACAAAACTCTTGTTTGCTCTGCACTGCCCTTACAATTTTCCCTATACAGATTGAAGGCATGTGAGTACCATCGCTCAGTGAGCTTTGTAAGTGATCTTACAAGTGGATAATTTCAGCAGGTTTACAGGTTTAGCTAGAGTGGGTATTGTATACAAATGCACTCTTTTACAGAGACTTTATAATCCTCTACACAGCCACTGCTAACAGTCTGCAAATAGTCCCAGCTAGATTATCAGAATTTCTGAGTTAGCAATGCTTCCTGCTCCCTGTCCAGTCCTCTGCTCAACTCCCCACGCTTCACTTGGGTACAGTTTAACTCCCAATTTCCCCCACTTCCACCCTCAGTCTTTGTTGTTGTACTCTAGGACATTTTAAGGCTTTCAGCTTCCCTTGAGAGACTGGATCATTTATATCCCTAAAAGAGTTTATAGCAGAGTCTACAGTTCCTAGGCAGGGACTTCAAGATCATAATATTTTAAAAGTAATGATGAACCTAACGTATAATTTTTAAAATTATCTGAATAAAATCCAATGGCTGCCTTTTCTAAATAAGTAAGGACATGAGAGGATAGCACAGAGCAGTATTAAGTCTCTTGATTACTACAGTATTAGCTTCCTACAGACTGGCTCAGCTCAGCACAATCACTTAAGCAACAGCTTTAAAGAAGACAAGTTTTAAATGAACATTCCCTTAAAAAAAAAAAAAAAAAAAAAAGAGAGAGAGAGAGAGAGAGACCTTTAGTCCCAGGACAGCAGCACCTACATCATGCTGAGCTCTACTTTTACCTGGGAATAAAACACACATGTTTTTCTGCTTGCCACAGACACTGCTAGCATGTTTTCTCTTTAAATTCCAAGTCTTTTACCAAAATCAAAAGGAAATAAGCTTTATAAAATTCCAATCATGTCTATGATACATAAATGAGGAACAAAAGGAGTCAAAAATGAAGTGATTTGATTGCTCAAAAAAAATTCAGTCACATAAACCCAAAATGGTTCTGCCTAAAGAACGTTTAAAAAAAAAAAAAAAAAAAAAAAAACCTCATCCGCTACAAAATTGGTATTATAGCAAGTACTTGTGAGTCCACAAATTCAAGTCCAGAGGGTGCCATTTGTGAGACCCTATCTCTATTCTGTTAAATTACCTAAGAGTCTTGGACCACAAGAAAGACTCGATCAAAACAATGAGGTTGATGAGAGCAAATTTAAGACCTGCATGGGGGTGGAAAAAATACTTCAAAAGCAAGATTTTTGCACGTTGGCCCAATGGTCTCTTTTTTAGTGTGTGGTCTTTTTTTTTTCAGATTATCTTTTGGGTTGTTCTCATGTCTTTATGAATGAAGAAGAAACTACTAGGGTCATTTCAAAAACACTATCTGAGTAAGGACCAAGTATGTAAATGCAATATTAGCTCTGCAAGGGTTACATGTAGTATGGCTCCCTGGGACACTTAAATAAGCAAACTGGCCATAAGGTATTTGATGGGGGAATGGCAAGAGCTCCCAATTATTCTGACTATGATCCTGTCCCAAACTGTAGCAATGCAATTAAGGAGGGATCAAACAGGAAACTTTGGAGGTTCTGAGGAATTTTCCCACACATTCTCCTGACATCTATATATACATTTGAGTTAGAATAATACACTTTCTAAAACCTATTCTCCACTTGAAGGGGAAAACTCAAAAAGTGCACAACTTAAAATAGAAAAGTGAAAATTATAGGTAAGTGAAACGCAATAGCTTCTTGCAATAAAGTGAAAAGATACTCTACCTTAAAAAATCTTGCATGAGATATAAGCCTTAGTCTCTGTCTATCCTTGAATATTATTTACGTGATTATTTTCAAAGGTATCCAACAATGTCACATACAGTGGTATATTCAGAAGCTTACTGATTAGACAGGCCCAACTTAGTTCCTTAATTCCAGATGGGAACAATGACAAAATCAGATTTTAGCTGTTTATAAGCAAGTACAAATATGGAGGATAAGACAAAGTTATAATAGGTATAAATCTGTTTAATAGAAACTAAAGTGTTGATTCCCTTAAGGTAAAAGTCACAACAGAACTAAGTTATACAAGGTAATTAGAAAAGAACTCACGGAACATTTTCATAGCAATTTCTCCTTAAAAAAAAAATAAACAAACATTTTAAAAGATAGCTGAAATGAGAACACCCCTATCTTTCCTTTCTCACCTAAAAATTGACTCTTAGAAATCACAAAGAACCAAAAACAATGAAGTTCGCAGCGCTACACTGACCAGGTGTTATTGCGGTTTGGTGTGACTGAGCTGCAACGTCTGCTGCAGCTTCCTGCACTGTGTTGCTTTTCCCTCCCCAAGCATCTGAAGAGAAATGAGATGTTTCTTTTCTGAGGTGTTAAACATTTGGGTTGCATGCGGGACAAATGGAAGATTGACACCTAAGATGAATAACCACAGTGCATTAGGCGAGCGGGAACTTTCACTACATTAAAGCTAGCCAAGCTCACCATTCACACGGTGGTTCAGGCACACAACTGCCAGAGCCAAACTAGGGATGTAAAGAACGATTTTCTTCTTTTAATACTTTACCATTGGCCTACAGGGATTTTCATAAATAAAGTTCAGAGAAAGAAAGGTTTGAGAGTATGCTTTTAATAAACTCTCCAGGGTCCTGGCTCTAAAATATTTAACAGGCTTCTGCATCTTCTCTTCATTCTCTGTGAAGAAGATCAACTCAAGCCAAGGTTTACTATGCCCTAAGAACTCACGCTGACACCAAATATGTCATGATAGGTGCTTTCTGCTTAGACTCAATTTATCTGAACGAAGAATTCTTATTTAAAACTCTGTGAGAGACCCATTCATAAGACTTCTGGTATAGACACATTCATACCCCTAAGGATTCCAGTTCTAGAAGGATGTAATTTGCCAATTAAAATTCCCCTTGAGAAGAAAAAAAGCTGAGTAGGTTGAAGTGGTTCTCCTGAACAGATAATACTGTGTATTAGTCACAGGTAAAATCTGTTCGAGCATACATACATTAGCGTTTGTCTAAAAAATAAGCAAAAGCATATGCACTTTTTATAATTAGATTCCAGCAGAAACATTTCTCTGCACGCCAGGTGGCCATAGCTGGTATCCTCTGGATTATCTGCAGTTACATACAAGCAGAAGACTATTTAGGGAAGGAGTGGTCAGGTCCCTCCCCCACCCCAGGTGTTTTTCCAGTCCTAACACTTTTGGGAAGCAGATGCAGTAAACAAGCAATTGTTTGTAATGCAAATTCAAGTAACAGGATGCCAAGGGGATGCTCCCATCCTAAGCCCAAACACAAATGGTCACCATGCTCCTGACACCCTAGATGAAAATCTATCACTGTGGATGTTAGTGACACAAACACTCAGCCCTGCTAAGGACAGAGTTAAAGAGCAAGAAGGCAGAAGTGTGGTTAGGGGTGAAGAAGAGCGGCTGTCTTCCGGTTAGTGTTTTTGATCTCAGACACATTAAAAACAGCTGTTAGGTATTAAAAACCAAAGATTGTAACTCACTTCGGTTGCACCCTAAAAAAAAAAAATTTACATAGTCTTGTGGTTACAGCTGAAAAGCTTCTGGAATTGTGCAAACTGCAGAGTATCTCAAGAAAACATGCCTAAAATAAATACATCCTAATACGCAACAGAATAAAGCTAAGCAACAGATAACAGGGTAACTTTCCTGACCACACCCCTTTCTTACACTCTACCCAGACCAACATTTATTCTGGCCACAAATCTTTCCTAAACAATGAATGACTACTTGATTCACTGACCTCAAAATTTTAATACATATACTAACAATAAATACCTTCCATCAAAAGATATTTTCTATCAAAATTTCAAAATGACTAGTATACTGGTAGATTGGGAGAAAAGACTGTGGAAACACAAGACAGAATGCTGGCATAAAGAGGAAGACCAGCTTAATTTTCAATATTCTTAGGGATTATTTATAAATACCAATACATTTTCATTATACTGATTTTTAAAAATTACCATTTTGAAAGGAGAAGTGGAGAAGTAGCTGATCTTTTTAAGAAATAAATTCCACAAATGCTGTATACGCACAGCTGAAAAACATAAGGCTGTTTTGGTGGCTATTTTCTATTGTCACCAACACTGTACTTTGATTTGGCAAGATTATTTGTTATTCTCAAAATGATTTAACAGGCATCTTCAATTATTCCTTATCTAAAACATATTCTCCTTCCCTTCTCCACCCCCTCCAAAAAATAACAAAAAACCTTCCCAAATATTAAAGAGATATCTATATATTTGCATGTTTTATTCAAAAATTTAAAGTCTCCTACAACTTTTAAAACTCAAGCATTTATTTGAGGGGTCTCTAAATATTAAACTATTTTTACTTTTTTAAATTCCTTTTAAGGTAGGAGATTCATCCTCATTACACAGATATCTTAATCATTAAATACTTGAAAAGCCTTAAAATATGAAATACCTATTTCTTATAGCAACCATCACAAGATCTCCCTCAAGATTAGAACCCCAAGATCTCCACTTTAACTACTATATAAAAATTAGAAAAATCTTATTCCCTAGCTGAGAGATCAAATATCCTTTTGAACTTTATTGGAAAATAATTACAGTAACATCTAAATCACAGTGCTCAAAGTGATCATATTTGATATAAGTATCATTTCAACAATTGAAGATTACATGTAATGATAACCACAAATACTCTTGTTGATAACTGTTGATTTTGAACCACTATTCTCTGCTACTTTGGTGAATCTTCTCACTCCCAGATTTTGTTCACTAAGGTATTAACAACGTTACTCTTCCCAGATGTTTGTGACTGATTTTTTTCAGTTGGTAGAAACACTGGGCAAATAAGTCAAACACTATAGGTTCCATTTTGCAATCCTAGATTTGACCTCCAGGGCTGTCAGTGAGCCTGGAACCCTAATCCCCGAGACCCACACACGTGTTTTTCATTGGGGGTTACGTGGTAAAGGGAGAGTGGGGCTGGAGAGAAGGTAAATATATTGATGGGTCAGTAAAAAAATCCATCACCACCGCCGGTGGGCTAATTCTAAGAGAGAACTCCATCACCAGCACATTTTACATCTACATACTACACAAGTTACCAGTTAGGTGTTTTCTCACTTAAATGAGGTTTCCACTTCCTAAGAGAAATGTCATCAAATAAACCCGAAATTCTTTATAATGTTATGCATTTGCATAATGCAGTTATAATACCACTGCATTTTTAGAATTTTAAAAGTTAACTAAACCACAAGATTAAAAGAAAGGAACAACTTTCATTAGGGTTATCTTTGAGTGATGCTTTCTCTACAATTGACAATAAAGCAAAAATAACTCATCCTCACCAAACCGATCCTAAGGAAACATTGACTGATACAATACAATAAGACACTGTTTTAAAAGCCAAAGTAACATAACAAACATTCAGCTCCAAATGAGCTAAAGTAGTTCAGATTCTAGAAAGCTTGTGGGCATTAAAAGCTATACAGTCCTTATTTAGCTGAAAAAATAAATCAGTTTCTTTTTCCTCTTATCACCATAGAAAGTACAATACTCACAAAATCATGGATTTGTTGATGTAACTTCACTTGATTTTATAACTTACGATCTGTTACATATTTATTTTAATCAATAAGCCAAAAGCTAAAATTCCAAAGGCAAGACATCAAAGGTAGCACTATTTTAAGGTGGCCATTCCTCACAACAGCTCTTATTTAGCAATGACTAGTTATATATAATGAAAGCATTTCCAATGAGTTTGGAAAAATAAACATTCTGCCAAAATACGAATCAATTTGCACTTCTGAACATAATTTGCAACATCAGCATGTTACTTACTGTTCTCGGGATGGGTGGAGAAAGAGATCCATTTGACATGTATGGGTCGTTATTTATATTTGGCATCATTATGTACCCCGAATAACTCGAGTAGGAGGGTCCCTTGTTGTAGAGGCCTCCATCTGGATGCTTTCCTGGGAGGATCCAAAGAACAATCAATGATGACTTCCCTTTTACATTACTGTATTTTTCATCTCAAAATCTAATCGTTCTAAGATACATCAGACCTTATATAAAAGATTTGTTTACAAAATACTGTAACTGATTATGCTCTATTTTTGATTGACAGTATTTATTCTCTTAAATAGCTTAGCAGCAAACCAGATGTTTTAAAAACATGTGGTTCAAACAGTTCTTCCACTATTGACTGATGTTTTTACAAAACTAAGTGTTATCCATCTAACTTAATTTGTTCTAACACTAACAAACTGGACTAAAAAATACAGAACACACACAAATCTAAAACTGTAATATAAATATATTAGGCCATCTAGCTACACACACATACAGATTTATACACGTGAAGTTATGTTTTGCCTTGCAGACAAACTCAAAAATTCTACCTGTGCTTGTAGATTTCCAGAAAAATTCTATATTCTACTGCAAGAGTTGTTATCTAGTATATAGGCAACTATCCAAATTTACAAAGGATTAACTCTGGGAGGTTTAATTTCACGTGCTACACTTAGATCATTTTGCCAAAAAATTTCTGTTCAATATGTATATTTCTTCTTGTTAATCTGTGTAACTATTTTGTAGCTGAGGAAGAAGCCTAATATATAACTCTCTTCCCTGCTCCTGGTTAACATATTGTATGTAAAAACACTTCATTTCAGTTAGGCCAATTGTTAAGTAATTAATGGAGAACAGACAGGCTGACAAGGAAACCCTAAGGTGACTTCATTCTTTTAAAGTCACAAGGAATTCTCCTTAAGTCTAAATACATATGTATGTAATTTTAAAGTTTTTAGTAAGAATCAGAAATACGGAGAAAGTATATCATCTCTGATATGCACATTCTTAATTATAAGTTTTATGTTTTTACAAGTTAGATTCTGCTCTGCTCATTTACTGACCGCCTTTTCACTGTAATAAGGAACAAGAAACAGCAATTTTGCAAGTGAAAATCCACTCAAAACTATTCTGGTTGGAAAATAAATAAATATATACTGTCATTCTTCTTAATAATATATTAAAAATACTAAAGATCTAAGCTAATTAGAACTTAAAGTAAGATGAAGAAGAGAAAAACTCATTATAGACATTCCCTCTTTCCCAAAGAATCTGGAACCCACCTGAAATCCAAAGGTCCCTAACTCATTCAAAAACACTTTTTAAATTACGTAACATACATTAGAGGTAAGCCATAAGTTTCCTGCATTTTCTTTACCATTTTATTAAAATAGTGGGCATGGTCTGACCTAGTCCCAGTTTCTTGAATTCAAAAATAACAAAACACACCTATTTATACAAATTGCACACCTTATCTGCTAAAGTCAGAAGAAGTAGAATGGGTGTCTTACCGTCATCAGGGTGTTCTCTGGCCTTGTCGTGGTAGGGCTCCTGAGAGGTTTGTGCTTGTCTGGCCACCTAACATCATGAATCCCCACACCCAAAAGAAAGAAAATCACCTTAGAGTTTGTGACAATAATGATACAATTGTGTGTGCACTGGTAATTCAAAGGAAGAGGTTTAGGGGCAACTCTGTTTTATTACTCTGAGAGAAAGACATAGGCTAGTGTTTAGTACTGCAAAATCTTTTTCTTGTCAACATGTATTTTTGAGTGATTATTATCCACCCGAGACCAAAAACATATAAATAATAACACCAATAAAAATACAGTTAAATTTGGGAATGATCCACATGCTGTTCTGACTGCTGTTTATTAAACCATATCAAGGCTCCCTGGATGCCTACTATTAAAGGAGTAGGAGTTAATGGGGTTGATGGTTTTGATAGCCTCTTCAACCACTGTTCACTTCAATCAGATCTGATTAAAAGAAGGCTGAAATATCATTTTGCAACTGCAAATGACATTTAAACATAAACAAGCCAACCACTCAGATGAGGTCTTAAGGCAACTGCCCTGAGCGCAGTTTCAGTAGAAGCTCTACTAGAGCTTATAACCTACTATGGCTGGCTGAGCGCAGGCTTACAAAAGTAGAACGATTCTGTGGTTAAAGGGAGGAAAATTAGAGAGTCAGGTTATAGACATCTAAAAAGTAGCCCAGTTGATATCAGTTTTGGTAATCACCATCCACCCAGACAGACTCAACCACGTGCAAATCAGTGGCATTACTCCTTCACCCTCAGGCCTCATGCCCACTTAACACCCAGCGAAGAGTAACGCTTTAACACCCGAGTGCTCGGATTCGAACGCAGCGTCCTTCACCCAGACCAGAAAAGTGGGGAGAATATGAAGTGGGTGGCAAAATTATCTACGGGCTAAGGCAGGACTAGCAAAATGGGTAGAAAAAGAGGCTGCTCTACAAATAGGAGAGTTTGGCAAAAAGCCTGTGTTTTGGATGTTGTTTGGTTCTCGGGACGTGTGTCCTCCCTTTGACCTCCTTCTCCTAGCACACACAATAGTCACAAATCTTTTACGCGGGGTTAGGTGCACCCTACTCCCGCCCTCATCCCGCTCAAACTGGATTCAACGGGTAAAGAACACCCTTCTGTTCTCTGAACGCAGGCCCCAGCCTTTCAAAATGCGTACTCACCTCTGCCATTGGGATAGAGAAGGCAGATCTGAGATGTTCTTAAACGCGCTGTTTAAAACCCAAAATGTCCCCGCCCTCAAAACCACACACTTTCTTTTTGGGGGTAGAAAGATGCCATTTAAGGGAAAAAAAAAAGGTATATCCTTCAAGTTTCTTTGGAGGGAAAAGGCGTTGGTTAAATCATTCGGGTGTCAGGACTTTTCTACCGGATTTCCTCTAGAGAAAGGTTTCCCAGTTGTGGAACAAGGGTGACCAGTGGAGTGTCAGGTATCAGGGTCCATCCGCCCCCTACCAGCTCTGGACTAGGCTTCAAACAGCCCTCCAGCGCGGCCCCGCTCCGCGCTTTCTCCAGCCAGCACCCACGTGTCTCTATTTACTCTACTCAGGTTACCAGCTCTATTGCCCGCAGCGGACCAGAAGACCAGATAAAGCGCCTTCCGCCCAGCCGGACTAGTGCCCGGCTTCCGCCACTTCTCCGCCTTTCTTTTGCATAGATTTAAGGCCTGATCCGGTCCCAAACCCCAAATAAAAGTTGTGGGTTTGTTTCCAAGTGATGGCGGTTGGAGAAAACTAGAGTTGGGGGCGGTACAGCTTGGGGTGGGTCGGCTCGGCGCACCCACAGCTCCCAGCTGCCAGCCCAGGCTCTGGGGCCGCAGGGACTGAACCCCGCACCGCCCCCACAGCCCGGGCGCGCGCCCCCCTAGGCCGGCCGGCTCCCTGCGGCCCGTCTCGGCGGTGGTAGGGACGGCCCCGCCTGCCCCAGCCCACGCCCGCCTCCCCTTCCTCCTGCCTGTGGCTCTGCTCGTCTCCACCTAAGCCTCTGGTGGTTTAACGCACTTTTGCAGACATCTACCAAAAGATAGCGGGTGCACTTTGTTTTCCGTCCCACGGAAGAATTTCTCAGTAGCGTTATTCAGCCATACTCGCTTTAAAGCCTGGCACTCCTCAGCGCAACAAAAAGACCGAAGACGAAACATTGTGGGTTAAGGGCACGTTTTCCTGCCCACGAACCAACCGTTCAGCCACCGAACCCCCTAAACTGATCCAGTTGGAATAAGTTTCCCTGCCCCTCTACCTCCCATTCTACACACACACAGACACACACACACACACACACACACACATGCAATGCGGACCGGGGCCCCAGCTACGCACACACCCCAAAACAAACGAGGGATCTACTCGGGACCCTCGGCCGGGCGGCCGGGCGCCTTCCCTCCCTTCCTCCCTCTCTGCGTTTCCCAGGGACCGCCACGCCTCTCGGAACTGGGGCAGCGGCCGGCTCACCTCGTGTCCGTTGCTGGCTGGGATGATTTCAGACTCGTTCACCAAGGAGGACTTGATGTCAGCTAAATCGCCTTCCTCTTCAGGGTGACTGATCTCGGCGAAGATCTTTTCCTTCTGAGGATCGCCCTCGTCCTTGAAGGGGATCATCTCGTCAGTGGCGCAGAGTTCCGGGTCCCCCCCGCCGCCGCCACCTCCTCCGGAGAGTTGGGGCATCCCGGCGGCTCTGTAATCTCCGCTCCGCTGTGGGAGCACCCGCGGCAACAGCAGGAAAGACAGAGGGGTAACTCAAGGGTGGGGGAGGAAAGGAGAGTTGGAAGGGTTCGTGCAGGAGGACAGCAGGCGGAAGCGGGGCGGGTGAGCGCGGGGCCGCCGGCCGGCAGCCGGAGCAGCTGCCGCGGCGCCCGAATCCCGGCGGCCGCCGCGCTTTCCCGCTTCGCGGAGACCGACGCCGGCGCCCGCCCCCGAGGCCGAAGGGCACTGGGCGGCGAGGGCCGAGGTAGCTGGCGCCTCCGGGGGCGTCTGCGCGGCGCGCGCTAGGCGAGGCTGCCCGGGCGGCCACCCCACGCCCCCCACGTCGCCGGGATTTGCGCGCGGAGGACGCCGGTTCTGGAGGGAGCACCACTCTCCAAAGTGCAGAGGAAGGTCCGGCGGCGCGTCTCCGCGGACACCCTCTCCACTGTAGTTACCCCGGATGCCGACTTAGTAGTTTGTTTGCCGAGAAAAGAGAGTGGGTCTGGGCAAAAAGCCCCGTTTGCCCCAGCAAAGAAGGTGCAAGGATCAGAAGATAACGAAATGTCCACTTCCTGAAGGGTGGGAAAAAAGAAAAAGAAAAAAGAGCCACCCACGCTGGAGATGTCCGTTTTAGAGCTTCTTATTTTCTTCCCTTTCGCTTCGGTTTTCCTTCTCGAGGCTCATTTAATCTGCTAGAGAAGGAGGAGGAGGAGAAGGTGGGGGCCGAGGAGGCGGGGAAGAGAAAGAGAAGTTTGCCAAGAATAAAGTTTTTGCCGGCAAGCGCGGGGACTCCGCAGTGGAGGGCACGGCGGAGTCTCGGGGAGTCACAGCGGGGACCTCGGGCCCAAATGCTTCTGCCTGGAGCTCGAGCCGACACACACACTCAGTCCGACCCCTCTTTGTTCCCGGCTCGAATTTCTCAGCTTGGCTCGCCGGCTCGCCGATCTGCACGCCTCCGCCGGCCAGCTCTGTCAAAGCAAAGAGCTGCGCCGCTTGGGTTCGCCCAGCCGAGGGGAAGGGACGCCCCGAGCTTGGCCGCGTGCGAGGCTCCGGGCGCGTCCTGGTTCTTCGGCCCGAGAGCGCGCAGCCCGGGTCCCTCCTCCGCGCCCTGCCCCGCAGGTGAGCTGCTGCGCCTCCCCACTGCTTCTCCTCCTCCCGCGCCTAGCCGGCGCTGAAAAGCTACCCACTTGCGTCGCTTCTCCTCCCTCTCCCCTCCCCCGCCTCCAGCTCTCCTTGGCTGCCCGCTGGAGGGGAGGCGGGGGGTGAGGGGGAGTCGGCGAGAAGGAGGTGGTGATTGAGGGCTTTTTTTCTTTCTCTTTTCCCAGATCCTGTAGGACGAGTATTGGGTTTGGGGTGTGTGAGTGTGTGTGTGCGCGCGCGCCTGGAAGGAAGGATCAGGCAACTTGGCGAGAGAAGGAATGACCGGGCGCTGCTTATAACCCACCGAGAGGCACGCTTTGCCCGCGTGAAATTGACAAGAAACATTGCCGCGATGGCTTGACTTCATCATCTAAGTATCTATTTTCTTGGCCCCCACCCACCCACTCCTTTTCCTCTGCCAGTCTCTCCCCTACCTCCTTGACGCCTCCCACTCTCCCTCCCTCGTTCTGGCCGGGGGAGGAAGATGAAAGAGAAAGCCGCCGCCGCTGTGATCGACACCACATTGATAGATGCTCTGACAGTGGGGAGAGGCGGGAATCTGGGACTGAGAAAAGAAGGAAAAGGGGAAAATATAACAGACATTGCTCAACTATTAAGAGAGAACAGAAGGACAAGAAAAAGAGAGTTGTGGCTTTCCCGAATATAATATCACACACACGCTCTTTGGAAACAAGGGAACACGCTAGTGAAAATAAAATCTCCAGGCTTGCCGAGAAAAAATATGACGAGGAAGAAGGAACTGAAGACTAGATTTTAATTATTGCTTTTTAAACAATATCTCTTTCATTCTGTCCTCACCACGGGATGTACGGAGAGTTGTGCTAGGTCTCTCGTGGGTTTTCAAAGACACACACCGCAGTGTGTGGGAACCTCATTGAGAATGAAAAGATAATCCAAGAAGGGGGAAGAGAAGGCAAAAGGACTCAGGAGAGCAAAGCCAAAAGAGGGAGGGAGGACGGGGTAGTCCCTGGCACCTTGGACTGTGAGCTGAAAGGAACCCTTGAAGATGCAAATCCGAATACAACCTCAAAAATTCCCCAGTCTCCACTATGTCTTTGATGCATTTTGTACAAAGACAGGAGTTTTCAGGAGATACTTTGTGAAAGTTACAGCAGAACGGAAGCTGAAGTTTGAAAACACATTACATTTTGTCCCTTGGTTCTCAAACCCCCTCTGTTAAAAATCTAGGCAAAATTATTATATCCAATACAGTAGCCATCTGTAAAACTTCAGAACAGTAAACAAAGGACATAAAGAAATGTATCTTCATCTCCCTTAAATTGAAAATAAGGAAAACACTACAGAATCAGATTTTGCTCTGTTATATAGGAATGGTCTAGCAAAGATTCCTCTTCTTTTCCTAAAGGTGAAATTTCAGGCTGCTGAACATTGAATGGGTAAAGATTTTAACAATGCTGTATCTAAGTGAGCACTTAAAACCTCACCTACTAATAACTACTACTTCTTGGGAATGAGAATTTACTAGGAAGCAATTTTTAAAACTTTACGAAGGATCCAGTTGGTCCCTAGAATATGGCCAGTAGTCACATGTAAATTCTATCTGGGAGATTGGATTAAAATTAAGGGGTTGGTGAAGGAATCCACGAAAAGTAAAACATTAAATCCACTTTTAATAGCTGACAATGCTATGCCTCAAGAGAAGAAAAGGAGTATATTCTGCTACAGTGTGTGAGAAACCCAATTTTTGTTTTTGGATGATGGTGGTATGTCACTTCCCTTAAAGTTATGCACCAGTGTGAGTGAGTGTCCCAGAGAGGTGAACATATAGCTGTGTCAGACATTTATAGCCCCATTCTTAAAAGACATATGGGAAAATAAAGTCAAAAGTCCTCCCATAACTGCACCAATTTGACCAATAGGAAAACAACTAGAAAATGCAGTTTCACCAAAGCAGAGTAGAGGTTCCTTTTCATCAAACCCTCAGGAGGGGGAGGGAGGAATACAGAATGGCTAGGGGGTAGTTTCTGGAAGCCAAAGAGAGATTAAATGATGACTCTTACATTCCCCCCGCTGTTTAAGTGCTGAAACTAATTCAGATGCCACTTTCTCCTTCATGTTAACTCTCTGGATTCCCCGAGTCATTTGGAGCCTATGCTCCAGGTTTCCTGAAGGGTAGAAGCTCAAGAAGATGCGAATTTTTAGAACAATAGTGGAAACTGTTTACTTGAAGGGCCAAGGGTAGGTGGCTGCGTTTGGTATTTTACTGTGACCCTGTCCATTGAAAACATTGTTTCTAACGAAATAACCCAGCACCTTGTTCTATTTGCGTGGCTGTTTTCCTTACAGTGGTGTAACTGGTGTTAGCTGATTGTCTTTAGGATTGTTGTAAATCTTCTGATGAGCAGCACTTAGAAGGGGCTTTAGTAAAATCCATGCGCCCCAAATTTGTTAAGCTTCGTTTGGGAGAGAGGTTGACACTTCCACGTGAAGTCTTTCTTTTGGAAAAAGCAGGAGGACGCAGGACGGGCGAAGTAACCCGGGGAAGACGTTCATCCCCCTCCCTTACGGATTAAGTGTAGTTTCTGGCATAGGCAATTCTGTCACCGGGCGGTCTTTTCTAATTCGTGTGGGGGCTGGTATTAACATAAGCAGCCGCCTCTTCGGGTGCGAGTGGGATCCCAGGTCCGGGATGTGGTGGGTGCGGTGCGGGAGAGGCACTCGCCGCCCGCCGCCCCCTTCACTCGGATGTTAGAGGCAAGTTGTTCGTGTGAACTCGAGCGAACGACTGGAGGTTGGCTGTTGTAGGTTCACTCCTTCAGGATGTGGGTTTCAGGGGGCGTTTTGATGTGATTTAATTCCGACCGTGAAAACAATTGCTAGGGGCTGGCTGGATTGCTGCTGGTTTTTCCCCTCCTGGTGGCTTTGCTTGGTTTGGGTTTAGTTTGGGAGCAAACTTGTTTTATATCAACACTTCCTTCTACATCGGGCGCCGTCGCCTCAACTGTGCGTGGGGGGCGAGGCGCCCACCCCGCACAAGAACAGAGGAGCCGGGGAGAAGAGACGGCCTCGCTGCCCACGGGGTAAGCGGAGCCCAGTCAAGCTCGGGAGCGGGCAGCAGAGCCACAGGAGTGACCGCCACTCACACCAGAAAACCCCTCCCCCCCCCGCAATTTTTTTGCCAACTCGAGTCGGCTACAGACAGTCCAGTGTGTCCTTAATTACAAGGAAGAGAGAAAAGCACGGTGCCCCTCGAGTCCTCTCCGCCCCCTCGGTCCTAACCCCCGCCCAGGCTCCAGGTCTTCCCCTTTGTGTGGCCTGGACTCTCTCCCAGCTACAACTTTGGTGGGATCCCAAAGGAAGGAGGTGGCGGGGCCTACGGAAGAGGATACTCAGGAGCCGAGGAGAAGGGCTAGAAAACGAAGAATGTGACTCCAGAGGCGGAACTCCGACCCCCTCGAATTCCCACCCCGTCTTCGCCTGGAGACGAAAGCTGTGGGGCATCTTCAGTTTAACGGACTTCGCGGAAAAGGAGAGAAGGGGGGGCGAGGGAAATGGCAGTTTGTGTCCCAGGGGTTCTTCCGCTTCTTCTTGCCGCCTCCTAAAGACAAACAAACTCAACCCCCCACCCTCCGGGGTATCAGGGAACTCGTGGGACCGTGAAAAAGTCGTTCCCAAATCCGGCCGCCTGCGGACGTCGGGCTTCCGCGGGGCCGGCGCCCGTTGGCGTCTGCAGCTCGGCGCAGCCTCGCGGGGCTCGAGCGAGCGGGGTCCGCCACCCCTCCCGCCCTCCTGCGGCTTTCCCCGCGCTGGGCCAGTGCAGGCCGAGCCCCGCGTCCCTGCCTCGCTGGGTAGGGGTCCCGGGCGCGGCTGTCCAGAGGGCCGCCTCCTCCCGCGGCCCGCGGGCAAGGGGCGCAACCCATCCCGCTCTGCAGGCCGCCCCTCTGCCAGCTGGGAGGTGAGGGTACACGTCCTAAGGGTGCCCAAGAGGGAGAGGAATCGCGCCGGTAGGAGAGCGCACGGGAACCAGCAACGCGAGGCAGGCACAGGGGAGCCGAACGAGCCAGACAGGGCCCGGCCACGCGCCCTCGTCGCTGGGCTGCTCTCCGCGACGGGAACCCGGGCTCCCACGCATGGGGAATGCCTAGATTGGAGCAGGAATGGAGGTGGGAGCTGGAGTCATTTTGCGGGCCACAGGACTGCTCATTTCGTGGGCAGGACGTGACATTCTTGTCCCTCGTTTCTGAAAAACTTTTCTCAGGCGCCTGAACTTGGCACGGGGACCGGCCTCGGAAGGCCGGCGGGTAGCACGGCCGCAGCCTCCAGCCCTGGGCCCTCCTCGCCCAGTCCCTCCTTGTCCCTCGGCCCGCCCCCCGGGTCGGGGACGCGCGCGGAAAGGCCGCCCGCGCGCGCGAGTCGCGCCTTATATCTGCTGAGGGCGGCGCCTGCGCAGGGCCCGGCGCGGCGGCGCGGCCTTTGAAGTCGCGGCGGCTGCCGCTTTCATCCTTTCTTTTTTCCCTCGCAGGCCCCTTTGTGTGACTAAATTTGGCAAGAATATGGATCCGAGCCAGTCTTTCCACGTGTGCTCCCAGCTCCCAGCTGAGAAGGCCAAGGGTTCTCTTCCGGGTAAGGAGACAGGGAGAAAGATCAAAGAGTTTGGGGAGCTGGATCTGAAATGTGAATTGAAAATAAAAATCAAGCCTGGACACATTCCAGTTTCTAAAGCAAAACCAACCCTCAGCAGAGGCCGGCTCTCTATATAGCTCTCTTTCTTTCTCTCTCTGCTCCCTTTGCCTCTTTCTGTGACCATTCTTGAGCACATGGAATAAAATAAAGAGAACATAGGGAAACAGTTTCTCTATATTTCGTTTTGGAGTACTTTTATTAGGGAAAATGTCTTGTTCATAATTACAGGTATGTGAAGCCGAATTTCTTCAGTCGTAAATATTGTCTGATTTCAGCACTCTTCGCACTTTCTTCTGCGGCCACATTTGGGAAGAGAACGTTGACCCAACACGTGTGGATATGTTCGTTGTGTATAGTGGTCCTTTTTTTCTACACATGATATGGTGCACCGTATAGTTTTCTTTCACAGAAGTTAGATTCTGGAAAACCAATGTTAATATTTTTATCAAAGTACTCACTATCACAGTTGATCCCTATAATTTGAAACCCTTTCGTCGATAGACTGCAGAGATCTTTTCTTATAGGCCACTCAATCAGAAACCTTTGTATTTTTAAGGTTAAAAAACTATAGGTCCCTTCACTTCTGTTGTTATGGAAGTAACTAAAATAAAGAGACAGCTTTGAAATACTGTGATGCGAAAAGTCAGAAATCCTGGGTTGGAGATGGGCCCTGCCACTCCCTCTCATGCCATTGGTGACCTCAGGCAAGCCATTTAACCTCTCCCAAAGTCTGTTTCCTCTCTGAAAAATGGATATAATATCGTACTATTAAGTGAGATAATGCATGTGAAAGTATGTACAAATGTAAGGTATTATTAGTCCATGAAGCAAAGACGATCCTTTTAAGGGGACCTGTTAAGTTGCAAAATCAAAAACTTCTGAAGCCCTAGGAACCCTTACCACAGGAGCAAATGGGGACAGTGTTACACTCTCGTGTATGAGTGTTACACACTCATACACACGCTATGACCATCTCCACGCCTCCATCAGTTGTGTTACAAAGGCCATTGAAGCGGTTGTTACCCCCCAAGTGAGTGTAATGAGAAAACATTTTAAGAACAGGGTGAATATGCTTTAACTCGTGTTTATGTTGGGCTCTCAATGAATTTATAAATGAATGAAGAAAATAACACCGAAAACAGTACCTTTTTGTGAGACATTTAACACACATTACAGCAGCTCTAAAAACAGTCTTAGTATAATGGCCTGAGAAAGTAGTAATATTTATGTGTATAAAATACCCCCAACAACAGTTGTAAGGACTCAGAGGTGGGGAGAGTGACTAGAAAGGTATATAAGAGTTGTTTCTTGGGACTGTGTAAGTGCCACCAAAATCTATGTTTTAAAATAGAGAGTGATTATGTATCCCAGGCAGAGGTATCTCAAGTTTACAATGCAGTGAAGATTATTGATAGGGCTGACTGTGAAGTGACAGGAGTACCACAGGTGTGGTATATAGGGCATTTAGCTGAATGCACTTCAGTGTGATCTTTTCTAACCTAAGGTAACCCCACCAAGGGAGCCATTTCCTGGGCTCATTGGGAGCCATTTTCCAATATAAGCTTTTCAGTGTGACCTGTGTACAAAGTGATGAAAGCAGCAGGGCTGGGGGGTGGGTGGGGTTCCAGGGTTCCTAAGTCCCTTTGGCATGGCCCAACACTGCCCAGGGTGCAGACTCCTCCTGAGATGCTCCATCTCCTTCAGTTGCCTCCTGCCAGCAGCAACCTTCAGCCTTTGCCAATTGTGTAGAAGGGACTCTATAGCAATTTTTATTGGCACTTAGAAAGCACCTTCTCTTTTCAATGCACCTTTCCCCCAAATGTCCCAAATTAAAAGTGGATGCTGATCAAGTTCACTGGTCAACTTCAATTCTTCCTTTCCCTTTTCTTTACAGATGCAGCCTTTTTGAAATTTATTCTTGGCCAAAAGAGGAACATAGATCAAGGATTCTATCTTGCTTTTGCAGGGCAATGGAGAGACCCTGAAAACAAGGAAAACCTGAGGCCTTCTATAAGAAAATAAACTCCCTGAAAGGGGAGGCATGGCCAAGGAATTTACTTATTTTTATAAATCTCTTTCCTGGATGGATATGGTAATGGATGTGTTTCTTGAATTGTGGTAAATGCACCTCATAAAATGGATGGACTGGGGCTGTATTCTCAGGCTTCCTGGGCTCCGTTGACATTGGGCAAGCATATAATCCCTGGTTTGAGGCTAGAAGCCAAAGCCACAACCTTCTTGCAGTACCAACTGAGCCATTGGGAGATTAATGCAGAACAAGGTCATTAGTCTCATTGTTTATCCGGTTACTAGCCGCACAGATTTGTGTAAATTTCAACTACAGTGGTTGCAGCCTGCCTTTGATGTGTGTAATCTGTACATTTTAGTGCTCCAGGAAAGTGCCTGATTGACAAGATCTACATCCAATGCCCAAAAAACACATCCTGCACAGGCACAGTGAAGCGTAGAGTTGAACAATTTTCCAGTGAGTTCCGTCAAAGTAAATAAACCAACCTAGAGGGTCAGGATTGAGCCTCCTTTTTTCATGACATGGCTTTTGAGTGTCCTTGGGAATGGTCTGTATTTGTTTTCATTTGAAACTGGGTGACTGCTTTAAATCCTTATTTACCTCTCAGAGGAAGAACTTGGCCTGTATGACATTTGACCTTGAGGATGCTTTCTGTTTTAAAGCACTTCTGTCCATAAAAACAGACTCCTTGAGTGAGGTTACCCATAGTCATATATCCAAGACATGGCCAATTTCTAGTTCCTTCCTTAACTCTGTCTTGCTTGTATGGCTATGCTTAAACTCAGAATTAACAATAACGGGAGTGAATTCAGATGGTAGACAGAGCCAGTGCAAATAGTTTAGGCTACAAAATTGTCATCTGGCTCCACCAAACACTTTTCTTTGGCAGAAATAAAGCTGATTTGCCTTATCTGAATTTGACTTAAAGGTCCTGCAATCCCGCTCTGCCAATTAATGGATCTCAAGTCTACTTCCCTTAGGTTAAATTGGCAGAAAGCAAGGGACAGAGATAAACTACTATCCTATGAGGTTAGATGGTAATTTTTGACTGCCAGTTCTGATAACCACAGACTCCCAAATATATTTTGAAATGTATTTGAATTACCCAGATGTTGGATTTTTGCAGTTCAAATTTTTGAATAATTTTTACATTGTTTTACTTTGTATCTTACAGTGGCTGAGTTAGACAGACCTTGTTGAAGCTCTAGCTCTCTCACTGTTAGCCCTCCCTGTCCTGCACCTTTGCAGTTGCCTCCTAACGAGTCTCTGTCTTTCTTTTTTTTTCTTTTTTTTTTTTTGAGACAGTCTCCCATTGTTGCCCAGGCTGGACTGCGGTGGTGTGAACTCAGCTCACTGCAACCTCTGCCTCCCAGGTTCAAGTGATTCTTGTGCCTCAGCCTCCTGAGTCGTTGGGACTACAGGTGTGCACCATGACACTCGGCTTTTTGTATTTTTAGTAGAGACAGGGTTTTGCCATGTTGGCCAGGCTGTTGAACTCCTGACCTTAAGCAATCCACCCGCTTTGACCTCTCAAAGTGCTCTGGCGTCTATTCTTGCTGGGTTCCATGCATGCCCCACAATAGTCCATGCCTCATAGAGCAGCCAAAGTCATCCTTCAACATTTCCTACTCGTGACTTCCAAGTCCCTACGTAAACTGTTTCCTGGCTTCCTCTTGCTTACTGCTCTCTAGCACCACGGACTCTCCAGCTGTTCCTTCAGAGTGCAAAACACATGCACGCACGCGTTCACACACCACCACCGCCCCCCCCGCCACACACACACACACAATACACCTCAGTCCTTGTTCCCTCTTCCCAGAAGCTCCTGGCCAGGTAGATGTTCACAGGGCTCACTGCCTGACTTCATTCAGGTTCTGCTTAGATAGCCCCTTCTTAGAGCTTGTTATCTTAAAAAATAGCCGTCCCCCCAAACCTTCTGCCTTCACTCCAATTCCGGTCACCCTCCATTTTTTTAATGGACTTCATCTTCTTTTACTGTCACTGCCTGGCCTATTTTTTATACTTACTTACTATACTTATTAGCTTTCTCTCCCACTGGTTCGTAAGTTCCATGAGGGTAGGGACTTTGCTTTGTTTTATCCTCACTGCCTGTGGCAGCTCTTGGTGCATAGAAAATACAAGGTGTGTAGAAGAATAAATTAATATGCCTTTCACAACCTCAGGTTTCTTATCTGGAATACCTTCCTTTGGAAGATTACAAATAATTGATATAAAACTACCTGGCATACAGTAGATACACTCAGTAGGTGATACTATAATTATGTAGATCAACACTGCCAAATGAAATATAATGCAAGTCACATATGTAATTTTATTTAACCCAGATGTTGAAATTATTACCATTTTAATATATAATCATTATTAAAACTTACTAATGAAAGATTTTACGTTCTTTTTTCATATTAAGTCTTTGAAATCCAGTGCAGTTTTCTTACAGCACCATTCAGTTCTTTTTTTTTTTTTTTTTTTTTGAGACAGAGTCTCACTCTGTGCCCAGGCTGGAGGGCAGTGGCGCGATCTCAGCTTACTGCAAGCTCCGCCTCCCAGATTCATGCCATTCTCCTGCCTCAGCTTCCCAAGTAGCTGGGACTACAGGCACCCGCCACTGTGCCCGGCTAATTTTTTTTGTATTTTTAGTAGAGACGGGGTTTCAC
Organism: Chlorocebus sabaeus; assembly: GCF_047675955.1. NCBI lineage: Eukaryota > Metazoa > Chordata > Mammalia > Primates > Cercopithecidae > Chlorocebus > Chlorocebus sabaeus. The sequence continues at coordinate 59,687,686 of NC_132910.1, forward strand.
CATGTTAGCCAGAATGGCCTCGATCTCCTGACCTCGTGATCCACCCACCTCAGCCTCCCAAAGTGCTGGTATTACAGGCATGAGCCACTGCCCCGCAACTTACAGCATGATTCAGTTCTAACTGGCCACATTTTGAGTGCTTGAGTATAGCTAGAGGCTACTGTATGCAGTTAGTGAACTCTTTAATGACAAGTCTTTGTCAGATTCATCTTTGTAACCCCCATACTGCCTTACACATTTTTCTCAAAACAGTAGGTGATCAAAAATGTATCAATATCATAACAATATATTGTTATATACTATTCTTCATGGCAAATTCAGCCTTTCAACTTATTGGAGGGTGAAATAAGTCTTGGTGAAGTAGCTTGAGATTATAATCATTTTAAGTATATTTTAACAGTGCGTTGCCCATAACAGAGGTGTGCAATGAATAGTTGTCGTTCTCATGTGTTGCTGAGTTAAGTACTTTTCTATACTGTAAATAATAGATTTATCATTGAACTTCAGGAAATACATAAGTTGAAGGTTTTCTGTATCATATTCTCTAGAATAACTTTCTCCTCCCTGTAAAACTGCCAAACCTGCAGTTCTGTAAGAGTCATCCAGGATCAAAGGTTTCTCCAGAGATGTATACCATGGAGAGTGCCTACTCCCACTGCAGATTTCATTTTCAGGTACAATTCCTGAACTACTTCTTGGTACACATGCGCCGGATATAATGGTAAGTCTATTCTGTCCTGTGCCTTGAGTTTTCACTAAAATACTTTAATAAGGCATTAGCCTTAGGCCTAGCAAATGCTTTTAGTTGCAAAAGTCATCCCTCTCCATTTCAGAGATTTAAACCTAATGCAATAAGAGGAGAAAGATGAACAAAAGAGCAAGGTCATTTTCTGGAAGAAATGGGTGAAGACTCTTTTGTTGAGAGATGTACCTCTAAAGCCTTGATGTGCTTTTATGGAAGAGAAGTATTACATAAACATGCTATCCTTTACTGTGACTTTAAAAATGACCCATAGGCCAGGCACAGTGGCTCACACCTGTAATCCTAGTATTTTGGGAGGCCAAGGCAGGAGGATCACCTGAGGTCAGGAGTTCAAGACCAGCCTGGCCCACATGATGAAACCCTGTCTCTACTGAAAATACAAAAATTAACTGGTCGTGGTGGCAGGCGCCTGTAATCTCAGCTACTCAGGAGGCTGAGGCAGGAGAATTGCTTGAACCCAGGAGGAGGAGGTTGCAGTGAGCTGAGATCGTGCCCTTGCACTGCAGCCTGGGTGACAAGAAAGAAACTCCATCTCAAGAAAAAAAATAAAAATAAAAATGAATCATAGATTTTCATCGAAGTACAGAGAGTAGGCTGGGCACAATGGCTCATACCTGTTATCCCAGCACTTTGGAATCAAGGCAAGAGGATTGCTTGAAGCCAGGAATTCAAGACCAGCCTGGCCAACATAGCAAGACCCCATCTCTACAAATAAAATAAATTAGCTGGATGTGGTGGTGTGTGCCAGTAGTTCCAGCTAGTCAGGAGGCTTAAGGCAAGAAGAACACTTGAGCCCAGGAGTTTGAGACTTCAGTGAGCTGTAATCATGCCACTGCACTCTTGCCTAGGCATCAGAGTGAGATCCTACCTCAAGAAAAAGAAGAAAGAAGGAGGAAGAGAAGAGGAAGAAGAAGAAAGAGTTGGAGGAGGAGGAGGGAAGAGAAGGAAGAAGAAGGAGAAAAAAGAGGAAGAGGAGAAGAGGAAGAAAAAGAAGAGGAGGAGGGAAGAGAAGGAAGAAGGAGAAAAAGAGGAAGAAGAGAAGAGGGAAAAAGGAGGAGGGAAGAGAAGGAAGAAGAAAAAGGAGAGAAAGAAGAAAGGAAGAGGAGGAAAGGAAGCACAAGGAAGAGGAGAAGAGGATGGAAAATAAGAAGAAAAGGAGGAGGAGGAAGGAAGAGAAGGAAGGAGAAAAAAGAGAAAGGAAGAGGAGAAGAGGAAGAAGAGTAAGAGGAGAAGAGGAAGAAGGAGAAGAAAATGGAGGGAGGAAGAGAAGGAAGAAGGAGGGAAAGAAGAAAGAGGAAGAGGAGGAGAGGAAGAAGGAAAGGAAGAGGAAAAGAGAAAAAGAAGAAAAGGGGGAGGAGGAGGGAAGAGAAGGAAGAAGAAGGAGAAAAAGAAGTTGAGAAAGAAGAAAAAGGAAGAGGAAGAAAGGAGGAGGGAAGAGAAGGAAGAAGGAAAAAAGAGAAAGGAAGGAAGAGAAGAAGAGGAAGAGGAGGAGTAAGAGGAGAAGAGGAAGAAGAAGGAGAAGAAAACAAGGAGGAAGGAAGAGAAGGAAGAAGGAGAAAAAGAAGAAAAAAGAGAAAGAAGAAGAGGAGGAAGAAGAAGAAGACAAAGAGGAAGAAAAAGAAGCTTTTATAACTTTGAAAAACTTGGAAAGGTCTAGCTGTGGATTTGTGAAATTCTAATATAGCTTGATGGTGAAATATCACACACCTTTGATAATGATGCTCAATTATTTTTATTACCATAAAGATATTAGTGATACATTACCAAGTTAAAAAAGAGAGTTATAAGAGAATAAGTGCAATCATGCCTCATTTAAAAAAATTTGTCTAGAGATCATTTATTAGAATGTAAACTCTATGAGCAGGGGCACCATCTTGTTTAGCACAGTATATCTAATGTCTAGAACAATTCCTGGCACAAAGTAGGCACTTAGTCAATATCTGTTGACTATATCTGGAAGGATAGACAGTAAGATACTAACAGTGGTTTTCTCTGAATAGTGGAGATTTTTATTGTGATTTTTATTTTTTGTACTTTTAGAAATTTCTTTTTTGTTGTTTTCTTTGAGACAGTCTCACTCGGTCACCCAGGCTGGAGTGTGGTGGCACAATCTCGGCTCACTGCAACTTCCGCCTCCCAGGTTCAAGCAATTGTCCTGCCTCAGCCTCCTGATTAGCTGGGATTACAGACGTGCGCCACCATGCCTGGCTAATTTTTGTATTTTTAGTAGAGACGGGGGGTTCACCATGTTGACGAGGCTGGTATCGAACTCCTAACTTCAGGTGATCCACCCGCCTTGGCCTCCCAAAATGCTGGGATTACAGGCGTGAGACACCGCACCTGGCCGCATTTGGAAAATTTTATATGCAATGAACCAACATTATTAAAGTAAAATATAATTTTAAATGTTATGTGATAAAAATATCTTAAAAAGTGAAAGAGCTGTCCTGGGTAATTTTGACAACAACAAAAATTAGTAAATCACAAAGGAAGAGTATCAGGAACTGGGGGCAGTGTTGGAGCCACTGCATCATAGCAGACACAATTTCAGGGCCACCTGCTGGTCACTCAGAGGTCAATACAAAAGGGCTTTGACAGTTTATAGCAAGTTTGTCCAACCCATGGCCCACAGCCCACTTATGGCCCAGGACAACTTTGAATGCAGTCGAATATGAATTTGTAAACTTTCTTAAAACATTATGATTTGTTTTATTTTTTAGCTCATCGGCTATTAGTATATTTTATGTGTGGTCCAAGACAATTATTCTTCCACTGTGGCCCAGGGAAGCCGAAAGATTGGACACCCCTGGTTTATAACGATCAGAAAGATGGGCTGTGTTTTTGTTTTTTTTTTAAGGTAAAATTTGAACACAATGAGATGCGCAGGTCTTAAGTGTACAAATCAACACGTGTGTGTGTGTGTGTGTGTTTTAATCAGGCAGCCCTCAGAGTCACAGGTGATTCTGAAAGACTCTCCAGTGTGTTTTGGTTAATATATACACCTGTGAAACTATCATTCCATCACGATATAGAACATTTCAGTCGTCCCGGAAATTTCCCCTATGGGATGAACTTATTTCCAAGCTTAAGCTCCATTTTTGGTGAAATGTCATTTGTTGGTAGTTTGTGGTTTTCTTACTGGTTGCTTTGGATATATTCCTTAACTCTGTAATTTATTTTCTGTATCTGAACAACTTGTCACCTTAAGAGTATGCCTTTCTAGAAAACATGCTAATAATGTAATGTACTTAACAGGAAGGAGAGAAATGGCACTCAGGTTATTGGATTGGCTATCAAAGTGCTGAACTGAAACAATGACAAGGAAAATGCATGAAATAATTTGTATTCTAAACTGTTTTTCATTGTAGTAAATGAAATGTCTGTGGTCTAAACAGACTTGACAGTCAGAAGAGGTCTTGGTTTCCTCCAGACATGGGTGTTTGGGAAAGGGTATTAGGGGAGCAAGTGACTAAGGACCTGATGGGGTGATTTCCAGAGGCAGCTGTTTGCCAGAAACTTGGGAACATGAGGCTCTTTGGTGGATGCAGAAGCAGAGGAGAGCAACACAGTGGATTTGTGCCTGCCCCCTGCACATACCTTCTAGGCTTAGCATTCCTCTGGCCTCTGTCGGCTCTAGTCCACTGCATACATGCAGTTGAACACGGCAAACAGAAACATCTTTTGGCTGTGGCACAATATTGTACTTACTGTAAAAAAGATAGCATTTCCTGAATTTCTTTTATGGGAAGTGTTAAAAAATGCAGATAGGATGTAGTCTGACATTTTCCCCCCTTATTGTGAAATAGCTGAAGTTCATTTCTCTTTTTCTCTCTTTCTCTCTCTCTGTCTCTCTCTCTTGTTCTCTTTCTCTTTCCTCTGTTTCTGAGGTGAAGATAAACCTCAACTTCCAGGAAGGGAAAAATTTAACTTAAATATGGGTTCAAAGGTCCATGCCAAAACAATGTGATCAATACATAGGTTAAAATTGTCCTAAAGAGGACTATGGAATAGATTGCAACATGGTTCAGGTCAGATGATTTCTGGGATTACTAGCCTGGTAGTCCAAAAAGACATTGCATGCTGTGAAGGAAATAAAAACAATAATGCAAAAACAACATTAAGGATCTGCTCCAAGTATGGCCCACAAGACACTCCTGAGCTGCTTGCTGTTGCGCCACTGTGCATTTCATCCCTCCCCCTCTCTTCATCGATCCTGCAGCATGTGGGGTGTGAAATCACTTGAGAAACTGTTTCCGGAGGTTTGCTATGAGAATTTCATAGTTTGACCCCTGAAAATGAAGGGAATTAGAATTGATAGGAAGGATGATTTGGTGCCCAAAGTGGTGAATTGGTGCCAGAAGGTCACCTTCATAAGAAATGCCTTTGCTTGGTGGCTGTGTAAGTTAGAAATAAGTGAGCTGAAAATTAAAGTAAAAATGGTTAATTTCTATGAGAATATCAGTTGGACAGAAAGCAATTAGATAAGGTGTAATCTAAGAAGTAAAGCAGGAGAGAGAGTTTACTTAATAACTAAATATTTACTTTTATCTCTTTCCCTCACTTGTAAACCAAGATAGGCCTGTTTGTTTTCTATACAAGAGTTAATGCTCTATGATTAATTATATTCATTATTCCAATAATTGCAACAATGAACTTTAAATGAAAATCATTGTCATTATATCTATTTATTTCTTGGTTGCTAAAATTGAAAAAATATTGAAAATCAAATGGACATTGTACATTACTTACTATTTTGCTTACTGTGGATGATTAAAAAAAAAACCCTATTCTGTTTCACTTAATGCTTCAAGTAAATTACATTTTCTGCCTCTCACATTTGAATACAAGGCTGTTATCTTAGGGCTCCCAGCACTGTGGAAGAAACATTTCATGGAAGTAACTCTATTTCAGCTGTAATGTCTCTTTCTGCTCCTTTTTTATTGAAGAAAAAAAAGAAGAAAAAGAAAAGAAAAAGAAATAAAGCAATAATAATTATATTTCTAGCCCAGAAATATGATCCTTTGAATAAAATTCTGCCCTGACTTTCAGTTAATCAGAAGATGAGTGATACCATATTTCTTTATAGTTTCTTCTAGTCTGAGTGAGATGAAAGAGGAATTTGCAATCAAATAAGAGTGGTATTGCAGACATTACAACTAATTTATATAGTTAAGAACTCAGAATTGTATCCAGATCTGACCAGGAACATGACACAAGATTTAATTTAAAAGGAAAAAGGGGGCAATTTCTTTTTTTATTTTGGTAACTCAATTTACATTGTGCCATGACTCAGTAATTATGCTGCAAGCCTCACTGTGAACACTGATGAATTGACTTTGTGTCCATCTATTATGTTGACACTGGATTAAAATAGAACTAACTCCATCATTCAGGTTGGAGATAGTTCAGAAGTATTGCTTGCTCCTCTTTTTCCTTCTACTGTCTCCTTTTTCTCATCTTCCAGATTATTGGTGCCTCACCAGAAGAGAACAGAGGAGAGACTTACTGACTTACATAAAACATTCATTAACTTACCATAGAGACTACATATGCAGAATATCCATCATATATAACCCACATACTGTAGTATGTAGCCAATATTTTGTTCATGTGAAAAGTAGAGAATTGCACCAATCATTTAAATAACTTAGGTAAAACACTGTTGAAGAAAAACTTTATTTAGACCCAAATTAGTCAATCAATTAATTCAAACAGAGCTAATATTCAATCATGCTTTATTTTGTCAAGGAAATAATTAGATATTTCTTTAGGTTCCAAGCAGCACCGAAATCATAGGCAAAAAGGAGGTAGCAAATGAACATACATTCCTCCTCTGCCTTCTCTTTGGAACACATTCGAGACATGGTTTTTGCCCCAGCTCTCCACCGAAACTGCTAAATCTGATGGTCAATTCTCGTCCCCCTTATTTGACCCATCATCAGCATTTGACACAGTTGATTACAGTTTCTTCAGACACTTTCTTCCCTTACTTCCAGGATGCCACCAGCTTTGGTTCTTTCCAGATCTCCTGGGCTATTCGTTAGTCTCCTCTGCTTGTTTTGTCTTCCTGACCTCTGTGTAGTTGGTGGAGCACCCCTACAGCTCAGTCTCTCACCCCCTTCTCTTTTCTATCTAACTCATTTCCTGACGGGCTCGTCAAGTCTCATGCCTCTCAATATATTATACATGCTAACAACTTTGAGTTATATCTTTGGCCTAGACCTAGCCCCAAATTTACAGACTTACATATCCAGCTGCCTACAAACCCCTATTTGATGTCTAATAGGTATGTGAAACTCCACATGTTCAAAACCCAACTTATGACCTTTCCCCAAATCTGTTCCTTCATAGTCTTCTCTGTCTCAGGAAATGGCAGATCTATTATTTCAGTTGCTCATGCCAAAAGCCATAGAGCCATCCTCACCCTTCTCTTTCTCTCACTCCCCACATCCAATCTATCTACAAATTCTTTTGTTGTTGTTGTTGTTGTTGTTGTTTCTGAGACAGAATCTTGCTCTGTCATCCAGGCTGGAGTGCAGTGGCACAATCTCTTCTCACTGCAACCTTTGCCTCCCAGGTTCAAGCAATTCTCCTGCCTCAGCCTCCCGAGTAGCTGGGATTACAGGCACCACGCCCAGCTAATTTTTTATTTTGTATTTTTAGTAGAGATAGGGTTTTATCATGTTGACCAGGCTGGTCTTGAACTCCTGACCGCAGGTGATCCACCTGCCTTGGCCTGCCAAAGTACTGAGATTATAGGTCTGAGCCACTACACCCAGCCTTATCTACAAATTATTTACCTGTGAAATATAACCAGAACCAGCTACTTCTCACCAGCCTGGTTCAAGCTGCAATCATTTTTCATCTAGATATTTATAAGCCCTTACTATAAATATAATATTATTATAAATATAATAGCCCTTATTATAAATATCTAGATGAAAAACAGGTCTCCCTGTTTTTACCATGCTGTACCTGCTATTGTCTGCAAAGCTCACAGAGTAATCTTAAAACTATTGATGACAAGCCAAATTCTGTAAAATATTTAAAGAGGTTTATTCTTAGCCAATATGAGTGACCCGGGCCTGGAGAACAGTATTAAGAGGTCCTGAGAAAGTATGCCCACGTGGTTGGGTTACAATTTTTTGGAGTGCAGTGGCACAATCATAACTTACTAAATCCTCTACCTTGTGGGCTCAAGTGATCTGCCCACCTCAGTTTCCTGAGTAGCTGGGACTACAGGCACGCACCACCATGCCTGGCTAATTTTTGTATTTTTTGTAGAGACAAGGTCTCACCATGTTGCCCAGCCTGGCCTCAAACTCCTGGGCTCAAGTGATCTGTTTGCCTTGGCCTCCCAAAGTTTTGGAATTACATATGTGAGCTGCCATGCCTGGCAGCAGTTTGGTTTTATACATTTTAGGGAGACAGAAGATACCAGTAAAAACATAGATCAATACATGTAAGGGATACACTGGTTTGGCCCCAAAAGGCAGGACATGTCAGAGTATGAGGGGGTTACTTATAGGTCACAGGTGGATTCACAGATTTTCAGATTGACAATTGGTTTAAAGAGTTAAGCTTTGTCTAGACTTGAAGTCAGTACAAAGACACACTAGAGTCAAGATGTGGGAAGGACTGTGAAATCCAAGGTTCTTGTTATTTAGATTAAACCTCTAGGTAACAGCCTTAGAATAGATGGTAAATGTCTCTTTTCAAAACTTAGAGGTGTCAGACTCTCATTTAGTCCCTTTTAGATCCAGGAAAAACTAGAAAGGGAAGGAGATTTCCTAGAGATGCTTATTTCCCCAAGAGAGGGCTTTCTAGGACCATTTCAAAATATGTCAAAGAAATATATTTTAGGGTAAAATCACTTTATTTCCTTCAGAGTCTTCTATCTCATGTGATGCTATATCAGAATCAGGTTGGAATTCGGTATCTTATTGCCACAAAGAGTCTGTTTCTGTCAGTCTTGTGATCTCTATTTCAGTGTTAATGCTGGTCACTTGTGCCTAAACTCTGGAAGGGAGGGGTATAACCAGGCATGCCTGACATCCCTTCCTCTTATGGCTGGGAATTCAGTTTTTTGGGTTTCTCTGGGATCCCCTTGGCACAGAGGGGGTCCATACAGTCAAATGGGGGCCTTAGCATTTTTTGGTTTACAAACTTAGGTCAGTTTATGTCCCTCCTCTGCTCAGAATGCCCCAGCAGTTTACCATTTCCCAACATTCTGCAGGATCCTATGTGATCTACGCCCACCTCTTACTTGTCTGATCTCATCTCTCACTGTTCCCCTTGCTTTCTGTGCATTGGCCACTTGGGTTTCTTTGCTTTCTCAAATCTTGGGCATGTTCTTACCCCAGGATCTTTGCACAGGCTATTTACTTTCTCCATAGTAATGTTTCCCCAGATCTTCACATGGCTCACTCCCTCACCTCCTTCGGGTCTTTCCAAATATTTGTCAGTAAGGTCTTCCCTGATCATCCTATTTAAAATTATAACTCTTCCCCCAACGGTTGGTACTCTTTATCCTCTTCTCTCACTATATTTGTAGTACTTATTACCAGCTGACATCCTGTATATTTTATTCATTTATTTTTTGACTATCTTCCCTATTAGAACGTAATTCCCTGGAGGGAAGGGATTTTTGTCTGCTTCCTTCATTGCTATAAATCTAGGCACCTACAGTAGTTCCTGACTTGTAGATAGAATCGAGTAAATGTTTGTTGAATGAAAGAATATCTACAAAAATACATACACACAAGTATCGTAGCACATAGTACCTATATACTTCACCTCTTGTTATTGTTGTGATCTCCTCAATGGATATAGCTTAATATACATATAAACAATAAATCATTTTAAACAAATCAGGGAAAGCTGTTATTAGAAGGCATTTGACGGTCCTTTTACGAAGGTGAAAGCTCCATTTAAAAGTAAACAGTCATACTCTCATTTGTCTATGTTGTCAATGTGGATTTTCATCTTAATGACCTGCTTCTCTAGAGATGACTCTTTTGGAATGCTCTATTGAACAGGCAGGTATTATGAGGCTATTTCTAATTGATAGAGAGAAGAGTAAACAAAATATCTGAAAAGTTCTGTTTTTCAGTGGCCTGAATGGAATTCCTCCAGGCCCCTCAGGACAGTTGCTGTGTCCTTGCTGAGCTGTTTCAGGCCTTACAAGAGTATTTGAAGGTTTCCAGGGGTTGGGGAGCCTTGGCTTGGTGGTATGGGAGACGATTTTGAGTAATTTACAGGACTAGCAATAAATTCCTTTCACTCAAATAATGAGAAAACTATTTCCTTTTCTATTCTCTATCAGTCTAGTACCTGTAGCAGCCTCTGTTGGAACCTGGCCCTTACCTTTTCACCTTTATCAAGTGGGTGTATGACTGCCAGAGTTCCATCTGCAGCCCTTATATTCTTTGTCCAAGGCCTTCTTTTGACTCTGAGACCTGCTTTCCTGCCCACAAGGCAGCCCAGGAATGCTGGGGAATTAATGTCCTAGGGACTGACCTTCAACAAGTGACTAACAGCAGTTGGTGTATAAGTACCCCGTCTCTCTCATTCTTTGTGTAGGTGAATTCTGAGCTGTGTTCTACACTGGCTCCCTGAGTTTCCCCAGCGGGATGAAGCTCTAGTTGTCCAGAGTGAGAGCTCACTTCCCACCTCCCTCATTGTGTTTCCACATTTCCTTCACCTCTCAAGTAAACTAATTGCAACTGAATTCTAGTCACAGGTTTGCTTCTGGGAAAGCTCAGACTACAGTAGCTGCAAATCTTTAACCATTTCTAGTGCCTGTTTATTTACCTTTTAACCAGAGAGCTAGCTCAGGCCTCAGGCTAGAAACCTCAAGTTGTTGAGAGAATCTTGCTAGAATTAGTACTAAGAGGATTTTTTTTTCTTCATTATATTTATTTTTTAGTTACCTACTATTTATTGTGATATTATATTTTCCATTTGCTCTTGTGATATAACTGAATCCATATAAGAACTACTTTATTTAAACCAACTGGTTTAAATAAAATGCTTATAGTAAGACTGGTGGTAAAGAGATTTGGCAAAAATCATAGACACAAATGGCTGAAGCTTGGGGAAAAACCTGCTGTGAATTCCTGAGCTAGCTCTGAAGGATCTTTGGAAGAACCAGAAAGTTTCACACTGTACTTCATGTGGGACCTGTACAAAATGGCAAGCAGTAATATGGAACGACTGTATTGTTTTATGCCATATTCCTTATAAAGCTGGTATCTTCTCTTAAGACTTTAAATGCTTAAGCAGGTTGAATAAACTTGCTTCATCTGTGTAATTTTAAAGGGTTTCCTTTTGGAATGTTGTACTTTCATCTTCCTCCCTCACCCTTTTTTCTGGGGACAAAAGAAAATAGCAAACACCGTCATCTGAACACCTAGAAGTAACACTTGCGGACATTGTGTCATATTTCCTCCCTGCCTTTTTCTAATAATATAAACAAAGCACTGAACCTGCTCTACTGTCACCCCTTCCTTGATGACTGCTAAGAGCAAACTGGCCTTCACTTCTGTCGGACTCCTTGTTCCCTGCACAGCATTTGATGCCCCGATCCTTCCTGAAGTTCTCTCCTATTCGCCATCACACTGCTCTCTTCTTTTTCCTCCTCTGTCTGCTCCTTCTCCATCTCCCTCTAAAGGTCTCCTGTTTCTGCTTGCTTCTTAAATATAGGCCTTCCCCTGGTTCTCCCTCAGTGATCTCCCCCTCATGAAAAGTATTCCACATCTGCTTCTTTAAGTCACATTTCTCTCCTAAGTCCCAGACCTTGGACATCCTTTTCTGCCTGTCTGGTGGCCACATCAAACTCATCATGCCCAAAACTATCCTCATAATTTCCCCCTGCAAACCTCTGGTTCTTCTATACATCTAATTTCATTCACATAAGCCAAAACCAGGGTGTCATTTGTAATTCCTCTCGCTCCCTCACCTGCATGATGAGTGAGGAACCAAGCACCCCCAGCACTGCCTTAGTACATACAGACTCTCACTGTCTCTGAAAGAACTGCCTCATCACTTGGGGAGTCTCCCTGGCTTCAGTCACCCCATCTACTACCTTCTACCCAAAGTGATTTTTTTTTTTCTTTTTTTGAGACAGAGTCTTGCTCTGCCACCCCGGTGGGAGTGCAATGGCATGATCTCAGCTCACTGCAACCTCCACCTCCCCGGTTCAAGCGATTCTTGTGCCTCAGCCTCCTGAGTAGCTGCGATTATAGGCACGCAGCACCATGCCCGGCTAATTTTTCCTATTTTTAGTAGAGACAGGGTTTCTCCATGTTGCCCAGGCTGGTCTTGAACTTCTGAGCTCAGGCAATCCACCCACCTCGGCCTCCCAAAGTGCTAGGATTACAGGCGTGAGCCACTGTGCCTGGCCCAAAGTGATTTTTTTTTAAAAAAATACAAATCTGATCATTGCATATTCCTGCTTAAAATACTCTCTAATGAAAGATCCAGAAAGGTAAGCATTAAACTCTTACCTGTAGGGAATGGGGCAGGATCATTTGCTCTTTATTCCCTGTACTTCTTTACTATGTGATTTTTCTTTAACAATGAATATATGTTGTTTTTACAATTAAAATGAATAAATATTATCAAAAGAAAAGCACGCTCAATAGCAACTGCCTGCCTCAGTTGCTTACAAGAAATCACTTTGTGCTCTGCCTCTGATTCTCCCTCAGTCCTCTCCCACACAGCAGTCATACCACAGGGCCCAGGCTTTCACCATAGGCTCCAGGTGTTCAACTCCATGCAGTTTTCCAGACCTTTTCTCAGGCTTTCCCTGCATCTGAAATGCCGTTCCAGTCTTCACCACCTGTGCTGTGCTTAGACATCCTTCATGGTCTAGCTTGTGTCATCTCTTCTATGAAGGACTTCCCCACTCCAGGGAGACATGACTGCAGCTTCCTTTGGCGCTACCCTAGAGCTTTACCCTGTGAAGAAGTCTACTCTAGTACTAGATAATTTATTTGCCTCCTCTTCCTTCCTGTGTCCATAGGTCTCCTGAGAGCATGGACTGCCCCTCTCAGCAAGCATTGAGAAAACAATGAAACAAAGCAGAAACAAACACCTGTCATTTACACCCTATTCACTGCTTGCCCTGCATATCACACATGTGATTTCTAGTCCTGGAAACAATCTGTAGAGTATCTCCATTTCACATGAAAACTGACACTCAGAGCTGGGCTAAGGGTCATGCAGATGGTTTGTGGCAGAGCTGGGATTTGGAACCGGTGCCCTACGCTGCCTCTAATAAAGCTGCTGAAGGCAGGGGCTGTGTCTTGTAATTATCTCCCTTGTAGCAACTAGCACAACTGGTTGCTCAATAGTGCTGCAATCAGTATGCGTTCCTGAATAATTTAGGAGGAGAGTAGTCCACCTCACCAAAAACCACTTACCCCGACTGTGAAAGAGCCTCAGTCATTTCTCCTCATACTCGCTGAAAGATGAGCCCAAGGGCAATTATAGGACCACAAAGGAGTTTGCAGCGGGTGGGCAGTGTGTATCTACGCTTGCTCGAATAATCTGCCCTGGAGTGGATTGTTGGTAGTCATTTTAAAGTTGTTTGTCAAGTTGGTTACTCAAGAGCATGTCCCCAGGGACAACTTTGTCACTGAACAAGGCACACACAAAAGCTCCAGGGTAGGGCTTCCACCTCAGGGAAACATAGAGCTGTTCTCAACCTCTGGGCAGAGGGAATCAGGCCAGCAGAAAAGTGTGAGTGGTGAGTGCTGTGGAAGAGCCTGGATGGAAAGCTATGGATTGCCTGGCATTCTACTCCTGGGAGTGATGGGCATGTGTGCATGTGGGGGTGGGACTGGGGCTGAAGCGCAGTGAATGAAGGACAGCGAGGCACTGGGCAGTTTGGGGCTGGCAAGGGTGGGGATAGTTTTGTGCCAACCTAGCTTGGTTCAGGGCTAGAGGTTGAGGGAGCCAGAGGTTCTCACAGTTCCTGTAAATGTTCAGCCTGAGTAGGGCTCCAGAAGTAGGAATGTGGCAGGGGAAATAGAGGCTCTAGTGCCCTTTTGCTGGGAAGCAGTGGTATGGGGTATAGTAATTTTTGTGAGCCCAAGAAAAGAATTTAAAAATCAGTATGCTTAAATCAGTTTTTAAGAATGTACATGGAAGGTACTCTGAGGCTACAGAAGGAGGTGGAGAGGGGGTCCTAGTTCCTTCCCAGAGAAGTAGACATTCTAGTGGTGGGATGCTAATAATACAAACATAGAAAAACAACATGGTATGGCATGTGCAACAATGGACAGGCCCACTGTGGGGCAGCAGCCATGGGTGTGTTATTTCACCCAATCATCACAGCGTCCCAGAGAAGTAGGCATACACACCCTCTTGTTCTTACCCACGACAAAACTGAATTGTAGCTGCATATGAGCGTCAAGTGACAGCAAATTCAGGTCTTTGTTGACACCAAAATACATCCCATTGTAGCACATCATGCACTTAAGGGGTAAATGAAACTCCAGATGCAAAGTATACTATGCAAATGTGGGGTGAATCATATTATTATGTCTACACCTAGCACTGCAGTGCTTAGAGAAAATTGGAAACCAAATTTGGTCAGGTTGCTGTTGGGAAGTTGAAGGCTTCCTGCTGAACAAACATTACTTTTTACAATTCAGGATTTGGACCACACAGTACTTTGATCTAAAATTTTTAGTAGACAAAGAATGAGTATTTATTGTTTTTATGAGTATTGTTTTGTATAAAACAAATTGGGGGAGTGGGAAGGAATAAATATTTGGGACAGCAAACATTTAAATGCCAGTAGTTAATTTACTTTGCTACCTTGATTTACAATGGTAACATTTGGGTGGAGAGTTGAAAAGAAGGAACCCTCTTTTGTTCTTGTTTTATTTAGAATTTCTAAAGTCTAAAGGAATGTTTTTATTGCAAGTACATAAAGTAATGAAAAAAAAAAAAAAAAGGAAAAATCCGAGGATTTAAATGCCATTATAGAAGCTTAACTCCTGGGTGTTAAGTGAGCAATAGACATTCTAGCAGATTTCTTTTAAATATCTTTCTAACTTTCTTGTCTTCTTAAAGTAATTTCCAACTCCAAATTTGTTGTTACAAAAAAAAAAAAAAAAGTGGAGCAAAGGAGTGTCAAAAAGAGGAAAACAGGAAAAAGAAGCTGAAGCTCCAAGTGAGTAGACCCAGGACATCCCACAGTGAGAATGAAGTGACTGTGGGGTGGTTTGGGACAGTGGAGACAGTAGGTAGCCCGCAGGTCAGAGGATTTTATTTGACTAACTCAGATAATTCATCTAATGCAGCATGAACCACTCAGTCCTTTGCCTGCATAGATCCGGCCTGGGTGACTAAACAGCTACCAGCTTCGGAGTCTTAAGAACCTAAAATCCTAAAATCACATTTAGAGCTGTTGTGATGTTTAACAAGGGTCATCTAGAGGGAAATCATCTGATAGGCTTAAGAGGTACAAACACTGGCTCTTAATGTTTCAAACATACCATTGGCCTTGATCAGATGTTATTTTCAGGAAAGAAAATAGTCATGCCTGTGGGGCTTTAGCTCACTAAAAATTGTTCTGAAATTTTAACATACTCCAAAGTTTCACAATCAGCATAAGTGTTCAAAGGGAAGAAAAAAACACACACAGCTTATGTTTTTTAGGGCCTATTGTTTTATTTCAAATTTGATTTTACTTATGTTTTATTTGTTTTACATCATTATCCCAAGCAGAATGGTGTAGCTATGGCAATGCTTAGAGAATCTGTGTGTAATGCTCTGGGCAGCAGGCAGCCATCATACACTCCAGAGCAAGGAGGAAGATGACATCAAAGAACCTGAAGACAGAGCACATTTACTTTTCTGATTCAAATTACTTTGTTTGGAAAAGAGTAAACACAATTACCTTAACAACTGAGCTGGGAGGCTTTGAGGGTTTAACACTGCATTGTTTTCCCAGGGAGAGGATGGGGACTGCTTAGGATCAGGGAGAGAGACCTAAAGAACCAGGTGGTTTAATTTGTTTTCACTTTCTTCTCTTTCCAGAAACGAGTTTGGGTAATTATAGGGCATTGAGTTCCTTAAAAAATTAACTTTGTTTATTTTTCTGATTTAAAATGAAATTCATGTTCATTATTTAAAAAATTAGGACAAAAGAGAAAACGTGTGAAGTTCCATCACCAAAACTCAGATTTTATATCCATTGCTAAATATATATACACCACCACCCCCCCCACACTACTCCCACAAATGATAGCATACCATTCATTGTTTCATTATTTGGCTTTTTAACTTAACATATTCTGGAAGCCTTTTACTCTCAGTCTCTCTAGAGCTGCTTCATTCTTTTTATTTATAACATAGTATTCTGTTATATGGACGTTTTCTGGTTTATTTTACCTGTCCTCTATTGATGGATATTTAGGTAGTATCTAATCTTTTGCTAGTACTAACAATGTGGTAATTAATATTCTTTTGTTTGTGTGATTTTGCAATTGTGAGAATGTGCATGAAGTGCAAATGATTAGAATTGAAATTCCTAGGTCAGAAGGTATGAGCATTTGTGGCTTTGATTGAAATTGTGTTGCCATATTGCTTTCCATAAAGATCATACCAATTTATACATCCACTACCCATATATGAGAGTGCCTGTTTCCTCACACTGATCAAATTTCTCTATCTTTGCCAGTCCATAAGGTGAAAATATTGCCTCAATGTATTTTAATGTGTACTTTTTATACAAGTAAGGATGAACATCTCTGCGTAAGTTTAAAGAGCTCTTTATATTTCCTTTTTCCTTTTTTTTTTTTTTCTTTGAGATAGGGGTCATGCTCTGTTGCCCAGGCTGGACTGCAACCATCGTTCACTGCAACCTCAAACCCTGGGCCTCAAGTGCTGGTCTTGCCTTAGCCTCCTGAGTATGTATTTCCTATTCTGCTGAACTGTATGTTCATATCCTTTGCTCACTTCTCTATTGGTTTGTTATTCTTTTCTTATTGATTTTTTATTGCTCTTTATGTGTTGATAATGTTAGTCCTTTTTTCTGGGATATGAGTTACAAACATATTTACCAGTTTGCTGTTTGTATTTTTCTCTGTTTAGTAAAGTAAAATATAAAGAGCAAAATGGTAAATATGTTTGTAATATTACTTTTTGTAGTAGAGTAAAATACAAAAAGTTTTTATTTTTATTCAGAAAGTTTTTATTTTTATGTAGTCAGATACCCATTTCTTCTCTTCTCTGACTTAAGATTTTTATGTTATACTTAAAGAGGCTTTTCCCAAAATAGATTTTTAAAAACATCTTTCTATGTTTTTACCTACTTTGTATATGAATGTATATTTAATACATCTGGAATTTATTTTAGTGGAACATATAATGTATAAAAACAGCTTTAGGGCTGGGTGCGGTGGCTTATGCCTGTAATCTCTGCACCTTGGGAGGCTGAAATGGGTGGATCACTTGAGGTCAGGAGTTCGAGAGCAGCCTGGCCAACATGTTGTAACCCTGTCTCTACTAAAAATACAAAAATTAGCTGGATGTGGTGGCATGCACTTGTAATCCCAGCTACTCGGGAGGCTGAGACAGGAGAATTGCTTGAACCCGGGAGTTGGAGTTTGCAGTGAGCTGAGATCATGCCATTGCACTACAGCCTGGGTGACAAAGTGAGACTCTGTCTCAAACAAACAAACAAACAAAACAGCTTAGTGATATTTTCCATATCACTGCCCGTTTGCCTCAAGACTATTTCTGGACATTCTATTTTATTCTATTGATCAGTTTGCCTAGTTAGACACCAGTACCACTTTGTTTTAAAAATTTTACTTTTATTATGTATTTTGAAATCAGACAGAGCTTATTCCCTTTTATACTGTTCCTTTTCTGAATTTTCATGGCTGTTCTTGCATGTTTATGAATATTAAAATCAGCTTGCTGAGTTCCCCTAAAAAATTATTTCAGCCTTTCTGTTGGAAACATGTTATTAATACATTTACAGATTGATTTAGGGAAAATTGACATGTAAGGATGTTGAGTCTTTTTCTAAGAATATGGTATTTTTGGCCATTTTTTTTTTCAATTCTTCTTTTGTGTCTGGCAGCAGATTCTTCTCATTCCCATCCCCAGCAAAGGAAATCCCTGCTAATGAAGTGCTCACAAGAGGATGAGTTTCCTGGAGAGCCGTTTTGATAAAGCAAGATTTTGGTCTAACTCATGTATGATTCTAATCTTTGATAATTGTTTTTCTGCTCATTTAAATATACACAGGTAATGCTTTTGCACCTGTGTACCGTATCAGTAACACACAAAAGCATTTACAAAATTATCCTGCATGATTTTGCTGTATGGATTTAAGAAGCTAGCAAGATGATTTTCTGGCCTCTAGGACTATGTTCTTGCTCTCCCGCTCCCTCTCTTTTATATTTATATTTTACTTAATGTTTAAAACAAAATGTTTTTATATTGGAATAATTTTAGATTTACAGAAAAGTTCTAAAGATAGTACAGGCTGGCCACTGTGGCTCATGCCTGTAATCCCAACATTTTAGGAAGCCAAAGCAGGAGAATCGTTTGAGCTCAGGAGCTCAAGACCAGCCTGGACAATATAGTGAGACCTCGTCTCCACAAAAATTAAAAAATTAGCCGAGTGTATTAGTGCATGCTTGTAGTTCCATCTATTTAGGAGGCTGAGGCAGGAGGATTGTTTAAGCCAGGAAGATTGAGGCTGCAGTGAGCTATGATCATACCACTGCACTCCAGCCTGGGCAACAGAATGAGACCCTGTCTCAAAAATAAAAAATGTAGTACAATATTCATGTGTTCCCCACCCAGTTTGCCCTACTGTTTATATTTTACATAACTATGGTGTATCTGTCAAAACTGAGAAATTAATGTTGGTACATTACTATTAACTAAACTCTTAACTTTTTTCAGGTTTCGTTAATTGTTCCATTCACGTTAGTTTTCTGTTTCAGGATCCAACCAGGATACCACATTGCTTTTAATAGTATTCTATTTGATTAGTCCGAAGAGGGAGGCAGCGACCTAATCCTCTGCAGTCTCTGGGGTTATCCATAGAGGCCTTTATTCATAAGGCTGGAGGAAACCCCTTATGGCCACAGAATCAGATCATCTGATCACATGATACAGCCTTTCTGTCGTACATATGCCTTCCTGTGTTTGCACTATTCCATTAGTTTAGCCTGTGTGTGTGTGTGTCTGTGTGTATATATGTGTATGACGAATCAACACTTTTAATGCCTTGTAATGTGCCTCATTCAAATACTATGGATAAAGTTGACATGCATATTTTGATGCAACCATTACTTGTTTTCATACTCTCCTCATTTGCCTGATCTACAAAGATAAATAGTATGATTTGGTTCAGTGGTTAAAAAAGAGCATGCAGTCTTAAAAATCTGGGTTCAAATCCTAGCTCATATACTGACCAGCTATGTAATCGTGGGTAAATTCCTTCATGTCTCTGAGCTTCAGTTTTGTCTCCTGTAGAATGGAATGATAATAGAAACTTCCAGAGATGATTTATGCAGATTTCTTATACAATAGAAATTCTGAATAAAATGTAGTTTTTATACACTGGCATCACTCATTATTCCTCTTCTTGAATACGGTTTATATCCAGCATATTACCCGGGCCCACCGCTTGGGAATTATCAGTGTGATTTTTACGCTGCGAAA
The DNA here is from genome assembly GCF_047675955.1 of Chlorocebus sabaeus. Classification (NCBI taxonomy): domain Eukaryota; kingdom Metazoa; phylum Chordata; class Mammalia; order Primates; family Cercopithecidae; genus Chlorocebus; species Chlorocebus sabaeus. The sequence goes on from NC_132910.1 coordinate 59,707,154, forward strand.
GAACAGGTCTGGGAAGAAGTTTGGATAACATGGTCAAGTACAGAGACCACACACTACTTCAGCTTCTCCTTTTTCCATGTGTTGCTCTTTCCCTCAGTACTGAATGCTTTCCCTGGTGTGCTGGTGGGAAGGATGGAATTGGCTCAGATACGTATGATTTATGCATAATCCTTATACAATAGAAATTCCTGATAAAACCCAGTGGGGTGGAGGAGTGTGGAGCAGGAAGAATCATTTCCCTTCTCTCAGGTGGCCCTGAGTGTGGTTGCAGCCCTTGAGTGTCTGCCCAGGTGGGCCTTGCCAAGAGGCCGGGTGGCCTGGGCTGGGCAGAGTTCACAGGCCTGATTCTGGGAGAATCTCCTGTTGTCTGTTCTGTGGCTGCAGCTGTGGGGGCTCTTAAAGAACTTTCACTAAGGGTAACTTTGGGTCCTTCTGTGTGCCACTTCCAGGTTCTGTTGCTAGAGGGAAATTTTCTAGTTTACCTGGAAACATGGAAAATGCCACAGAATAGGAGAGGGGGGCAAAGGTGAGCTCTTTGAGAGTTAGACTGAGAGATTCCAGTTCTGAGTATTTCTGAGAGATTTATTGTCATTAACATTCTTTAGTCAATGCTGTTATCTCTTCAAAACTTGACACATTTTACAATATGGAAGTAAGTGTTTCCTGGCTTTACATATACAGGCCTTCCATCTCAGCTCACATATTTCTTTACCTAGGGGTGATGCTAATGACTTCTTCTTTCCTTAATCTTATTTTTCTCTATCATAGGGATAAAATCCTATACAATATATATCTATGTAGAGAGAAATATAGATATATAGAAAATTTTCAAGCTATAGAATTATTTCAGGTGCTGAATAGAAAATTCTTTTTGGGACAAACAGAATGTTCTGGAGTTGCTCTCATCTCTAAGGATGTTGTTTTTTAAAAAGGTTTGGAAAATATCTCATAGATAATACATACCCTCCCTCAAGCCCATCCAACAATAAAATAATCCCTAAACTCAGTAATAAATAATCCACATGCCTACAGCATTCTTGCAGACATACACACTCTTCTGTTTCAGGGTCAGGGACATGAGAATAGAAAAGGTTGATTTTTAGTATATTGTATTTTTGAAGAATAGATTGACAATTTTTTTTGCTTGCCGTGGTATATTTAATATAGGATGCTGTTTTACATTTTTTACCACTTCTCTTCAAAGCTGGTGTATGGATCCTTACATCTTTGAATATGAATAAAAATTATCATGTCAGTATTATGGAAAAGAAAGAAGTCTAATATATACATTTCTTGCACTGTTTTCTTTTTCTTCTTCCAGGAAAGCCAGTTTGGCTATTAAGGGAACCTGTCGACACAGAGCAGAGCAAGATAAGGCCAGGTTTCAGAAAGAATAGCTGTTTACCATCAAAGCAACTGGGTTCCACACAGACATGGTATATTATACACAAAGACGAAGGTAAATGCTCCATGGTTTTTATGAATAATTTACTGTGCTTATATAAATGCACTAGAGCCTCTAGAATTCTTACTGATCATATTACTTTCCTTTCTATTGTTAAAAAAATAACTAACTCATCAAATGTAATTTTAAAAGTCAGTTTTCTGGATTCCCCCTCTCTCTCTGCCCCACAGCCTGATGCTTCTGGTGTGTTAACACCTGTATATTAGACAGGAATGATGTTTTCCACGTGATAAATGCCATTTTGGTGCCATATAATGAAAATTTACTAGATTTTCATTTATCAAAGTGTCTTTCTCTGCTCAGTTTCAAAACACAGGAGTTTTACTTGGAGTGATATGTATCTTGGGTTAATTTATATTTTATAAATATGTGAAATTATTAATTCATTCTATCTGTAGCATGTGTGGACCCTGAAGCTTATGGCAGTGCCGTTATCTATTGTAGGGATGCAAACATGCTCTTTGATGTGTTATTCTTGGGGACTTGGGAGGATAAAGATGGAATACTCATTGGGCCCAGCTCTCCAGATGGGATGAAAATGCAGCAGTGGTTTATGTGCATTTCCACAGAGCAAGGTTGTAACTTTCTATTCTGTACCATGTTGTAGATAACAGGAAACTTCAGGAAGTAGCAGTCTCAGCTGATTTTGCTCCGGCCTCTCTAGGATGGGGCAATGGGCATCACCAGTGCACAAACGTGCCTTCCGGCACATGCTTGCCTCAGTAAATTCCCTGCATGTTCACTGTGTCGTGTGGAATATCCTACCCTGGAAAGATGTCAAAAGTAAATCATCATCCTCATATACAATACCAACATATCCTAAATCTTGTTCTAAGTGCTTTATTTATATTAACTATCTTGTTCTGGTTTTGTTTTTGTTCTTTTTTTTGAGACCAGGTCTCATTCCATTGCCCAGGCTAGAGTGCAGTGGTGCAGTCGTGGCTCAGTGCAGCCTCAAACTCCTGGGCTGAAGCATACTACCATCTCAGCCTCCTGAGTAGCTGAGACCACAGGCACATGACACTACACTGGCTAATTTTTAAAGTTATTGTAGAGATGGCATTCCACTATGTTGTTCAGGTTAGTCTTGAACTCCTGGCCTCAAGCTATTCTCCCGCCTCGGCTTCCCAAAGTGTTGGGATTACAGGCATGAACCACTGTGCCTGGCCTTAACTACCATTTTTAAAATTTAATTATTGTTATTATTATCTTTTTTATGAGGCCAGGTCTCACTCTGTTGTCCAGTCTGGAGTGCAGTGGCACGATCTTGGCTCACTGCAGCCTAAAACTCCTGAGCTCAAGTGATCCTCCCACCTCAGCCTCCTGAGTAGCTGGAACCACAAGTGTATACCACCATGCCTGGCTAATTTTTGTATTTTTTGTAGACACAAAGTCTCACTTTGTTACCCAGGCTGCTCTTCAACCCCTGGGCTCAAGTGATCCTCCCACCTTGGCCTCCCAAAATGCTGGGATTACAGGCATGAGGCCACCATGCTTGGCCTATTTAACTACCTTAATACAATAACCCAGTAAGGTGGGCTTTTTAAATAGACCTGACTAACAGATGAGTAAAGTGAGGCACAGAGTGGTTACCCATATATCTCTCTTATTCTGTGGCCCCACACCTGTGTTCTTTTAGTGGATGTGAACTGATTCTTGGCATTGAGACTTATTTTTGGTTTTATCTTTTTGGGACTTTTTCTTCTTTAATGTATTAATTCATTCTTTCAGTCAGTAAATATGTTGAGGGACAGTATGGGACAAGCACTATGGTAGGTGCTGAGGATGTAGACACAAACAAGACAGACATAATGGTGGCCCCACAAAGCTTATAGTCTATTGGGAAGACTGATGTTAAACAGATAAGAACAGTAGACAGCATTGGTGGTTGGGGAAATTCTAGGTGCTGTTGGGGAAGCAAAGTGGGGGAATTTAATCCAGTTTTGGGGTCAGAGTAACTTCCCAGCAGGGGACTGAAAAGTAGCCAAGTGAAGAGAAAAGAGAAAACTGACCTCCACGGAGGGAAGCCCAGGGGAAGGCAGGTAGGAGGTCTGTGAAATAAAGAGAAGTTGCTTAACGCTCAGGTTAGGTCTGGAGTGTGGAGCTGGGAGTGGGAGACGGTGGGAAAGAGACACTGGAGAAGCTGGCAGGGGTGGAGGGTGGAGGACCCAGTAGGCCACTGTGAGTTTGTACTTTACCTCCAAAGAGAAATCTTTAAAGGGATAATCAGGGAAGTGATGCCATCTGGTACACACTGTCAAAAAGATCTCCCACTGCTTAGTGGACAATGTTGTGAAGTGGAGGCAAAACTGGATTTGGAAAGCCATTAGTTGACTGTTGTAGTAATCCCCCAACCATTGGAGATGCTTCTTTTATCACTCCACGCGTGGGGATGCTGACAAATTCTCTCCTCAATCTGCAGACATTCAGCATGGTAAGGCACAAAGTGCTATGTTGCACCAAAGACCTATGGGTAAGAATATGTAGGATTCGTGTAGCCAGGTTGGACTGATCCAAGGCCAAGCAGCCTGTGTGCTCAACTGAGGAGTGCTAGGGAGAAATGGAGCTCTGGGCAACATAGGTAGACCCTGTCTCTACAAAAAATAAAAAAAATTTAGCCGGGTACTGTGGCTACACCTGTAATCCCAGCACTTTGGAAGGCCGAGGCGGGCAGATCATGAGGTCAGGAGATCAAGACCATCCTGGCAGAACCCGTCTCTACTGAAAATACAAAAAGGTAGCCAGGCATGGTGGCGGGTGCCTGTAGTCCCAGCTACTCGGGAGGCTGAGGCAAGAAAATAGCATGAACCAGGGAGGCAGAGCTTGCAGTGAGCCAAGATCGCGCCACTGCACTCCAGCCTGGGTGACAGAGGGAGACTCAGTCTCAAAAAAAAAAAAAAAAGAAAAAGAAATTTAGTGGAGCATGATGGCTCTCACTTGTAGCTCCAGTTACTTTGGGAGGCTAAGGTGAGTAGATGGCTTGAGCCTGGGAGGTTGAAGCTGCAGTGAGCCATGATTGCACAACTGTACTCCAGCCTGGGCAGTGTTTATAGTATGAAGTTGAAGTGTACATACACCTACAAAAGGTGACAACATATTAAGAGACAACCAAGATTGTATTATTATTTTTGTTTGCCTTAGGCACTTTTGCTTTTGTGGGCCCCTTTCTTTATCAAAGAAAAATTTAAAAATATATCCTATAAATGTATTCAAAAAAGAATATAATCCAGGCTGGATTTGTTATTCTTATTTTCTGTTTTTTAATTCTAATTTTAAAACAAATTAAACATTTTTGTGGACCTCTAGGCACTACACTACTACTGCCTAATGGATAAGATGGTCCTGCTTCCAAATAAAAGACACAGTGAGAGAAAAAACTCCGAAGAGGAGGAGATTTGATGTAAACTATGGCTCTGTGGGATTCAAATTTAGCCAAAAGATGATGCTAAGTGGTTAGGTTCCAGGGCGAGGTGGAGATAGAATGGGCAGCTAGGTCGAGTCTTGAGTGCAGTGAGAAGGAAGCGGGGACAGCTGCATAGTGAGAAAGGCTGGAGATCCCTTTTTATCTGATGCCAGCTGTGGAGTGTGGGAGGAGATTACTAAAAGACACTATGCAGGGTGGGGCAGAGACCAACATGGGCCACTGTGGGCAGGGAAGGGCCCATGGGAAAGACGAGATCTTCTGTGGGTCCTGGGACCCTGGCCAGGACTCTGAGATCCAGAGAGTAGAGTAGGTGGATCCTGGGGATAATGGCAGGGACAGGGGCAAGACTATGCAAGGCAATCCAGACAGGCACATTGAAGCAGGAGAGAGGTGGTGGCTACTATGACTTGGATCATTCCCCATTCATGGCAACTTTATTCTAGTGCTCCTTCTTGTGTTGCAGAGCCCATGGTTTATAGACACCCTTGCAGCTGGAGTTCTGGATGTGAATTAGGCTGGACCAATCAGATGCATCTCGTGAGACTTGAATTCACACCTAAGGTGGGAGAAGCATAGTGTATGACACAATTTTGCAAAAGATAAAGCCATATTGCCTGAATCCAGTTCAAGCTTCTGCTTGCATTGTGTCTACTACTAAGCCATCACATGGCTGAACCTAGAGTCAAAGAGGCAGGGCAGATGACTGCAAAGTTACATGGCAAAGGGCACCAATACAGGGAGAGGTGAAGAACTACAGCCATTATGGCAATTCACTACAGGGAGTAGCATGATACAATCCCCATGTTAAAAGGACCACTCTAGCAACTGTGTAGAGAACAGATTGAAGGGGAGCAAGATTAGAAAGACAGGGAGAACACACAGGAGGTTATGGCAAGAGTCCAAGTTAGAAAGGAGTTTGGAGTAGGGTAGTAGCAGTAGGGATGGTGAGAACAGGTCGAATTCTGTACATATTTTGAGGATAGAGCTGACAGCACTTGCTGATGGCTGAGATGTATGATATGAGAGGTAGAAAGGAATGAAAGGTGACGTTCTGGTTTCTGACCTTAGCAAACGGTTGTCACTTCTTTTGAGGCTCCAGTAGTCCAAGAAGTGATTGGATGCATGGGGAATACATGAATGTGTTCACTTGTGATAATTCATTGAGCTGTAAATACTGTGCATTATTTGCATGGCTTTCTGCAATGTTACATATGTTGCCTCTCACTTAAAAACCTAAGAAAAATTTGGTAGACAGATGTTTAATAAATACTGAGAGTCAGGCTCACCACTTCCTCTAACTCATCCCCTTGACTCATAGACTCTTCTTTTCAACTATCTGTTGAATTTATTCTTTCTTTCCATCTCCCTTGTTCATGCTTCAGTTCAGACCTCTTGCCTGGACAATTGCAGTAAAGCTAATTTATCTCACTGACTCTGGTCCCCTGTCTATCCTCACACTATGGCAGGAACATCTTTATAAAATACAAATCTGATCACGGCTCTTTCCTGAAAACAATTACTTCTTTATGGTATAAAGGTCAAACTCTTTCAGGTCTGGCCTCTACCTCACCATAACCAATCCTCCACTGCCCTCTCTTTCCCACTCTATATTACAGCCGTCATGGACTGTTCGCAGACCATGCAACACCCTGGAGCTTGTGCACGGGCACGTCTCTACCTGGAATGCCCTCCTTCCTTTGTTGGCCTGGATAAGACCCCACCCAATTGCCTGCACCTCTGTGAAGTCCTCCTGGTTCCTAGGCAAAGCCTCTCCCTCCTTTGTGCAAGCACTTGGCTTTACCTTCCATGTATTATTATAAATATCATACTGTATTGTAATTGTTTTTTAAGGCAAAGCTTATTTTCTATTTCCTATTAAAGAGGTCTGAATAAAGTGAGGGAATTAGCCATTTAGATATGACCTATACAAAAAAGTAACAGAGGGAAAAAGCACCCCAAATCTCACCATGTAAAATCTCCATCTTCAGTCTTTTTTTAATGCCATTTTCTTATAACATAATTGGAAACATACAATATAAATTTTGCCTTACTTCTTCATGTAGTAACAGTGATTTTTTTTCTCTTGGTATTTAAAAATGCTTTATGTATTTTTGTGAACAACCTATTTCCATGTTGCTTCTCAGCACCTTCTTTATTTGTTTTTACATGTGCTATTTGACCATCAATTTATTGGACTTAGTGCTTTTTATTGATTTGCATAAGCTTTTTATATATAAAAATAATCCATTTTTTTTAGTTTAAAAACATCATTTAGAGCTGTATTAGGCTGCAAGTAACAGAAAACTAGGCGCATTATTTTTCCATTGCTGTGTAACAAATGTTCACACACTTGATGGCTTAAACCAAACAAATTTATCATCTTACAGTTCTGGAGGTCAAGGGGCCAAAATGCATCTCATTGGGCCAAAATGGAAGTGTCTTCAAGGCTGTGCTTCCTTCTGGGGGCTCCAAGGGAGCATCTGTTTCCCTGCCTTGTCCAGTCTCTAGAGGCTGCCTGTATTCCCTGGCTCACAGTCCCCTTCTCTGTTTTCAAAACCAGCAATGACAGGCTGAGTCGTTTGCACATTTGCACTCCCACCTTTGCTTTTGTTATCACATCTCGTTCTCTGACTCTGATCTCTCTCCTGCCTCCCTCTTCCCCCCTTTTTTTTTAAAGCCAGTGTCTCACTTTGTTGCCCAGGCAGGAGTGCAGTGGCGCAATCATAGGTCACTGCAGCCTCAACCTTCTGGGCTCAAACAATCCTTATGTCTCAGCTTCCCAAGCAGCAAGACTACAGGTGCACATCACCACCTGTGGCTAATTGTTTACATTAGCCACAAACAATTGGCTAATTGTTTTTATTTTTTTGTAGTGACAAGGGTCTCACTATGTTGCCCAGGCTGGTCTGGGGGCCTCAAGTGATCCTTGCACCTTGGCCTCCCAAAGCACTGTGATTACGGGCATGAGCCACTGAACCCAGTCTACTTTTATAGACATTTTTTAATTACATTGAGCCTACCTGGATAATCCAGAATAATCTTCCTATTTTAAAATTAGCTAAGTAGCAACCCTAATTCCATCTGCAACCTTAATTCCTCTTTGCCATGTAACATAACATAGACACGGGTTCAGGGGATTAGGATGTAGATATCCCTGGTGGGGAAGGGGTGGGGACATTATTTTGCCTCCTATACCAGGCATATAAACAAGTGAAGTGTTTACTTGTCTTACATAAAAAGAAGTCTTTGGGAGTGGTGGAGAGGATCACAAAGAGAAAAATAAACAACAAAGAAGGCTAGGGTTAGTGTGACAACTTAATTATGCCATCAAGTATCCAGTCTCTTTCCATCTTTCTGCTATACCATCCTTAGCGTATGAGGCTTTGACTCTGTGCTTATTGCCTCATGGTTGCCAGATGGCTGTTGAGTATCTAGGCATTTCATCCATGCTCCAGGAAAGAAAAAAAGTGGCCATGTGAAGGGCAGAGGAATGAAAGATGGAAGAGCATGTCAGCTGAGTATACATCCTAGGTCAGATTCTCTAGAAGCAGCCCCTTACCCATTCATATGCTAGTGATTTACTAAGGAAGTGTTTCCACGAGAAATCTGTAAATGGAATAAAGAAGGCAGCACAGAGAAGAGAAAGCCAAGCAAGAGTGATTTTGGGTCAAGGACCAGCTTCAGCCCAGTCTCAAGAGGAATCCTGAGCGTAAATTACACTAGAGTTTGTGTCAGTTTGAAGCAAAGTAGCTCAGTGTACAGACTCCTGCTCCAGTTGATGGGGGAGGAGTAGTGGTGGTTGCAGTGGTGGGGATTGACCATCCAGGCCCTTCAGACATCCAGGCAAAGAAGCTGTAACAGCCCAAAGTAGTGATCTGAAGAAAGTGACAGGTGTCTGTTGTTAGGGATACAACTCAGAGAAATAAGGGAGTGAGCTCACTGAGCAGGTAGAGAGTTGGAGGCGGTCTGGGCGGAGTACCATGACTTTGCTGCAGTTTGTCTCTTTTATTATATAAAGCTTCTCTGGATGCCCTGCTTCGCAAGCTCCAATACAGTCTTTTGATCCAGACTTATCATATAGCCACCTCTTCTAGCTGCAAAGATGTCTAAAACGGGACTTCTGATTGGATACATTGCCACTTTTACAAAACTGTGGGTCTGGCCAGGTGCTGTGGTTTATGCCTGTAATCCCAGCGCTGTGGGAGGCTGAGGCGGGTGGACCACTTGAGGTCATGAGTTCACAACCAGCCTGGCCAACATGGTGAAACCCCATCTCTACTAAAACTACAAAAATCAGCTGGGTGTGGTGGCGTGTGCCTGTAATCTCAGCTACTTGGGAGGCTGAGACAGGAGACTCACTTGAATTTGGGAGGCGGAGGTTGCAGTGAGCTGAGATAGCACCACTGCACTCCAACCTGGGTGATAGAGTAAGACTCTGTCTTTAAAAAAAAAAAAAAAAAAAAAGGTTTAGAGCGGGTTCTGTTAGTAAGGTAAAAAGGAGAAAACCATGCTAGGTAGATAACCATAAGACTCTGCCAAAATATATTTCTCATTTTGTTTATTTTAACTTTTGGTCATTTTTTAAAACAAAATATTAGAACTTTTACATAGTAGATATTTTCTTTTGTAATTCCTTCCAATATATCAAAGTTACAATTCCCTTCTTAAACAGAGGTCTAATAAATGTCAACCTATATTTTATTTGTTTTTTCTAGTTCATAAAAATATTTAACTCTATTCTATCTATAACTTATTTTGGTGAATAATGTCAACTGATGCTATAGGTGATTTTTTTTCACTAATTCCTAACCAATTTTCCCAATATTATGTGTGTGTGTATACCCATATGCACATGCAAACACTATATTCTATTTGTTGGCTATGTGTGCCACTCCAGTGGTCTGTTGATCCTTTTGTCACGTTTTAAAAAGTAATGTGGTTTTATAATATATTTTTATTGTGATAGGGCAAGCACCCATCCTCATTTCTTTTTAATTTTTCTTGCTTTGTCACCCAGGCTGGAATGTAGTGGCACCATCTCTGCTCACTGCAACCTCCGCCTCTTGGGTTCAAGCGATTCTCCAGCCTCAGCCTCCTGAGTAGCGGGGATTACAGGCACCCACCACCATGCCCGACTAATTTTGCAGTTTTAGTAGAGACGGGGTTTCACCAGGTTGGTCAGGCTTGTCTTGAACTCCTGACCTCAAGTGATCCACCTGCCTTGGCAGAGCTCCCAAAATACTGGGGTTACAGGAGTGAGCCACCATGCCCAGCCTTTTTTCTTTCAAATTAGTATGGGTTTCATAAAATTACTTTCAACATTTATTGATAAGATCATGTAATTTTTCTAACTGATCAATTTATACGCATGTTATTACTTAGCTCTGTTACATACATCTTGAGCTTCAATTTTCTTCCCCCAAAAGAAGGTGTTCAATTAAGTGACTTTCAGGCTCCCATCCAGGTCTAACATTTTATCATCCTAAGAATTGTCTGTCTTTGAAGAAGATTCCACATGGTGACCATGTTGAACTCAGTAGTTGTTGCTTTCTGCATGAACCAGTAAGTGCCCGTATGTAAGGTGTGAGGTGACGGCACTTCTAGAAACTCAGTAGTCTCTAGTCTTCCTGCCAGTACGCTTCACTTTTCCTGACCAGCCTAATAGCTTCCTTCCTCAGGCTCCAAAACTGACATTTCTAAAGAAAAAGTAGATGGAAACAACAACTCAGATCATAATAGTAAAAATAGTAAGTTACTATATTGATCTATATTTAATCAATAAGTTAAACTTAGAACTGTGCCTGGTATTTACAAGCATAACATAATTACTAGCTGTCATATTTTGTTGTTATTTTTTTAATTGACTATTTCATATTACGTGTTGAGATGGGAGATCTGAATTTATTCATCCTTTAGTTGGTCTCAGTTTACTCTTGCTTCTTATAGAGTTAGGATCTTCTCATTCTGAGACTCTCTAAAATTTTGTTCTAGTGTTTAGTTTTGTTCTCATGTTTTTTGCACAATGTGGTTCCTAAATGCTACTCAACTACTTCATCTGGTGCTTATCTAAGGAAACTGTTTTCCTTAAAATACTGAAGAAAAGACTTGCTATGTTGGACTTAGTGAGAGGTGATATGTCAGTTTTCAGTAGATCCTGATTATTTGCAGATTACACCTTTGTGAATCCACCTACTCACTGAAATTAATTTGTAACCCCCAAATCAATATTTGCTGTGCTTTCACACTCATTCACAGACCTGCAACAAACAGTGAAAAACTGAGCTGCGCAGTGCACAAGTTTCCCAGCTGAGGCTGAACCAGGCAATGTTCTGCCGTCTTGTTTCAGTTCTCATATTGTCAACTGTCCTTTCTGAGATCAATTTAATGCCATGTGTTTTTTTTTGTTTTTTGTTTTTTGCATTTTTGTGCTCTTGTTGGTGATTTTGCTATTTAAGATGCCCTTCAAGCACAGTGCTGAAGTGTTGTTTAGTGTTCCTATGCTCAAAAAGTCTTTGATGTGCCTTACAGAGAAAAAAAATGTGTGTTTGATAAGCTTTGTTCGGGCATGAGTTATAGTGCTGTTGGCTCTAAGTTCAATGTTAACGTATCAACAATGTATATTAAAGAAGGTTTCTTTAAACAGAAACACATATAAAACAAGGTTACATCTCGATTATGAAAATGTTGTGACCAGAGGCTTGAAGGACCCTAACCTGGTATGTCCTCTAGGACAACGGCTCAGGATTTGCTAATTTAGTGTTTGCAGTAACTTTATAGAACATGCCTACCACAAATACTGAGAATCAAGTGTCCTTTTCTATGGAATATTCCAGGATTATTTGGGTTACTTGTGAATTTCAACCTTGAGTGTATTCATGCCACTCCCCACTCCCCAAAGATGGGACTTCCCTGTATCTTACCTGAGCATGAAACAAGAAGCATTTACTATGCTTTCTTTCTTGAGGTCATTTAGACCTTGTTATTAAAAAGTCTAGTGAGGGTGGTTCATTGTTTAATTTCACAATGTCATATATTCAGTTTCGTCCTTAAAAAACAATGACTTGTATTAGGAGTACTGAATATAGTTTTTAGGGAGGAAGGTAAAATTGCACTCTGATTAATGACGTTATGGATTTCTCAGTTACTGAGGGAAAGTATTTTCTTTTTCTTTTTTTTCTTTTTTGAATCAGAGTCTCTCGTTCTGTCACCCAGGCTGGAGTGCAGTGGCACGATCTTGGCTCACTGCAATCTCCGCCTCTTGGATTCAAGCGTCTCTTCTGAGTCAGCCTCCCGGATAGCTGGGATTACAGGTGCACACCACCATGCCCAGCGAATTTTTGTATTTTTAGTAGAGACGGGGTTTCACTATGTTGGCCAGGCTGGTCTCAAACTCCAGACCTCAAGTGATCCATCTGCGCTGGCCTCCCAAAGTGCTAGGACTACAAGCATGAGGAAATGGTTAGGAAAGCATTTTCTTAATGATAAAAATAGTTGCCATTAAGTTCTACCATGTTCCAAGCACTGTACTAAACACTTTAGATACATTATTTTATTGTATCTTCACAACAACCCTGCAAAATAGTACTTGTATTTATTTCACAAATGAGCATGTGAAGATCAGGGAGCTAGATTTAAATCCACATCTATTTGACCTTAAAGTCCAGGTCGTTCTACTAAAACATTTGCAATAGGCACTAAAAGTCCATGTTAGCTATTCTTCCTTTTGTATACTGAATAAAGCACATTAGGAGAACAGGAATCAAGTTTACTCATCTGAATTGAATGTGTCACATCAGCATCATCTTGACCCAAGGATGGCAAGCAATATAATGAGCATAAGACAGAATCTACAAATTTGACTCATGGTTTATTACTTTAACCAAGAAAGAGAACTGTATAGGAGAGAAAGGGAAAGCCACCCACCAGACCATCTATTTTTCTATTTTAATTAATAATTAACTATAATACACAAATACTTGTCTAATATCTACATTTCATAACCTGAAAAAGTCACATAATTCCAGAAATAGCACCTTTAGCTCCAGCATGCACTGACAAGGCAACTGCACTTGCTATGTCAAACACATAAAACAGATTCTTTCTGCCAAAACTCTCCGGGTAATGGTAATTAAATAGATGTTTGGTTACTCCTATCCTATATTCTGCACTAAGTTGATTAACCTGTTTAATGAGTATATGAGAATGACCAAAGCTGACCTCACATCAAAGAGTGCCATTGTTGCTGTGTGCTGACCTGAATTTTAATTGTGCACTAGGTTCTTTAATTGCACCAGGGATGTGCTAGAGAATAGAGTAGATATTTTAAGCAGCAGTGGGTTTCTTGTCCCAGATGTGTTCAGTTACTTGTAACATGCCGTATTAGATGCTGATTTGCACATCCAGGCTCTGAACACTCTCCATCTTTGCAAAGATTTGCAGTTCAACAGTTATGTTTGATGCAATTGGCAGTGGTGATTAGTTTATATGGTAAAACTTACCTTCATGTATTATTAAACATCACAAACGAGTTGAGAAAAAAAGAGTCTGTAAACGAGTCAACAGTGAATAAATTCAGATCCAAACAGTGTTTGAGTCTCCATTAAGGTCTCTCACCTTGCTCTTCAGCCTCCATGAGAATCCTTAAAGGCTGATGTGTTTTCTTTATTGAGCACTGTCACCAAGGACCAATTGTTACTTCAATCTACAAGTACCAGGTGGTAGACAATAGGAAGCCAGTTCTTAAGTGATAACATTGATTTTTTAAAGAACCCCGGAACTCAATAATATTGACTGCAGTCTTCTTGCCAATTCGCCTTTAGTTTATTTTTGTAAGCAACTTGAAGAGGGTATTTTAGCTAACCACTTGTGAGAAGATGAAGATGTTCTGAACTCATTTTTCATAGCATTACTTTAAAAAAAAAAAAAAACTTTGAAGGTCATACTTCTGCTGCTTAAACCTTAAAAAATAAGTGTCTTAAATTTTTTTGCAACAAGTTTTTTTTTGGCGGGGGAGGTGCATATATAAATACAGATAAATAAAGTACTGCTGGAGGTGCAAGGTGAGCCCCATAAGGATAGGAAGGGGCTCAAATGACTTCTGTCCTCCACTGTTTTTTATCATCTGTGACATCACTGTCCTCTGCTGTAAAATGGCATCTACTCCAGGATGGATAGCAGCGGTGTGGGCAGTGGGCATTGCAGTAGGGCTTAAAGGAATCATGTGGGGTCAGTCATGATCAGAGGGTGTATATGTCTCCGATTTGCCTAATCCCCGTAGTCTTGGATTCTCAAAGCTGTTTTCTTTTACTGTTTTTCTTCTCCTGCTGCCTGTGTTGCTCATATAGTTTCTTGTCCTAACACTAACTTGTACTATGGCCTTAGGACACTCATTTAACTTCTTCGGGCTTCAATTTCTTTATTTGTAAAATGAAGATTAGGACATTTTCTCCAAAGCTTGTTCCAGTAAATGCATTGTCTGCTATTTTGTGGTAGTTTTGTCAAAGTATTTTGCTAAGATAAACTATTTCCTAAAATCCCTTTTATTTTTTGAGGTATCTTTGGATTTTATTTCATGTACCTCCACAAACATTTAAAGAACAAACCCAGTCTGTTGATTATAGATGGTTTTATGGATAAAGTAACTGGAGTCCAGATAGTCTCACAATGATATTGGGGTTTTCTCCCCCAGAATTGTGGTTAATTTTCTGAAGAGAAGTATTTATGTTGTGCATACTGGTACATTATCACAGCCAGAAACAGGCCACGTTAGGAAAATCAGGAAAGATGGGGCAGTAAAGGTGTTTGTGTCGTTGGCAGAATCGCATTAGTGGTAATTCTATCTCTAAATGGAAAGCACTATATGATTTTATTGTTCAGGGAAGATTGCTAGCACATCAGCTGGCCTCTCCTTCACACAATAAGTCAGCAGGTGGTTAAGGAATTTTCGTTCCTCAGTGTGTCTGGCTAGCACTAATCCCATGTCTAAGTGGATAGTATTATGTGTTCACTGTGTTGACTGGAATGCCCCGCAGTGGGGCCTACTGTAGATATTGACAACAGCGGCAGAAGCACAGACACATTCTGGGCAGACAGTGTCTGCATCACCTTTCTTAGGACTGCTCAGCTGAGGAATGGTCCTTAGGCAGATGGTGGCAGTGGGGGATGGGAGGGAGTGCTGAGGATGGAGGGGACAGAAAGAGAGGAGACTCAGAGTTCACTGAGGCCGGTGAGATACAGGCCCCTCTTAGGAAACAACTGTCCCATAAATTACCTGTCCCATAAACTACTGTGAGTAGTCTTTCTTCATCATTATCAAACTTTTCTTTTGCTGGCTTTTTACATTTTGTCAGCATCTATGTCTGCATTCCTTCTGGTTCATATTTTGGTTCCAACCTAACTAGAAGTAGGGAGGCAGCATCAGGGTTCTGGATATCTGGCCACTGGTCTGCATGTTTCCTCATGCCCTGTGCAGAGAGAACAGCAGTCTGCCTGGGACCATGCCCCTCCACAGCAGCCCTCCCCAGGATGGCTCAGGAAGCCCCAAGGGACTTATAGTAAAGGGAGTGGAGGTTTTGATCTTAACGCAGATCTTAAGTTTCTGCTTTTAACCCAGAAAGCTGGTTGAGGAAAATCGTCTATGCCTAAGCTGAGAGGAGGGTAGGTAGAAAATGTGACGTATGTCAACAGGAATGCAGGAAGAGGCACCATTAGGCTCCACAAAACACTAGTTCTGGAATCAGACTTAGATTTCATACAGCTGCAGTGCTTATTATTACACGGTAATAATTGTAGGTTCAAGGAACACATAAATATTTTACTGAAATTATGTTTGGTTGTTTTCTCCCATTTGGAAACGATGGGTTAGGCATAGCTGAGTTGTGAGACCTCTCAGGCAGCAGGTTTTAGAATTAGTTCCTTACCTCTGAGGAGTTCAGCCTCGGTTCCTGTCACACTTATTAGTCAATGAACTCAACCAAGTTTCTTGATCTCTTTGAGCCTCAAGCTCCTCATCTGCAACCTGGACCTAATGACATTAGCTATAGGAAATGGCCACTTAGAAGATACAAGAAGAACCTTTGTGAATATATAATTAAGTACTATATATATAATTTCAATCTTTTGCCCCAGCCACAGTAACTATATAATGATTCTATTAGGCACATGTTTTTGTGTTAGTTTCATTCTAGGCTTCATTTTTGGTTTCTATTTTTGCTTTATAGTTTCCCACTTCCAGTTTATAAATCTGCTGAGTGTATATATATATAGTTTTATATATATATATGTATATAGTTTTGGGGAAAAGACAGAGTATATATAAATAATTGAATAAGGTTCAACCATTTTTCTAGTGGAGCACTAAAAGAATTAGAAAAATAGGCTAATTCCAAACTTCGTCACGTTACCACAACCCAAGATGAGCCCTGCTAGCTTATACCAACCTCAATCACTGAATTATGTTATGTCAGGCATTATCTATGGCCCCTTACTTACTGTCACTTTCTAGGAGAGATGATACTTGATCAGTGTTTACTTGCCTGAAAAGGTCAGCTCTGTTGGTCACCTTGTATAGTCCAGCATGGACAGATCTTAGCTTCAGGCCATGTATACTCCAGGGCCACCAGGTTGGTGTGCTCTTTCCCCGATGCCATCACAGGCTGTCTTTCTGTGACAATGTCTTTCAGTTCACACTGGAAAGGCCAGGAAAGCCATTCATTCATTCATTCCATAAACAGTTAGTGATTTACCAGTTACCGTGGCGGGCACTCTGGGTGATGTAAGAATAAATAAGAGATGGGCCTGCTGTCTGGGAATGTGTAGTCCAGTGGAGAGACAACTATGTAGGTAACTAAGCAGTTTAATGATAGGGTGCTTGTGTGCATAGCCCCTGGAGCTGGCCTGCTCTGTCACTTACCAGCTGAAAGACCTTCAGCACTAACTTCTCTGTGCCTCAGTGTCCGTATCTATAAAATGGGAATAATTATGGCACTTAACAAATAAGGTTGTGGTGAGGGTTACTTGAATTAATACACATAAAACAGTGCCTGGCATCACAGCAAGCCCTAGATAGAGGATGATGATGGTGGTGGTGGTAGTGATAGTGCTCCAAGTGGGAGCCCGAGGAAGGCATATCACTTTTATCCGGGAGGCTAGGGAGGGCACTGAAACATGATCTTACTGGGCAGGGGAGAGGGAGTGCCCTTCAGGGGGAGGATACAGGACATGGATACAGTAAGAATAGGGAGAAGGATATTCTGAGAATTTTTTATTCAGGCAGGAACTTTCTCAGCTCCTGAATTCTGAGCTTGGTGGCAAAGTGGGAACAAGCATGACGTTTCTATCTCAAGGACATTTTGTTTGTTACTACGAGAGAAAATTGACTGACTGAAAAAATACGGTTTTTAAATAATTGCATTTGTTCAATAGACATAATCCATGCTGACAGTGGCAGCGAGGTTGATAACAAAAAGCATTTATCTAGTTAAATTCCGATTGGGGAAAAACTTGTTAAAAAAAATAAGGATCTAAGCAAATCTGAATGAATTATACAGATTGGTACTATGGTCTGAGTTTAGTAAATTATTTTTTTAGCCCTCTCCCTCTCTCTGTTTTTTTAACTTTTTTTTTTTTTTTTTTTTGAGATGGAGTCTTGCTCTGTTGCCCAGGCTGGAGTGCAGTGGCGCGATTATGACTCACTGCAAGCTCCACCTCCCGGGTTCATGTCATTCTGCTGCCTCAGCCTCCCAAGTAGCTGGGACTACAGGCGTCTGCCACCGCATGTGGCTAATTTTTTGTATTTTTAGTAGAGATGGGTTTTTACTGTGTTAACCAGGATGGTCTCGATCTCCTGACCTCGTAATCCTCCTGCCTCATCCTCCCAACGTGCTGGGATTACAGGTATGAGCCATTGCTCCCAGCCTTTTTAACTTTTATTTTAGGTTTGGGGGTACATGTGAAGGTTTGTTACATAGGCAGTCATGCCACGGGGGTTTGTTGTACAGATTATTTCATCACCCAGGAATTTAGCCCAGTACCCAATAGTTACTTTTCTGCTCCTCTCCCTCCTCCCACTCTCCACCCTCAAGTAGATGCCAGTGTCTGTTGTTTCCTTCTCTTTGTTTGTAAGTTTTCATCATTTAGCTCCCACTTATAAGTAAGAACATGTAGTATTTGGTTTTCTGTTCTTTTGTTAGTTTGCAGTTCCATCCATGTTCCTGTAAAAGATATGATCTTGTTCTTTTTTGTGGCTGCATAGTATTCCATGGTGTACATGTACCATATTTTCTTTATCCATCTGTCATTGATGGGCATTTAGATTGATTCCAGGTCTTTGCTGTTGTGAACAGTGTTGCAATGAACATTTGTGTCATTTGACTTTATGGTAGACTGCTCTATATTCCTCTGGGTATATATCTAGTAATGGGATTGCTGGGTTGAATGGCAGTTCTATTTTTAGCTCTTTGTGGAATCACCATACTGCTTTCCACATGGTTGAACTAATTTATAGTCCCACCAACAGTGTATAAGTGTTGCCTTTTCTCCACAACCTTGCCAGCCTCTGTTATATTTTGACCTTTTTTTTTTTTTTTTTTTTTTGGATTTTTATTTTTTTGGTAGAGATGGGGTTTCACCATGTTGGCCAGGCTTGTCTCAAACTCCTGACCTCAGATGATCTGCCCACCTCAGCCTCCCAAAGTGCTAGGATTACAGGCGTGTACCACCATGCCTGGCTAATTTTTAGATTTTTAGTAGAGACAGATTTCACCATGTTGGCCAGGCTGGTCTCGAACTCCTGACCTCAAGTGATCTGCCCGCCTCAGCCTCCCAAAGTGCTGGGATTACAGGCATGAGCCACCGCTCTCAGCCAATTTTTTTGACTTTTTAATAGTAGCCTTTCTGACTGGTATGAGATGCTGTCTCATTCTTTTGATTTGCATTTCTCTAATGATCAATGATATTGAGCTTTCTTCATATGCTTGTTGGCCACATGTATGTCATCTTTTGAAAAGCGTCTGTTCATGTCTTCTGCCCACTTTTTAATGGGGTTGTTTGTTTTTCTCTTGTAAATTTGTTTAAGTTCCTTATAGATGCTGGATATTAGACCTTTGTCAGGTGCATGCTTTGCAAATATTTTCTCCCATTCTGTAGGTTGTCTGTTTACTCTGTTGATAGTTTCTTTTGCTGTGTAGAAGCTCTTAATTAGATCCCACTTGTCAGTTTTTGCTTTTGTTGAAATTGCTTTTAGTGTCTTTGTCATGAAATCTTTGTGCATTCCTACGTCCAGGATGGTATTGCCTAGATTTTCTTCCAGCGCTTTTAGAGTTTTGGGTTTTACATTTAAGTCTTTAATCCATCTTGAGTTGCTTTTTGTATATAGTCTAAGGAAAAGGGGTTTAGCTTCAGTCTTCTGCATATGGCTGACCAGTTATCCCAGAACCATTTATTGAATAGGGAGTCCTCTCCCATTGCTTGTGTTGGTCATCTTCGTTGAATATCAGGTGGTTATAGGTGTGCGGCCTTATTTCTGGGCTCTCTATTTCTACTTATCTTAAGAGAAAAAAGTCCCAGGAAGACTCACAACTCACAATTAAATGATACCAGTGTTGGGCACAAACGTGGATAAAATCTCTGGCATTTTAAATTCAGAGATAAAAATAGTTTCCAGAAAACTGTTCCTTTAAAAAACAAGAGACATGAAATGTTGTGAGTCTCCAAAATGACAGAAATTACTAAAAATAAAACCAATGACAGGTAGCGAGAAAAAGCCCCACTTAACTTTAGCTTATGTAAACAAGTATATTTAGGAAGTGTACATAAACAAGTTGATTTATATATAATTCAGTGTATTCTCTTCAAAAACATTGAATTCCCCAACAGAATAATCAGTTTAAAATTAATGTGGTTTATTAACAATTAAAAATGATAACACAAGCTGAAGAAGATTGGAGGTGAAATGTTGAGTTTCCTTTGATAGGTAGAGTAATTACAAAGTGTGCTTTTGAAGTTCAAGAAGACAGCCTTAGGACACAACATTTTTAAAGTAAAAATTGGCTTGCACTCTGTTCAAGTAATTTATTTTGCACTAAGAAATGGGTGTGAGACATGATGTGATTTAAAATTTCATCCCTTGATGGAACTGCTTGAGGGTGACATTTTTTTTTTCTTTTTTCTTTTCTCAGCCTGCTCAGCCTATGAAGTTTCCTATCTAAAAGTTAATCTTCTGAAATTACTTAGGAATGTAAGGAAACCTAATCTTTTGGTGTGTAAACAAAAGGGACTAAGTATATCACTCCCCCTCTGACACCCAGGAGCCCAGAAGTGGTGAAGTAGCAGCTAGCAGGATCTAGTGCTTACTGTGGCAAAGCAAATCCAGCCATTCTTGTTTGGTTGCCTGCTAATTAATTACCCTCAAAAAACTGCACCTTTACCATCTTTCTCTCTCTAAGAAGGTTTGAAAGGTGTGGGGAATTGAAGAGGGGAGGTAGAATGTACTCAAAGAAGAAAGTTCAAAGGAACTGGGATTTAGTTAAAATAGAAGGCTAGATTATCAAGGGAACAGGGAGGGCATTGAGGGAGAGAAGACAAATGCAGTCATGCATCACTTAACAATGGGAGACACATTTTGAGAAATGATGGGTAGGTGATTTCGTTGTTGTGCCAACAGACAGTGTACTCACACAAACCTAGATGGCATAACCTACTACACACCGAGGATACATGGGCTAGTCCTCCTAGGCTACAAACCTGTACATCAGGTTATGTACTGACTACTGTAGGCAACAGTAAACAATGATAAGTATCTGTTTATTTAAACGTGTCTAAACATTAAAAAGGTACAATAAAAATATAATATTATAATTTTACGGGACCACTTTGTTTATGCGGCCTGTCTTGACCAAAATGTCATGTGGTGCATGACTGTAGTAGTTTAAAAAACTGGCTGATGGCAAAGATATTTCACTTGTTTTAGCAAGTGCTTTTTCTTTATTTCTACAAATGGAAAGAAATGCATTTAACCAACTTTAAATAAAGTTTTCAATAGTCTATTGATGTAAGGAAAAAAGGTACTTGAAAAAAATGTGTCTGTTGGCCAGGCACAGTGGCTCACGCCTGTAATCCCAGCACTTTGGGAGGCTGAGGCGGGCGGATCACAAGGTCAGGAGTTCGAGACCAGTTTGACCAACATGGTGAAACTCTGTCTCTACTAAAAAAATACAAAAATTATTTGGGCATGGTGGCACACACCTGTAATCCCAGCTACTCAGGAGGCTGAGGCAGGAGAATCGCTTGAACCTGGGAGGCGGAGGTGGTAGTGAGCTAAGATTGTGCCATTGCACTCCAGCCTGGGTGACAGAGCAAGGCTGCGTCTCAAAAAAAAAAAAAAAAATATCTATCATGATATGCTAGTAAATGCTGAAACACTGGCTGGCTGGGTTGAAGGGAGGGAAGGACTTGCTGTGCAGCGTTTGTCAATTTCTGTGGTGTAAATACTCCCCATGTGGTGGATTCTACCACCATGAGTCACTGACTGTGAAGCTGGGAACACACCACTGGGCTTTCCACCAGAGAGATGCAGTAGACGTAAGTGGCCCCAAGAACACAGATAAAGGTAAAATGTAATTAAAAGCAGTGGGGACGTGATGCTTTTCGAGTACTTCTTATCTTTGTTTTTAATATAGTTTGATTATAAGTTTATGCAATTTAATATTTAATAATGGCTTTCTTTTTAACAGCCAGCTCATAGCTTTCCTGAAAATTTAAGTCGTCTCTTAAGAACTTGTACAAGCTGGTTCTAGCACACCGCTAAATACATATATAATGGCAAGTTATTGACTGTGGTAATCATTGCCCCCCACCTGGGGGGAGGGAGGGAGTTGTAGTTTGTGGCTAGGGACCTTCACCATTTACTCTGTATGCTTCTCTTTTGTATATATTGCTAGTGTAATAGAAGTGAATAGAAAATGATTTTCATAAAATATCGATTGCTCTCATAACCGATACTTCCTTCCCTGTTTTCAACGGAGCCCAAGCCCCTGCAGTAGCATGGCTCAATGCAGAGAGTATTGAACTAGGAACTAAAACTTGTCTTTTCATCCTGGTTTGACCTTTAAAAGACTGAATACCCAAGAGCAAGTTATTTAATTTCTCTGAGTGTTAGCATCTTTGTATGTCAAAGGAAGATACGTAGATTTTATCTCTAAGGGTCCAGACGATTCTAACCTTTGCATTTCTAATTATTTCTTATATCATTCAATACATTTACCATCTGCAGGAGATCAGAGCAGTCACACAAAGTATTCTGTGAAGTCTCAAATTATCCCATTTATTACTCATTTTATTTCCTGAGTTTTCGAAATGTTATAGATCTGAAATTCACGGACAGTGTTGATAATTATAAAACTTGGGTGGGTTGAAAAAAATCAAGTTTTGGAAGCTGGCTAAAAAAGGGTCCAGAAGATGTTGTCTGACTAGCTCTGTTCCCTGCAGGGTGCATTGATTTGCTGGCTCATGGATGGTATGTATGACAAGAGGCCTGGGACCTGGGCCCTTTGGGAGCCCTCCCACACCACCTAGGTTTATATTCTTCTAGAATGTATTGGCTTGAGAGCTGCCCCGAATATCAGTCTGCACTAGTCTGATTCTAGTCTCTGACCAGGGAAATTAGGAGTTTGGTTCCTAATTAAAAAAAAAAATTTCAATATTTTTATTTTTAAACTTCAAAATAGTAGATGTTTATTATAGAAAATTTAGCAAACACAGATGAGCAAAAAAGGAAACAGAAAGATCACTGATGTTACAGAATTTTCCACTTTTTGTTGTTCTGTTTTATATATATGTAAATGAACATATGGATGTTTTAAACGACATGTGTTGGCTCTTGAGACTGGGGCACAGCACAGACTCAGAGTGTAGACTCTGGAGCCAAAATGTTCACATTGGAATCCTGGCTCCATCCCTCACTAACTGTGTGACCTCGGGCAATTCACCCTGCCACTTTGTGCCTTAGTGACAAAAGGATGATACAGTCTACCTTGTAAGGTTATTGTGACAATTCAGTGAGTTAATATGTATGAAATTCTTATAGAACTCATACATAGAATTGCTTGGCACGCAATTCAATGAATGATAGCTATTTTTATTTTATTCCATTGTGTATTGATGCACTGTAGTTTACTAATATCTTACTGTTGGACATTCAAGTGGCTTCTAATTTTTCACAACTGAGATGAAATCTCTTATAGGTTATAACTTTATATACATTATCTGGATAAATCCTAGACATGGAATCATTTAGCATTCACATATTAAGGTTCTAAACACATATTATGAAAATTAAAGTCTTCCTTACGTATAGCCAAATGAGCATCCACTAAGTGCGCAAACACGTCCCATCTCTCCCTCGTATCAATGCTGGTAAATGGGTTGGGCTTTCACATTTTCTTATCAAAATGAGAATTCCACTTATTTCCATAATATATACAAATCTATGCTCTTTATCTTAAATGCAGAAAAAATGCCCTGAGATATTATTAAACTGTGAAAATTAATTAAATCTTAAGGCAAACATTTTTTTTTCTGGAAATTAATTCACCAGGCTGTGCCTAGGCATGGATATACATCCATGGTAGGCAATTCACCCCCAGCCCCACTACTGGGCAAAAGCAGTAAAAGAGACACAAATTGCAGCTCCTCCAAGGTGGAGGGCAAGAGTGCCTCCCGCCTCCGCTCCTCAGCCTTATTGGACCTACAGATTCTGATCCTTCCTCATGGCTCTGAGGCAGACCCTTTCTCCAGCCTTGGAAGAAGATGCTATCGTCATCCCTGCTGGCTCCTGACTCCATTTGAGAGGTGTGTTCGCTCAAATCATGGCCAGCCTGGCAGGGACGCTGATGAGGGAACTCCACAATGGGCAGTGTGTCAGCCAGGTTCTCCCACAGACCAGAACCAGCAGGGGACTGGAGACTCCCCACAGGCACCGAAGTTGCTGTCCCCAAGTGGGATTTCTTCTTCTGCAGGGAAACCTGAGTTTTGCCCTTGAGGTCTTCCAGCTGAACTGATTGATAAGAATCTCACAGTAACAACTAGATTCATGTTAAATTTTTTTTTATTTTAGAAACAGGGTCTCACTATGTTGCCCAGACTGGATTCAAATTCCTGGGCTCAAGCGATTCTTCCACTTTGGCTTCCTAAATAGCTGGGACTATAGTGTGGGCCACTATGCCCAGCTTGGTGTTTAATTTAATGACTGGGTGCATTAGCCTGGCCAATTAACACATATGACTGGCCATCACAGGCAGTCACAAGAAGAAGCAGTGTTCATGAAGGATGGCCTGAGTCCTGCTCCCACCGGGTCCCTAAGCCCCCTTTGAATGCCATACCAGGCAATGTGCATGATTTCTGGGTGATGTAGAGATGCCCTTAGCCAGCTCTTCTTCTGCAAGAAGATAGTGCTAAACTCTTTGCATAGAAAGCCATATGGGAGCTTGTTATTCCTATTTTCATGTAGGGTGATTTGGAAATCACAGATCATCAGAGTTATGTAATAAATGATTTCAGAAGGAGGTCTGAAATATCCACTTTAAAGACTATGGTGGAGGGGGCCAGAGGATTAATCATGGTATAACTCAGTGATTCCAAGTATAATTCCAAGGTGAGTTCAGAGGAACACTAGTTCCATGGGATAGCAAATAATAGGTGAAAGGTAAAGATTCTGAGGTAAAAAAAATGTTTAAGAAATTCTGGTTTCACATCAACAGTAGACTGGATACAGAAAATGTCATACATATACACTGGAAAACTATGCAGCCATAAAAATGAATAAGATCATTTCCTTCGCAGCATCATGGATGGAGCTGGAGGCCATTATCCTAAACAAACTAACACAGAAACAGAAAACCAAATACTTCATGTTCTCACTTACAAGTAGTAACTAAACCAAGAATACACATGGCTACTAAGAGCAGAACAACAGACACTGGGGCCTACTTGAGGGTGGAAGGTGGGAGAAGGGAGAGGAGCCTCCTTAATAGGTTAATGTACTAAAGACAGGAGTCTCTTTAGTTTAATAGGCTAATGTACTAAAGAGGAGCCTCTTTAATAGGTTAATGTACTAAAGAGAGGAGTCTCTTTAATAGGTTAATGTACATGGGAACTCTTGAATGGGTATTCTGGTATGCAGTGCTTACAAGCTTACTTGATCACAAAAATAGTTTTTTGCTGAGCACTTTTTGAGTCTAGTGTCCCACAAAATACCTTAAGAAAAGATGTTATAACCTGCAGTGCTGGCCACCCAGAATAAAGAATAAAGATGGAATATACTTTCTTCCACGTTATCCCACTTATTGCCATTTAGCACCACTAGATTCTATGCAAAAGTAAATTTACTGAGAAATTCACTTCAAAGATGCCATTGAACCCCTACATTTATTGCATGCCCATTATGTGTTACTGCCAGGAATAAGGGCTGCATAAGACCAACACAGACCCTAACTTCATGGAGCTTATGCCTTTCTCTAGACATATATTGCATGAGGAAGTGACCTGCTGACTACACCTTCATTCCAGATAGGGCCCAACAGACCTGACGTCAACCCTGGTGCACAAGTTTCCTGGAGTTAAAGGATTGTAGAAATGAGACCATGTGTCCAAACAGCCTGTTCCTTGGCAGAAGGAAGAGAAATGCTAAGAAAAATCACATCCCTCTTGCCAGGGAACTAGTTCAAAACCAGAAGAAAGAGGATCTTTTCCTCTGGGGTGGGCAGTTTGGCAGAAAGCAGTGCCTTAGAGTTTGATGGAAATAAAAGGTGGCCAGTCTCCCCTTCTTGCTGCCAATGTCTTCCCTTGACAGCCAGAGAAATCTTTGACTGAAAGCCTTGAATGTGGGGGAAAAAGCAAATAACTAAAAAGCCCCCATGTTTCACAGCCATGTAAGTTAAAAAAGCCAACCAGGGATGCCCATACCCAAGGTTCTTATCTCTGGGTTCCTGGTCAGTCTCACTTTGACAAAGTGGAATTTTAATCAACGTGAGACTTTTTTTTGTGACTCTAAAACAGTAAAAATGCCTCATTAGCTGTTTTATGCAGGGCTGCTGCTTCTCGGGCTTGCCACACACTGTATCCTACTGGTCGAGCTCAGCTAGGCCAGCTGGAACATAGCCAGCTAGCTCCTGGTGGTGAGTTCATCTGCGGTTTTCTAGATTAAAGCTCCTATCTTGGGGAGGTGCTTCTGAGCAAAATGGAGGAAGTGGTTCTCCCAGAGCATCACTGGGGAGCCAGGGAGACATGACATGCAATCAATCCTTCCTTCTGTCTTACACATGACATCAATCAACAAACTTGTATTGACATTGCATTAAGGAGACATTAAGGTAGATCAGGTATCTTGAGAGTAGAACTTTAATTCAAATTGGGAAATTATAAGTAGATGTTTTCCCAAGTTGGAATTGGATGTGGACCTGAAAAGTTTTCCTTTTATGTTTATTCTAGTTTCCAGCCTCTGTCCTCTCAGCCCATAAGTCCTTCCATTTGCAGGTTCAGTTTTATCCAATTTTTATTATAACTCAGTTCTGATTAGGACAGCAAGCAGGTTCAGTACCCTTGGCATACCAGATAGTGGGGCATGACTTAATCTTGTTGCCACAGACCGTGTTTCGGGGATGAGTACTGACCTGCCCATTTAGTTGTAGCTTTCTCCTAATATTGTCCCCCGACTTATTTTCACCCTATCCAATCTTGATGTTTGAATTTCCTTGACATTCTTTCTTTTAGATCCCTTTGGGGTCTGCAAAGGATACTGCTTCACCTTGTAGGAGTTAGTACCAAAGTAAGTCAATTTCTTCAACCAAATTTGCCCTTAGTCCAAGCAAGACTGATCTAACTGATCAAGGAAATTACCTATAAAGGTCAGTTATGACCACAGGCAAACTTGTGAATGGCGATGGTTGATAATACATGCTCAGGGACCTGTCCATGTGAATTCAAATCCTAGGTCTGCCACTTACGAGCTGTACAGTCTTTGGCAAATCACTTTATCTCTTTTTTTCTTATCTATAAAATAGATATACGAGCTTGTAGAGTTGTTGGGAGGATTAAGTAAATTGTAACACCTTTAGAATAGTGTGTGTCACATAGTAAATGACCAATAAAATTAGTAATTGTTGTTACTATTATTATTTTCCTGGTTGATCTAAGGGAACTCTCAGTTTAGTAGAAGCAGAATCCACCTACTTGGGTTCTGGTGTCAGAGTGGGTAGGGGTGTGGGAAATGCTCATTTGGACTGTGAAACTCATATTGGTAATTCACGCTTGCAGAGAGTTCAGGTTTGACCCTATAAGTGTTTACCTCCCAAATCTGCTAAAATAATTTGACATTTAGAAGTTAAAATATGGTCCATTATAAGTTTGAGTGCAAGGTAAAAATTGTCACCACTCACATCAAACTACCAGCGGATCCATTAAGCAGGAGCATAGGGCAGGAAAACAGGCTGCCTCTAGCCTCATTTGCCATTGGAGCACTGCCTGCTTGAGTATCCCTCTCCACCTTTGAACACTGAGCTTTGAACTGTTGCCTAAGACTCTAACACCTTCTCTTTAAGAAGATTTCTTAATTTGACTATTACCCCCAGGGAAATCCACTTGCCAAAAATTCCAACAGTAACTATGGACTGAGATCCTGGGGGTAAATTAGTATTGGATTTCTGGGCAATTTGCCCTAAATGCTAATGTATAAAAATGCACCTGGGTAAGGACATTTTTCTTCTGAATCACAGATTCATGGCCTAATTAATTTTTACTATCAAGAACAAAAATGCTAGTTTTTTTTTTTTTTTTTAACTAAGTACAATTGTCCCTCCATACCATGGGGGATTGGTTTCAGGACCCCCACAGATACGAAAATTCAAGAATGCTCAAGTCCCTTATATAAAATGGCCTAGTACTTGCATATAACCTACACACATCCTCCTATATATTTCAAATCACCTATAGATTACTTATGATACCTAATACCATTTAAATGCTATGTAAATAGTTGTTATACTGTATTGTTTAGGGAATAGTGACACAAACAAAAGTCGGTACATGTTCAGTACAGATTCCACCCCCATTCCCCTCCAGCAATATTTTTGATCTGTGGTTAGTTGATTTGACCAATGTGGAACTCATGGATGTGGAGGGCTGACTGTAAATTAAATAGGTTCTACCCAGATAACAATTTAAGGTAGGAACTCTGTGGCATTCTTTTCATTGTTCACAGCTTCCAAACTAATGCCTTGAACATGGAGGTGATCCTTTGTATTGTGTATTACAAAGAGGATGTGTAGTGGGGTCATAGAATCTGGGTTCAAATTTTAGTTCTGCCACATATTTACTAGTGGTGGGGTCGTGAGTAAGTGTTTACCTTCTCTGAGAACCAATTTCCCGTCCCAGAAGTTGGAGATAGGTAATAACACCTACCTTTCAAGCTTTTTGTGAGCCATTAAGAAAATAAAGTAGGAAAAGTACCTGACACATTCTCTGCCATTGTTGATTGTTGTGTGATGGAATCTGGGGATCAGGGGTTCTCTCCCAATTCCACAGACCCTCCTTGAGAAACATTTTAGCAGTGCTTAATTTTACAGACTTAAAAAAAAGTCAATGCCATTAGAAAATAACTTCCTAACTTTCTTTTTCTTACCATGGAGATAAACCACATTTGCTTTTCTGCTACCCAGTTTTTAAAAAAAACAAGCTATTATGCCTTTGTAAATATTAATCACTTTTATGAAATAATTATATTTGTATTACAAATGTTAATATTTCTTTTTAAAAAATGTTATTGTGTCTATTTAAGGTATATAACATGATATTATGGGATATATACAGAGAGTAAAATGGTTACTATAGTAAAGAGAATTAACATATCCATCATCTCACATACTGACTCCCCTTTTTTTTTGGTAGCAAAAACAGCTAAAATCTAATTTAGCAAAAATCTCGAATACAATACAGCATTATTAAATATAGTGCTCAGGTTGTACATTAGATGTCTAGACTTATTTATCCTAAATTTCTGCTACTTTGTATCCTTTGACCTGCATCACCCAGTGTTTTATTCTCTATTTCTGTATATTTGAGGTTTTTATTTTAAGATTCCACATATAAGTGAGGTCATGCATTATTTTTCTTTCTGTGTCTGAATTACTTCACTCAGCGTAATGTACTCCAGGCTCATCTATGTTGTCGGATTTGGCAGTGTGTTAGTCTGTTTTCACACTGCTATAAAGAACTAGCTGAGACTGGGTAATTTATGAAGAAAAGAGACTTAATCGACTCACAGTTCTGCAGGCTTAACACGAAGCATGACTAGGAGGCCTCAGGAAACTTACAATCATGGTGGAAGGTGAAAGGAAGCAAGAACCTTCTTCACATTTCGGCAGGATGGAGAGAGTGAAGGAGGAAGTGCCACACACTTTTAAACCATCAGATCTGGTGAGAACTTACTGAGCAGCAAAGGGGGAATCGACCCCCATGATTTAATCACCTCCTACCAGGCCTCTCCTCCAATTCGGCATTAAATTTGGGCAGAGACACAAATCCAAACCACATTAGGCAGTATCTCCTTTTTTAAAAGGCTGAATACTATTTCATTTTATATATATATATATATATATATATATATATATATGTATTACAGTTTCTTTATCCATTAGTCCATCAACAGACACTTGAATTGTTTCCATGTCATGGGCATTGTGAATAATGCTACAGTGAATGTGGAATGCAGTTATCTTTATGAGGTGGTGATTTCATTTTCTTTGCTGGGCCATATGGTAGTTCTTTTAGTTTTAATTTCTTTTTCTTTTCTTCTAAGATGGAATCTTGCTCTGTTGCCAGGCTGGAGTGCAGTGGCGCGATCTCAGCTCACTGCAACCTCTGACTCTCTGGTTCAAGCGATTCTCCTGCCTCAGGCTCCCAAGTAACTGGGATTACAGGCATGCACCACCATGCCTGGCTAATTTTTGTATTTTTAGTAGCTACAGGGTTTCACCATGTTGGCCAGGATGGTCTCGATCTCCTGAGCTCGTGATCTGCCTGCCTTGGCCTCCCAAAGTGCTGGGATTACAGATGCGAGCCACCGTGCCTGGCCTTCTGTTGTTGTTGTTGTGGTTGTTGTTGTTATGGAGTCTCACTCTGTCATCTAGCCTAGAGTGCAGTGGTGTGATCTCAGCTCACTGCAACCTCTGTCTTCCCAGTTCAAGCAATTCTCCTGCCTCAGCCTCCCAAGGAGCTGGAATTACAGATGCCCACCATCACTACTGGCTAATTTTTGTGTCTTTATTAGAGACAGGCCATGCTGGCCAGGCTGGTCTTGAACTCCTGACCTCAAGTGATCCACCAACCTCAGCTTCCCAAAGTGTTGGGATTAAAGTGTGAGCCACCACGCCCAGCCTTAGTTTTAATTTTTTAAGTAACCTCCATACTGTTTTCCATAATGGCTATACCAATCTACATTCCCACCAACAGTGTACAAGGGGTCCTTTTCTCTTGTTATCACTTACATTTTTATCACTTTTGTTTTTGATAATAGCCATCCTGAAGGGTGTGAGGTGCTATCTCAGTGTGGTTTTGATGTTGACAATTTCCCTATGATTATTGATGTTGAGCAACTTTATATATCTATCTGTTGATATGGTTTGGATTTGTGTCCTCGCCCAAATCTCATGTCGAATTGTAATCTCCCATGTTGGAGGAGGGGCCTGGTGGGAGGTAATTGGCTTATAGGGAGTGGATTTCCCCTTGCTGTTCTTGTGATAGTGAGTGAGTTCTCAAGAGATCTGGTTGTTTAAAAGTGTGTAGTACCTCCTTCCTCTCCATCTTCCTTCTGCTCTGGCCATGTAAGATGTGTCTATTTCCCCTTCTACCATGATTGTAAGTTTCCTGAGGCCTCCCCAGCCATGCTTCCTATAGAGCCTGCAGAACCATGAGCCAATTAAACCTCTTCTCTTTATAAATTACCCAGTCACAGGTAGTTCTTTATAACAGTGTGAGAATGGACTAATGCACCTGTTGACCACTTTTATGTCTTCTCTTTAGAAATATCCATTCAGGTTCTTTGACCATTTTTTAAATGGGTTATTTGTTTATCTGCTATTAAGTTGTCTGAGTATTTTTTTTCATAAATTTTGAGTATTAACCATATACGTATATACACATATATATACACATATATATAGTTTGAAAATATTGTTTTCAATTTGTAGTTTGCCTTTTTATTTTGTTGATTCTTTTGCTGTGTAATTAGTGTTTCTTGTTATGTAACCTTTGACTTTATATCATTTGAAAATTCTTAGTCTAAGCTTCTCAGCAGAAAAAACAGATTATTTACCAAGAAAGACACTTAGATTGGAACCTGACCTTTAATCAGCAAACCATATATGCTGAGATTATGGATTTTAAGGATAAAACACCAGATGCCCTAGAATTGTACACACAGTCAAGCTATTGTGAAGATGTGAAAACACACAGAAAATATGCTCCTACATACTATTTATTTAAAAATCTACTCAAAGAAGTACTCCAGCCAAATTAAAAGTAAATCACAATAAAGAAATCAAGAAGGGAAATCCAGTAGATAGGATAGAATCACTTTAAAATTCATAGTAGCTCACTAATGATGTAGTTATAAAGTCTAATGCAGATTGTATTAAACTTTACAATGGGGAGTGGAATTAAAATCTGCTGAAGATAAATTTTGATGGTTGTGTAGAGCTTGGTTAGAGATTCTGAATAATTCTTGATTTTCTAGAGAAATACAACTTCAGTTATGTTTGTTAAAGTTAAAATAAACAAAAGCTGATAAAAAAGAAAGGGTGCAAAAAGCAAGTATAATAAATATAAATTAAAAGCACAAGATAAAATGGCAGGAAAAAGGCTAAACTGGCCTTATTTAATATATTGCCCTTTTCTTTTTGAGACAGGGTCTCCCTCTGTTACACTGCTGGAGTGCAGTGGCACGATCATAGGTCACTGCAGCCTCGACCTCCCAGGCTGAATCAATCCTCCCACCTCAGCCTCCTGAGTAGCTGGAACTACAGGTGCATGCCACCACGCTCGCCTAATTTTTGTATTTTTTTGTAAAGACAGGGTTTTGCCATGTTGCCCAGGCTGGCCTCAAACTCCTGGGCTCAAGCAATCCTCCTGCCTCAGCTTCCCAAAGTGCTGTGATTACAGGCATGAGCTACTGTGCTTTGCCTAATATATCCTCATAGTAAGAGTATATTGATGGTTAAATAAATATGAACAGTTAATTCTTCTCTCACACCACTTAACAATACCTAAACTAAAAAGCAAAGTCTTTGTGAGTGAAAGAGCAAAATCACTATTTTCTATTTATAAGAGATATACTTAAAAGTAAATAACAAAATTAAAATAACAACAGATTATTTTAAAAACAAGCCATGGAAAGATGTGTCAGGTAAATATATGAAAAAGGAAATTTGAGATAGAAATATTTTATAAAAGAAGAATATGATACAAGATATATTGAAGAAAACACGGAGAACTATTTTAATATTAATGAAAGATACAATTCACCAAGGATATATAGCCTTTATACACTGAAAAATGCTTCATTGAACTGAAAACTATTTGCAAGCAATATGGCAGACAAAAGGTTAACAGCCTTACAAAACAAAAACTCTTACAAATTAATTAGAAAGATATCAACACTCCAAAAGATGAACAAGCAAAGAATACTAACAGGTAGTTCGTAGAATGATTAAAAAAAAAAAAAAGTTCATTAAACATGTTGAAAAGTCCTTGACTTCTTCATAGTAAAAAAAAATACAGATTAAAACCACAGTAAAACATTTTTCCCATGTCTAATTGGCAACCATTTTTAAAAAGTTAATATTTTAGTGTTTGTAAAGATGTGAGGAAACCAGTCCTCTTGAGTGCTCTTGATAGAAATATGGATTGATAAAATATTTATTTCTGGAGAGCAATTTGTCAATATTTATGAACATTTTAAAATGGGCCCATTTTATTTATTTATTTTCTTTCCAACTTTTAAGGTTTGGGGGTACATGGGTAAATTGTGTGTTGCAGGGGTTTGGTGTACAGATAATTTTGTCACCCAGGTCATCAGCATAGTACCTAATAGGTAGTTTTTGTTTGTTTGTTTTTGTTTTGTTTTGTTTTGAGACGGAATTTTGCTTTTGCCCATGCTGGAGTGCAGTGGCACAATCTCAGGCTCACTGTGACCTCCGCCTCCTGGGTTCCAAGGTTCCAGCGATTCTCATGCCTCAGCTTCCTGAGTAGCTGGGAATATAGGCATGCACCACCGCACCCGGCTAATTTTTGTATTTTTAGTAGAGTTGGGGTTTCACCATGTTGGCCAGGCTGGTCTCAAGCTTCTGACCTCAGGTGATCCACCTGCCTTGGCCTCATAAAGTGCTGGGATTACAGGCGTGAGCCACCTCACCTGGCCCTAGGTAGTTTTTTAATGCTCACTATCCTCACCCTCTACCCTCAAGTAGGCCCATGTGTTTGTTTTTCCCTTCTTTGTGTCTGTGTGTACTCAATGTTTAGCTCCACTTATAAGTGAGAACAGCAGTATTTGGTTTTCTGTTCCTGTGTTAATTTGCTTGGAATAATGGCTTCCAGCTCTTTCCATGCTGTTTCAAAGGACATGATCTTATTATATTTTTATGGCACTGTAGTATTCCATGGTGTATATGTACCACATTTTCATTATCCAGTCCACTGTTGATGTGCATCTGGGTTGATCCCATGTCTTTGCTATTGTGAATAATGTTGTGATAAACATATGTGTGCATGTGTCTTTATGGTAGAATGATTTATATTCTTTTGGGTACATAACCAGTAATGAGATTGCTGGATCAAATGGTAGTTCTATTTTAAGTTCTCTGAGAAATCTCCAGACTGCTTTCCACAGTGGATGAATGAACTTACATTCCCACCAGCAGTGTGTAAGCGTTCTGTTTTCTCTGTGACCTCACCAGCATCTGTTATGTTTTGT
Organism: Chlorocebus sabaeus; assembly: GCF_047675955.1. NCBI lineage: Eukaryota > Metazoa > Chordata > Mammalia > Primates > Cercopithecidae > Chlorocebus > Chlorocebus sabaeus. Next base: position 59,741,060 of record NC_132910.1, read on the forward strand.
CTATTTTTGTCTTTTCTTTCTCCTTTTTGTGAAGAGTGTGGTGTTTCTATGTTGCCCAGGCAGGTCTTGAATTCTGGGCTCAAGCTATTCTCCTGCCTCTGCCTTCCTAAGTGTTCGGATTACAGGTGCGAGCTACGGCGCCCCACTGACTTTTTAATAATAGCCATTCTGATTGGTGTGAGATAGTATCTCATTGTGGTTTTGATTTACATTTCTTTAATGATTAGTGTTACTGAACATTTTTTCATGTGCTTATTGGCCATGTATATGTCTTCTTTAGAGAAGTGTCCACGTCCTTTGCCCATTTTTCAATGGCATTTTGTTTTTTGCTTGTTGTTTGCTTTTGTTTTGCTTGTTGTTTTGTTTGTTTTTTGCTTGTTGCTTTAAGTTCCTTATAGATTCTGGAAATTAGATTTTGTTGGATGCATAGTTTGCAAATATTTTCTCCCATTCTGTAGGTTGACTCTTTACTCTGTTGATAACTTTCTTTTGCTGTGCAGAAGCTCTTTACTTTAATTAGATCCCACTTACCAATTTTTGTGGTTTTTTTTGCAATTGCTTTTGGGGTCTTCGTCATGAAATCTTGGCTGGGGCCATGTCCAGAATGGTATTTCCTTGGTTTTCTTCTGGGTTTTTATAGTTTTAGATTTTACTTTTAATTTTTCAATTCATCTTGAGTTGATTTTTGTATATGGTGAAAAGAAGGAGCTAAGTTTCAATCTTCTGCATATGGTTAGCCAGTTATCCCAGCACTGTTTATTGAATGGGGAGTCCTTTCCCCATTGTTTGTTATTGTTGGTTTTGTCGAAGATCAGGTATTGTAGATGTGTGGCTTTATTTCTGCATTTTCTAACCTGTTGCATTGGTCTATGTGTTTGTTGTTATACTTGTATCATGCTGTTTTAGTTACTGTAGCCTTGTAGTACAGTTTAAAATTGAATAGTGGGATGCTTCAAGCTTTGTTCTTTTTGTTTAGGATTGCTTTTGCTATTCGGGCTCTTTTGTTGTTCCAAATTAGTTTTAGAATAGTTCTTCTAATTCTGTGAAGAATGTCATTGGTAGTTTGATAGGGATAACGTTGAGTCTGTAAATTGCTTTGGGTGGTATGGCCATTTTAACAATATCGATTTTCCTATCCAAGAACATGAAATGTTTTCCCATTTGTTCGTGTTATCTCTGATTTTTTTCAGCAGTGTTTTGTAATTTCCTTGTAGAGATCTTTTGCCTGCCTGGTTAACTGTATTCCTAGGTATTTCATTCTTTTTGTGGCTACGATGAATAGGATTATGTTATTGATTTGTCTCTCAGCTTGGGTGTTATTGGTGTATACAAATGCTATTAATTTTTGTACATTGATTTTTGTATCCTGAAACTTTGCTGAAGTTGTTTATCAGCTCAAGGAGCTTTTGGGCAGAGACTATGGGGTTTTGTAGATATAGAATCATGTCATCTGCAAACAGGGATAGTTTGACTTCCTCTATTCCTATTTGGATGCTTTTATTTCTTTCTCTTGTCTGATTGCTCTGTCTAGGACTTCTAGTACTCTGTTGAATAGGAGTGGTGAGAGTAGGCATCTTTGTCTTGTTCTGATTCTCAGGTGAAGTGCTTCCAGCTTTTGCCCTTTCAGTATGATGTTGGGTGTAGGTTTGGTTCTTATTATTTTGAGATATGTTCCTTTGGTGCCTAATTTGTTGAGGTTTTTTTTTTTAACATAAAGAGATGTTGAATTTTTTGGAAAGCCTTTTCTGCATCTATTGAGATGATTATGTGGTTTTTGCTTTTAGTTCTGTTTATGTGATGAATAATACTTACTGATTTGCCTATGTTGAACCAACCTGGGATCCCAGGAATAAAGGCTACTTGCTTGTGGTAGATTAGTTTTGTGATGTGCTGCCGGATTCAGTTTGCTAGTGTTTTGTTGAGGATTTTTGTTTCTATGTTCATCAGGGAGAGTGACCCGAAGTTTTCTTTTTTTGTTGTGATTCTGCCAAGTTTTGGTATCAGAGTGATACTGGCTTCATAGAATGAGCTGGGAAGGAGTCTCTTTTCAATTTTTGCAGTGGTTTCAGTAATGATTAGTACCAGCTTTTCTTAGTACATCTGGTAGAATTCAGTTGTGAATCTGTCTGGTACAGGGCATTTTTCTGGTTGGTAGACTTTTTGTTACTTATTCAATTTTAGGACTCATTATTGGTCTGTTTAGGGTTTTGATTTCTTCCTAATTCAATCTTGGGAGGTTGTAGGTTTCCAGAAATTTATCTATTTCTTTTAGGTTTTCTAGTTTGTGTGTAAGGAGGTGTTTGTAATAGTTTCTGAGGGTTTTTTGTATTATATTTCTGTGGAGTCTGTGGTAATGTCCCCCTTGTCATTTCTGATTGTGTTTATTTGGATCATCCCTCTTTTATTTTTATTACTCTACCTAGTGTTCTATCAATCTTACTGATTCTTTCAAAAATTGAACTTCTGGTTTCATTGATCTTTTGGATTGTTTTTTACATCTCAATTTCATTTAGTTTAGCTCTGATTTTTATTACTTATTTTCTTCTCCTAGCTTTGAGGTTGGTTTGCTCTTTTCTAGTTTCTCTAGGTACGATGTTAGGTTGTTAATTTGAGATCTTTCTAACTTTTTGATATCGGCATTTAGCACTATAAAGTTTCCTCTTAACGCTGCTTTACCTGTATCCCAGAGATTCTGGTATGTTATGTCTTTGTTTTCATTTGTTTCAAAGAATTTCTTGATTTGTCTTAATTTTATTGTTTACCCAAAAGTCATTCAGAAGAAGATTGTTTAATTTCCATGTAATTGTATGGTTTTGAGAGATCTTCTTGGCATTGATTTCTGTTTTTATTGTGCTGTAGTCTGAGAGTGGCTGATGTGATTTTTAATTTTTTGGAATTATTGAGAATTGCTTTACGGTCAAGCATGTGATTGAGTGGTTGAGCATGCGCTTTGTACAGATGAGAAGAATATAGATTCTGTTGTTGTTGGGTGCAGTATTCTCTAGGTGTCTGTTATGTCCATTTGGTCAAGTGTTGAGTTTAGGTCCCAAATATCTTTGTCAGTATTCTGCCTTGATGATCTGTCTAATACTGTCAGTGGAGTACTGAAGCCTCCCATTATTATTATTGTGTGTGTGTGGTTTTTTTTTTCAGACAATTGTGTGGTTTTCTAAGTGCGTTAATACGTCTCCAAGAACTTGTTTTATGAATCTTAGTGCTCCAGTGTTGGATGCATATTTATTTAGAACAGTTAAGTTTTCTTGTTGAATTAACACCTTTACCATTATGTAATACCCTTCTTTGTCCTTTTTGATCATTGTTGGTTTAAAGTCTGTTTTGTCGGAAATAAGAATAGTAACCCCTGTTCTTTTTCATTTTCTATTTGATTGATAGATCTTTCTTCATCTAAATATGCTCATTTTAAAATAGGAATTTACCCTACAGAAACACTCTCACACATGTACAAACACATATTTATAAAGATATTTAGGTTGGGTGCACTGGCTCACAACTGTAATCTCAATACTTTGGGATACCAAGGAGGAGGATTGCTTGAGGCCAGGCCTGGGCAACAGAATGAGACCCTGTCTCTCAATACATAGATATATAGTATAGCACTATTTGCAATAAAGAAAAATATGGTCATCAACAGAAGTTAATTAAATTTTAGTACATCTCTACCCTGGAATACTAAGTATCTAGTAATAAGAATGAGATATGCAATGATACAGAATGATTTCCATGACATATTAATGGGAAAAAAAAGCGAACTTCATAGCAATGCATATAGTATGAACCTTGGTTTGTTTGCTTGCTTAAACACTGGAAAGAAACTGGTAACAGTGCTTATCTCTGGAGAGGAATTCAAATAATGGAATTGAATGATATTGCTCAAGGCAAGCTAGAGTGGAAAAACACACACACAAAAAACCCAAGAAACATTTGAGTCATGAACATTTAAGGACAGGAAATCTGACCTGCATCTATCCATCCAACCATCCATTCATACATCCACTCACAAACAACCATCAAGTGTCTGCTCTGTGTTCAGAGCAGTGCTTCATGCTGGGTACACAGAGATGAATATTAGGTACAATTTCTTTAAGGCACAGATTAAGATATTGAGAGGCCTTAGCAAGGAAAAGATCAGAATGTACCCTCTTTAGGTAATTCAAAACAACAATAGTGCTAAACTGTAAAGAAGTAGAAAGTTCGATGAAAAAGATTGTCAACAGCATGAAATGCACAAGTCCAAGTGCTTGAGGACTGAAAAATAATTTTACATCTAGGATTTGAGTTTTTAGCAACTTTTGCCGAAGGAATTTTTGTAGAGTTAAGAATAAAGCATGAATCTACTGATTTGGAAATTGAGTGGAAAGTGAGGGAGTAGAAGCAACTGATGTCTCTTTCAAAAAGTTAGAAGTAGAAGCAATTGATGTCTCTTTCAAAAAGTTGATACTAAAGGAAACTGGAAGTTTGAAGGGTGTTATTCAAGCGTAACATTTTTGTGGGATGTTAGAGACTTAAGCTTGTTTGTAGATAGACAGGAAGGAACACCATAGAGAAGACTAAAGATCCCAGGAGAGGAGAGATGACTGATATGACAGGGCTTGGAGGAGATATGAGTGGGTGGGATCAAGGGTTTGGGGTGAGCTTAGTTCTTTGTCCCTAGTATATCTGTTCCTCAACCTCTTCGAAACTCTTGTTCCTTGGCTCTCTGTTTTCTTAATTGCCCCCTTTCTACTGTGTGGTCCATCCCTATCTGGCCTGAACAGCATGATCCTCTGTCACTTTCTTGCCTCAACTTATTATTCCTTATCTTTCTATTGAATCTTCCTGGAAAATGTCCACCCTACTTCAGTGTCACAAGTCTTAAAATGTGCTCTTTTATACATGCTGCTTGAGAAAAATTAGTGTGCATTATAAATTCATAGTCTCAAAACTCGATTGGGTCCCCAACCACTGTATTATAGTTTTATTTATTTATTTATTTATTTATTTTTATTTTTTGGAGACGGAATCTCACTCAGTCGCCCAGGCTGGAGTGCAGTGGCGCGACCTTAGCACACTGCAAGCTCCGCCTCCCGGGTTCACGCCATTCTCCTGCCTCAGCCTCCCGAGTATCTGGGACTACAGGGGTCCACCACTACGCCCCACTAATTTTTTTGTATTTTTAGTAGAGACAGGGTTTCACTGTGTTAGCCAGGATGGTCTCGATCTCCTGACCTCGTGAT